>NC_137282.1:38125000-38750000 GCF_054371585.1 Giraffa tippelskirchi
CCCTAATGAGGATCAGCTGTGAGCAGGGTGACCAAACGAAAATAAATTCCCTTTGACAGGCTGTGCCTCTGCTTAGGCTGAAATTTGGAGAAAAGGTGAGGCCAGGAATATACAGAAGATCCTGAGTCTGTAGGTTTAACGTTGAAGGTCTTATAAATGCAATGTATCCAGATTCACTACATATTTCTTTATTAAGAAATTAGAAATGGCAACCCACTCCAGTATTCTTGTCTGGAGAATTCCAAGAAACGAGGAGGCTGGCAGTCTGCCAGTCCATGGCGTTGCCAAGAGTCAGGCACGACTAAGTGACTAACAGACACATTTTCCAGACACTAAGGCTACAAAATGAGATTAAACAAAGCCATGAAAAGAATGACCATCTTTGATAACTCTTGGTCCATAAATTAAACTTTCTCTCTTTTAAATGAGTACAAAATGTAGATCAAGATCCACACTAATACAATCATTTGCTCTTTGTCTTGTCATCAACTGGTGGCTTAGAAGTTCTCATGCCATCAAAAAATGAAGAATGAGAAAGCAAAACTACAAATTAGGAAGGGTCAATCTATAAGATTTATAGCTTGATCTCTCAAAGCCTGAAGCTTTCTAAAACTTCAAAATAATTTCATCAAACGATGTTATAACTGGAGATAAACAGCCGAGTTCCCTTAGAGTTTTCAAAGTTTCTTGTCTTCTATTATTAGTTCATTATATGATTTCTTTTTTAAAAAAAACAGTGATCTATCAAATTGTGCCACTAAATCTCTTTTCCACTTTGATCTTCATTTATGCTTTAAGGCAAAACAGCCTATGTGATGCTCAGCCTAATAAAATGTAGATGCTTTGCGCTTCATGTATAAGCCAAGCTTCCCTCACCTCCAAGCATTCTGGAACTGATCGATGGTAAGCCTGCCTCAAAAAGTCTTTCCTTATCCTCAGTAAGAATATATCAATAAATTGGAAGAGATGATGATGCTACTGAAGCCTGCGAGCACAGCTTCTCATTTCATCAGTTCTGCTGATGTTACCTCTGGCTCAGAGGTTCCATTTTCTTTGCCTGTATGAGATGCGTCAGGATTGCTTTGGCAGCAAGCCCCATAGGCACATGGCTAAAAGATTCTTGCTTTTAAAGGCTGCTTTTACTGGCTCACCAATTCATGGTAGTAGCAGTTCTAGCAATGACTGTGTAGCTGGTAAAATAATCCAAAGTGCTGCCCTTACTGTGAGATAATAAAAAGAAAACAAACTTAGAGTAAGCACATCATACTCAAAAGATAAAAACAATATTAATATATTCTTATAGTTAACACTAATACTAATATTATTATTACTATATTCTTTATTCTTAAAAGTGCATGAGTTTTGGCTCAGAAAAATGTGGGTAGGAGTCCTGGCTTTAGCGCTTAGGAGCATTATGGCTGGAGAAATTAGAACTGTCATATAATGTCCCTGAAATTCTTGAACTCCACTACAAATCACTCAGGATAATCATTTGCTGATTAAGATTTCATGATGTTCAAATGACATAATATGTATTCATGTGTGGGATCATGATCAACACAGAAGTAATTACTCGGCATGGATTGTTTTTTGTCTTTAAAAATAGAACTTTTTCTCTGTCAGGTTCAAAATACTTCCCTTAAAAGCACAGGGTTCCCTGACTTCTTTCTCTATTCTTCTAGACTTTGGTATTTTATTGATCATAATGAATTGAATCATGACACCCAAAAGATAGATCCATGCCCTAATAATCAGGATGTCTGAATTATTACCTAGTATGGAAAAAAAAGAAGGTAATGGAGACGGCAATGACAAACCACTTCAGTATTCTTGCCTTGACAACCCCATGAACAGTATGAAAAGGCAAAAAGGCATGACACTGAAAGATGAACTCCCCAGGTCGGTAGGTGCCCAACATGCTACTGGAGAAGAGTGGAGAAATAAGCCCAGAAAGAATGAAGAAACAGAGCAAAAGCAAAAAAAAACAACAACAAAAAAAAAGCCCAGTTGTGATGTGACTGGTGAAGGAGGTAAAGTCCCATGCTATAAAGAACAGTACTGCATAGGAACCTGGAATGTTAGGTCCATGAATCATGGTAAATTGGAAGTGGTCAAACAGGAGATGGTAAAAGTGAACTTTGACATTTTAGGTATCAGGGAACTAAAATGGACTGGAATGAGCATATTTAATTCAGATGACCACTACATCTACTACTGTGGGCAAGAATTCCTTAGAAGAAATGGAGTAGCCCTCGTGGTCAACAAGAGAGTCTGAAATGCAGTACTTGGGTGCAATCTCAAAAATGACAGAATGATCTCTGTTCATTTCCAAGGCAAACCATTCAACATCACAGTAATCTAAGTCTATGCACAAACCAGTATTGCTGAAGAAGCTGAAATTGAACAGTTCCATGAAGACCTAAAAGCCTTCTGGCACTAACAGCCAAAAAAGGTGCCCTTTTCATTATAAGGGACTTGAATGCAAAAGTAGGAAGTCAAGAGATACTTGGAGTAACAGGCAAGTTGGGCCTTGGAGTACAAAACGAAACAGGGGAAACAAAACAATTTTGTTAAGAGAACACACTGGTCATAGCAAACACCCTCTTCCAACAACACAAGAGACGGCTCTACACATGGACATCACCAGATGGTCAATACCAAAATCAGACTGATTATATTCTTTGCAGCTAAAGATGGAGAAGCTCTATACAGTCAGCAAAAACAAGACCCAGAGCTGACTGTGGCTCTGATCATGAACTCCTTATTGAAAAATTCAGACTTCAGTTGAAGAAAGTAGGGAAAACCACTAGACCATTCAGGTATGACCTACATCAAATCCCTAATGATTATACAGTGGAAGTGACAAATAGATTCAAGGGATTAGATCTGATAGACAGATTGCCTGAAGGACTATGGAAGGAGGTTCATGACATTGTACAAAAGGCGGTGATCAGGACCATCGCCCAGAAAAAGAAATGCAAAAAGGCAAAATGGTTGTGTGAGGAGGCTAAGCAAAGAAGAGAAGCTAAAGGCAAAGGAGAAAAGGAAAGATATACCCATTTGAATGCAGAGTTCAAGAGAAAAGCAAGGAGAGACAAGAAAGTATTCTTAAGTGATCAATGCAAATAAACAGAGGAAAATGATAGAATGGGAAAAACTAGAGATCTCTTCAAGAAAATTAGAGATACCATGGGAGCATTTCATGCAAAGATCAGTACAGTCAAGGACAGAAATGGTATGGACGTAATAGAAGCAGAAGATATTAAGAAGAGGTGGCAAGACTACACATAAGAACTATACAAAAAAGATCTTCATGACCCAGATAACCTTGAGAGTGTGATCGTTCACCTAGAACCAGACATCCTGGAATGCGAAGTCAAGTGGGCCTTAGGAAGCATCAATACAAACAAAACTGGTGGAAGTAATGGAATTCCAGGTGAGCTCTTTCAAATCCTAAAAGATGATGCTGTGAAAGTGCTGCACTCAATATGCCAGCAAACTTGGAAAACTCAGCAGTGGCCACAGGATTGGAAAAGCTCAGTTTTCATTCCAATCCCAAAGAAAGGCAATGCCAACATTATTCAAACTACTGCACAATTGCACTTATTTCACATGCTAGCAAAGTCATGCTCAGAATTCTCCAAGCCAGGCCTCAACAGTACGTGAAGCCATGAACTTCCAGATGTTCAAGCTGGTTTTAGAAAAGGCAGAGGAACTAGAGATCAAATTGCCAACATCCATTGGATCATCGAAAAAGTGAGAGTTCCAGAAAAACATCTACTTCTGCTTTATTGACTATGCCAAAGCCTTTGACTGTGTGGATCACAACAAACTGTGGAAAATTCTTTGAGATGGGAATACCAGACCACCTTACCTGCTTCCTGAGAAATCTGTATACAGGTCAAAAAGCAACAGTTAGAACCAGACATGGAACAACAGACTAGTTCCAAATTGCGAAAGAAGTACGTCAAGGCTGTATATTGTCACCCTGCTTATTTAACTTATATGCAGAGCACATCATGCAAAATGCCAGGCTGGATAAAGCACAAGTTGGAATCAAGATTGCTGGGAGAAATATCGATAACCTCAGATATGCAGATGACACCACCCTTATGGCAGAAAGTGAAGAAGAACTAAAGAGCCTCTTGATGAAAGTGAAAGAGGAGAGTGAAAATGTTGGCTTAAAGCTCAACTTTCAGAAAACTAAGATCATGGCATCCAGTCCCATCAATTCGTGGCAAATGGAAACAATGGAAACTGTGAGAGACTATTTTTGGGGGCTCCAAAATCACTGCAGGTGGTGACTGCAGCCATGAAATTAAAAGACACTTGCTCCTTAGAAGAAAAGCTATGACTAACCTAGACAGCCTATTGAAATGCAGAGACATCACTTTGCCGACAAAGGTCTGTCTAGTCAAAACTATGATTTTTCCAGTAGTCATGTATGGATATGAGAGCTGGATTATAAAGAAAGTTGAGCACAAAAGAAATGATGCTTTTTGAACTGTGTTGTTGGAGAAGACTCTCGAGAGTCCTTTGGACAGCAAGGAGATCCAACCAGTCCATCCTAAAGGAAATCAGTCCTGAATATTCAGTCATACAATACTTTGGCCACCTAATGTGAAGAACCGACTCATTGGAAAAGAACCCTGATGCTGGGAAAGATTGAAGACAGGAGGAGATGGGGATGACAGAGGATGAGATGGTTGGATGGCATCATGGACTTGATGAACATAAGTTTGAGCAGGCTCCAGGAGTTGGTGATGGACAGGGAAGCCTAGTGTTCTGCAGTCCACGGGGTCATAAAGAGTCAGACACGACTAAACAACTGAACTGAGCTGATTGAAGAATGTATGATTATGTTGAGAATCTTGAAAGAACTTACTTTGGATTAACCAGAAGAGCCCTAAATACAATCACATTTATCTTCATGAGAGAGACAATTTTGAGACAATCAGAAAAGGAGAAAAACACAAGAGGAGGAGACTGTCTGACCCAGAGAAACTTCAGCAGTGTAGCCACAAGCCACAGAACACTTGGAGTCATCAGAATTTGAAGTAGCAAAAATAGATGTTCCACTATAGTTTTGAGAGGAATTGTAGCCCTGCCAACATTTTGATTTAGGCATTAGGCCTCTAACTGTGAGACAATAAGTTTCTGTAGATGTAAGTGACCGATTTCTGATGTATTTATGGGAAGTATAGGAAATTAATGCATTGCCATTTTATCACTTTGCACATTCCAAGTGTGTTTTGGCATACTTACCTATATACTGTTAAGACCTTGAAAGTGGAAATCACGTCTTACTCTTCGTGGAGAATTCAGTACCTCGCTCAAGTCTTTACACATAGCAAGGGCTAGAAGAAAATTCCCAAGTGTATTAATAAATGCCATCCTCAGTGAGAGAATTATTTTCGACATGGTTCCTAAAAACAATAATTAAGAATGCTGATTTGGTGAAAAGTCAGCAAAATTGAACTATTATCTAAATATATCTTTTGAGGAAAGGACAAAATGAATTGCATTTTAACACTGGCTAAAATATCACACTGGTTTGTCTTGCCAGCTTCTGTTTTTTGCAACAAAGTTGTTTGGTTATAATATTAAACACAACTGTATGGTTTCTTTTATATTTCTCTTAATCTAATTTCATGGGGCTTTTTTCCCTTCAATCTTCTATATCATTAAGCTTTCCTCCTTTTATAATCTCATCTCCTCTTAAAATATAGAGCTGCTTCTCTTCTAAATAATACACAGTGAATATGTGCATGGATGGAAATTAATTGGAAGAGGTATTACTTCAGAAAGAAAAAGGAAAATGGGATAACAGCATAGAAATGTACTTTCTGAACTGCTTTTGTGCAGTCTTTCTCTTCCATTATGGCACATCTATAATTTTTTCCCCCTCTGTGCACATCTAGATACTGTGTCATTTCAAATCTATTTTTCTGGCACATTATGTTCCTATATAGGGCCATTTTTTGTTCTTAAACAGATTACTTATTTCTTATATCTCTTTGGGTCTCACTTTGTTTCTTCCTCTGACGGGGAACAAAACACTTCAAGAAATCTAGCATTATGCTTTTTGAGTGGTTTTCCTTGGGCATTGTTTGAAGTTCTCAGTTTAACATGGAAAAAACATTGCTAGATATTGTAAATATTAGTAGACATCCATGCTAATATATTACATTTCATGATAATTTACATTGTATAATATTTGATTTGACCATTGTTTTTAGCCTCAGAATAGGCTGCCTGAAAGGAAATAAAGAAGACAACTTTTATATTAGAATAAAATTTTATTTTTTTATCCATGATATGGAATTGAAAACTAAAATTCAAAAGATCAATAACATACACAAAATAAAGTGTAATGTTTACTTTTGACAATTTAAGAAGCCAGTATGTCAGAATAAGCGTGCATACAAGTTAATTATAGGCTCAAATAGCCAGAGCCACCCTTACTAAAACATTTTCCCTGACAGGCTATGGAGTCCCTGTTACTGAGTTCTGCTCAAGAGCTAAAGAAACAGTCATCAATTTGGTGACTTAAACATTAAATTCGCTAAAGACACGAGAATGTACACCTAGTGGAATGCCAATTGTGCACACAATTGTAAGGTGTATTGCAGACCATAACCAAATATTGCAAAACAATGTAAAATAAGGTTTGCATGAACTATTTAACATAGTTTTGACTGAGAATGTCCAACAATGTAAATATATTATTTTTTCCTTGTGGATGTATACACATAATAAAATTTAATGAGAAATCTCATTGGGTATTTTTACACTTAATTAGTTTAAAAATTAGTCTGGAGAAGAAGTTTATGATCACTTATCATAATTCACCTTTTGTAGTCCAAGGCCCCACGATGCCTGCTCTTCTTTACTAGGATTTCCAATCCATCACATTTCTACTCCTTCATCAATAGGGCTTTTTGTCTCATTTCTGTTTCTCTGTTTTAAATCCCTTGGCTTCTGATTCCAAACTCTCTTTTCTTAGTGCTTGAGAAATTGTTTTGCTTGTTTTTCTCTCAAAGTCTAAGCTCAGTTACACTTCTGGCCATATTCTTTAAACTGCCTTCTCCAGCCTATGCCAGCTATAGGACTACAGAGAGAAAAGTCAGAGATCCAGGTGGGTGGCTAGACTAAGGATATGACTACCTCCAATTGTTTGGCAAACCCACAGTCTCTATGCTCACCCATCCTCACAACCACTGGAGAGGGATCTAAGTTTTTTGTTTCTTCCAGGCCTTCATTTCAGAGCCTCATTTCCCATTTACTTCAAAGTAACAAGATTATTCCATCTACCAATACACAGAAAAACAGAAAACATTAGGAGACAAATTCTTTAAATTCATAGCATCAAATTTCCATATATTCCTACATAGAAACTCATATTTTTTCTTCCTCCCTCATAATTATACATTGAAAGCCATCTTCTCTAGTAGTGTCTTGAATGTGATAGTATTTTCAGGAGACTCAGAATATCCATTACTCATTATCTTACAGGAACTGTCCAAACTTGCTTGTCTATAACACAACTTCAATAGCTTTTAAAAATGCTCTTCATGTGTCTCTCATAAAGAACATATTTTTTTAAAAAAACAAAACAAAAAACCCTCAAAATATATGTGGTGACCCCTGTATTATCTGTGCAACTCTTCTATAAGTCTAAAATGTCTCAAAAAGTTAGAGAATTTTATCTCCTCTTACCTGTATTGTCTTAATTCTCTGCATGTTCTCCTAGATAAACTTTGTGAAGAAGTTTCTTTTCCTCAACCCCTCTCATTTCCAAACTATTTTGAATTTTATGGTTAATGTCTGAAAGGACCACACCAGAGATTTCCATCCAATAAATCTGATCAGCAATTTTAGACACAACTTTTGATTTAGCAGCAGTGTTTCACACAGCCCAGCACACATTCCTTTTGAAATATGTCTATTGTCACTTTTTTTGTCACAGTATGCATGGATTTTAGTTTCCTGAATTCTTTTTCTTGTGGGCTCCTTCACGTATAAACTCTCACCATCATGTAATAGTCCAAATAGGTCCTCTTTTCTATTCTGGCTTTATTACTATGTATATGAAATTACTTCCCAATCAGTTATCTCTAGCCCAGAAAACTCTTTTGTGTTGTTTGTATTTATAATTAACTTCATATGTAACAGTTTCCATTAAATGTCTGAAAATACACCCCCCAAAATAATCAACCCTCACTCTGCCTACCTTTTCTTCACCTAGACTCTTCAATCTCAGTTAATGGGCAGCCATTTACTTAAGTGTTTAAGTATACTTCTCAGAATCTCGCATAAATGACTTGCACATTTTGTTAACAATTTATCACTAAATCCTCTTTCTAAAAATTCCTTAGTATGCCCTAGTTCCATTTAATACTTTTTATACACTCTTAGACAGCTTCATTGACCAAATACATACTTTCTCCACGTTCATTTCTACTCCTGGAACCATCTTCACACACCATAACTAGAGTGATCTTTAGAAATACACATCTTATCATGTAATTCCATGCTTATAATATTCTGTTTTACCATTTGTATTGACATAAACTCCACAATCTATGACATGGAAATATACATATATATGCATAGTTACATACTTATGTTATATATATATATTTATATAAAACCCCTAGCATAGCTCTCCATCCTTCCTTTCCAACCCTAGCTTCTGTTGTAGTCCTAATTCCTCGAGATTTAATGCCTCCTTACCAATACATGATTTTCACTCTACTTGGAAGATTCTCCTTTGTCAACTTTGCATATTACTTTGTCCACTTTCATGTAAGAATCCTACTTTTTATTTACATCTCTGAGTTGTAAGTGATCATGCAATTACTTGAGGAAGATGTTTAAACATCCTCTAAGATGTTACCTTCACCTACTTTTTGCTTTCACTGATATGTTTCCAGACCACTCAGGAAGTCTTCCTCAGGAATGGTTTGAATAGAGACAGATTTCATAGCAGGACATGATGAACATGGACATACCATATGTTATTCACTCTTAGTAATTGTGGGAAGAATATTTAATTTCAACAATTTTATCTATTCATCCACCCATCCATCTGCAGAATTTTGCAGAGTTAGTTTTCTCTTTAACTTACCCCCACTCATAACCATAAACATGTAATTGTTCCCAAATGCAAATTTGAGTATAATAAGCATCTTACTTGACTCAAGATGCTGTAACAGTAGGTGGCTTAAATGACAGAAATTTATTTTCTTACAGTTCTGAAGGCTGGCAAGTCCAAGATCATTCTCTGGAAGAGTTTAGTTTTGGTAACATACTCTTTATGGTCTGAAGCTATCTACCTGCAAGTGTGTCAGGGTGAGGGAGGGTGAGAGAGAGAGTACAAACTCTCTGGTGCCTCTTATAAGGACACTGCGTGCTTGTGCTAAGTCGCTTCAGTCGTGTCTAACTCTTTGTGATGTTATGGGCTGTAGCCCTCCAGGCTTCTCTGTCCATGGGGATTCTCCAGGAAAGAATAGTGGAGTGGGTTGCCATGCCCTTCTCATAGAGACACTAGTCCTATTATATCAGGACCTTACTTTATGACATCATTTCAATTTATGTATTATATTAAATTATAGTTGATTTACAATGTTATATTGACATTGAAGTGAAAAATGAAAGTGTTAGCTGCTCAATTGTTTCTGACTCTGCGAACACATGGAGGGTAGCCTGCAAGACTTCTCTCTCCATGGACTTCTTCAGGCAAGAATACTGGAGTGGGTAGTCATTCCTTTCTGCAGAGAATATTTGCCAGCCAGGGATTGAACTTGGATCTCCTGCATTGAAGGTGGACTCTTTACCTTATTTAACCTTAATTACCTCCTTGTAGAGCCTATCTCCAAATTCACTGATGCTGGGTTTAATGCTGTGGCATATGAAATTTGGGATATAGTTCAGTCCATAGCACTAAATATTGAAGTAGCTACATGGCTCAAGTATTGACTTCCTTTTCTATAATACTCTAGTTAACTGTACTTAAATTACTAACCACACTTCAATGAACAAATTTACAAGTTCAAGGAAACTCCCTCAAATTATGAAGTTAAACTGAAATTTCCTATCTTTAGAGGAATTCTGAAGAAATACATGTTTACCAACCCAAGAAGCTTGATGCTATATTTGTGTATTCAGAGTTGTTAGTGCTGTGTAAGACTGAAACGGAATGGGTATGTTTGGAAGGAAGTCTCAAACAAAGACAGCATATTAAAAAGCAGAGACATTACTTTGCCTAAAATGTCTGTACAGTCAAAGCTATGATTTTTCCAGTACTCATGTATGGATGTGAAAGTTGTACCATAAAGACAGCTGAGTGCTGAAGAATTGATGCTTTTGAACTATAATGTTGGAGAAGACTCTTGAGAGTCCCTTGGACTGCAAGGAGATCAACCCAGTCAATCCTAAAGGAAATCAACCCTGAATAATTGTTGGAAGGACTGATCCTGAAGCTCCAATACTTAGACCACCTGATGCAAAGAACTGACTCATTAGAAACAACCCTGATGCTGGGAAAGATTGAAGCCAGGAGAAGGGAGGATGAGATGGTTGGATGGCATCACCAGCTCAATGGACATGAGTTTGAGCAAGCTCCAGGAGTTGGTGAAGGACAGGGAAGTCTGGTGTGCTGTAGTCATAGGGTTGCCGAGAGTTGGACATGACTGAGTGACTGAACAACAACAACTAAAACAATGAGAAGTATCATGGGTAGTTTGGGGGTCTTTTAATGTTTGCCCCTTCTCTGTCATTCTTCTGTACACTTTCTTTTTATATAAGCAATTCATATTTTCTTTTGGTTGTATAAATGTGCTCTGCAACTGCATTGTTAATTCCCAGAGCCATATCCAGAATAGCTTTTGCAAAATTTTACATGTACATTTAATTTAGAGCAGCCTGCAAGCACAGGGTTGAAAAATTGTCCTAAAGTTAAAATATATTTTGCAGGTTTAATAATTTTTAATGCAAAGTCTATATCCTCTGTATTTTTTTTTCCTCCTGGGGCAAGTCAAAAACATTTAAAAAAAATTTGACAATGTCTGTAGAAATTTAAGTGTTAAGATATTGACCTATTTTTATTTAACACCAATATTTTCTTATTGTCTCATTTGTATGCTTTATTTTTGTTTTGTTGTTCAATCACTGTTGTGTCAGACTGAAATAAAATTTAAAAAGTATATAAATAAAGTCTCATTTTATATAAATATTGTTATTTTTTTAGTGGTTATTAATACATCTATGAGAACCTTAGGCCCATTTTGCTATAATGTTGAATGATATTGTAAATTTTGAATGAGATTGTATGGTAAAACACCTGAAACATTTATTGTAATATAGCATGATTTTGTTTCTTATGACAAACATGATATAATAGAATTGCATTTTAAAATATGTATTTGTTTTGTTTAATTTTCTCCATTCCTGGTCTGCCACTGGTTTACTGTCAGCAATTTTTTTCATTTTCTAAATAGTACCTTAAAAACATGCAAATGTTCTATAAATAATTTACAGGCAAGTTAGACTTTATCCGAAAGCTAAGTTTTATAGTTACTGAAGACAAGATGGATTTGAGTCTGGAAGATGGATGTGGAGCATCAGGGATCATGGTTCTGGTAGAAGCATCAGAGCTTATCAGAGTAAAGGAGATTCAGGAGATGATGTTTTCTCAAATCCCCAGCTGACTTCCTTTGGAGAACTCATGGCATACCATTCAAAACAAATGAAATGCCTCTGGAAAAGGAAATGAGGAACTTGGATTTCTTCTATGGAAATGGGGAATAGGGAAGAGGGTAATGAAATAGTTAGGACTACTTGGAAACTTACCTATGATTAGATCAGCATTGGGCATTCAGTTTTTTTTTGTTTTTTTTTTTTCAGTTCACTCACTCAGTCCTGTCTGACTCTTTGTGACTCCATGGGCTGCAGCACACCAGACTTACCTGTCCATCACCAACTCTTGGAGCTTGCGCAAACTCATGTCTGAGTCAGTGATTCTATCCAACTATCTCATCCTCTATCCTCCCCTTCTCCTCCTGCCTTCAATTTTTCCTCCCAGTATCAGGGGCTTTTCTAATGAGTCAGTTCTTCGCATCAGGTGGCCAAAGTATTGGAGTTTTAGCATTGGTCCTTCCAATGAATATTCAGGGTTGATTTCCTTTAGGATTGACTGGGATGATCTCAGTCATCCCAGGGAATCTCAAGAGTCTTCTCTAGCACCACAGTTCAAAAGCATCAAATCTTCGTCACTCAGCTTTCTTTATAGTCCAACTTTCACATCCATACATGACTACTGGAAAATCCATGGTTTTGACTAGACAGCCTTTGTTGCAAAGTGATGTCTCTGCTTTTCCATATGCTATCTAGGTTAGTCATAGCTTTTCTTCCAAGGAGCAAGGATCTTTTAATTTTATGACTGCAGTCACCATCTGCAGTGATTTTGGAGCCCAAGAAAACAGTCTGTCACTGTTTCCATTGTTTCTCCACCAATTTGCCATGAAGTGATGGGACCAGATGCCATGATCTTAGTTTTTTGAATGTTGAGCCTTAAGCCAGCTTTTTCACTCTACTCTGTTATGTTCATCAAAAGGCTCTTTAGTTCCTCTTTGCTTTCTGCCATAAGGATGGTGTCATCTGCATATCTGAAGTTACTGATATTTCTCCCTGCAATCCTGATTCCAGCTTGTACTTCATCCAGCCTGGCATTTCACATGATGTACTCTGCATATAAGTTAAATAAGCAGGATGACAATATACAGCCTTGACACGCTCGTTTCCCAATGGAACTAGTCCATTGTTCCATGTCCAGTTCTAATTGCTTTTTCTTGACCTGTGTACAGATTTCTCAGGAGGCAAGTAAGGTGGTCTGGTATTCCCATCTCTTGAAGAATTTTCTGCAGTTGGTTGTGATCCACACAGTGCAAGGCTTTAGCGTAGTCAGTAAAGCAGAAGTAGATGTTCTTCTGGAACTTTCTTGCTTTTTGATGATCCAATGGATGTTTGCAATTTGATCTCTGGTTCCTCTGTCTTTTCTAAACCCAGCTTCTATATCTAGAAGTTTTCAGTTCATGTACTTTTGAAGCCTAACTTGAATGATTTTGAACATTATCGTGCTAGCATGTGAAATGAGCAACTTGTATGGTAGTTTGAAAAATCTTTGGCATTGCCCTCTTTGGGGACTGGAATGATAACTGACATTTTCCAGTCCTACGGCCACTGCAAAGTTTTCCAAATTTGCTGGCTTAGTGAGCACAATACTTTAACTGCATCGTCTTTTAGGTTTTGAAATAGCTCAGCTGAAATTCCATCATCTCCACTAGCTTTGTTCATAGAAATGCTTCCTAAGACCCATTTGGCTTCAGACTCGAGGATGTCTGGCTCTAGGTAAGTGGCCATGCCATTGTGGTTATCCTGTCATTAAGACCTTTTTTGTATATTTCTGTGTATTCTTGCCACCTCTTCTTAATCTCTGCTTCTATTAGGTCCTTACACTTATTTTTCCTAAATTGTGCCCATCTTTGCATGAATTGTCCACTTGGTACCTCTAATTTTCTTGAAGAGATCTCTAGTCTTTCCCATTCTATTATTTTCCTCTGTTTATTTGCATTAGTCACTTAAGAATTATTTTCTTATCTCACTCTGCATTCAGTTAGGTATATCTTGCCTTTTCTCCTTTGTCTTTTGCTTCTCTTCTTTTCTCAGTTTGTAAGCCCTCCTCAGGCAACCATTTTGCTTTCTTAACATTTCTTTTTCTTGGGGATGGTTTTGATCACTGCCTCCTGTAGAATGTTGCAAATGTCTGTCCGTAGTTCTTCAGGCACTCTGTCTATCAGATATAATCCCTTGAATCTATTTGTCACTTCCACTGTATAATCATGAGGGATTTTTTTTTAGGTCAAACCTGAATGGCCTAATGGTTTTCCCTAGTTTCTTCAATAAGTCTGAATGTTGCAATAAGGAGATCATGATCTGAGCCACAGTCAGCTCCTGGTATTGTTTTTGCTGACTGCATAGATCATCTCCATCTTCACCTTCAAAGAATATAATCAACCTGATTTCGGTATTGGCCTTCTGGTGATGTCCATGTGTAGAGGTGTCTCTTGTGTTGTTGAAAGAGGGTGTTTGCTATGACCAGTGTGTTCTGGAAAAAGTCTGTTAGTTTTGCCCTGCTTCATTTTGTACTCCAAGGCCAAACTTGCCTATTACTCCAGGTGTCTCTTGACTTCCTACTTTTGTATTCCAGTTCCCTATGATGAAAAGGACATCTTTTTTTGGTGTTAGTTCTAGAACGTCTTGTAGGTCTTCATAGAAATGTTGGACTTCAGCTTCTTTGACATTAGTGGTTGGGGCATAGACTTGGATTACTGTGATGCTGAATGGTTTACCTTGGAAACAAACAGATCATTCTGTCATTTTTGAGGTTACACTCAAGTACTGCATTTCAGACTTTTTTGTTGACTGTGAGGGTTGTTCCATTCCTTCTAAGGGATACGTGCCCACTAAGGTGTGGTACTTATTTATGAATGCCCTATTTGTTTTATAAGATTTCTCTTCTCTGGAGACTGGGAACTCGATTTCTGGCTTTGTATGATACCTAGATTTGATTTTCTCCTGCTGTAATTTGTCTTTCCTAGCTTCAGTGACTCACTTTATCTGTCTTCAGGTAGAAACTCAGCTGATGATTCAAGAAGACTTCTGTAAAGGCTTTGAGAACTCTGTCCCTTCATATCTTCCTCCATTCAAATACACTGTACAAATTGTATTGACTTTCTTTCCTCAAATTTTGATCTCTGGTATTGAAACCCAATGAAATTGTAGGACTCTATTGTTTTATAATTTCTTTATATGTATGTGATTTATTCTGAGTAACACATGGCTGATTGTTGTATATATAAGTGTGATAGTCTTCTTTTCAATGGTAAAACAAATTTTAATCATTAAAATTTATTATTTTGTTATCACTTTATACTTACACTGCATAATCAAAGATTTTAATTGCTTTTAAGAAACATTTCTTAATTTGTAATAAGATATTCAGTGTTTTCTGAGCTTTATAAAGAATATATTTCAGTTTTAACTAACTTTTTTGGCATGATATACCATGATATACCACTGTATATACCTTCCTGCTAAGAGACACAGACTAAATAATAACAATAAGCAGAGTGCTAATGATAAAAATTATAATGATGGCTATAATGTACGTTTGCTAAGTCTCTTTAGTCGTATCCTACTCTTTGCGACCCTATGGATTGTAGACCTGCTGAGCTCCTCTGTCCATGGGATTTTCCAGGCAAGAATACTGGAGTGGGTCTCCATTTCCTTCTCCAGGAAATCTTCCTGACCCAGGGTTTGAACCTGCAACTTCTGTGTCTCCTGCATTGCAAGTGGGTTCTTTACCACTGAGCCATGGGGGGTAGTGATAATAATAACAAAATATTTAAAAATATTACACAATTCTTCTATAAATTTGATACAGATCTTGTAAAAACTTTCGCATTTTGAGTTTTTTATAAATATCATACATTACAATTTTAGAAGTGGAAAATTATTATTAATTTTTTATTGGATAGATTTACCCTTCCCAAATTTGATAGTCACATAGGATTTATAACTGAATTAATTATATTTATTTAAAAGAAGTTCTATTTTTTCCTATTTTTACCTCTTATTATTAGATCTTTTATATAACAACTTCTTCACATCTGGAATTTGTATTTACAATTTTCATGGTTGTAGGGTGTTTTGTGAGATTTTTATAAAAATAAACTTAACATGTATTTGAAAATATCTTTTACTTGCCTCCACACTTAAATATCTAATGAATAATTTAGTTTTCTTTTTCATCTCAGTATTTTCCCTTTATTCATAGCTGATGTCCATTTTTATTGAAAGAATCCTATAGAAAGCCCAAGTGTTACTTCTGTCTCTTTGTCCTTATTAATCTGTTAGGCTTTTTCATTATTCCTACACATTTTAAAAACGAGAATATATCTAGGTTTTGATAACTTTTCACCAAATTCTCATTTACAACTAATCACGAGACTTCATTTTTTTAGTTATTGTTTTTATCCTCTGTCAGCTCTTTTTATGCATAATTCTGATCATCTCTAAGTCAAATCTTATGTATTACTTCACCATCTTCAGATAGCAATTGTTTGTCAGTCAGACTTAAAAGAAATGGGTTTTTAAAATAATACTTTGTTTATATGACTTGACAAAAGGAAATGAACAGAAAATCCAGCTTGCTCAGCATCTTCATTTCATCACCTGACCCTGGAGCTACCTCTGTGTCTTTACTCATTAAAATGGGGCACATGCATCTGCTGAGCTTGAGAGTAAAGATGTATCAAATCACCTTGACACACAGAAGCTACTGTCTAAGTTTTCAACAACCAGTCAATTGCGAAAGAAATCAACTCTGAATACTCATTGGAATGTTGTTTGGAAATCAACACTGATTCATTTGGAAACAAACCAACCCTGATGCTCAAGGTGACGCTCCAGTGCTCTGGTCACCTGATGCAAAGAGCTGATTCATTGGAAATAAGACCCTGATGCTGGGAAAGATTGAGGGCTGAAGTAAAATGGTGTGACAGAGAATGAGATGCTTGGATGGCATCACCAACTCAACGGACATGAGTCTGAGCAAACTCCAGGAGATAATAAAGGACAAGGAAGCTTGGCGTACTGCAGTTCATAGATCAGAAAGAGTAGGGCATGACTTAGTGACTGCACAACAATGTTTATTGTAAACATCTACTTCTGCTTCAATGAATACGCTAAAGCCTTTGACTGTATAGATCACAACAAACTGTGGAAAATTCTTAAATAGATGGGAATACCATACCACTTAACCTGCCTCCTGAGAAATCTGTATGCAGGTCAAGAAACAACAGTTAGAACCAGACATGGAACAACAGACTGGTTCCAAATTGGGAAAAGAGTACGTCAAGACTGTATATTGTCACCCTGCTTATTTAACTTCTATGCAGAGTACATCATGTGAAATGCTGGGCTGGATGAAGCAAGCTGGAATCAAGATTGCTGGGAGAAATATCTATGCTCTCAGATACGCAGATGACACCACCCTTATGGCAGAAATTGAAGAAGAACTAAAGAGCCTCTTGATGAACGTGAAAGAGGAGAGTAAAAAAGCTGGCTTAGAATTCAACATTCAAAAAATTAAGATTATGGCATCCGGTCCCATCACTTCATGGCAAATAGATGGGGAAATAATGAAAATTGTGACAGACTTTATTTTTGGGGGGTCTCCAAAATCACTGCAGATGGTGACTGCAGCCATGAAATTAAAAGATGCTTGCTCCTTGGAAGAAAAGCTATGACCAACATAGATAGCATATTAAAAAGCAGAGACATCACTTTGCTGACAAAAATCTATCTAGTCAAAGCTATGTTTTTTCCGTTAGCCATTATGATGTGAGGGTTAGACCATAAAGAAAGCTGAGTGCCAAAGAATTGATGCTTTTAAACTGTGGTGTTGGAGAAGACTCTTGAGAGTCTCTTTGATTACAAGGAGATCAAACCAGTCAATCCTAAAGGAAATCAGTCCTGAATATTCATTGGAAGGACTGATGTTGAAACTCTAATACTTTGGCCACCTGATGCAAAGAAATGACTCATTAGATAAGACCCTGATTCTGGGGAAAGATTGAAGGCAGGAAAAGTAGAGCACAGAGGATGAGATGGTTGGATGGCATTACTGACTCAATGGACATGAGTTTGATCAAGCTCTGGGAGTTGGTGATGAACAGGGAAGCCTGGCGTGCTGCAGTCCATGGGGCCACAAAGAGTCAGACACGACTGAGTGGCTGAACTGAACTAACATGCACACATTTCATGGCCTGCAGGCCCACTCACAGTAATGCATGACCAGATACATTTCCATAGATCCAGAATTTCACAGCAAGTGAGGCAGTTGTGATTTCACATACATCTTAATATTTTAATTTCCAAACAAACATTATTTTGAAAACATTATTGTGAACAACAGATCCAAATGTCATTGTCTCAGATGGTTCAAGGTCAAGTAAACTTAATTTCATTCCTTTACTTTCAGCTATTTTATTTTCTCAAGATTCATACTTCTCTTTTAACTGCTATAATGAAATTTATGCATTGTATCTAGTGTTGCTGTCTTTATAAACTATTTGGATATACTCCATATTTATTCTTCTTGCTCTAATTTCACGGTTGTTGTGTCTTAAATCATAGTGAGAACCCACATTTTTTTCTCAATAACTGCCCCATTTCATTGTAATCTGTTTTTAAGAACTTGTTCTCATTCACCCTTTAACTGCAGTATTTTTCAATTATATGCTTTTCTGGTTCTGTACTGTAGTCATTTTTATAAATCCAAGTTTATTTTATTTTTCTTTGGTGGAAATTGACATAAAAAAATCCTTGACTCTTTCAGATAATTAGAAAGGAACAGTATAAGGATTTAAATTAACTCTAGTTTGCTTTCTAGAAAAGTATGCAGAGCCAAATCTTAAGGCAGGACAGTAAAGTCTTTTATAAAATTCATTGAACTCAAAAAAAGTTATAACACATATGTGGAACTGATAAAAAAAAACACACCATTTTTATTGAAATATAGATGAGTTATTAGCTTTAAATGTAAAACACAGTGATCCAGTATTTTATAGATTATACTCAATTTAAAGTTATCATAAAATATGGCTATTTTCCCTGTGCTGTACAATATATTCTGTATCTTATTTTAAATTTGTATTTCTTAATTTCCTACCCCTGTCTTGCCCCTTCCAACCTTCCCTCTCTCCGTTGATAACCACTAATTTATTCTCTATATCTATAACTCCATTTCTGTTTTTTCATATTCATGCATTTATTTCATTTTGTAGATTTCACATGTAAGTGATAAAAATAGTATTTTTCTATCTCTTCTGACTTAAATTCACTCAGCATAATATCCTCCAGGTCCATCCATGTTGATGCAAAAGGTGAAATTTCATTCTGTTTCATTCTATTCTATAAAATTTCATTTTATTTATGGCTAATATTCCATCCTCTGAGTGTGTGTATTTGAGAGAGACAGAGACAGAGAGAGACAGAGAAAGAGAGACATGTTATTTATCCAGTCATCTGTTAATGGACACCTGCTGCTGCTGCTGCTGCTGCTGCTAAGTCGCTTCAGTTGTGTCCGACTCTGTGCGACCCCATAGACGGCAGCCCACCAGGCTCCCCCGTCCCTGGGATTCTCCAGGCAAGAACACTGGAGTGGGTTGCCATTTCCTTCTCCAGTGCATGAAAGGGAAAAGTGAAAGTGAAGTCGCTCAGTTGTGTCCGACTCTTAGCGACCGCATGGACTGTAGCCCACCAGGCTCCTCCATCCATGGGATTCCAGGCAAGAGTACTGGAGTGAATGGACACCTAGGTTGCTTTTATAACTTAGCTACTATAAATAATGCTGCTATGAACATTAGGGTACATGTGTCTTTTCAGATTAGTGTTTTTCTATTTTTTGGATATATACCTATGAGTGGAATTGGTGGGTCATATGGTAGTTCTGTTTTTGTGTTTTGAAGAACCTCCAAACTGTTTTTCATAGTGACTGGATCAATCTACATGTCCCCAACAGTGTACAGGGGTGCCCTTTTCTCCATATCCTCACCAATGTTTGCTATTTGTAGACTTTCTGATAAAAGCCATTTTGACAGGTGTGAGATTATCTTTTGGTGGTTTTTGATTTGCATATCTCTGCTTAAAGTGTTGAGCATCTTTTCATGTACCTGTTGATATATGTATGTAGTCTGGAAAAATATCTATCCCAGTCTCCTGTCCATTTCTTAGTTGGATTGTTTGTTATTGAGCTGTATGTGCTGTTCATATATTCTAGATATTAACTCGTTATTGGTCATATTATTTGCAGAGACTTTCACTTATTCAGTAGTTTGAGTTTCCCTGGTGGCTCAGCAGTAAAGAATCTGCCTGCAGTGCAGGAGGCCCAGGTTCGATCCCTGGGTTGGGAAGATCCCCTGGAGAAGGAAATGGCAACCTCCTCCAGTTTTCTTGCCTGGACAATCTCATGGATAGAGGACCCTCTCAGGCTACAGTCTGGGGTTGCAGAGAGTCGGGCACGACTGAGCGACTAAGCACACACTTTGTACAAAAGCTTTAGAGTTTAAGTTGCTCTCATTTAATTAGCTCTCACATTTTTACTTTCATTTCTTTTGCTTTGGGAGATAGAAAAATAGTGCTACAATTTATGTGAAAAAGGTTCTGCCTACATTTTATTCTAGGAGTTTATTGTTTCTTATTGTAGATTTAGGTCTTTAATCCATTTTGTGTGTGCACATAGTGTGAAAAAGTGTCCTGATTGCATCCCTTTTCATGTAGCTCTCCAGTTTTCTCAGAACCACTTATTAAAGAGACTGCATTTTCCTCATTGTATATTCTTACTTCCTTTGCTACACATTAACTGACTTTAAATGCATCATCTTTGGTGAGAAATACTGTGGGCATTTTGATAGAGATAGCATTAATCTATAGATTTCTTTGTGTTTTATAGACCTTTTAACAATATTAATTTGTGTATCCATGGACATGGGATATCTTTCTATTTCTTTACATCATCTGTAATTTCCTTTATCAGTGTTTTATACTTTAGAGTATAGGTCTTTTTTTCTCCTTAGTTGAAGCTTATCCTTATGTATTTTATTCCTTTGATGTGATTTTAAATGAGATTGTCTTTTGCTTTCTTCTCCTGGTTATTCATTATTAGTATACAGAAAAGCAAAAGAAGTTTTTAATATCAATCTTGTATTCTGCAACTTAATTTATTACTTCTAATAGTTTTTGAGTAGAGATTTTACGGTTTTCTTTGTACAATATTATGTCCCGTGCAATTAGTGACAGTTTTCTTTGTTTCTTTCCATTATGGATCCTTTTTATTTCTTGTTCGATTGCTGCAGCAAGGACTCACAATACTATGTTAAACAGAAGTGGCAGGAGTGGGCATCCTTGTCTTGTTACTGATTTTAGAAAAGAGAAGTATCGTTCAGCTTTTCATCATTGAGTAAAATGTTAGCTGTGGGTTTGTTATAAATGACCGTTATTCTGTTGAGATATGCTCCCTCTATACCAACTCTAATGAGAGTCTTTATCCTGGGTGGATGGGAGGTAGAGCTGGAGATGAATGGGCTAGAGCCAGGGCTAGATATGAGCCTGGTGCTCTCTTATGCTTTGTGGCCATGGCTCTCTGGTTAGAAATGGGTGCATGTTCCAAGGTGCTGGAGCTGAAGTCCTTAGGATCAGGTCCAAGCTGACACTATTCATTCAAAGTGTGCTGTCCTTGGCAATAGCACCTTCACCCCAGTGGCCAGCAGCATGGAAGCAAGAAGAGCTGAAGTGGGTGCCTAGTGCAAGCCTGGGTATGTACTAGGCCAGTTCCAGCACACCAGTCAGAGCTCCAGATAGCTCCCAATCCACCACCTCTGGGCATGTCAACAATGGCTGCCCTCTCCCTGTCAGATGCAGTGCTATGTCCAAGCAGGTCTGTCCTCCCAAGTGGGCACTCCTCCATAGTGGTAGTGTTTGCCCTAGTCGAGACTTGTGCTGAAGCCAAAGAGGGCAGAGCTGGCACTCATTGTAGACAAGGCACATGATGGGATGGTTCTGGTGCATCACTAAGACTTCTAGACAGTTTCAATCTGTTTCATCTCCCTTGTTTCTGGAAGTAAGTAATAAGCAAGCATTTAGGCGTACTTCACAAGTAAAACCTTGGTATCTTACAGCCTTTCTGTAAGTACCAATGGTTTTTAAACCAACTAAGGAGATTAATCTTCCTGGTGTCAGATCCTAGGGCTGTCGTTGGAATCCCTCACTCCTCAGAAACTTTCTGGCAGCCTGTGACACACTCCCCTCCCACCCCCATGTACTCTCCTAAGGGCACAAGCCCTGATGTGATTACTTCTCTTTCCTACCTGGCTCCATGTGGATCTTTCTTTATAGCTTTGGATGTAGGAGTCTTCTGCCAGTTTGTTTTCAGTGAGAATTTCTCAATGTGTATTGTACTTTTGATGTGTTCTTAAGTGGAGGTGACCTCATCATCTTCCGACTCTGCTATCTTGATCTGCTAAGTTTTTGTATTAATAAAGGTTACTAGAGGATGGACAAATCTTCTGCTATTTGCCTATTTTACAGTCTGCATGGAGTGTAACTGTTGAGAATAAGGAAATATGATGTTATATCCATCATCAGTCCTCTCAGGGATGCTAGTAAAATTCTGATGTGTCTACTCCATAGACTATCTCTAAATTTTTCCATGTACTATTTTCATATTGCTATCATTTGAATAATTCTAGTTACTTTTCACTATGCACCACCAGTGGTGGAGATGGAGATGGACAAAGATGGCAATGGAGGAGAAGGAAATGGCAACCAATTCCAGTATTCTTGACTAGAAAATCCCATGGACGGAGGAGCCTGATGGGCTGCAGTCCATGGTGTTGCAGAAGAGTTGGACACGACTGAGTGACTAAACAACATGCACCACCAATATCACTATCATTGTAAAAATCAATCATTATTTTGGTATCTTTATTGTATGATGAATCACTTAAGAGATTCATAGATTTAACAATGAAACAACAAATTTGTGTTGAGTATTTTCATTAATTCTCATGTATAGAAGAAGAACTTGAACATTTGTACATTTCTAAATTTCCATTCTCTTGTTTGGTCTGAAAATGGAATATTTTTTCAAATTCATGGATAACATGCCTTATCTACTACCTCCCAGCATAGAAACGGAAATTTACCCCTTTGAAAAACTCTTCTATTGATTCAGATCTTCTGCTTGAAACATCAGTAAGAATTTGAGTTGGGAATCTATCAGTAACTATCAAAAATTATGCAACATTTGGAAGAACCAAAATAGAATTTTTTATTTGTTGTTAAAATGTTTCATCTTATAGGATGTGTTAATAGTATAGGTGTTGTTATTCAGTCACCAAGCCCTGACTGTCATTGTGACCCCATGGACTGCTGCACACCAGGTTTCCTTGTCCTTCATTATCCCCCGAGTCTGCTCAAACTCAGGTCCATCAAGTCAGTGATGCTATCTAACCATCTCAAACTCTGCTGCCACCTTCTTCTTTTGTCTTCAATCTTTCCCAGCAACAGTGTCTTTTCCAATGAGATGGCACTTCACATAAGGTGGCCAAAGTATTGGAGCGGCAGCTTCAGCATCGGTCCTTCCAATGAATGAATACTCAGGGTTGATTTCCACAGGATTGATTAGTTTGATCTCCTTGCAGCCCAAGGGACTCTGAAGAGTATTCTCCAGCACCACAATTTGAAAACATCAATTCTTAAGTGCTCAGTCTTCTGCATGGTCCAACTCTCACATCCTTTCATGCCTATTGGAAAAACCATAACTTTGACTATATGTACCTTTGTTGGCAAAATGGTGTCTCTCTTTTTCATATGCTGTCTAGGTTTGCCAAGGAACAAGCATCTTTTAAAGTCAAGCTACAAAAAAAATAAAAAATAAAATAAAATAAAATAAAGTCAAGCTACTGTCACTGTCTGCAGTGATTTTGGAGGCCAGGAAATTAAAATCTGTCAGTGTTTCCACTTTCTCCCCTTCTATTTGCCATGAAGTGATGGGACCAGATACCATAATCTTAGTTTTTTACATTGAGTTTTAAGCCAGCTTTTTCATTCTCCTCTTTCACCATTATCAAGAAACTCTCTGATACCATTAGAGTGGTATCATCTGTATATCTGATGTTATTTTGCACAGCAATCTTGATTCTAGCTTATGTTTCATCCAGCCTGGCATATTACATGATGTACTCTGCATAGAAGTTAAATAAGCAGGGTGGGTGACAATAGACAGCCATCATCAGTTCAGTTCAGTTAAGCTGCTCAGTCGTGTCTGACTCTTTGCGACCCCATGGACTACAGCATGCTAGGCCTCCCTGTCCATCACCAACTCCTGGAGTTTACTCAAACTCATGTCCATTGAGTCGGTGATGCCATCCAACCATCTCATCTTCTATCGTTCCCTTCTCCTCCTGCCTTCAATCTTTCCCAATGTCAAGGTCTTTTCCATAAGACAGTTCTTCGCGTCAGGTGGCCAAAGTATTGGAGTTTCAGCGTCAACATCAGTCCTTCCAATGAATATTCAGGGGTGATCTCCTTTAGGATGGACTGGTTGGATCTCGTTGCTGTTCAAGGGACTCTTCAAGAGTTTTCTCCAACACCACAGTTCAAGAGCATCAATTCTTCAGCACTCTGCTTTCTTTATAGTCCAGCTCTCACATCCTTACATGACTACTGGAAAACCACAGCTTTGACTAGATGGACTTTGTTGGCAAAGTAATGTCTCTGTTTTTTAATATACTGTCTAGGTTAGTCATAACTTTTCTTCCAAGGAGCAAACATCTTTTAATTTCATGGCTGCAGTCACCATCTGCAGTGATGTTGGAGCCCCTCAAAATAAAGTTAGCCACTGTTTCCACTGTTTCCCCATCTATTTGTGATGAAGTAATGGTACCAGATGCCATGATCTTAGTTTTCTGAATGTTGAGTTTTAAGCCAAATTTTTACTCTCCTCTTTCACTTTCTTCAAGAGGCTCTTTAGTTCTTCTTCACTTTTCTACCATAAGGGTGGTGTCATCTGCATATCTAAGGTTATTGATGTTTCTCCCAGCAATCTTGATTCTAGCTTGTGCTTCATCCAGCCCAGCATTTCTACATACAAGTTAAATAAGCAGGGTGACAACATGCAGCCTTGACATACTCCTTTCCCAATTTGGAACCAGTCTGTTGCTCTATGTCCACTTTTAACTGTTGCCTCATGACCTGCATACAGGTTTCTCAGAAGGCAGGTAAGATGTTCTGTTTCAGAATTTTCCACAGTTTATTGTGATCCACACAGTCAAAGTCTTTAGTGTAATCAACGAAACAGAAGTAGATTTTTTTTCTAGAATTCCCTTCCTTTCTTTGAGACCCAACAAATATTGGCAATTTGATCTCTGGTCCTTTACCTTTTCTAAACACAGCTTGCACATTTGGAAGTTCTCAGTTCCTGTCCTATTGAAGCCTAACTTGAAGGATTTTGAGCATAATCTTGCTAGCATGTGAAATGAGCACAATTGTACAGTAGTTTAAACATTCTTTGGTATTGCCTCTCTTTGGGATTGAAATGAAAACTGAGCTTTTTCCAATCCTGAGGCCACTGCTGAGTTTTCCAAATTGGCTGATATACTGAGTACAGCACTTAAGATTCGAAATAGCTTAGCTGGAATTCCATCATGTCTGGTAACTTTGTTCATAATAATGCTTCCACTTGACTTCACACTCCAGGATGTTTGGCTCTAGGTGAGTGACCACACCATCATGGTTATCTGGGTCATTAAAATCTTTTTTGTATAGTTCTTCTATGTATTGTTGCTACTTCTTAATCTTTTATGCTTCTCTTAGGTCCTTACTGTTTCTGTCCTTTATTGTGCCCATCCTTGCCTGAAATATTCCCTTGATATCTCTAATTTTCTTGAAGAGATCTCGAGTCTTTCCCATTCTCACGTTTACCTATATTTCTTTGCACTGTTCGTTGAAGAAAGTCTTCTTATCTCTCCTTGCTCTACTTTGGATCTTTGCATTCAGTTGGGTATGTTTTTCCCTTTCCCCCTTGCTCTTTGCTTCTCTTCTTTCCTCAGCTATTTATAAAGCCTCCTCAAACAACCACTTTGCCTTCTTGCATTTCTTTTTCTTTGGGATGATTTTGGTTACCACTTCTTGTATAATGTTGAGAACCTCTGTTCATTATTCTTCAGGCACTCTGTCTACCAGATCTAATCACATGAATCTATTTGTCACCTCCACTGAATAATCATAGGGGATTTAATTTCAGTCACATCTGAATGGCCTAGTGGTTTTCCCTACTTTCTTCAATTTAAATCTAAATTTTGCAATAAGATGCTCGTGATCTGAGCCACAGTCAGCTCCAGGCCTTATTTTTGCTGACCACTTAAAGCTTCTCCATCACTGGCTGCAAAGAATATAATCGGTCTGTTTTCAGCATTGACCATCAGATGATGTCCATGTGTAGAGTCGTCTCTTGTGTTGTTGAAAGAGGATGTTTGCTATATTCAGTGTGTTGTCTTGACAAAACTCTGTTAGCATTTTCCCTGCTTCATTTTGTACTCCAAGGCCAAACTTGACTGTTACTCTAGGTGTCTCTGACTTCCTACTTTTGCTTCTAATCCCCTACAATGAAAAGGACATCTCTTTTTGCTGGTAGTTTTAGAAGTTCTTGTTGACCTTCATAGAACCATTCAGTTTCATCTTCTTCAGCATTATTGGTTTAATTAGTAGAGACATGGATTAATGTGATGTTGAATGGTTTCCCTTGGAAACAAACCATATCATTTACCTAATACCTAATGCTACAATACTATTTTTTCTCTGCAGTTCCATTACATCAAAATGGTATTTTTAGTACTTTTAAATGATGATTTAGAAAAAAGTCAAGATTCATCAAATATCACCTTTACCTGTACTTTTAAAAGAGAGCAGATCAACTTTAATATTTTTATATCTGCCTTAAAGTCTGCAATATATTATCAATATGTAAAATTAATAGATGTTATCAAAATATAATTAATTCAACTAATTAAATTTTAACACATTTTAAATTCTCAACAATTTTATAAGTGCTATTAGTTTTATATTTTTATTTCAACATATTAAATGTATTTTGTATCTTTAATGCAATTTTAATACAATTAAGAATAAAATATAGCTCCTCTGTGAGCTCTCTGTATAATTGTAGAGTCAGACATATAAACAGATAACAAAACAGTGTGTTATTTGCCATACAGAATCATTGCAGAAGGTGCAACAGTAATAGTAACAAAGTAGAGGCTAATTATATTTGGTATTGGATAAAAGTCAGAAAGACCTTATGGTGGAGATAACATCTAATGTGAATTTAGAACATGATTACAGTTTACCATGAGAAGAAAAATATAGACTTAATTATCTAGGAGTAAATAGAATCATTTAAAAGAGGGAAAATGTCCACATACAGAATTTAGACACATAATACATGATATACCATGTGAGCACTAATAATTCTCTTATCAAAATTATTAAAAATGAGAGTACTTTGACAACTTTGACTGTTAAGAATAGTATTCTCTGTCAATACTATATTTTTAATGTAAAGATATACCAAAAGATTTGAATGTTTAAGGAGATATTTTGATTAGTAGCTCTAGAGATAAATTTAACACATTTGTAACAAAAGTAACTTAAAGCCCAGAGTGGCTTCCTCTCAACATTGTCTACTCTTTAATGAGTGCATGGAAATGAGAATGGATTAAATAATAAACTAAACAATATGAAAATATAGATAAGTCTCTTGGCTTTGCATCTGATTGTGGACACATAAAAAGAATCATTGGCAGAGACTACAGTGAATTAAAAAACAAACAAACCCTGAATTGAATGAAACATTCTATTGAGAGAATATCAAAAATAATTAGCCATCTGAAGAATGCATTTTGCAAAATACTGAGCTATATCATAGAGCTTATGAAGACACTTTAAGTAAAAGTTAAGGACCCTAATTGGAGATTTTTCATCCCAAACAATAATGTGCCTCGGTAGAGAAGAAGTCACTTCTTTTTCTTTAATAAACAACCCTAAACTGATAAAATGCATATACATATGCATGGAGATTCCTGAATCTCCAAAGTAAATGTGTAAGTACAATGTAAGAAGGGTAATATGGGGCACAATAACTTCTCAGTTCATCCTACGACTCATAAAGCATAAGAGAAATAGTTGTGTACACACATCAATTTGTCATCTTTACCTAGATGCATTGGAAGTTTCCTATCTGACACTGTCAAGGTTGGATGAAAACACATACATCAACAATAGTACAGAATATGCATAATTGGAGGTCGAGATGTGATTAAAGTTAAAGCCAGATTGAATTCCTCTCATAGACCATAAATGACAGGTTGAGGATTTTAATGTTATACATTATTTATTTGAGTTTGTCAAATTATTTAAATAGTATCTTAATAAAATTTATACAATTTGTCAATCTATATTTTCTACATATTTTACGTGGATGTGTATGACTTTGAAACTAAGAAAAAAAAGAAGATGTACTCATTTTAGAAATATTTTCCTCAAAAATAATTTTTAAATGTATTAAAACTTAAAATCATCATGCTACACTGATGTCACACCCATAAGAATGATTTTCATTTTAACAAAACTTGTCAAGTATCTACTTTCTGTACCAAAATCTTTACCCTTTTGTTTGGTGCCTTTGTTTTTTGGAGCCACATTTTTCAAAATATCAGTACCTGTGTTTCTTGACATTATCATAATACTTGTATATAGATAACAATAAGTTATTTAAAAATCAATGAATATAAGAAGAAAATTTTCCTTCTAATGGTTGCCAATTTCACCAACTCTGTGAATTATATTGTGGTACACACATTTTATGAGGTGCTGTGATGGTTAATGTATCAACTTGAATGGTCTAAGTGTTGCCCAGATAGCTGGTAAAACATTATTTCTGAGTATAGTTGTGAAGGTATCTCAAGAAGAGATGATCAATTAATTCAAAAGATTGAATAATGAAAATCAGCCTCACCAATGTGATTGATGGGGACATCACCCAATCCGTTGAGGGCGCAAGTAGACCTGAAAGGCAAAGAAGAGGCAAAAAGTGAGTGTTGTATCTCACTCTTAAAATATAACGCCCGTTTTTATGCCATTGGACATGAGAGTCCTGCTTCTCATGCCTTTGGAACTTGACTGCATTATACCACCAACTTTCCTGGGTCTGCAGCTTGCAAGCCCCAGATAATCACATATATCAACCTCCCAAATTGCATGAGCCAATTCCCATAGTAAATCTCTTCCCATAATGAATCTCTTCTTATATATCTATATATCCTATTAGTCTGTTTCTCTGGAGAACTCTGACTAATACAGATGTCATCCACAAATATCATCCTTTCTAAAAATTTTGTCTGAAAACACATGCATATTTTGTCTATTTCCTGAAAACTGTACAAACTTTGCAACTAGTGAATTCCACTTATTAATATGTAGTTTAAGAATCAAATATATAAAATCTATTTCATGAAAATTTTATCTTGGGTTCACTGCTTTGGAGGAGGAAGTACATTTAAATGAAAATGCTAAAATATTTTTAATGAGTAAAATTAACATACAGTTCTAGATTTCTCATTAAGTCCAAGTTGGGAAATAAACCAAAATTCTTAAGCACATATTACAAATTAAATTATTTGATTTAATATTACATAATAACTATTGGTTATATATTCTAAAAGTACTGTTTATATGTACTTTGTAAATCTGATGCTATGTAATGTACTAAAGAAAGGAAACGTATTATGTCAAAATGTTTTAAGAAAACTGGAATTAAGTATATTTTCAAAGTGTTCATGTGAAGAAAGTAAAGCTATAATATATTTTAATAAAATGTTTTAAATGCTTTGCTCAGGAGAATATTATTGAACTGAAGAGAATAATAATTGAATTATAATTGCATGCCTTTAAAACCAAGATATATTTACTCTCTGTGTGTACATATTAGGATAAAACATTTAGTTGAGCTTTTTCTTAAACTTTACAGAATATTTTCAGTTCTATAAATAAAGAACTAGTTACTGGATATGTCTTATATAGAGTGTGGAGGCATATTTACAATTATGAAATATAAATGAGTAATTTATTAATACATACATTAGGAAAAATGTAGATAGAAATAACAGAGAAGGCAATGGCACCCCACTCCAGTACTCTTGCCTGAAAAATCCTATGGACAGAGGAGCCTGGTAGGCTGCAGTCCATGGGGTTGCTAGGAGTTGGACATGACTGAGCGACTTCCCTTTCACTTTTCACTTTCATGCATTGGAGAAGGAAATGGCAACCCACTCCAGTATTCTTGCCTGGAGAATCCCAGGGACAGGGGAGCCTGATGGTTCCATCTGTGGGGTTGCACAGAGTCAGACACAACTGAAGCGACTTAGCAGCAGCAGCAGCAGATAGAAATAAAGGTCAATTTGTAATTCTACAAATTCAGTTCTAAGAAAGAAATGGCAACCCACTCCAGTATTTTTCCTAGAGAATTCTATGGAGAGAGAAGCCTGGTGGGCTACAGTCCACGGGGATGCAAAGAGTTGGACATGACTGAACGACTAACACTTTAAACACTATCTAGACTCCATGGTTATTATTTCTCTCATTATTTAATTTTGTTAGTTTTTCAAAATTTCAGGATTGTTGACTGTTACTAATTGTTTTAGGAAGCATTATTTTGTTTTTACTATTAATTTCTCTCCTCCTTGACTGATAACAATAATATTACCTTGACTGATAGTAGTATTATTTACTAATGCAATTGCATATATGTACCACATCTTTAACCATTCATCTGTCCATGGACATTTAGATGGTTTCCATGTCTTGGCTATTGTAAATAGCGATACTGTGAACATAGGGATGCGTGTATCTTTTTGAATTATAGTTTTGTCTGAATATATGCTCAGGAGTGGGATTGCTGGATCATATTGTAACTCTGTTTGGCTTTTTGAGGAACCTCCATAGTGTTTTCCATTGTGGCTGCACCAACTTACATTCCCACTAACAGTGTAGGAGCATTCCCTTCTCTCCACATTTACTCCAGCATTTGTTATTTGTAGACATTTTAATCATGGCCATTCTGACCTGTGTGAGGTGTACCTCACTGCAGTGTTGAATAGCATTCTCTAAAAATTAGCAACACTGAGCATCTTTTCATGTGGCTTTTGGCCATCTGTGTGTCTTCTTTGGAGAAATCTCTAGTTAGGTCTCCTGCCCTATTCTATCTTATTTTGGATTTTTTTTCTTTTTTTACTTTCAGGATTTTGATTAGTGTGTCATGTGTTTTGTGATTCCAACTATGCTTTTCACAATAGAAACCAATATATAAAACATAATGAATATCATTACCCTAATATGTCTTTTGGTATGCTACTGCTGCTGCTAAGTCGCTTCAGTCTTTTGGTATAAATATGAACAAATTTTGTGTGTTTAAATCTGTAATTTTGATGAATGTTTTGGTGGCAGTTTCCATTTTTATTAATTATACATTCATCTGAGCTACCATTGTTTATGTCTTTATATTAGGTAGGGCATGTCTATGTGTTAATATGTTCTCAGATTTATTTTGAGTACTCATACAACTTCACAATTCCTTTTGAAATTTAAAATTACTAATTCAATAATTATATTTTAATAAATTTTATTAAAACTGTTAAATTTATAAGTGGTAGAATTGACATCTGAACAATTTGTACCTCTCAACTTACACAAATTATCTTTCTCTTCCATTTGTTCAGTATTTTAAAATCTTACACATGTTTTGTTAGATATATTCCTAAGTGTATTTTGGTGACTTTATTAATATAGTAGTAGTAGTTTAGTTGCTAAGTTGTGTTCGACTCTTGCAACCCTATGGACTGTAGCTTCCCAGGCTCCTATGTCCATGGGATTCTCCAGCCAAGAATACTGGAGTGGGTTGCCATTTCCTTCTCCAATCCTTTTTAAATTAAATTTTCTGATTTTAACTGCTAGCAACTAGAAATGCTATGATTTCTGTACATTTATCTGACTTCTGCCAAAACTGATAAGCTCATTTATTCTTTCCAATACTTTGTTGTCTTCTATCATCTGTAAATCCCTGCAGGTTTCATTCTTTACTTTCTGATCCCCGTGCTTTTTGAGTTGTCCTCTCATTCTTTCTCCCCTCAGTCTTCTCCCTACCCTCCCTTTCTGCTTTATGATGTTTTAAACCTTATTATAAGGACTTGGAGAAGGAAATGGCGATCCCCTCCAGTATTCTTGCCTGGGAAATCCCATGGACAGAGGAGCCTGTTGGGTTATAGTCCATGAGGTTGCAAAAGAGTTGGACATGACTTAGTAACTAAACAACAATGACAACAACATAAGGATTTAGGACTTAAACTAAAAATATTAAAGAGGTGGAGGTTGGGGAATATAGTGTATTTTTAATCTCTGAGATATTAATACATCTCTGGTCCTTGTTATCTTTTGTCCTTTCCTTGTCCCTCTTCCACTTCCTGCCTTCCTCCCTAAGAATATTATTTGTACTAGATGCAGTGCTTCTATTCCATTTTTAATTTGATTCAATAAAATTAAGACATTTTCCTTTTAATTTTAGACAAATAGGTTAGGGGAAGTAGGAGTACTCAAGTAATTTAGGTTTGTGACAGTTTTTTGAAAAGAATGCTCTATCAATATTTATTTCTATGCAAGCTCTTAATTGTGTTCTCCAAATATAGTCTACATTTTCTTACTTTTTGTCAGAGTATATGTTTCAAAGCAAAGAATTTTAAAATGCAGAGCTTTATGGATTCTTCACATCTCTGCTGAATTGTCTCAAAATTTCCTTTTTGTATTTCAATTTAAGATATATTTAGTGCATGAAAATTTGTTATTATTTTTTCTTCATGGAGTATTACTCTGTTAATCATTAGTTTAACATTCACACTTTCTCTCACTTATTTTTATCTCAGTTTTGTTATGCTGCAATTAAGAGTGATATATAAATGTTTTTCAGCGGTGGAAATATTTGCAAGGTAAATAGATAAATATAGATGTAGATATTGATATTTATTTGTTTAATGTTAATACTTACTTAGGGAAGCAATGTAGTGACTAGATTCTTTGTCTTTGTGTCATGTATCTAATTTTGCATTTTTTTTTTCTCTTTTTTCTAAGGCTCAATTTTCTGGGTTTCCTATGGGGGGATGTTTAGAGTTTTATTTATATAATCTATTGTTACTTTAGAAAAGTCAGAATTTTCAAGTACATATAGATCATTACTGATTTATCTCTACTAAATTTGTAGATAGCTTTATTTTACATAAAGCATGCTGTCTGTAGTTATAAGTGACTGACAAATCATTTTTTAACAATTTTTATTGAATTTCAGTAACATAGACATAACAAAATTTATCATCCTAACCATTTTAATTGTACAGTTCAGGGGTATTAGGTATAGTCCCACTATTGTGTAACCATCACTACCATCCATCTCCAGAACTCTTTTGTAGAACTGAAACTCTGTAGCTATCACATACTAAATACCTACCCATTTTCCCCTTGTCCCTGCCCCTGACAACCACCACTCCATTTCTGACTCTGAATTTAACTACTAAGGCTATCTCATATAAGTTGAACCATGTAGTATTTTCTTTTATGTGAATGCTTATTTCATTTACCTTAATATCCTCAAGGTTCATTCATGTAGTCACTGTGTTACAGTGAATAATATTCCACTGTATTTATAGACCACATTTTCTTTATATATTCCTCTGGTGATGGACATTTGGCTTGCTTCTACTTTTTGGATATTGGAAATAATGCTGCTATGACAAGGGTGTACAGATGTCCCACTGAGACTCCACTTTTCATTTTTGGGTGTATATACCCAGAGGTAGAATGGCTGAATCATGTGACAATTCTATTTTTAATTTTTTGCAGAATTGCTATACTGTTTTCCTCAGCAGCTACACTGTTTAACATTCCCATCAACATAACACAAGATTCTCCACATCCTCACTAGTACTTATTTGTGGATTGTTTTGTCAGTAGTAGCCATCCTAATGGGTTTAAGGTGGTATCTCATCGTGGTTTTCGCCTGCATTCCCTAATGATTAATGATACTGAGCATCTTGTGTGCTTGTTTGCCATTTGTGTATCTTCTTTATAGAAATTAATTGAAATGTTTTGCTCATTTTTGAATCATCTTGTTTATTTTTTTGTCATCCAGTTATAGGAAATCGTATAAAGTTATGCTATCCAATGGAATACTAAATTTTCCAAAAGAAAATAGTAAATGGTATATGAGAGGAAACAGTGAAAATATTTTCCTCAGTCATCAATTTAATTCATTTTTGGTAAAGAAGTACTGAATCCATTTTGTAATAAAAAAAGTTTTTTGATCAAAACTCTAGGGTCACTTAAAAATGTAATATACCCATTTTCTTTTTATCTTGCTTTTCTCCCCCTTCAAATATACTGTGATTAAAGTAAACAGTACACACATTCAAATTATGACAGGTGGCAAAACTTTTAAATGTTGAACTATTCCTAAGATAAACTGAAATATGAAAATGATTTTCAAAATATTAGATTACTAATACATTAAAATTTATTAATATAAACAAAAGCATAAATTCATGGATTTGAAAGTAAAAATTACATTGATCCTTGTACAAAGAGTAGCATCTTTTAAAATATCAATATGATAATAAAACTATAAAAATTAATTAGAAAATAATATAATCACTTAAAATAATAAAGGAGGGGGGCTTCCCTGGAGGTCCAGTGGTCAAGATTCCATGCTTCCAATGTGGGTGTCAAGGGTTTGATCCCTGGTCAAATAATAAGATCCCACATGCCATGTGGCCAAAAAAAAAATAATAATAGTAATAATAAAAGGGAAATGCATGTAGATCTAAACATTATAAAATAGTATACTTAATTTGATTAAAAATACTGTGTATATAAAAGTGTTAGTCTCTCAGTCGTGTCTGACTCTCTGTGACCCCATGGACCCCACCAGCTCCTCTGTCCATAGGATTTCCCAGGCAAAAATCCTGGAGTGTGTTGTCATTTCCTCCTCAAAGGGATCTTCCTGACCCTAGGATCAAACCTGGGTCTCCCACACTGCAGGCAGATATACTAAAGCACATTCTAAATGTTTGAGTACATTCTAAGGGCTCAAGTAGACAGAAAGCTTAGGCTTAGCCCCAAGACATTGAGATTTAGCTGACTTCAATTAATCCTAAATTCTGAATTTTAAAAATGTATGTGTGTTTTTTTTACATACTTGACAGTATTAAAATTAAAAAAGAGCTTAGAATAATTGGTGAAAATAGAAAACACTCAGATGTATTTCATTCTTACCATTACCCATCTGTGAGTCACATCAAACATTACTCTTTATTTGAGGCCACATTTTTCAACTGATTTCCCTAATGGCAAGTTTGATATTTATAACTATGCAAGTATTGCCTACAACATGGACATTTGTATGGTCTGCTGCTTAAGAATATAGGTTTCCAAGTCAAAATGCCTGATTAAATTTCTGCTTTGCCACTTATTCTCTATGTGAACAGAAGCAAATGTCTTAAGTTACTAAATTATACCTTTTTATTTATAATGTGGTGGCCATGATGATAATGAATGGCTATCTTTCATAGAATTACTGTGAAGACTAAAAGGCTAACATACATGAAGTCATACATTCTCTAAAAAGTTCATTGTAAGAAAAGAGATCTAGAAAAGGATTGACTGGTAAAACAATTGAGGTGAATGTGGGGCTAAAGCCCAGCTCTATCACTTACTAATTTCTTAAAGGCTAACTGCAAATATAAATTTGTGTGCTTATATTTAAAATAGAGATATTATTTATTTCATTTCCCAAAGATTATTTTGAGTTTTAATTATCTAATTTAGGTAGAGAGCTTAGTACAGGGACTAAAGAAACAAAGTCAATGTCATCTACTGTTTAAATAAATCATAACCATCAAAATGTTTTTGCAATTTCTTCCTTGAATACACATGTACCTCACCCTCACTGTAAACCCAGTTCACGTCTCCCAGTGTTTGTGGCTCCGAGCCATGTGTACATGACTGACTGAAGGGTGATTGAGAACACGTGTGCACAGACACACACAACACAAGTATAAGACACAGTGCTCGTGTGTGTGTGTACACGTATTTACTGTATACAGATTATCTAATTTATTTAAATTCTTCCTAAGCTGCTTTATACTATCATGATATGATACCCTATTCAGTCTGAAACATAGAACTATTAGTCCTTCATTCATACACCTGTATGATTAAGCAGCCTTATGGTATTTAAGTTTGATAGATTTTGTACATTACTAAAATTGTTACTTATTTCATATTCTCTAGTTTTTTTTTTCCAGTTTTTGTTTTAAAGCACTTTCAAATATTTAGAAGAGATTTATAGGCAAGTCAAAAGCTTAGCAAACATCATTCAAGGCTTCTAATATAATTTGCTCCCAGCTCTAAAAACATCTGCCATTTGATACAATGTTTTATGTTAATTCATGGAAAAAAGAAAAATATCACATAAAATGAGATTTATCTTAGTAAATTATGAAAGCATAGTTTTATTTAACTGACTTAAACGGTTGCTGGTATTGTTCACAAGTTTAGGAAGATTAATGCCATTTTTAATGAAGAATTTTCTCTCAATTGTGTTATGGAACTACTGCAGGAACATGTCAGAACCCATCAAAATTTATGCAAAGTTTTTTTCACTGGGTAAATTATGGACATTCAAAATGGAACCACTGTATCTCCTCTTTAGGGTTTTTAAAAATACAAAATTCACCTAATCTATCTATATCATTATTCAAGGAAACTTTATCAGGATGATGTTAAAAAAGAAACATGGAATTTATTTTTAGACAGTAGAACAGAAACTTTTAAATTGCAATAAACTGTAAAGTCAATGAAAGTTTACTTAAACTTCATTAAATTATCAAACCCATAGTTTATTTTTAAATGTATCAGTTTCATATTATTTATCACATATATCACATAGTACTTAATTTTATGCTAGAATTATGAGCCACTTTGATAATTTTCTTAATATTAATTCTAGAATATGTAATATATACTTGTTTAGCTATAATGGCATTCTCAATGTGTTTTAAAACCCGTGTCAATGATTTCTTAAGTTCTAAAGAAAAGCATATGTTCATGTTCATATATTTGCTCTAAATTGTGTTTAATGTTACAGAATATTGAAATAAGTTAATAAAATCAATGATTTGAATGTAATGGCTTATTAAACATGAGTGTTAAAATAGAATGATTTACTATATAATATCTATTTCAATAATGCAGTGCATAAATGTAAAAACATTTTCACAATATATTTGGGTGTAAATTATATGTAACATTTCCACTTGATTTCAGGCCAACTCCATTTATTTACTAGATACTATATTATTTAAACCAGGAAATAGAAAGTCAACAAAAACATGCCTTCTGAATCCAGGCAGGATATATATGAATGTGGTGATCACAATTGACTCACCTGGTGAATATGGCTGGGACTGGAAGGTCGTTATTTATTATTCCAGGGAGAGCTTCCCAGTCAAAAACTGATTCTGTCCTCTACCAGAGTTTACATACTTTGAATTTTTTTATTTAAATATATGGATCTATATTCTGGCTCCAAATTTGATCAGATTATTCTTATTAATACTTAAAAATCCATAACATAGTAGTAACCTATATTTGATGAAATTTGACAGTTGGTTAAAGGTTATTTTTGCTTTGTTTTCTTATTCAACAACTATATTCATTGTCAGTAGTATGCAAGGCACTTTGATTTTAGAGGGCTCTATGAGTGAAGTAGTCATGGATCATTTTCCTAAGGAACTGATAGAAGTTTAAATTAAATAACTAAAGAGTTCAGAAAAAGTGAAATTGTATTATTTAATGAGATCAAAAAATTCTCCAGAGAAATGTAGTTCTATCCAGCTGAATCTTGGAGGAAAGGGTGAAACGTGTATGTAAGGGTTTAGGGGTAATTCAGAGAGAAGGAGCAGTATGTGCAGAGGGACATTTGAAGCATTCGAGAAAACAGGTAGCTTATTATCAGCTGGACCACAGGAAGCCGTGAGAATTTATGGTAGGAAAGACTTTGTAGGAATTTCAATGACAGGATAAAGTATTTAAGTGTTATTCATCATGCAGTTGGAAGACATTAAAATGCTTTCACAGTGAGCAAAAAGATCAGTGTTATCCTGCTGGAAATTAGTTAGAAAGTAACATTCCAAAGTACCTTGTGAAAGAAAAATCAAATATCTTGCAATACATGTGCTACGATATAGCGTGTTCTTTTCCCCAACTTCATATTTCCTGAAAATTCATTCTTAAATCGAATAAGGATAGATTAGATGACAAGAACAGGCCTGTAAATGTGAAATGAATTTAGTTGATTATGAAAAGTCAAACAAAAGCAAAAACTTAATTTTCAACAAATATTGCAAGTACTCCATATTTGCTCATTTCAAAATGTATTTAATTTACACTTATTTAAAATGTACATTTGCTGGGTATATAATTCTAAGCCAAGAGTAGTTCTGCTTTCTCTCAGAGTATAGAATTTATGATTCCAATGTCCTTTGTCTTCCATTGTTTCTGTTGAAGTGGCACTTTTCTTCTTTAGGTGGTTTAAATTATTGTTATACATATTTACTTTTTTAAAATTATGATATTATAATCATGTGTGTGTCTGGAGTAGCTTTACAGTATGTTTTAATTCTGATAGTATAAATCCTATTAGTTTTGTTCCTCTTAATCTTGTCTAGGATTTTCTAGGCATTTTGTATTTCCCTGGGCTTCCCTTGTAGCTCAATCGGTAAAGAATCTGCCTGCAGTGCAGAAGACCTGGGTTCGATCCCTGGGTTGGGAAGATCCCCTAGAGAAGGAAATGGCAACCCACTTCAGTATTCTTGCCTGGAAAGTCTCATGGACAGAGGAGCCTGGTGGGCTGCAGTCCTTGGGGTCGCAAAGAGTCGGACACGATTGAGCGACTAACACTTAACTTACTTGTATTTCCCTCTAAATTTAGAATCAATATTGAAAAGAGAATTCCACATAAAACTATTGAGATTTTTCTTACGCTCTTTTTGTATATCTAAATCAATTTGGTAAGAATTAACATTGTGTTATTATGCTGCTGCTGCTAACAAGTGCTCAGTTGTGTCTGACTCTTTGCAACCCATGGACTGTAACCTGCTCGGTACCTCTGTTCATGGGATTTTTCCAGGCAAGAATATCTGAGTGGGTTGCCATTTCTTCCTCCAGGGGATCTTCCCAACCCAGGGATTGAACCCGTCTCTTGCGTCTGCTGTATTGGCAGGCAGATTCTTTACCACTAGTGCTAATAGGGTCTTCCAATCCTAGAACTTATAATATTTCTACATTTACAAAGGTCTTTGTTTTACTCTGCAGTGTTTCATAGTTTTAAGGATGTTTGTGTTCTATAGTTTGTATTAGATAAACATTCTAGAGACCTAGAATATATTAAGAGCACAGGAATCTTCTGTTCAAGTGTCATTATGTGAATGACTTTAATATCTAAAATATTCTGTTTTACAACATGAAAAATTCAGAAGGCATAATGCTAGTGTGCTAGAATTTTAAAATAAAATGGAAATTTTATGTTGATTTTTTTCCAGGAAAGCTACCAAATTTATGTATTAGTTTTGTAGTTTTTGTTTACTTGTTTGTTTATAGTTCCCTTAGAGTATAATTTGCACACAGTTTGGTTTTTCAAAAATAATTAAAGTTTTAATTCTTTACCAGTGTTAATTTCATTTCCTTTGTTTTGTTTTGTTTGCATAGGTGACCTTCAATACAATATATTAAAATCTGAAGACACAGGAAATTATTTTTTCTTTTCAAACTCAGAAGAAAGCTGATTTCTTAAGTAGAATGTTAGTTGCATATTTTTATATCTTTCCAAACTGAAGACGCTCCTATTCTGCATATTTTTAAGATTTACTTTAATCATCATCTGTGTCTGCTTTATCAATTATTTCAATATTTTATTTAGCAAAAAGATCTTGTTGATTTTTTATTCTTTTAATATGCTGGATTACTTTGAATAATTTTTGAATGTTAACTAATTTGTTTTTTTTCTAGTAAACCCCATATAGTCATGAAATATTTATGGATTGGGTCGGATCATAGTTTATTTGGAGTTTTTGTGTTTATGTAAATAGAATATATTGCCTTTACATTTGTTTTTCCTGTCAGATGTTTGTATATGGCTATTTTCTGTACATACTGTGTTCTATCTCTTTCGGTAAACAGTCCATGTGTTCTTGAAAAGGATGTGTATTCTGTGCATGTTGAATGTAGTGTCACTAAAGGACCTTCTTTAGCAATTACCTAGATGATTTGACAGTTGAGCAGATGTGGATTACTGGTTTTTAGCAAAGTTTAAAGCCTAATTCTTCAATGCTGACACGAAAAGAACATTTTAAAAACTATTGATTTTGGTCCTTAAATGGATGAATCAACTCTCTAAAAAGGAGAAACCTATGTTAATGCAGCCTGGTATGCTGCAGTACATGGGGTTGCAAAGAGTCAGACACAACTGGATGACTGAACATTGTTAATGTATGTAGCTAAACAAATGGTGAATTAGTCTGCAAATAGATTTCTGGGAGACTTGGAAATGTGCTGCGGACCATATTATAAACCTTTTCTTTTTCCCCTGCATTTCAATTATTTAGACCTGTGTCCTAGTCCAGGCCTAATTGTTATTGTACAAAAGAAAAAACAAAATCTCTCTAAGATCAATTGTTATGTCTCTAGGAAACAGGTTTCACAATTATGCTCCTTTTGCTTATGTTTCCAGTGAGTCTTTAATTTATAGTACCTTCCTTCTTTTGTGAAAGAGTAAATATAGAAGACAAATATCCTTATTAGAAAATAAACTGGGGAATTTGATTTAGTTTGAGAGCAACCAGGACCTGTTGATGGGAATAATCAATAGGAATAGAAAAGTGTTTTGAGGGCCAAACTGAGCATTATGGCCCTTGAGACGCAGATTGAAGAAGCCCTTGAGTTGTATTCTGCTGGACTACAAAATAAATGATGATTATATAGAGGCAAAACTCTTGAAAGTACATAAAATATTTGCCAAAAATTAGGACTGGAGGTTGCAAGAAGTAAGGATGCTTCATAAGTAAGAATTGGTTGGAGTCCAAAACGGTTGCAGAGCTACAAGGGAGGCCTTGAGGCCATAAGGTTGAAGCTGGCAGCTGCTAGCAAGTATTGTTTGAGAGTGACTGGTCATATCTTTGACCTGAAAGTTTAGAAAATCAAGTTCTCAGTAATGCAGAAATGTGTCTAAAACCACATCCATAAAAATCAATCAACCTACCCAGACACAATGGCCTCGCAGCTACATTTTGAATGCCTGAACCATAGTTACTGCATTTTGATTTTTAAATGTGGTTTTTTTCTTTAATAGTTAAAGGCAGAAGTACAGTATATGTGCATAATAGCCACAAAACTGGTCATTCTAGTTAGTATAAGGTTTAAGTTAAATCATATATTAGCCAGAACTACTTCTCCATACACTGATGTGTGAAAAGTTCTTCTGTCAGACCTCCTATTAAATACAGTTCAGCCATGGGCACCCTTAGCCTCTCAGCAACAGACAGACTGTGTAGGCTAAGACACAGTGTAAAGGGGAGCTGACAGGTGCTATCTTTGAGAAAGCCACTCCCAAGAATACAAATAGCACAGATATTAGACAGGCATGTTGCATTGCTTCAACAATGCTACAACAGGGCTTTGTAACAAACGCTCTCCAGCTCAATAATTTCAAACAGCACATGCTTTTCTCTATTTCCAGTCTGTGTGTTAGTAGGGTGGTTCTGTTTAGGATACTGGCTGACCTGGCTGGGCTTCAGGCTGCAGTAGGTTTTAGGTTTGTTCCTTGGTCTCTGTGGGCTTCCCTGGTAGCTCAGATGGTGAAGAATCTGACTGCAGTGCAGGAGACCTGGGTTCAACCCCTGGGTCAGGAAAATCCCCTGGAGAAGAGAATGGCTACCCACTCCAGTATTCTTGCCTGGAAAATCCCATGGACAGAGGAGCCTGGTGGACTATATAGCCCATGGGGTTGCAAAGAGTCAGACATGGCTGAGTAACTAACACTTCCAACACTTGCTCCATCTCTGCATTCTCTTTGTACCAGCACCTAGCTAAACATGCTTTTCTCATGACAGATCATTGAAGCACAGACTGGAATCAAGCAATGCTACTTAAAGCCCTGGCTTCAAAACTGGCCTGATAATTCTGCCCATATTTTCTTGCCCAAAGCAAGTCATATGAATACAGACAAATCAGAAGGACTGAAAAATATGTAAAATAGAGCATGTTGTGACTCAGCTGGTGAAGAATCCACCTGCAATGCAAGAGATCTGGGTTTGATCCCTGGTTTGGGAAGATCCCCTGGAGAAGGGAACGGCTACCCACTCCAGTATTCTGGCCTGGAGAATTCCATGGACTATACAGTCCATGGGGTTGCAAAGTGTTGGACACGAATGAGCGACTTTCACTTTCAGAGCATTAAGAACTCACATGCAAAGTATGAATATACAATTCCAGTATAGGGAGAGAGTAGAAAACAGGAGAATACCCCACACACACATACACACACACAAGTGTTGACATTCTGTTCAAATCTAGGAATCAGACAACAAGATATACCTCCTCAGTAGTAGAATCAGGAAAAAGTTAGTAAAAGGTTTAGGGTTAGTAATGTATCTGTTCACAGTATAAAAATACCAATAATGGGGAAGAAAATTTTTCCTTTAAAACCAGTACATAATTATTGCTGTACTGGGTGAAGATGTTAATACGGTCAGCACAAAAACAAGTTTGATTTAAGTACAGTCTTTTCAGAGAGTCAGGAAGTACTATTTCTTCTTAACTGGAAATGAGAGACAATGATCATTTTCTGTGTCAAAGATTACATGCATTGCAGTTTCTACAGGACTCATTCCTTGACAGCATAAAGAAATTTAGAGGAATTGGAACAAAGATTCTTTGAACTCCCATTGTTCTCCTTGAAGTTATTACATCACAGGGTTTGCTCCAAAATTTATGTTAGGACTAAGGCCTTTTATATAATTTGGACTTCTAACAAGAAAGTACAATTCCAAGATTCATTGTGTGAGTGAATTGATTGTCTCATTTTTGGAAACTGCTAGTTTTACTATAATGCAGGAGAATTTAACTGGACAAAATAGTAGTGAGTAGTACATTGTCAGATTATCAGCTCAAACACTTTTCAGGGACTATAGCTTTAAAAAAAAAACTTAAAAGAGGCTAAGAAAGGGAAAAATAAATATAGAAACACATTAAGTTTTTCTTAAGTGCCTTTTGGGAGCATAATTTAAAATAACTCCTGGGATGAATAATACTTTAAACTTATCTAAATAGAAGCAGAACAAAGAGCATATTCCTGATTTAGAATCTTTGTTCATTGATCTGCTTTAAATTTTACAAAGTTACTTTGCTTTCAAAAACCTACATAAAACTAACTGACTTCCTGTAGCACCATTCACAAAAACTTTTCACAAAGTAAGCAAAAATAGGTGATTGTGATTGATGAAGGTTAAATTTTGCCTGTAGCAACAGAAATTTTTGTTTTTAGTATAGATTTTTACTGAAACTCTTTAAAGATTATAAGCTATTTGTTTTATGAAGTTGTCCATATCCAATCAATATTGATAATATTTTAAAGCTAATAGATTTCATCAGCAACAAAATATCACTTGCTCATTTAATATATTAACACTGATATTACTTCTTGTAAAAGATTCAAGACAGGTTACAAGACATTCAGTCCAGGTCTATGTAAGATAAGTATCATATATATATATCACAGATATGTATATTATATGTATGTATTACACAGTATATATGTATGATATGTATGTATTATACAATGTATCTGTAATAACAAAAGATTCTTATAGTTCATGTAAGTACTCCATTATTAACATATAGTGTGAACATTAAACTTTAATTCAAAGAAATAAACAAGGGTAAGAAGGTATAGCTATCTATAATGCCAATAGAGAAAATGAAATAAAAATTTCTTAATTAATCCACAGAAAAAGGAAAGAAGGAAAGGAATTTTACTTTAAGAAGGCAAAAAATAGTGAATGATTCTTAGACTCAACAGCATTCACGGAGCTCAAGATGCTGAGTAGGGTTTAGGAAGCAGGATAAAGAAAACCCATACAAATAGAGGTGTGTGTGTGTGTGTCTGTGTGTGTTTTGGACAAAACTAATGTTTCATGAGAAAAATACCCCAGAATTTGATTGCCTCCAGATGAGGAAATTAAGAAAACAGAAACAAGGAAACTTCTGGCATAATAAAATGTGTTCTATGCATTGATAGAGGTGTAGGTTACATGGCTGACTGTCACTTGTCTGAACTATCAAATTTAAATATACAAATAAACTTAATAGAATTGTTTTCCATAGTAATGAGTTAGCATTTCTAAAACATTTTCTGTGAGCTCCAGACTTGGGAGAAAAATAGTAATTCATTGACTTTCTTTTATTACAAATGAAGCAGGGGGTTACAAATGTGAAAAGAGGACTAGAATGCCCACTCAGTGCAGATTGAATTGGAATTGTCAGTGCCAGTATAAATTAAAGACTACAAGTACAGATTAGTACATAAACCTTTATCTATACATACATGTTTATATATGTAGTTTTATATATTTGTATATATTAAAAAGCTATATATAGTTTTATATATGTGTGTGTATATATATATGTGGGGCTTCCCTGGTGGTGCTAGTGGTAAAGAACCCACCTGCCAATGCAGGAGACACAAGAGATGTGGATTTGATCCCTGAGTCAAGAAGATCCCCTGGAGGAAGGTGTGGCGACCCACTCCAGTATTTTTGCCTGGAGAATCCCCATGGACAGAGGAGACTGGCAGGCTACATTCCATAGGGTCACATATATATGAACCTAAAATTCATACCTAATTGTATGTATATGTATATTGCATATGTACATTTGTACTTCTTTCTAGTTCTGCTTTCTGAGAACACCCAGAAGAAATGACACACCAATGTCAATGAGCACACATAACATCCATATCTTAGTTTTTAGACAAATTAATACTTTTCTCTGAAGTAGTTTGATTGTTTGTAGTAAAACTGAACAGAGTAGAGATAATTCCCATATACCTATTCATCTTTCTCCCCTCAGTTTCCCCTATTATTATCTTGTATTAGGATGATAATTTTGTTGTGTTGATGAACCAACACTAATACATTATTATTAGCTAAAATTCACATTTTACATCAAAGTTTGTTGTTTGTATTATGCACTCAACACGTTTTGATGAATGAATAATGACCTAGATCCAGCACTACAATAGTTTCACTGCCCAGCTCTACCAATTTATTCCTTTTTCTCTCCACGCCTACTTTGGCATCCTGGAGATCACTGATCCTTTTACTGTGTCCACATTTTTGCCTTTTACAGAGCGTCATATAGTTGGAGTCAAGTAATATGTTGCCTTTTTAGATTGGCTTCTTCGGTTAGCAATCTCTTTTCACAGCTTGAGAACGTGTTTCTTTTTATTACTGAATGGTATAGTATTTAATGGATTTACCACCGTTAGTTTATCCATTCACTGAAGAACATCTTGATTGCTTCCAAATTTTGGCAACCTTGCATATAATTGCTATAAACATTTGTGTGAAGTTTTCACATAGACAGAAGTTTTAAGCTCATTTGGATAAATGCCTTGGAGCACAATTGTTAGGTTTTCTGGTAAGACTATGTTTAGCTATACGGGACATCCGGCTTCAATCCCAGGTTTAGCTGTGTAAGAAACTGCTAAACTGTCTTCCAAAGTAGCTGTTCCATTTTGCATTCCCATAACCAATAAATGAGAATTCCTGCTGCTCCATATCCTCACCAGCATTTAGTGTTGTCAGTGTTTTAGACTTTAGCCATTGTAATAGGTGTGTAATGACATCTCTTTGTTGTTTTAGTTTTCAATTTTCTAAAGACATATGTTGACAATGTTTTCATATATTTATTTACCATTTGTACATTTTCTTTGAGATTTGTTCAGGTATTTTCCCTCTTGTTAATAGTTTCATTTGTTTTCTTGTTGAGTTTTTTAAAAGTTCTTAATATATTTTAGGTAATAATCCATTATCAGATAGATATTTTGCAATGTCTTCCAACATGATTTGTGTATTTATTCCCTTAATGGTGTCTTTCACAGAGAAGTTTTTAATGTTAATGACTTCCAACTTACTTGTTTTTCCCCATTCCTAGATTGTGCCTTTGGTAGTGTAAAAAAAAAAAAAAAAAAGTTATTGCCAAACTCTAGAACCCTAGATTTTCTCCTGTGTTATCTTCTAGGAACTCTATGGTTTTGCATTATACATACAGGTCTATAATCAATTTGTAGTTCCTATATAAAATTATTAGGTTTTTAAATAATTTTTACATGTGTATGTCTAGCTTTTACAGCACATTTGTTCAAAAAGTATTCTTATCCATTGAATACCTTTTCTCCTTTGTGAAAGATCAGTTGGCTATATGTATATAGGTCTATTTCTGGCCTCTCTATTCTATTTCATTGATCTAGTTGTCTATTCTTTTGCCAATATTATCTTACTTTTTTTTCTTTAAAAAAAATTAAAAACGTAAATCAACTACTTATTTGAACACAGTTGATTTACAATGTTGTATTAGTTTCAGATGTACAGAAAGTGCATATTACTTTGATTACTGTAGCTTTGTACTTACTCTTGAAATCACATACCATTAGTCCTATGAATTTGTCCTCACTTGAGGTTGTGTTAGCTGTTCTTTTTTTCTTTTCCATATGTAGTTAAAGTAGTATAGTTTGTTAATATGCAAAAAATATTGGGGTTTTGATTGAGATTTCATTGACTCTGCGAAGAACTGACATCTTGACAGTATTGAGTCTTCCAATACATATATATGTAATCTTCATTTATTGAAAGCTTCTTTGATGTCTTCTACCAGAGATTTTTTTTTTAAGATTTTTTGATGTTGACCATTTTTAAAAATGTCCTTGTTACATTTGTAACAATATTGTTTTTGTTGCTTATGTTTTGGTTTTTGGCCACAAGGCATATGTGATCTTAGCTCCATAACCCGGGATTCAACCCGTACCTTCTGCATTGGAAGGTGAAAAAAAAAAAAAGCCTAACCATTGGACCACCAAGGAAGTTCCTTACCAGAGATTTATTGTTTTCTTTATATATAAAATTTGCTTATTAGGTTTATGCTTAAAGTTTTTACTGTTAAATAGTATCATGTTTAAATTTAAAATTCCAAGTATTTGTTGTTATTTATAAGGTAACACATGACTCATGTAATACACTTGCATCTTGCAATGTTTCCATAACTGCTTACTAGTTACTAGGAGTTTTTTATTGGCTTTTTGGGATTTTTACAAACACAGTCATGTAGTTTGTAAACCAATACAGTTTTATTTCTTCCTTCTCAATCTGTATACCTCTTTTGTTCTTTTCTTATTATATTAGCTAGGACTTCCAGTACAATATTGATTGGGGAGGGGGTGAAAGTAGACATTCTTGCCTTGGTTCCATATTTTAACTCTTAAATAGCATTTTCCACTGAAAGAATCCAAGGATCATTAGAGGAAACTCTTTTTCCTAATAAACTTAGGCTGAGAAAAACTAAGATGAACTTGTAATACCTCAGGGTGCTAGAAATGAGGGAGACAGTCAAAAAAACAATGTAGACAGAGGGAAAAGAAATATGGGCCAGCTTGAAGAGGCTTTCAGTGGGCACATCTAGGATAATTTGGACATCAAAATAAATAGTAGTAGCAATTGATTATAATTCACTTAATAAAATTTCATTAGCTATTAATGTTATAAACAAATGAACAGAAAAGTTAAAGAGAAGAATAAGTGCTTTCTTGCAAAAAAAATCAGCTAATAAATCTATAAAGAATGATGTAATTATATAATCATTGTGCGTGTGTGCTTAGTTGCTCAGTAGTGTCTGCCTCTGTGACCTCCTGGACCTCCTCTGTCCATGGGATTTTCCAGGCAAGAATATTGGACTGGGTTGCGATTTCCTTCTCCAGGGAATCTTCCAGACCTCAGGACTGAACTTATGTCTCCTGCATTGGCAAGCAGAGCCATTACCAGGTGACTCCTTACTGAGCCACCTGGTAATCACTGAGCCCCATATAATCATTAATACTTGGTAAAATCATTAATACTTGGAAATGCTTCACTATAGTGAAGAGAAATAAGATATTCATGGGGTCTTAAAAGTATCTCCCTACAAATTACTTATTAATGACAATGTAGACAATAAAAACTTTACACAGGAGAGATACAGTGGACATCACCTAAACCAACTGATCAAAATTAATATTACTAACTTTAGGATGGGCTTCCCAAGTGACGCTAGAAAGAACCTGCCTGCCAATGCGAATTTGATCCCTTGGTCAGGAAGATCCCCTGGAGGAGGCTATGGCAACCATTCCAGTATTCTTGCCTGGAGAATCCCACAGACAAAGGAGCCTGGCAGGCTGCAGTCCATGGGGTCACACAGAGTCGGACATGACTAAAGCAACTTAGCACAGAACTTTAGGATAATCAAATATTACATGGTTTCTAATATGATGCACCATGGTGAACATATCGTATTTGTATTAATATAACCAAAATGCATAACTTGAATCTAATCCTAAGGAAATATTCTATAAATCCTAATTGAGGGGCATTCTACAAAAATAACTTGCCTTTAGATCACAGAATGCTTGAGCTTAAAAAAAATATATTAATTCCTTTAAAATAGACTAAATAAACATGGTAAAATGCAATGCTTGATACTAACTGTATCCATTTGGGGAAAAACTGATAAATGGCAATACTAAGAAAATTGAAATTATAATGAAATTATACCAATAACTTAGATTAGATAATAGTATTGCATTGGTGTTAAATTTCTTGATTTTAATAACAGTTCCTGATTTTAATACTTGGTTAGGTAATAGAATATTTTGAGCCTTAAGTTATTCATACTAGTTGTTTAGGACAGGAGACTCAGGAGACATTGGCTCAATCCCTGGGTCAGGATGATCCCCTGGAGGAGAAATGGCAACCCACTCCAGTATTCTTTCCTGGAAAAGTCCATGGACAGAGGAACCTGGTGGACTACAGTCCAAAGGGTCACAAAGAGTCAGACACGACTGAGTGACTATGCATGCATAAACAAGGCATACTATATCCAAATCCAGGGGAATGGTGAACTTGTTAAAAGGGTAGTTGTACTAGTCTTGCAACATGTGTGTGAGTATAACACACACACATAACTATGTGTATGTATACATACATATATACAGTGCATATATATTTGTACACACACATTTATTGTTACCTTTCCTTACAAAATGGTTCCAAGCACAACGGAGGCACGCATAGTGTTTTTACCCTAAATGTAAATACATATATGAACTCATATACTGCTTTCTAATAGGGCTTTCTTGATGACTTAGATGGTAAAGAATTTGCCTGCAATGCAGGAGACAGGAGTTTGATTCCTGGGTCAGGAAGATCCCCTGGAGAAGGGAATGGAAACCCACTCCAGTTTTCTCACTGGGAGAATCCCATGGACAGAGGAGTTTGATGGGCTACAGTCCATGGAGTTGCAAAGAGTTAGACATGACTGAGTGACGAATACTTACTTACTTAATAGGTATTTCAAAAGGGATATATTATAGTGTATGAGATTCACAAAAATATAGCATGAAAAACAAAACAATTAAGGGAAACACAAACAAATTCTTGTACTTGAAGTTTTGCAAATTCTCAAGGGGAAAAAAAATGATGTAGTGAATCATGAAGCAAATTGTATCCTTATGCAAACAGAATGGAAGGATTCCAAACATGGTTTCTCATAACACTCCCAAAATGAAGCTAATGGCAACAACATCTTCGCTGCTTTCTGATGGTTATCTTTATAACAAGAGTAGACTGTAGATTAATGGATGAGCATCATAATTGTTAGAATAGCTTTCCCCCCTGTACTTATGCTTTTGGAAGCTATTACACAATTGATTGCTAAACTGTGATGTGTTAAGAATTTATTATCTACCATGCTCTGTGTGCTAGGGATTAGCATACAATTGGTCTTTTGATGCTTTTCAGGAGACTTGCTACTTTTATAGTCTGCTTTAAATCACACAAGTAAGGATTAGTGTACAGACTCAAGCTCATGGTTTAGCTATGTTATTATAATTCATTTCTAATATAACTTATTTCCCTGCAGTAAACATTGCCAGTTAAAATAGTGATGGTATATGCAAAATGATTTAAATATGAATCTGTCAATGAAAGTGATTTTCATCAGTAGATGTGCCAAAAAATGAAGGTACTGAGAACTCTGCAAAATTTTAAATAAAAGCTATCTTTTTGCTAAAAACAAACGAAATACATAGAAAGTAATTTCACATCGTCCTAAGACAGTATTCACTAGCAATATCAGCATATCTTTAAAGAGGCATTCTATATCTAAATAAATTTGAGACACATTGAATTAAACACACTTAAAATTTTGCAGGATTTTTCAGAGCATCTAATTTGCAAACATAATTATATATCACTTAAACACTAATATTATATGCCGTTTACCTCAATTCAAATTGGTATATAGCCACTGCTTCCTTATTCACAGTATTTTAACCTTAAGGAATTAGAGTTTCACGAGTACATGCATTGCAGTTAGATAAAAATTGGGAGGACATGAGAAGGCTTCAGGGAGAAGGCAATGGCACCCCACTCCAGTACTCTTGCCTGGAAAATCCCATGGGTGGAGGAGCCTGGCAGGCTGCAGACCCATGGGGTCGCTAGGAGTCGGACATGACTGAGCGACTTCACTTTCACTTTTCCCTTTCATGCACTGGAGAAGGAAATGGCAACCCACTCCAGTATTCTTGCCTGGAGAATCCCAGGGACGGCGGAGCCTGGTGGGCTGCCGTCTATGGGGTCGCACAGAGTCGGACACGACTGAAGCGACTTAGCAGCAGCAGAGAAGGCTTCAAGGTGGAGGTTGAAGAAGTTGTGAAAAATGGTTCAGTTCAGTTTTTTTTTTTAATCTAATTGGAAGGAAGCACATAGACATTTCAGGTATTTTGAAAAGAAAAATCAAAGACTGAGTGGAAAAAAAAGTTACTAGATTAAAAATGATTCCATGCAAGAACATATTGTCTCTGCTGTCATTGAGATAAATGTCAGTGACAGTGAGGAAATAATGTTGAATATAGACTTCAGTTCAGTTCAGTCGCTCAGTCGTGTCCGACTCTTTGTGACCCCATGAACCGCAGCACGCCAGGCCTCCCTGTCCATCACCAACTCCAGGAGTTTACCCAAACCCATGGCCATCAAGTCGATGATGCCATCCAGCCATCTCATCCTCTGTTGTCCCCTTCTCCTGCTGCCCTCAATCCTTCCCAGCATCAGGGTCTTTTCCAATGAGTCAGCTCTTAACGTCAGGTGGCCAATGTATTGGAGTTTCAGCTTCAACATCAGTCCTTTAAGTAACAGTGAATGAATAAAGTATCTCAAAAAGTATAATAACATGGGATTTCCCTGGTGGCTCAGTGGTAAAGAATCTGCCTGCCAATGCAGGTGATGCAAGTTTGATCCCTGGATTGGAAAGATCCCCTGGAGAAAGAACTGGCAACCCACTCCAGTATTCTTGCCTGGGAAATCCCATGGACAGAGGAGTCTGGCTTGATGCAGTCCTGGGGTCACAAAGAATTGGACTTAACTTAGGGACTAAACAACAACCAGCACCTTCCTCATTTCCTCTAGAAGTGAGAGGTTTGGGGTGTACCTGGAAACATGTGTTTGTATAAGCCCTCTAGGTGTTTTTGTTTTTTCCTTAATTTTGAGAAGTGGTTCATTTGATGTTAATTCCAAGCATATATTGATCTTTTCAAAAAGATACTGTATCTTCAAAACATTTGACTTGTAAATCTCCAAAGATACAATGATCAAAGCTTTATCCTTTAAGAAAGATGAGATTAGGTCACTGATTGAGAATAAAGAAGAATGAAGATTAAGGACTCCCATGAAATGCCATGCAACTTTTACAAGATATAAATTAAAGGAAAGAGATACAGCTGAAACAAGGAAAGATGAAGTATTTTATTTACTTAAACCAGTTTCTCAGAAAAATATTCTATAGCCTAAAAGCATAAATGGTAAAAGTAGACAGAATGGATGATACAGAATCAGGTATATTTTGGGTTTTTTACTGGATTTGCTGGGGTTCTCTAAGAAGCTTGTGATTCTCTTCTACTATCAATCAGCATCCAAAGGAATAGCCATTTAAATCTGATTATTTTGTCACTTTGCTATTGAGGACATATGTGTTCATTATGTATTTTGACCTCTTATCAGATACATGATTTACAAATATTTTCTTTCATTCTGTATGTTGCCTTATCATTTTGTTGATCATTCCTTTTTGCTATTCAGAAACTTTTTAGTTTGATGTAGTCACATTTGTTTATTTTTGTGTTTCATTGATTGTGCTTTAGGTGTCATATAAAGCAAAAAAGTCACTGTCATGAATCTGTCAAGGAGCTTTTCCCTGTGTTTTTGTCTAGAATTTTTAAGGTGTTAGGTTTTACATTTAAGCCTTTAATCTATTAGAGTTCATTTCTGTGATTGTGTAAGACAGAGGTCTTGTCATTCTTTTATATGTGAACATCTTACTTCCCCAGCATCATTTATTGTATACACTATCTTTTCTCCATTGAGTATTCTTGGCCCCCTTGTCAAATATTATGAGCACAGAACTTGAATAAATATTTTTCCAATGAAGCTCTTCAAATGGCCAGCACATACATAAAAAGATAGTCATCATCATTAATCATTAAGGAATGCAAAAAAAATTGCAAGAGCTATCATCTCACATGTGTTAGAATGGCTATCAAAAAGACAAGAGACAGCAGATGCTGGCAAGAATGTGGAGAAAAGGGAACTCGGGGGCATTGTTGCTAGGAATGTAAATTGGTGTAGCCACTATAGAAGACAGTATGGGGGTTGCTCAGAAAAATAAAAATAGAACTACATATGACTCAACAATTCTATGTGTATATATCTGACGGAAACAAAATCACTGTCAAAGAGGTATCTGTACTCCCTTATTCTTGAAGCATTATTTATAGTCTCTGAAACAAGTAAACAATTTAAGTGTTTATCGAGAGATAAATGGAGAAAGTTAATGTTAGATATATACAAACACACACAGAGAATAGAATAAGATTTAGTCATAAAAAAGCAAGGAAGTCCTGCCATTTGCAACAGTGTGGATGGAACGTCAGGGAGTTAGGCTAAGTGAAAGAAGTCCAACAGAGCCAAACAAGTACTGTAGGATCGTACTTGTGAAATCTAAAAATAACTAAACTTACAGAAAAAGAGATCAGATTTGTGGTCACCAGAGATGGGACTTGGGGTGGGAGAATTAATGACAGTTGTCAAAAGGTACAAACTTCAGTTATAAGATAAAGTAGTTCTGGGATATAATGAACGACATGATGGCTGTAATTAACACAGATGGTGGTTTAGTCACTACTGCTGCTGCTGTTAAGTCGCTTCAGTCGTGTCCGGCCCTGTGCAACCCCATAGACGGCAGCCCACCAGGCTCCGCCATCCCTAGGATTCTCCAGGCAAGAACACTGGGGTGGGTCGCAATTTCCTTCTCCAGTGCATGAATGGGAAAAGTGGAAGTGAAGTCGCTCAGTCGTGTCCGACTCTTAGCGACCCCATGGACTGTAGCCTACCAGGCTCCTCCGTCCATGGAATTTTCCAGGCAAGAGTACTGGAATGGGGTGCCATTGCCTTCTCCGGGTTTAGTCACTATGTTGTGTCCAACTCCTGCGATGTCATGGAATTCAGCCTGTCAGGCTCCTCTGTCCAGGGGTTTTCTGAGGCAAGAATACTGGAGTGGGTTGCCATTTTCTTTTCCAGGGGATCACCTCGACCCAGGGATTGAACCTAGGTCTCCTGCATTGCAGGTGGATTCTTTACCAATTGAGCCACCAGGGAAGACATAACTAACACTGCTGTATAGTATATTTAAAAGTATATCCTAAAAGATCTCATCACAAAGAAAAAAAATTTGAATATATGAAATGATGGATGTCAATGCATTGTGGTAATCACTTCACAGTGTGTATATGTCATTAGGCTGTAAATCTTACACTTACACAGTATTGTATGTCAATTTTACCTCAATGAAACTGTAAAAAAAGGAAATGAACACTCACACAACCCTGACCCTTTATAGGAAGTTGTGAAATTAGAATCTGAATGATGACTGAGAATATCTTAATAGGAGACTGACATTTAGATTTTTCAACAAATGTGAAAACTAGATTCATTAGTTAAGATGCTGTTTTCAGATACAAGGATACTTAGGTTATCAGTGAAACAGTTCCAGGTGATAAAGACCTGTGTGGTGTCATAGTTAATAATTATACTAGGCTTTGGCCAACTATCACTGGAGTCAATCAATTTCTAAAACTTTTAGACCAGGGATAAAAAACAAAATGGTGTTTGATTTCAAGGATATTGACACAGAAAATAGGTTTGAGAAGGAAATGCTAAAGTTGTTACAGAAGTTGGAAGGACATTATATGTGAATTTTGAGAGGTCAAATAAAATAGAAAGTGAAAGAAAGGAAATTGATGAGAGATGAGGAGTAGTTGAACAAAATAAAGTAGTTTGCATAGCTAGGAAATATGCTGATCTCTCCTTTTCTTTTTTTTTTCCCCAGCAGATTGAGGCCAATAGGTAAAATACCTCTCAGAAAGATTCATTAGAAACAGTGTCACAGTCAGATCAGAAGTGGGCTTTTCTTAACACAAGTATATATAGAGAGTCCTTTTGGAAGAAGTAGAAAATGAGTAAAAGGGCAAAATGCCTCAAATAGAACAAGGCACAATGCAATGGTTATACTACATAGATGAATGAAGGATTAGGCTTGAAAACTCTGTATTCAAGTACAGGAGGCCTTCATACTTATTGTTTATCCATTGTTGGAATCCCCACTGTAACAACATGACAGGCGATAATAACAGGGAGTTTAATAGTTTGCAGTAGAGGCTGTTCTATTTTGTTGGTCAGCTGCAGTTGTTCAAAATTTAACCAATAATTTGAGATTAGATCATTCTTCTTCCTAAACTTTTTAATTTACCTCAAATTACCATATTTTGTTTCTCTTATTACACTGTAAAATAATGAATTGTAGCTATCATGTTTTCTGCCAAGTCTTTTCTTCTCCAGGCTAAATATCAATAACTTCTATTCCTTTATTGATTTAAGCTGTATTGATTCTGATACCCTGTTTATCAGGGTACTGTTTGATCTTACTTAAATTGCTTTAATGGTTCTACCTACTTGTGAGGGAATGAACTATTGATTGACACTAATATCTGACACTTTATCACACTGAAATGTTCTGATAGAATTCAGGAAGAAACTAAGTTTCAAAAATTTTATTCATGTGAGCATTTTTAAGTTTAAAATATCATTGAATAGATTAATCATGGAGAATTCTAAGCCTAAAATAAACCTGAGGGAGCAATGAAAATAATAACCACCAGAATCACTATTTTTATTTTAATGAGATCATATTTACATGAGGGTCATAACATTTTTCTTTTTTAAGGCATTTCTGATTATATTTTTCTATATCATATGATTGTCTCCAAATGAATAATGTCAGCAAAACTTACACAATTTTAGTAATTCCTTTGTGTTAAAACTTCCTAGTTAGGTGTGTATTTTTTGGTTTATTTATCCTTATAGTGGAAAGTGTTAGTTGCTCAGTCTTATCTGACTCTTTCAACTGCATGGACTGTAGCCTGTCAAGCTCCTCTGTCCATGGGATTCTCCAGGGAAGAATACTGGAGTGGGTTGCCATATTCTTCTCCAAGGTACCTTCCCAACCCAGGTATCAAATCTGGTTCTCCTGCATTGTAGGGACATTCTTTACCATCTGAGCCATCAGGGAAGCCCATTTATCCTTATAATAGCATGTAAAATTTTGGTCTAGTTCAATTATTAATTAAATTGACTTCAGTCATGTTCATATTTGTATTCCCAATGACCTAGAAATACTTGCGGAGAAGGCAATGGCACCCCACTCCAGTACTCTTGCCTGGAAAATCCCATGGACAGAGGAGCCTGGTAGGCTGCAGTCCCTGGGGTCGTGAAGAGTCAAACACAACTGAGCGACTTCACTTTCACTTTTCACTTTCATGCATTGGAGAAGGAAAGGGCAACCCACTCCAGTGTTCTTGCCTGGAGAATCCCAGGGACGGGGGAGCCTGGTAGGCTGCCGTCTATGGGGTCGCACAGAGTCGGACACGACTGAAGCGACTTAGCAGCAGCAGCAGCAGAAATACTTGAAATAAGTAAGGTCAGATTTTTAAAAAACTAGGCTGTTTGTTTATATTACGGAAAATAAAGTAATATTATAAATATCATTTGTCCTGATGAACCATCCAAAGCAAATGAGTGCACAGAAAGTGTCTTTGGTGGAAGAATAGGGTTTCCCCATCAAAGAAACCCATAACCCCCCAAAATAAAATAAAAGCCCCCCCAACAAACAAACAAACCAACAGTCTATTGGTATTGGAGTTATACTTCTTAAAATGAATTAGGAATAATTTATTCCCCCTCTGTTTTCTAAAAGATTTTGTGAGATTGGTATGACTTGTCCTTAAGTGTTTAATAATACCATCTAGGCCTTAGGTCTTCTTGTTAGAAAGATTTTATTTTAACAGATGTTGAATTCTTTTAACACAGGGATATGTAAAATTATACTTATAAATTTTGGTAGTTTATATTTTTCAAGATATTTATTTCTCAACAAATATCAATGAGGTTTTCTGCTGAAGATTCAGAAATTTTGGATCCCTTCAGATAATATTATGACAGATGTTCAAGAGTGAACAAAGCCGCTGGACAGGACCTCAGTGTGTACTGTCGCCTTCCCCATGTGACTGCGGTAACTTGTACTGTGTCTTCATAGTGGCTAGAAACTAGCGATTTAACAATATCAGTATCCATATACATACCTTGTTACTGAGACCATGTAAATCTGTTCCAGCATAGATACCATACCACATCTGGCATAATGTCTACAGTTGAGGCTACTGCTGATTGACTTTGTGTTCCTCTCTCATCTTTCAGTATTTTTTTTTTCTGTAGAGGCAAGATTTGTGAATTAAATATGGATATGATAGACACAGTTAATCCTGTTTTCAGTTCAGTTCAGTCGCTCAGTCATGTCCGACTCTTTGAGACCCTATGAATCGCAGCACGTCAGCCTCCTTGTTCATCACCAACTCCCGGAGTCTAACCAAACCCATGCCCATCGAGTCGGTGATGCCATCAATCCTGTTTAAAATAGGCCAAAATTACTTCAGTAACAACCAGTCATAGGGACAAAAGTGTCAGCAAACCTAAAGGTGATCCAGATCACAAATCCCACTTGAGAATCTGCTTCCTAGGATGATTTCTTTGACCAATTTTTGTAGGTCAGGTTTCCCTTGGAATCAGACTCTGAAATGGAGATTGTGTGAAGGTTATTCATTTTGTAGACGCCTAACAGTAGGGCTGTACAGGGGGAGAGGCTGAGATCTGTGATACAGAGTCTTCAGCCAATCTTAAGTGGATCTCTGAAACTAGGATGGCCACTTACAAATAAGACAAAGAACAGGGATGCCTTAACAAATTGTTACATACTGGCTGCTCCCTGAGATGAGGTGTAACCATGGAAAAGGTAGTTCCTTTTTTTTTTAAATAAAAAAACGTTAGTCATATCTGACATTTTTGACCCCATGGACAGTAGCCCACTAGGCTCCCCTGTTCATGGAATTCTCCAGGCAAGAATACTGTGTAGCCATTCCCTTCTCCAAGGGATCTTCCCGACCTAGGGATCGAACCTCACTCTCCTGCATTGCAAGCAGGTTCCTTATTGTCTGAGCCACCAGGGAAGCAACTGAGAGAATGAGGGTTTTTCCGTATTAGCAGAAGATCCACTACATATGAATCAGACACATGTCAAGGTCCCATAACTAGGTACCGACTGACCTCCCAATTTTTTGCAGAGAATAATTGCACAGTATCCTCTTTAGAATTAGTGATTACCATTTTTATATAGGCAAATATTATAGGCAAAATCATGTCATTTGCATTTTTATTGAATAATGCAATAAAGTTTTTATATGTTAATTAATTCTTAGTCATTCTTAGATTAAAAACTAATCTTTTTAATTGTCTATTTTCTGTCAAAGTACCCAGCTTTTAATCGGCTAAAAGATTTTACACTTAATTAACTGAAAGATCTTATACTCTTATAATCAATTGGCTAAAATAACTGTAATTCTCTTTTCACAAGCTAAACACATTGAAAATTCATTCACAATCTTTCCAAAACCCAAATAAAATTTTGAGGCTTGTTTCTATAATTATGTAAATTCATCTTCTATTGCTGATCATACATGTTGGAAATCTTAAAAAATCTTTAAAGATTCACTCTCTTTCTTCCTCATATTCATAGTCAAAATTTATCATCAATTTCCTTACTATTGGCTTCTCATTTCTATATCCATTGCCTTGCTCTACTTTAGTCTTCACCCATTCCATCTGTTATAGTGCAATTTCTTAGGAACCATTGTTTCTAACTTTCAATCTCTTTTATTGAGTACTGGCAAATACATTTCCATAATTTTTTTTTTCTGAAACACTCCTCTCTGCTAAGAAACCTGAAATATTTCTCTTGGTATACAGAATTTATTACGAGCAACTAACCATAGAATTCAACTTGAAGATCTAACTGAACTTTCCTCTCTAGCTTTTGTTTTATCTTCCCTTGTAGCTCAGTCGGTAAAGAGTCTGCCTGCAATGCAGGAGACCCGGGTTGGATCCCTGGGTCGGGCAGATCCCCTGGAGAAGGAAATGGCAACCCACTCCAGTATTCTTGCCTGGAGAATCCCATGGACAGAGGAGCTTCGCAGGCTACAGTCCATGGGATCGCAAGAGTCGCACACAACTTAGCGACTAAACCACCACCACATGTAGCTTATATTTTCAGCCAAAAACCTCTGTATTTTTTATTCATCCTATCTTCTGCTTTTGTCCATGCTTATTAACTCTGGCAGAAAACATCTCATTGTCCCTTTGAAAATACTCTCTTCCCTGGGGGAAAAAATGCGGTAATTTTCTATTCAATCAGAAGTTAATTTGTTTCTTTTATGTGTCAGAGCATTTAAAATTTTTATACTGCTTGACACATTATGATCTTACTACAGTTTATCTCTTGTCAAAATGTTTCTTACCTGAGAGTTGAAATGTACCAATTCCTATTCATATATACAGTGTAACTTTTAAATTTAACTTGTTTCTAATCAAAGGAAATTTGGAGAATTATCTAAATTTTTTAAGTTATTCTTCTAATACTAATGAATGACAATGTAATATTCACTTTGTTATTCTTTAGATGGAAAAATTTCAGTAATCATTAGACTATTACATACATGGAAAGGGATTGATAATTGAATTACTATATTATTTAGAAGACATGGATAAATGCCAAATAAAACTGCACCAGTAAGAATTTTAAGACTGAAAATTTTCAAGACACAGTAAATGTTGTGTAACATGTACAAGTAAAAATGTTGCTAATCTTCTGAATGCATTCCTCAGAATAAAGGGAGATTCTTATTGAAGTCACTAGCATTCATATTTCAGGAAACTTTAACTGGAGTAACTATTATTTAGATTCGTTTGTAACCAAACCATATTAGCCATCTTTTACAAGGTTAGAGCTCAAATCACTTTATATAGAAATGCCACAGAAATACAAGTTTCTCAAGGGTTCTTCATATAGGCACTTGTGTATATATGCTTGGAAATATGAGAGAAGTAGTTTGAATGCAAATTCTGATTTCTTGGATTGAAATGAAATTTTTGGTAAAGAAGACAAAATTCTCAAAGTGGTATTCCTTTTTTTAAAAACTATGCTCAACATACAAGTCTTTCGTTAGATTTATGTTTAGCAAGTATTTTCTCCAGTCTCTGGCTTATCTTTTCATTTTCTTTCTGGTATCTTTTGAAGAGTAAAACTCTTTACATTTTGTCTTTTCATGGTTAAAGTTTTATGTATCCTAAGAAAAAAATCTGGCAAACTATTGAATTGAAAAATATTTTCCCTATATTTTAGAAGTCTTATATTTCCAATTTTTATTGATTTTTTAATGATCTGCTTAGAGATAAACTTTGTATGTTATGTAAGGCTAGGGATTGGCTCAGGTTCATTTTCCACAGTGGCCTCCAACAGTACCAAAGCAAAAAAGAAGAATTTCATGATTTAACCACATTACATATTTCATTTAAAAATCAGTTAAACTTGTATGTGTGTGTGTATTTCTGAACCCTCTACTCTGTCATTTTTGATGTATAATTATATCTTTATAGTTTTATGTGTCTTAAAATTAGATGTAAGCCCTCTAAACTTGATCTTTATTTTCAAAGGGGTTTGACTATTATAATTACTTTGCATAATCCACATATATTGTAGAATAAGCTTACTAATCCTTACAAAAGAGTTTCCTGGAATTTGATTGAAATTATAACGATCTTATAGAATTATTTGTGGATAACTGATATTTTAATATTTTTGGATCTTCTGCTCTGTATATTTTTTCATTTAGATTCTCTTTAATGGCCTTACAATGTTATATAATTTTTATGTACAAAACTTTGCCACAGTTTAAATGTGTCTGAGTGTTTCATGTTTTTGATTCATTTGCAAATAATATTTTATTTCAATTTCACATATTATGGATATATAAAATTAATTTTTTACTGGCTTATTAAACATCTACCTTACTACATTTATTTATTAGTTTTTATAATAATACTTGAATTCTTCATGTCGCTACATAAACGATAACATCCTCTACAAATAGTTTAATTTCTTTCTTTCAAATCTATAGCTTTTCATTTCTTTTTCTTCTCTTATTATAATGGTTAGGCAATTATGTACAGTACTAAATAGAAACATTAACAAAAAACATTATTTGCTTGTTACTAATCTTAGTGGAGGGATAGTTCATCTTTCCCCAGTAGAAATTACATTAATTGTAGGTACACCAACTTGAGGATATTCCTTTTAATTCTTAGCTTGCTGAATATTTTCATCATTAATGGGTATTAGTTTTGTTGTCAAATGTTTTTATTTATTTACTTTTCATTGATATTTTTATTTTTTATTTTCCTAAACTTACTTTTTTATTATTTTTTAATGCATTGAAGTAGAAGATTAAGAAGTAGAAGGTTAGGACTGATTTTATCTATCTTTCCTTTTATTACTGAAGTATAGTTGATTTACAGTGTTGTGTTAGTTTTGAGTATATAACAATGTGATTCAATTGTACAATCATATGTCTATTCTTTATCAGATTATTTTCCCATATAGGTTAGTACTGACTAGAGCTCCCTGTGCTATACAATAGGCCATGTAGATTATCTATTTTATACATAGTAGTGTGTATATGAGTCCCTTGGACTGCAAGGAGATCCAATCAATCCATCCTAAAGGAGATCAATCCTGGGCATTCATTGGAACGACTGATGTTGAAGCTGAAACTCCAATACTTTGGCTACCTCATGCGAAGAGTTGACTCATTGGAAAAGACCCTAATGCTGGGTAGGATTGGGGGCAGGAGGAGAAGGGGACGACAGAGGATGAGGTGGTTGGATGGCATCACTGACTCGATGGACATGGGTTTGGGTAGACTCCAGGAGTTGGTGATGGACAGGGAGGCCTGGCGTGCTGCAATTCATGGGGTCGCAAAGAGTCCGACATGACTGAGCGACTGAACTGAACTGATATGTTAATCCCAGTCTCCTAATTTGTCCCTCCCTTCCCACTTTTCCTCTTTGCTAACCATAAGTTTGTTTACTGAGTCTGTGAATCTATTTCTATCTTATGAATAAGTTCACTTGTATTATATTTTTAGATTCCACATATAAGTGCTATCACGATATTTGTCTTTATCTGTCTGACTTCACTTAGTATAATAATCTCTAGGTATGTCATGTTGCTGCAAATGGCATCATTTTTTGGTTCTCTTTTATGGCTGAGTAATATTCTGGTGTATATATATATATATATACACACCACTTATTTATCCATTCCTCTGTTGATGGATGTTTACATTGCTTCCATATCTTGCCATTGTAAATAGTGCAACAATAAACATCGGGGTACATATTTCTTTTCAAAGTGTGGTTTCTCTTGATATACGCCCAGGGGTGGGATTTCAGGATCGTTGTTGTTCAGTTGCTCAGTCGTGTCCCACTCTTTGCAACTCCATGGACTGCAGCATGCTAGCCTTCCTTGTCCTTCACCATCTCCCGGAGGATCATAACATAGTTTTACATTTAGTTTAAGGGACCTTCATACTGTTCTCCATAGTGGTTGTACCAGTTTACATCCCCACTAAGTGTAGAAGTACTCCCTTTTCTCCACATCCTCTCCAGTAATTTTGTTTGTAGACTTTTTGATGGTGGCCATTCTGGCCATGAGATGATACCTCTTTGTAGTTTTGATTTGCATTTCTCTAATAATTAGACAAGTTGAGCATTTTTTATGTGCCTCTTGGCCATCTGTGTGTTTTCTTTGGAGAAATGTCTATTTAGATCTTCTCCCTATTATTTGATCAGGTTGTTTGTTCTTTTGATAGTGAGCTATTTGTATATTTTGGAGATTAATCCTTTGGTCACATCACTTGCAAATATTTTCTTGCATTCTGAGGGTTGGCTTTTCATTTTGTGTATGGTTTCCTTTGCTGTACAAAAGCTTTTAAGTTTAATTAGGTCACATTTGTTTATTTTTGTTTTTATTTTTTTACTGTAGCATGTGAATCCAAATAGATTTTGCTATGATTTATGTTGAAGAGTGTTTTGCTTATGTTTTCCTTTAAGAGTTTTATAGAGTCTGGTCTTACATTTAGGTATTTAATTCACTTTGAATTTATTTTTGTATATAGTGTTAGGGAGTATTCTAATTTCATTTTTTTATATGTAGATATCCAGTTTTCTCAGCACTACTATTGAAAAGATTCTTTTTTCCCTTGTACATTCTCACCTCCTTTGTCATAGATTAATTGACCGTAGGTGCACAGGCTTTACTCTGGGCTTTCTATGCTGTTCCATTGATCTGTAAGCCTGTTGTTGTGTCAGTGCCATACTGTTTTGATTACCGTTTTGACTAGCTTTATAGTATATTGTGAAATCAAGGAGCCTGATTCCTCCAGCTCCATTTTTCTTTCTCAAGATTGCTTTGGCTCTTTGGGATCTTTTCTGTTTCCATACAGCTTTAAAGATTTTTGCTTCAGATCTGCAAAAAGTGCCATTGGTAATTTGATAGGGATTGCATTGAACCTATAGATTGTGTTGGGTAGTATAGTCCAATGCTAATGAAAAAATTGAAGATGACAGAAACACATGAAGGGATAAACCGTGTTCTTGAATTAGAAGAATCTATTTATCATGTACCTATCTATCGATAGTCTTTTTCAGATTCTTTTCCCTTGTAGGTTATTAAAACATTGACTATAGTTCCCTGTGCTATACGGTAAGTCCTTGCTGGTTGTCTATTGTGCATATAGTAGTAAGTATTTATTAATAATGCTATACATTTTCTTCTAAATGCAACATTAACTTTCCACACATTTCAATGTGTTTTCATTTTCAGTTTCATTAAGATGCATTCCAATATCCTATCACACAACAATTTGTTATTTAGAGACATGCTATTTCATACTGAAAACTTTGGGGATTTTTCAATATCTCTTATTAATTTCCGGTTTATTTCCACTGTGGCAACAAGAATGTTTGCTTTCATATTAACTGAACTATTGTTTATTTCTCAGAATATGATCTATTAAGTGGTATATGTACACATAAAAGAAATGTCTAATCACTATTGTTTGCTGCAATGTGTATAAATGCCATTTATGTTAGCTGGTGTTGGTCAACTCATCTTTTAAACATAATTTTTTTTTTCTGCTTGTTTTATCAAGTATTGTGAGAAGAGTATTAAAAGTCTCTAAGTATAATTATGGCTTTATCTATTTTTCTTGTCAGTCAAATCAGTTTTCCTTTCATGTACTTTGAAACTTTCTGTTTAGGTGCATACATATGTAGGATGTCACATGTCTTCCATCTGAATTAAATCTTTTGTCATTATTATATATCACTCTTTATTTCTGGAATTATTTACTATCCTGAAATCTTATTTGCCTGACATTGCTTCAGCCTCTCCCACTTTCCTCAGAAGTATGATTCTTTTCTTTTTATATCCCATTACTTTTAATAGGATATTTTCTTTATTTAAAATGGATTTATATAAATAGCATAAACTTGTATCTAATTTTGCAGTTAGTGTCACAAACCTTTTTAACTAGAGACTGGAGACAATTTATGTTTTTTAAATATCATTAGAGTTTGGCTTAAATTTAGATTCTTGATTGCTATTGTCCATGTCTCCTTTTTTTCCTGCTATTCCTCTTATTAGCTATATTTCTAGATATACATTTTTATTAGTTACTCGAGGGTTTACTTCTCACAGTCATAGATGGTAATACTACATATGTAGTATTTACTACATAAATTCAAAAAATTATAATTCTTTCCTTTTAAACAATAAATTATCTTTTAAAGATATTAAAAGTGAGAAAATATTTTTTTAATTTGTTCACATGAACCTATTTTTGTTCATTTCTTATGCTATAAATTTTTAAATACTTTTATATGGGATATTTTATCTCCTTTTTTAAAGAAATTGTTTTAAAGTTTTTTAATGCATATCTGAGGGCTGTGGCTCAGACAGTAAAGAATCTGCCTGAAATGAGGGAGACCTGGGTCGATCCCTGGGTTGGGAAAATCCCCTGGAGGAGGGCATGGCAACTCACCCCAGTATTCTTGCCTGGAGAATCCCATGGACAGAGGAGCCTGGCAGTCCATGGGGTCGCAAAGAGTCGGACATGACTGAACAACTAAGCACAGCAGTGTAGATCAAAATGATTAATTACTCTGATTTTATTACTCCAGTAAAATAGAATTAACTAAACTACATTTTTGAATAATATTTTGGTAAATATTAAATTCAGGGTTAACATATTTTCCTTCTTTCAGTTTTCTAAAGATAGTATTTGATTTTTTCCTCATTATTTTGGTTTTATTGATAAATATGTTATGATTATCTTTGTTCCTATCATTCTTTCTCTGGCTGATTTTAGGAAATTTATATGTATGAATATCAGTAATTGGATTATGATATTTTCCTTATGCTTCTTTTAAAAAATTATTGGAGTATAGTTGTTATACAATGTTGTGTTAGTTTCAGGGGTACAGCAAAGTGACTCAGTTATATATATACATATATATATATCTTTTTTAAAATTTATGTTAGTGTGTATATGTCAATCCCAGTCTCCAAATTTATATTTCCCCCTACATTGCCCCTTGGTAATCATAAGTTTGATTTCAAGGTCTGTGAAGCAAGTTCATTTCTATCATTTTTGTTAAATTCCAATTATATATAAGTGATATTATATGATATGTGTAATACATGATATATATAGTATATGGTATAGTATTTTGGGAAGCAGTTGTTTTTGAGTAACTTAATAGCAGTGTTTTAATATGGTTCAGAGGAAAAGCAGGATTGTATATAAATGTGAGAACAAGTTCAGGTCTCTACTGAAACGTCAACTCAGAATCTATTTTCTTGTCATGTGAAGACTGATTTGGGATTCTGAGTCCAGAAATCCTGTATCTGGAGCTCTGTTCCTGGGTTGTAAATCAAGACAACTTCTCCTTTTCTAAGTTACTTTAGTTCTCCAGTGATGACTGGGATATTTCATTCTTCTAGTTTCAAAAATTGGTGTTTGTGACATTTTGTAATTGTAGACAACAAAATTTCTCAGTGAGTTAGTATTCCTCAAAGGGAAAAAAGATGGTGGAGATGTTATAGTACTTTGAGCTGCAGTGGCTGTGGGAGAAATGTTTCCTATTAAGATTGCAACTGGCTTCATATGTTTGTTATTATAGATTGACAAATGCCTGGGCAGATTTTACTTTCTCTGAATCTCCTACTATTTTCTCAGTATGAATAAATAACAGAATTAATATTATAATTCATGAAGAAAATTTTGAACTTTCAAGACTAGTACTAGTACTATACATACCTTAAAACTAAATTTTAACTGTGTAATAATAATAATGAATATATATTAAAATATTGAGTGAAATATCAATAAGAATATAAAGAAATTTTTGAATTCTGATAAATACAATATTGTATAAATTATATGAGTAGTAATATGTATATATAAGTAATATGAGTACTAATCATATAGCTTTAGAAAAACTAATTTCATATATTGTAAAGGATTACTGGCCCTAAAGTGATTAACACTCTGCAAACACATACACTCACACACACACATTCTCTCTCTCTCTCACATGCACACACACATATCTTCTTCATCTTCCTTTTCTTTTGTGAAAGACACAGTAGCCATTAGAGTATTAATTCAAATATAAATGATACACATATATTATATATTCATATAGAGAGATACATTCAGAATATATAACATATATGAGATCTGATATGGCTTGCTATGTCATATAGGCATTAAATGAAAGAGACCCAGCATGTTAAATTAGATATACAAAATTAACTCTTTCTGCCATACCACTGTCCTATATTTGTTTTATATCTGTTATGCTTATACTACATTTTGAATAGAAAGTAGAAGAAAAGAAAGAAATTAAACACTGAAATTGTCAAAAATAAATTGAAGCTAAATTTCTGGGCCATATCTCTAAGAGGTTGTGAAATATTTTTTTTTCTTTCATTCTGTCATGTGTACAGAGTCACGTTAGGTAATAGTCACATCTCCATGTTCTTGCCTCTTCCCTGCAGTGAATATCTTTTGTGCTTCTAAGAGCCCAGGTTCATTCTTTTATTTATTCATTTATGTATATTTTTTGCTATGTATTTGCTTTTCTCAAAAGCAACAGAAAATAATGATAAGAATAAAACAGGAAAAATAACAGTCTGTGGGTTTGAAAAACATGAAGTGCTTTATATGTTATATATTATCTAAAAACCTGACAACAACTGTACAAAATAGTGCTACTTGGCACATAATGATATATAGCACAGACATAAAGTGTCTCTGGCAGTGTACTGCCAAAAAAAAAAAAAGAAAAAGAAAAGAAAGTTATTCATTAAATCAGCTACATGCATTAATTTAAAAGAATGAGCAAACTGAATCCAAATAAATGATATCTACCAAACTTTTAAGCATTGCCATTAAATACTAGCTGTCAATTCTAATACACGTCTGTTGGTATCATTTAAAATCAGCATTTCTTTTCTGAAAATTGCTAACAGTATAGAAAGGAAAGCTTCAAACAATTAAAAGCTGCTAAAGGAAAAAATACTAAATATTTCTATTTTCATATTGTCTTTCATAAAATCAGTCTCTTTCTTGCAATTTTAAGTTATAAAACAAAGACAAGTGTCAGACATATAAATATAAACATAACAGCGTTTTCACTGGTAGAGCAGATTCTAGGGAGCCTTAGATATGGGAAAACAATGCTATACCTAACATAGAATTCTAACATTGGATTCATTCTGCCACAGATGTCACTGAACAACCACCATTCTCTTTCAACAGGGGAGACTATCAGACTGAGTACACCTGGAGAGCAATCAGAGGGAACAGAATTTGAGTTAAGACTATTCAGTTGCTCAGCTTGTTTTTATTTTTTGGTTTAATCAAAATCACAGATCAGATTTGTTTCTTCCCCTTCTAGAGGAGGGAAAACAGAGAAAGCAAGGAGATTGTTTTCTGCCCACCAATGCCAAACATGATCCAATCATACCTGTCTTGCCTGCATCACTAAGCTGAACTGCATGTGTAGTTCAATGTCAAGCTGTAAGAGCCAAGAGACATACTGTCTACAACTTTATTGAGGGCATTATAGGCCAGCTAAAGCTGGCACTTGCTGTTGTGCCTGTATAAAAAAAAAAAAGCCAGCCATGGGTAAAAACACAATACACTATAGTGATTACCAAGATCATAATCACACATGGTCAAAGGCTAATGCCACATACCTAGACTACATCTGGCCAGACAAAAATCAGTCATTGTAAACTATGGATGTGGAACAAACCAAATTAAAACCAATAAATCAACAAATCTGCTGGCTTTAGTAACACGCAGTAAAGTTTAAAGTCACATAGGAAATATTTTATAACTATAAATGGAATATAATCTTTAAAAACTATGAATTGCTATATTATACATTTGTAATTTCTATAACACTGCACATCAACTAACTTCAATTAAAAAAATTCTACGTCTCTTGTGCTACTCAAAAAATAAATACAGTCACTTACATTGGTTGTTCCAAAAGATTGTTCTGTTAATTATAATTGCATCTTCAGTTTACTATTTCTTAGATTCCAAATCAATTTAGCAGATGAGGCTATGAAAATATCCCCAATATATTATAGCTCTCTTTCCCAACCCAGTTCTAAATTAATTGGGTAGAGCCAAAAGAATCAGTCAATGGAACCCAAAATACCAGTTTCATCACTGATAAATCTGAGACTATGGCTTAGGTGCAGGACAAGAAGGAGGTATCTAGTATGGAATCCCATATTGGACACTCACCCTCATTGTCAGGTCACAGTGGAACACTTCCTGTTTCACTCACTGGATAAAGAATTGCCTTTACCATCAAATTTAGGAGAGATCAGTGTACTTATTCTGTGCATCTCAACTTATTCAAAAGAGTGGGAGAAAAAAGTTCAAAGTTCTTAACCCCAAATTTACTAAAGAGAAAACTCATTCTTCTTCAACCCAGATGAATTGAATAAAGGACGGTTGAGAGCCCCGAAAAGCCAAAAGAAGGTGTTTTTATATCTCTTTGATACGTTATGTACTTAACTCACTTTATTGAATGAATAATAATCTTGTTTTTGACCTGTGACTTGAAATAACATATCCTAAAACATATGATAATTATATGTCCATTGTTGACAAAAAAAAATTATGGAAGGAAATATGCAATCATTAACTTCTAAAATATCTCATAAGCCTCTCCAGACACTTACATAATACTGAAAAGAGGAAACAGTATGGTATTTTGACAGGTAAAAAAGCAACAATATGATGCTTCCTTCAGGGAAAATGAAAAACTATTTTAGAAACACAAGGGTCAAAAATGCTAAGCTACCAGTTATTAAAAATTATTTATCACTTGAACTTTTGGTAGGAAAATCCACTTCCTGTAGAGATATAAGAATTTCAATCACAGAACTAATGTCCTGAGAATTCATTTTATTTACTCTAAAAACTCAGAAGACTGGGCTCATTTTAAAAGTTTTTAAGTTGGGATAAACTGTATCAGATTGCTTCTTTTAGATAAAATACAGAAATACTTTATTTTTTGGTCTCATATTGAGACTTAACTAATAAGTTACAAACTTATATTTTAGCCAAAATCTATGTACTTGTTTTAAACATGTTAGAAATGGTGTGAAATTGTTTGCGTCTTTGTGTATGTGTGAATTTACTTTTGTTATTTCTCTCTTTTTATATATCCAGAAATCTCATGAATAATATCTCACTGGTATATTTTTAATTTATTTATATTCCTTGTTTGTGGTCATTTTGGATATTTTTCCTTTTTTGAATTTATAATAATGAGTCAATAATTTAATTAAATATGATTAATGTTTTATTTAATGTAGGTACTTTTCATTCACTTTGTTTCACATAGTAACATAGTTGTGAACATTTCATTTTAAAATTACAAAAATTTATAGGGTGTCGATAAAGCATTTGCGTAGTGAAAATGTATAGCCATAAATGCCTATGTGAAGAACAAATAATATATCTGATATCAATAATCTAACATACCACCTTAAGTATAATAAAGCCAAGTGCAAACAAAATCCAAAGCAAGAAATAGAAAGAAAATATAAAGGTTAAAGATGAATAATTTAAATGAAGATTATATAGAATTTTTTTTTTACTGAACTCCACATACTCAGCACTAAGAAATACATGTAACTCATGACCCAGTGTATGTGTATCTTTCTATCTCTCTCTCTCTACATCAGTATTTCCCTCTATATAACCATTTATCCATTTCTATATGAATCCATCTACCATTTACATAGATGTATTTAACTCTATAAACAGGTCACTTATAGACAAGTCCCTCTTGTTCTTTTTTAAGTGATTTCAATATTTTCTTAAAATTTTCTGTAATTCATCACTTAAAGGGCTTAAATTTCCATCTTTACAATTATGCCATTTTTGGTGAAATGCAATGTTGAAATTAACATACAGTTTTCATACAGCTTGAAGTATATTCAGGCACTCAGTCGTGTCTGACTCTTTGTGACCCCATGGACTGTAGCCAACCAGGCTCCTCTCTCCATGAGGATACTCCAGGCAAGAATACTGGAGTCTGTTGCCATTTCCTCATCCAGGTTTATTCACTTAATACAGTGATAAATACAGTCCCTAGATCAAGAAACTGAATTTTACAACATCCTGGAAATTACCTATGTAATCAAAGATTAAACACTAATCTGAGTTTAATTACACAGGTTAGTTTATCTGTTTTCATTGTTATATTCCTGAAACAATAATGGTATATGTATACTTTTTCTTCAGTTCAATTCAGTCACTCAGTCGTTTCCAACTCTGCAATCCCATGGAGGGCAGCACGCCAGGCCTCCCTGTCCATCATCAACTGCCAGAGTTTACCCAAACTCATGTGCGTTCAGTCGGTGATGCCATCTAACCATCTCATCCTCTGTCATCCCCTTCTCCTCCTGCCCTCAATCTTCCCCAGCATCAGGGTCTTTTCCAGTGAGTCAGTTCTTTGCATCAGGTGGCCAAAATATTGGAGTTTCAGCTTCAACATCAGTCCTTCCAATGAACATTCAGGAAGGATCTCATTTAGGATAGACTGGTTGGATCTCCTTGCAGTTCAAGGGACTCTCAAGACTCCTCCAACACTACAATTCAAAAGCATCAATTCTTTGGCGCTCAGCTTTCTTTATAGTCCAACTCTGACATCCATACATGACCACTGGAAAAACCACAGCCTTGACTAGATGGACCTTTGTTGGCAAAGTAATGTTTCTGCTTTTTAATATGCTGTCTAGGTTGGCCATAACCTTCCTTCCAAGGAGTAAGCGTCTTTTTATTTCATGGCTGCAGTCACCATCTGCAGTGATTTTGGAGCCCCCCAAAATAAGTCTGCCACTGTTTCCACTCTTTCTCCATCTATTTGCCATGAAGTGATGGGACCAGATGCCATGATCTTAGTTTTCTGAATGTTGAGCTTTAAGCCAACTTTTTTACTCTCCTCTTTCACTTTCATCAAGAGACTCTTTAGGTTTTCACTTTCTGCCAGAAGGGTGGTGTCATCTGCATATCTGAGGTTATTGATATTTCTCCTGGCAAACTTGACTCCAGCTTATGCTTCTTCCAGCCCAGCGTTTCTCATGATGTACTCTGCATATAAGTTAAATAGGCAGGGTGACAATATACAGCCTTGACGTACTCCTTTTCCTATTTGGAACCAGTCTGTTATTCCATGTCCAGTTCTAACTGTTGCTTCCTGACCTGCATACAGATTTCTCAAGAGGCAGGTCAGGTGTTCTGGTATTCCCATCTCTTTTAGAATTTCCCAGAGATTATTGTGATCCACACAGTCAAAGGCTTTGGCATAGTCCATAAAGCAGAAATAGATGTTTTTCTGGAACTCTCTTGCTTTTTCAATGATCCAGCTGCCATGGGATTTTCCAAGCAAGAGTACTGGAGTGGGGTGCCATTGCCTTCTCCAATGATCCAGCAGATGTTGGCAATTTGATCTCTGGTTCCTCTGCCTTTTCTAAAACCAGCTTGAACATCTGGAAATTCACAGTTCACATATTGCTGAATCCTGGCTTGGAGAATTTTGAACATTACTAGAGTGTGAGATGAGTGCAATTGTGCAGTAGTTTGAGCATTCTTTGGCATTGCCTTTCTTTGGGATTGGAATGAAAACTGACCTTTTCCAGTCCTGTGGCCACTGATGAGTTTTCCAAATTTGCTGACATATTGAGTGCAGCACTTTTACATCATCATCTTTTAGGTTTTGAAATAGCTCAACTGGAATTTCATCACTTCCACCAGCTTTATTCATAGTGATGCTTCCTAAGGCCCACTTGACTTCACATGCCAGGATGTCTGGATCTAGTTGAGTGATCACACCATCATGATTATCTGGGTCATGAAGATCTTTTTTGTACAATTCTTCTGGGTATTCTTGCCACCTCTTCTTAATATCTTCTGCTTCTGTTAGGTCTCTACCATTTCTGTGCTTTATTGAGCCCATGTTTTCATGAAATGTTCCCTTGGTATCTCTCATTTTCTTGAAGAGATCTCTAGTGTTTCCCATTCTATTGTGATCACTGAGGAAGTCTTTCTTATCTCTCCTTGCTATTCTTTGGAACTCTGCATTCAAATGGTAAATCTTGTCTTTTCTCCTTTGCTTTTCACTTCTGTTCTTTACACAGCTATTTGTAAGGCCTCCTCAGACAACCATTTTGCTTTTTTGCATTTCTTTTTCTTGGGGATGGTCTTGATCATCTGTCTCCTGTCTCCTGTACAGTGTCACGAACTTCCATCCATAGTTCATCAGGTACTCTGTCTATCGTATCTAGTCCCTTAAATCTATTTCTCACTTCCACTGTATAATCGTTTTCCCTATTTTCTTCAATTTAAGTCTGAATTTGGCAATAAGGGGTTCATGATCTGAGCCACAGTCTGCTCCCAGTCTTATTTTTGCTGACTGTATAGAACTTCTCCATCTTTGGCTGCAAAGAATATAATCAATCTGATTTTGGTGCTGGGCATCTGAAGATGTCCATCTGTAGAGTGTTCTCTTGTGTTGTTGAAAGAGGGTGTTTGCTATGACCAGTGCGTTCTCTTGGCAAAACTCTATTAACCCTTGCCCTGCTTCATTCTCTACTCCAAGGCTAAAGTTGCCTGTTACTCCAGGTGTTTATCGACTTCCTACTTTTGTATTCCAGTCCCCTATAATGAAAAGGACATCTTTTTTGGGTGTTAGTTCTAGAAAGTCTTGTAGGTCTTCATAGAACCATTCAACCTCAGCTTCTTCAGCATTATGGGTCGGGGCATAGACTTGGATTACCGTGATATTGAATGGTTTGCCTTGGAAATGAACAGATATCATTCTGTTGTTTTTGAGATTGCATCCTTTTTCTTATGTTTATACAATTTCATCCACTCTTACCCTATACCTCTGGAAACCACCAAGCTGTGGTTGGGCTTATTTCACTTTTAAGGTTCCTCATATAAGAGAAGTAAGATGATTTTGTCTTCCTCTGTCTGGTTTATTTCACTTTACATAGTAGGCTAGAAGTCCATCTGTGTGGTCTCAAAATGGTGAGACTTCATTCATTTTTATAGTGAAATACTATCCCATTATATACAGAGACACACACACATACATGTGTGTATACATGTATACACACGTATATGTGTATATACACACACATGTATGTGTGTGTGTGTACATATATACAGTCTGTCTTATCCATGTATTCATCAGTGGACATCTCACCAGCAGTTGTTATTTCTTGCCTTTCTGATAACCCCCATTCTAACAAGTGGTATCTCATTATGGTTTTGATTAGCATTTTCCTGATGGTTCGTGATGTTGAGGATCTTTTTGTACTTCTTGGCTATCTCTATGTCTTCTTTAGAAAAATATCTATGCAAACCTTCTGCTACTTTTCAGTCAGGTTGTTTGGTTGCTGCAATTTAATTGTATGAGTTATTTATTTTTCACATTAGCCTCATCTGATGTGTGATATGATTTACAAATATTTTTTCCCTAATTCAGTGGGTTACCTTTTTATTTTGTTAATGGTTTTCTTTGCTGTACAGAAACTTTCTAATATGATATAGTCTCACTTACTTAGTTTTGCTTTTCTTGTCTTTGATTTTGTTGTCAAATCCAAAAAATTATTGTCAAGACCCTTGTCAAGGAGCTTTCTTTTAGAAATTTTATGGTTTCAGGTCTTATGTTCAAATCTTTAATTCATTTGCATTAATTTTTATATATAATGTAATATAGTGGATAAGCTTTATTCTTTTGCATGTGACTGGTAAATTTTCCAATACCATTTATTCAAGAGATTGTTCTTTTCCTATTGTAAATTCTTGACTCCTTTGTCATAAATTAATTGACCACATATGAAAGAGTTTATTTCTGGGTTCTGTATTCTGTTACATTGATCTTTGTGTCTATTTTTATGCCAATATCATCCTGTTTTACTTACTATAGCTTTGTAATGTAATTTGAAATGAGAGCATGGTGTCCCCGTTGATGAATATCTCGTGAAGTCATGTCCGAATCTTTGCAATCACGGGATTCTTCAGCAAGAATACTGGAGTAGGTAGCCATTCCCTTCTCCAGGGGATCTTCCCAACTCAGGTACTGAACCTAGGTCCCCTGCATTGCAGGCTGATTCTTTACTGTCTGAGCCACCAGGGAAGCCCAGCTTTGTTATTCTCGGTGTCTCCAGCTTTGTTATTCTTTCTCAGTTTGTCTTTGCTACTTAGAGCCTCTGTGGTTCTATAAAACTTTTAGAATTACCTATGTCTTTCTGTGAAAAAAATGCCGTTGGAAATTTTAAAGAGATTGCATTGAATCTGTAGATAACTTTGGGTAGTATGGATATTTTGGCAGTGTTGATTCTTCCAATGTATAACCATGGAATATCTTTCTATTTATTTGAATCTTCTTCAGTTTATATCATTAATGTCTTACAGTTTTCAATATACACTGTTTTTTTAACCTCCTTGGTTAAATTTATCCACAGATACTCTATTATTTTTGACATAATTGTAAATGGTTTATTTTCTTGAATTCTCTTTATGATAGTTTATTTTTAGTATATAGAAACTCAACAGATATTTGCGTATTGTATGTATCCTGTAACTTTACTGAATTCACTGATTAGCTCTAATAGTTTCTATGTTGGTTTTTTTTAAGGAGTCTTTAGGATTTTCTATATATAATATGTTATCTATAAATACAGTTTTATTTATCCTTTTCCAATTTAAATGTATTTTATTTATTTTTCTTGCCTAATTGCTCTGTTAAGGCCTTCCAATATTATCTTGAATAAAAGTGACTAGAATGGGCATTTTTATCCTGTTTCTGATCTTAGAGGAAAAGCTTTCAGCTTTCTACTATTGAGTATGATGGATGTTAGCTGTAGACTTGTCATATATAACCTTTATTGTTTTGAGGTATATGCTTTGTTGAGAGTTTTTACCATAAATGGAAGCTGAATTTTATCAAGTGCTTTCTCTCTCTGCATGTATTGAGGTGATCTTATCAATTTTATATATCATTCTGTTAGTATGGTATATCACACTGACTGATGTGTGGATGTTGAACCATTCTTACACCCGCTGAATAAATCCTAGTTAATCATGGTGTAGGATATTCTTACTGTATTGTTGAATTTGGTTTGCTAATATTTTGTTGAGGATTTTTGTACCTCTGTTCATTAGGAACACATAGGCTTGTAATTTTCTTGTTCTGTGGCTTCCCTGCCTGGCTTTGGTATCAGAGTAATGGTGGTCTTCCAAAATGAATTTAGCAGACTTCCCTCCTCTTCTATTTGTTGTGTAGGGCTTGTATTAATTCTTATTTGAATATTTGTTAGAATTCACTGAGCTTCCCCAGTAGCTCAGCTGGTAAACATTCTGCCTGCAATGCAGGAGACCCCCACTTTGATTCTTGGGTCAGGAAGATCCCCTGGAAAAGGGATAGGCTCCCCACTCCAGTATTCTTGGGCTTCCCTGGTGTCTCAGATGGTAAAGAATCCATGTTCAATACAGGAGACCTGGGTTTGATCCTTGTGTTGGGAAGATCCCCTGGAGAAGAGAGAAGGGAATGGTTATACACTCCAGTATTCTGACTTGGAGAATTCCAGTATTCTGGCCTGGAGAATTTCATGAACAGAGGAGCCTGGCAGGCTACAGTCCATGGCATTGCAAAGAGTCAGACATGACTGAGTGACTTTCCCTTTATTTTCTAGAATTCACCAATGAATCCATCTTGACCTGGATTTTTATTTGTTGGGAAGTTTTTCCTTACTGATGCAATCTCCTTAACAAGTAATCAGTTTGTATTGAGTATTTAATTATAATTCAATCCTTTTTGTTGTGTATTTCTAAGAATTTATCCATTTCTTTTAGATTGCCCAACTTGTTGATCTATATTAATAATTGTTGATAGTCTCTCATGATTATGTGTCTTTCTGGGATATCATTTGTAATATCACCTGTTTTATTTCTGATTTTAGGAGTCCTTTTTTTTTCTTAGTCTATATAAAGGCTTGTCAATTTTATTTTTTCAAAGTAACAGCTCTTAGTTTCATTAATCTTCTCTATTGACTTTTTACTCTCTTTTTAAATTTATTTCTGCTCTGATCTGTATTATTCCTTTCACCAGCTTTGAGCTTCATTTTTCTTTTTCTAGTTCCTTAAGGTGTAAAGTTAGGTTGTTTACTCAAGACTTTTCTTGTTTCTTGAGATAAACATTTATAACTATGACCCTCCTCTTAGAAATCCTTTTGTTTTACTCCACAGATTTTTATGTATTTCCATTTTTGTTTGCCTCAATGTATTTTAGGGTTTTTCTTTTTATTTCTTGACACTGTTGTGGTTCAGTAGCATGTTAAATAATATCCACATATTTGTGATTGTTCCAGCTTTCTTTATGTAATTTCTAGCTTTATATTATTGTGGTCAGAATAGATGACTGATATGATTTCAATCCTAAATTTATTACAACTTGTTTTGTGGCCTAACATATGAGGTGTCTCAGAAAATATTCCATGAGCACTTGAGAAGTATATTCTGTTGCATTTGTATGGAATGTTCTGTATGTATGTTTTAAGATTGTCTGTTCTAAAATGTTGTTTAAGGAAAATGTTTTCTTTTGATTTTTCTGTCTGGATAATCTACCCACTGATGAAAGTGGAGTATTAAAGTCTTATACTATTTTTTATTTCTGTCTATTTATCAGTTTAGGACTACTAATATTTGCATTATATGTTTAAGTGTTTATGTTGAGTGTATATGTATATACAAATTTTATATCATCTTGTTAGATTACCCACTTTATTATTATTATGTAATGCTCATCTTTTTTACAGTCTTTATTTAAAGTCTGTTTTATCTGATATGAGTTCAGCAACTTCAGTTTTCTTTTGGTTTCCATTTGGAATATTTTTTTCTATTCCTTAACTTTCAATCTTCTGTGTCTTTACATCTCAAGTGAGTGTCTTGTGTGCCTCTTGGCTAACTAATGTAGTGATTCACCCACTACTTTTACCATATATTTACCTACCAGTGTGATTTATTCTTTCATGTGTTTTATTGTTACCAATTAATATCCTATATTTCCAACCCAATGAAGTCCCTTTAGCAGTTCTTGTAAGGTCACTTGAGGGGTGATGAATTTCTTTAGGGGTTTTACTTGTTTGGAAAACTTTTATCTCTCCTCCAATTCTGAATTATTAGTTTGCTGGGTATTCTTGGTTGGAGGTTTTTTCTGTTAGCACTTTAAACATATTGTGCCACTCCTTTCTAAGAAGTTTTGCTAAAATCTGCAAAGTTTTGCTAAAAAAAAAATCTCCTGATCATCTTATGAAGATTCACTTCTACACAAGTTGTATTTCTCTTGCTGCTTTTAATATTCTCTCCTTGCCTTTACCTTTTTAATTATGTTTGTTGATATGGATCTTTTGGGGCTCATCTTTTTAGAACTGTTTGGGTTTTCTGGATCTGTAAGTCTCTTTCCTTCTCTGGATTAGGGAGTTTTCCAGCCATTGTTTCTGAAAATAAAATTGTTTTAACTTTCTCTCTCTTGTCTCATTCTGGAACCCTAAAATGCAAATCATACTGTCTAAAGTTGTCTCATAAGTCCCTTAAGCTATCTTCACTTGTTTTCATTCTTTTTCTTTTTGCTACTCTGGTAGGATGAGTTCTATTTCATTGACTTTTAGTTGACTGATCCTTTCTTCTGCTCCCCACTGAAGGCAAAAAGATTCAGTGAAATGTTTCACAATAGGCCAACACTTTTGGACGAGATCTGGAAATGTCTTATATCATATATGCCTATATTTTCCTAGTCAGAATTCAATTATACAGTCCCTAACCTAACTACAAGAAAGATTTGGGAGGTCAGACTTCTGAGTACCCAAGGAGATGGTGGTTTGAATGCATCTTATTATCTTTAATCTGGGTTTCCCAGGTGGTGCTAGTGGTAAAGAACCTGGCTGCCAATGCAGGTTAGATGTAAGTGACACCGGTTCGATCTCTGGGTGGGAAAGATTCCCTGGAGAAAGGAATGGCAATCCATTCCAGTATTCTTGCCTGTAGAATCCCATGGACAGAGAGCTTGGTGGGCTACAGTCCATAGCGTCGCAGAGTCGGACATGACTGAAGTGACTTAGCACTGCACAGTACTTTGCATATAAGTTAAATAAGCAGAGTGACAATATACCGCCTTGAAGTACGTAGTACTCTATTATCCTTGATAGAACATTTTGGTTACCAGAACGTTTTATTCTACCTTCATACAGAACATTCTCACCCCTTCCTGAGAGAGAAAATATAAGGTCTTAACTGGGAAATTATTATTGTTCAGAGTCTATGTCTCTAGGTGCCACCAAGTCTAGATATGACTCCTTTAGTCTGCAGTCATACACATTTAAAGGGCAAATTATCTTCCCCTCTCCAGCAAAAATACCCAGAATGCAGTGATGGAGCTGGCACAGGATATACAGTTTAATCACTCCCACTTGGAAAGACAAAGGATGGGAGGCATACAACATCAACTGGAAATCAACAATGTAAATCCCATAAGGAAGAGATCTAAATAAAGCTCCCAGATGCACACACTGGGGATGAGGAATTACCTTGATTAAACTTGGATTCTGCTCACAGAAGGAGCCCCTTGTTCACTGTTCTTTGTGAACTCTGGTTCTGATCTCTGAGAACTTGTTCATTATTCTCCTTGGGCATATCTGAACTGGGGAATGGAGACCGCATACTCCTTCAGGGATCTGTAATGAGCCTTTCCTCTCTGAAAATAAGGTTGGGGCCCAAGGCTCTAAAATTCTGGAAGATTTATTCTTTTCTGGGTTAACTAATGGTTTCTTTGGTAAACCTGAAAAAAACTTAACTACTGGTTCATTTGTTTCTGCCACCTAAAATTCCTTTCTGTACAAAGATGTCAAGAGCATTTTATTTATTTCTTTGTGGCCCTGTGGCTCTCTCATTTTCTTATCCTTCATCAAGTCTGCTGTTGAACCCCTGTAACGTTTTTTAAAGTTCAGTTATTATATTCTTAAATTCTTCAGCTCTGTGACTTTTGTTTGGTATTTCTTATGTTTTCCATCTCTTTGTCAAAGTTCTCACTATTTTCATCCACTCTTGCCCCCTCTTAGATGAGAATCTTTATGACCATCATTTTGAATTCTTTTTTGAGGTAAATAACTTATCTCCATTTCACTGATGTGCTTTCCCTGAGGTTTTATCTTGTTCTTTCTTTTGCAACATATTAGTATGTTTCTTCATTTTTCTTGGCTTTCTGTATTGGTTTCTATACCGTAGATAAAGAAACAACTTCTCCAACTTGAAGGTGTGGCCTTTATGTAGGTAATAAACCTCCCTAAGGCCCTGCCATCTCTTTGTTCAACCCTGCCCCAGCTCTTTCCTTTCTCTCAAACCTTTGCTTGTCCAAGCAGTCTGTTATATTTTTGATAGCCCCTGGTAGTTAAGGATGTGACAAGTCCTGTCATTGTCCTTAAGGGAAGGATCTTAGTGCCTAGATTAGGCTGTGCTTCAAGCTGATTGGAGGCCAGAACGTAATCATAGCAGCTTATTGAAGCTTAAAAATATAGAGAGTCCTGTGGGACTGCAAGCATAATCCCTAATGGTCTCGAGAGCCAGGCAATCTGGTGATATCCCCTGGGTGGCAGTCACAAAAACTGGGGCTCCACATGAGTGTATAAGCTCTTTTCTGAGAGAGATCATTGAGCAGGGGCAAAGCAGAGGGAGAGTGCACAGACAGCACTTACCTCTGAGGTCTCTGGAAAGAATTTCATTCAGCCCCTAAAGGCCTATATTTTAGGAGCTTGCCCCTTATGCCACAGCCATAATGATTAGCTAATAGACATCCTTCACAGAAAGAGTCCCTCTTGCAACACAGGCAAGGTCTGTTGCCTCTTACTGTGCCGTAGAGTTTAAGAACTTTTCCCCGTTGGTTATAATCCTGTGTTACCCACAACCACTGGGCACTAAAGCCAGATGCTATGATGCAGAGGGGCCCGCTGGCAGAAGACATAATAATTGGGGCAGAGATACTATTGCTCTGGAACATAGAAAACTGAAATCATGAAGATGGCACCTCCCATTCTACATCCCAAGAGAGTATTCAGCAGGCTCCTGATAAAGTTAAGTGCCTGCCCTTAGGACAATACTTGAATATAAGCAGGTGAGCGTCCTTCACTTTAAGTCAGGGCAAGACCAGCTGCCATGGAGTCATTTTTCAGATTGCTCCAGTCTTGTGGATCTCAGGACATGAGCCCCATTGGTTTTCAATGGTAGATGCTTTGGAGGGCTTCTCTCTCAGGTCCATGTCTTAAAAACTAAGGTGCCTGATGTGGGGCTCAAATTCTTCATGCCCCAGATATAAGTTCTGGGGTTTGAGTTTTTCCTGATTATGGGTCACTGTGTCAGGAGTGAGGTTTATGGTGAAATTGAGTCCCAGTCTCCTCTACCCACTTTGACAGGGTTTTCTTCTTACTTGCCTAGTTTGTAGTTGTTACTCAGCCAGTCTTTAGGTTTTTGTAGGAGCAAAATTGTTCCATCTCTAGCTGTAGACTGTGTGTCTGTGGAAGGAGGTAAGTTCGGGATCTTCCAATGTTACTATCATTAATATGTACTCGCTGTGTCTAGCTTCTTTCACTCAATATATGATTGTGAGATTTAGCCACTGTTTTGTGTGTTGTGGTTTTTCATCATTGTTGCTGTGTGATATCCTACTGTATGAATATGACATGATATGTTCTTTAGTTGATGAACATTTGGGCAGTGTGCAACTTTTGGTTATCACAGATAAGAATGTTGCAAATATTTTAATGTATATACTTTGGTAAATGTGCTTGAGCATGCGTAGAGGGTTTTTATTTATGCATATTTATATAGTGTGGGAATGCTAGGTCATAGTGTTCCTATACTCAGCTTTAATACAATATTTTAATCTATATCAGACTATGTGTCTTATCTGCATAAAACTTTTGAATGTTTTCCATATTAGTTTACATATATTATACTATGAACTCTTTTCCATAATCCAAATAACTCTACCAAACCAACTCCTGTCTACTTCTGCAGCCTCCTCTCAAGCTATACTTCTGGATGTGGGGCCTTTGCACATGGTTTTTCTTTTGATTTGGAGACTCACTGCTCCTCTGACAGTCTTGCTCTTCAACGGTGCAGCTCCTTCTCATCATTCAGATGTTCATTAAATGCTACCTCTTTAAAGAGGTCACATCCTTCTTTTATACTACATAATTTTATCTGACTTCATAGCACTTGTGATGAGGCTATAAATGTTTATATATGAAAGTGTATGTTTTTTTTTTCATTTTCTATTCCCTACTAGACTGTATGCTCCCAAAGGGAGGTGACCAGACTTATGTTGATGCCAAACCCATAGGAAGTGTTTATTATTTCTTTCCCACACCATCATATGTAGAGCTTAAAACTGAACTTTATAAAGCCACACCATTTTCTTTTCCTGTTTTAATACTATAAAAGTAAGCATAATAAAATGAGCCCTAAGATTTGGGGTTAAAACTATATGGGTTCAAGTTTTGGTTTTGCTAATTATTATGTTTTATGTTCTTAGATGAACTAATTCATTCACTCAGGTTCTTCACCTGTAAAATATGAATGCACCCGGGCTTGGATGCATTCTACCCAGGCTTTATGGAGTCATTAAAAATAACAAAAACTAGTATAAATCAGTTCCCATTCTCTATCACCCCCACAGTCAATGGTTCAAGAAAGTTTCTACACAGTGTTTTATTTTATTTTATTTTTTTTAAATAAATTTATTTATTTTAGTTGGGGGCTAATTACTTTACAATATTGTAATAGTTTTTGCCATACATTGACATGAATCAGCCATGGGTTTACATGTGTTCCCCTTCCTGGACCCCTCACCCACCTCCCTCCCCATCCCATCCCTCTGGGTCATCCCATTGCCCCGGCCCTGAGCCTTTGTCTCATGCATCGAACATGGAATGGTGTTCTGTTTCACATATGATAATATACATGTTTCAATGCTACACAGTGTTTTAGAAAGTCTCTGTGGTATTTTGTGCACTATGCCCACTAATTACATGATGGGAGTAGGCCATTCTGCCCAAAGTATGTGACAGTCTGTTGTGAAGGGGGCTAGAACCTCTAGCTTCATTTTTTCTTTTAGGTTCACCACATGTAGATAGTTTGTCATGCTTACTGTGCCCTGATACTCTAAAGGCATTTTGTTTGTTAGATTTGGCTTGATTTATTCTCTTGGAATTGTATTAGATGTTTATTTGTAATAAATGCATGAAGTTGCTCTATAATCAATTATCACAAAAATTCAATTTTAAAACTTTTTCATCATCCTCCATATTTCCATGGAGCCTGTTTGTGAATCATCTACACTCTTTACACCAGCCCCAGGAAAGCACCAGTATGCTTTCTGTCTTTTTAAATTTGCGTTTTCCTACACAGTGAAAAGTTCTCAAAAATGGAATCATAAAGTATATATTCCCTTTCAATTGGCTTAGTCTATTTGGGACTTCCCTGGTAGCTCAAATGGTAAAGAGCCTGCCAGGAATGAGAGAAACACAGGTTCGATTCCTGGGTCAGGAAGATTCCCTGGAGAAGGAAATGGCAACCCACTCCAGTATTCTTGTCTGGAAAATCCCATGGACAGAGGAGCCTGGTGGGCTACAGTCCATGGGGTCGCAGAGAGTCAGACACAACTGAGCAACTTTCACTTAGCTAGCCTAGTTAGCAAAAGTATTTTCAGATATATTGATGTTGTAGCATGCACCAATTGCTCATTGCTCATTCAGAAGCCAATGGGCACTTGTTTACAATTTGGGCTATTACAAATAATGCTGCTATGAAATCTGAGTGTAAGTCTTGCTTAGGACGTATGTTTTCATTTCTCATGGGCAGGTTCCTAAGAATGGAATTAACTGGTAATTTTGTGTTTAACTTGTAAAGAAATTGTTAGACTGGCAAAAATATCTCTAGCATTTTACATTTCAAGCAGCAAAGTCTAAGAAATCCAATATCCACTCTCATGCACTAGCACTTGGTATTGTCTTTTTCATTGTAGCCATAAAAATGAGTTTCTCATTGTGGGCTTAATTTGCATCCCCCTAACAAGTAATGAGATTGTTCACCTTCTCTTGCATTCATTAACCATGTATATATCTTCTTTGGTGAAAAGGACATTTGGCATTTTGTCCACTTTCAATTAACTTTCTCATTATTGAGTTATAAGTAATATATTCTGGATACAAGTCCCTTGTCAAATATATAATTTGCAAATATTTGCTCCCAATCTGTAGCTTGTTTTCATATCTTTAACGTTATGTCTTTTCTTTTGTAAAAATAAATTCCGATTTATCATTTTAAGAAGTTTCAGTTCATGAATTTGATGTCATACCTGAGATCTAAGTCAGTGTTACAATTTTTTTATGTTTTCTTTTTCCTTGGACTCTTATAGTTTTAGCTTTTAACACTTGTACTTATTTCTTTGTGTATATTTTATTTTCTGCAAATAGCATCATGTCTTCTAAAAGTCTTGCTTTTCTTTAACAATGAATACTATTAATTTAATGCTTTATAATAATAATTCTTATTTTTAGAGAAAATTAATTTATTATAGATGAAAAGGAGTCCATCATTAAAAATGATGTTATGTGGATTTTTACAGAAGTTTCCTTGTATTCTTGAGAATAACACTCTGAGCTATAGCTTGACTAAAGCTGTATTTAATTTGTTCCTGTGCTGTGCTGTGTTGTACATAGTTGCTCAGTCATGTCCAGCTCTTTGCTACCTCATGGACTGTAGCGTGCCAGGCTCCTCTGTGCATGGGATTCTCCAGGCAAGAATACTGGAGTGGGTTTCTATGCCCTCCTCCAGGAGATCTTCCCAAACCAGGGATTGAACCCAGGTCTCCTGTACTGCAGGTGGATTTTTTACTGTCTGAGCCACCAGGGAAGCCCAAGAATACAGGAGTGTGTAGCCTTCCTGCCCCAGGAATTGAACTGGGGTCTTCTGCATTGCTGGCTGATTCTTTATCAGCTGAGCTACCAGGGAATTTGCTACCTAAATTGTTCTATAATGAGTGCCAAATAATTATTTGGGGAGTTAGGGAAGAGTACATCTGGTGTGAGGAGTTGTATGCCATAACCTTGCAGATAGTATGTTAAACACCATATTGCCCTGGGCCTTTATGCAGGCCCATACTCTTTTTCTGATTTATAAACCAAGTAACTTTTAGTTGTTCAGTATTTGAGATAAAAATTTAATCAGTCAGGCCCAGCTTTATTTATTTATTCAAATAGTACTTATAGTAATTATTCCAACTATTGACTCAAAATACCTCTCATATGAATCTGTAATGTGGTCCATCAGGCTTGGAAGATCTCTGATAATGTTTTTAACTTTATTGGAGTTTTCTTCTGGAAGTACCTTGTATTCTTCAGTTTTCACTAATATATTTCCATCTGTTTTCTCTCTACCTATAATCTTCTGAATTTCTTGCTAATAGTAAAGTGTCTTAAATGGGGCTCTCTAGAAGCAGACTCTGAGATGCCAACATATATACAAATTATTTATGAATAATACGTTCCAGGAAAAACTGGCTAATATAGCAAGCAGGATTGGGAAGGGTAGGAGTCCAAGTAGGTGGAGATTTCATGCAAAGTATCAGCCAGAGCCTACTGCGCAACTCTATTGTGAATTAACTAACTAGGGTTAGTTCCAAATTCAGGCTTTTATATTTCCTCATTGACTAAGGCTCACCATTGAGGATTGGAAGTCATAAACCAGTGGCTCCCCACCTTTTTGTCACCTGGGACTGGTTTTAAGGAAGACAATTTGTCCACAGACTGGGGAGAAGGAGGATGGTTTGGGGATGGTTCAAGCACATTACATTTTTTTTGCACTTAATTCCTATTATTATTACATCAGTTCCACCTTAGATCATCAGGCATTAGATCCTGAGGTTTGGGGACTCCTGCCATGACCTACCAGGAGCTACAGGATCTCTGGATTAAGAAGTAAAGCAGGTCCATTAGTCAAGGACATTTGTCCAAAGACCGTATTGGACAGCGGGTGCCAGAAGAAAATACATACAGAACTGGGGAGTGAACCCACAGATAACAACAACTACGACAAATCCAGATGTCTGGGTGGGACACTGACAATGCCCACTATGTTAGAGTTTCATTATTAAAGGGATTCTTACTATCTTTTATAATTTAACCTTCTTAAAATTGTGCTGGCTTTAACTATCTTCCAGGAACCTAATGAGGTATTTCATACATAGTGTTTATATTTTAATGAAAAGTATTTTGATAATTTAAATATTCAAAAAATATAATGTATTTCATTATGCATAGAGAATTGCTAAAAAAAATGGAAGAAATTGAATATAAACACTAGTATTGAATAGGAGATGATCTGTATACTGTCCTTCTGAAATCTAAAATCCAGATACTTTCTAAAATTATGAAACATATTGGAGAATTTATATTACATAATTTATTACATGCCTTTCAAGGTAGGAAACAAAACATTGCAAGTTCTGGGTTGTCCTCCTATTAGAATAGCCAGATCAATGTTTACAAATTAAAGCATGAGGTACAGAAAGAGGCTCATAAATGTTATGAAGACTCTTAGACCAACACTGTAACAAGTACTTGCCAATGCTCTTTGACATTGTGAAGAAATGTTTCCTACTTTGAATTTGGTTTCAGAGACCTTTATAGCTTGAATATATATTTTGTAACTGAACAGAAAATGTGTTAATCCTCTGAACAAGTAATTATTCTATTTAATTACTTTATTAAGAAGACTAGTCATGAATCTTTTCTCTCATACATTGAAGTCATTAGATTTTTTTTAAAGAAAATATATTTAATCTCCTCAGTGTTGTACAGTTAGAAATGCTTATCACATGTTGAACTCTGTCATATGCTAGGGATGACAAAGTTATGAAAAAAGTTTAATATTAAATTTCATTACTTCATTTTAGCAGAGCAGAAGTGTGTACTTCATTTTAGCAGAGCAGAAGTGTGTTGCTGTTGAATAGATGGTACAATGTCATTTAAAATGTAAGTTATAAAAAAAATCACATTTAAATAGAAAACAAGAGGACAAATGAACACTAACATAGAAAAATTAACCACATTGTCAGAAAGAACTACTTTAATATCTAAAAGAATCAGAACAAGTAGGTTTGTTTTATTTATAATGTCTGCTGATTTTCTCTATCTATATGCTGGTGCCTATATTTGTAGATATTTCCATGACTTCATTACTGGGAAAATTCTATCAGTATGTACTTAGGAATCATTAAATTTGCTTTACAAGACTGAAAAACTATGTTTTGAGCTTCATGAAGTATCAACAGCATAAAGATGGAAAAAGGATAATCCACAAAAAACATGCAGGAAATGATGTTCATTGAGAAATTGACTTTAGGAAACCAGGGAGAAAATTCTGATTAAGGAGCCACTAGAAGACACTAAATATACAGTACTTGGAATGTATAACAAGGGACATCACATGTCCTCGGTCTCTACCAGTGCCTAGAAGGACACAAACAAAAGTGATAAACAAATTAGGTAACATAGCTAAACACAGGTCAAAACCCAAGAACTCTATAGTTTTTAGGTCTTTAATCCATTTTATTTTTGTATATGGTGTAAGAAAATGATCCAATTTCACTCTTTTACATGTACCTGACCAATTTTCATAGCACTACTTATAGAAGATAAGTTTGTTTCCAATTGTATATTATTGCCTATTAATTGGCTATAAATGTGTGGATTTCTTTCTGGGTCTCAGTACTGTTTCCTTGGTCTATGTGTCTATTTTTGTTCCAGTTCCATGCTGTTTTGATTACTGTAGATTTGTAGTATAGTCTGAAACCAGGGAGCATGATATTTGAGTTCTGTACTTTTTCTTCAAGATTGCTTTGGCAACTTGAGGTCTTTTGTGGTTCTATACACGTTTTAGGATTATTTGATCTAATTTGTTGAAAAGTATCATGGCTGTTGCATCAGATATGTAGACTGCTTTGTGCAGTATGGACATTTTAGCAATGTTAATTCTTCCAATCCAAGAACATAGAATATCTTTACATTTCTCTGTATCATCTTCAGTTTCTTTCATCAATGTTTATCATTTCAGTTTTCAGTTTTATAGGCCTTTCTTGTTGGTTCAGTTTATTCCTAGGTATTTTATTCTTTTTGACCCAATTTTAAATATGCTATTTTGTTTTCTAGTTCTGATATTCATTATTACTGTGTGAAAGGTAACAGATTTCTATATAGTAATTTGTATTCTGTAACTTTATGAATTTTTTTTATTTTGACTAGTTTTTGGACAGAGAATTTAAGGTTTTCCACATACAGAATTATTCCATCTGCAAATAATGAGAATTTACTCCTTTCCTTCCAGTTTGGATGCTTTTTCTTTCTTTTTATTGTCTGATTGCTATGGTTTGGGCTTCCAATACAACATTAAATAGAACTGGCAAGAGTGAGCATTGTCTCACTCTCACCTCATCTCATTCCTCATTTTAGGGGAAAAGCTTTCAACTTTTCACGTTAAATATGATGTTAGTGGTGGGTTTGTAATAAATGGTCTTTATTATGTTGCGACATGTTCCTTCTCTACCAGTTTTGATGAGTTTATCACAACTGGATGTTGAGCTTTCTAAAATGCCTTTGCTTTGTCCATTGAGATGATCATGAGATTTTTATCCTTCCTTTTGTTAATGTGGTGTTTGCCATTGATTGATTTTCAAGTGTTGAACCATCCTTGTGATTCTGGGCAAGCTCCACTTGATCATGGTTGTAGGTACCCTTTTTATATATTTTGCTGAGATATTTTGTGTTTATATTCACTAGATATATTTGCCTGTAATTTTCTCTCTTTGGAAGTGTCTTTCCTTGGTTTTAATATCAGAGTAATTGTGACCTTATAGAATGATTTTGGAAATATCCTGTTCTCTTTAATTATTTGTAATAGTTTGAGATCGCCTAGTATTGACTTAAGATATCCAGTCAGTCCTGGACTTTTGTTTAAGAGGTTTTATTTTTTTTTAATTACAAATTTAATTTCACTACTAGTGATTGGTCTGTTTAGATTGTTTCTTCCTGATACAGTTTTGGAAGAGTGTATTTTTCTGGAAATTTGTCTACTTCTAGTTTGAACAATGTGTTGGCATATAACTACTGATAGTATTCTTATATTTTTTGTAGTTCTGTGATATTGGTTGTTCTTTCCCCTCTTTCATTTGTTATTTTGTTTATATGAGTCCTCTTTTTTTTTTTGATGAGTCTGGATAAATTTTTCTCAATTTTGTTTATCTTAAAAAAGTGCTCTTTTACTTTTTTTTCCCTACTATTTGTTCTCCATTCATTTACTTTCTGATATTTATTTCCTTTTGTCTGCTGATTTTGGATTGTTTTCTTCTCTTCTGAATCCTTTAGATGGTAGTTGATCTTGTTTGTATGACATTTTTCTTAATTCTTGAGCTAGGCCTTTATCACTATAAACTTCCTTCTTAGAACAACTTTTGCTGTATCACATGGATTTTGGAAAGTTTTATTTCCATTTTTTTCATTTATCTCAACATATTTTCTGAGTTCTTCAATAAATTCTTTATTGACTGATTGGTTTCTTAGTAGCATATTGTTTAGTTTCTATGTGTATGTTCTTTCCCCATTTTTCTGCCTGTAATTGATTTTATTTGATAATATTTTGGTCAGAAAGAATCCTTGATATAATTTTTATCTGCTTCAATTTATTAAGCCTTGTATTTGGTCAACATGTTATCCATCCCATCAACATGCAGTCTGTATCCTTAGCTCTGACGTCTCTGTAAGCAACATATAGATGGGTCCTGTTTTTTGTTTTGTTTTGTTTTCCAAAAGCCACATTTTGTCCATTGAGAAAAAGTTTAGTCCACCAACATTTAGGTCTGTACTTATTATCATTTTTAACCTGGTTATTTTTGTAGTTCTCCATTTTTTAATTCTTTCTCTAATTTCTTCCTTTTGGTTGATAATTTTTATGTAGCATATTTGTATTCCTTACTCTCGTAGTTGTGTATCTATTACAGGTTTTCAATTTGTGGTTACCATGGGGTTAGTATATGTTGATCTGCAACTATGTGCTTAAATCAGGCAATCTTTAAGTTCAAACACATTTGAAAAGATCTACGTTTTTAACTCCCAGTTCAGTTCAGTCGCTCAGTCATGTCTGACTCTCTGCGATCCCATAAATTGCAGCACGCCAGGCCTCTCTGTCCATCACCAACTCCCGGAGTCCACCCAAACCCATGTCCATCGAGTCGGTTATTCCATCCAACCATCTCATCCTCTGTCATCCCCTTCTCCTTCCGCCCCCAATCCTACCCAGCATTAGGGCCTTTTCCAATGAGTCAACCCTTCGCATGAGGTGCCCAAAGTATTGGAATTTCAGCTTCAACATCAGACCTTCCAATGAACACCCAGGATTGATCTCTTTTAGGATGGATTGACTGGATCTCCTTGCAGTCCAAGGGACTCTCAAGAGTCTTCTCCAACACCACAGTTCAAAAGCATCAATTCTTCAGCACTCAGCTTTCTTCACCGTCCAACTCTCACATCCATACGTGACCACTGGAAAAACCATAGCCTTGACTAGACGGACTTTTGTTGGCAAAGTAATGTCTCTGCTTTTAAATATGCTATCTAGGTTGGCCATAAACTTCCTTCCAAGGAGTAAGCATCTTTTAATTTCATGGTTGCAATCACCATCAGCAGTGATTTTGGAGCCCCCAAAAATAAAGTCTGACACTGTTTCCACTGTTTCCCCATCTATTTCCCACGAAGTGATGGGACCAGATGCCATGATCTTAGTTTTCTGAACGTTGAGCTTTAAGCCAACTTTTTCACTCTCCTCTTTCACCTTCATCAAGAGGCTCTTTAGTTCTTCTTCACTTTCTGCCATAAGGGTGGTGTCATCCACATATCTGAAGTTATTGATACTTCTCCCAGCAATCTTGATTCCAGCTTGTGTTTCTTCCAGCCCAGCGTTTCTCATGATGTACACTGCATATAAGTTAAATAAGCAGGGTGACAATATACAGCCTTGACGTACTCCTTTTTCTATTTGGAACCAGTCTGTTGTTCCATGTCCACTTCTAACTGTTGCTTCCTGACCTGCATACAGGTTTCTCAAGGGACAGGTCAGATGGTCTGGTATTCCCATCTCTTTCAGAATTTTCCACAGTTTATTGTGATCCACACAGTCAAAGGCTTTGGCATAGTCAATAAAGCAGAAATAGATGTTTTTCTGGAACTCTCTTGCTTTTTCGATGATCCGGCGAATATTGGCAATTTGACCTCTGGTTCCTCTGCCTTTTCTAAAACCAGCTTGAATATCTGGAAGTTCACGGTTCACGTATTGCTGAAGCCTGGCTTGGAGAATTTTGAGCATTACTTTAGTAGCATGTGAGACGAGTGCAATTGTGCGGTAGTTTAAGCATTCTTTGGCATTGCCTTTCTTTGGGATTGGAACAAAGACTGACCTCTTCCAGTCCTGTGGTCACTGCTGAGTTTTCCAGATTTGCTGGCATATCGAGTGTAGCACTTTCACAGCATCACCTTTGAGGATTTGAAATAGCTCAACTGGAATTCCATCACCTCCACTAGCTTTGTTTGTAGTGATGCTTTCTAAGGCCCACTTGACTTCACATTCCAGCATGTCTGGCTCTAGGTGAGTGATCACACCATCGTGATTATCTGGGTCATGACTATCTTTTTTGTACAGTTTTTCTGTGTATTCTTGCCACCTCTTCTTAATATCTTCTGTTAGGTCCATACCATTTCTGTCCTTTATCAAGCCTATCTTTGCATGAAATGTTCCTTTTGTATCTCTAATTTTCTTAAAGAGATCTCTAGTCTTTCCCATTTTGTTGTTTTCCTCTATTTATTTGCACTGATCCCTGAGGAAGGCCTTCTTATCTCTCCTTGCTATTCTTTGGAACTCTGCATTCAGATGGGAATATCTTTCCTTTTCTCCTTTGCTTTTTGCTTCTCTTCTCTTCCCAGCTATCTGTAAGGCCTCCTCAGACAGCCATTTCACTTTTTTGCATTTCTTTTCCATGGGGATTTTCTTGATCCCTGTCTCCTGTACAATGTCACGAACCTCTGTCCATAGTTCATCAGGCATTCTGTCTATCAGGTCTAGTCCCTTAAATCTATTTGTCACTTCCACTGTATACTCATAAGGGATTTGATCTAGGTCATACCTGAATGGTCTAGTGCTTTTCCCTACTTTCTTCAATTTCAGTCTGAATTTGGCAATAAGCAGTTCATGATCCGAGCCACAGTCTGCTCCCGGTCTTGTTTTTGCTGACTGTGTAGAGCTTCTCCATCTTTGGCTGCAAAGAATATAATCAATCTGATTTCGGTGTTGACCATCTGGTGATGTCCACGTGTAGAGTCTTCTCTTGTGTTGTTGGAAGAGGGTGTTTGCTATTACCAGTGCGTTCTCTTGGCAAAACTCTATTAGCCTTTGCCCTGCTTCACTCTGTACTCCAAGGCCAAACCCACCCCACACATTTTGTATTCTTAATATCCTCATTAAATACCTTTACTGATTATTGTTGATAGTAATATCCTCATTAAATACCTTTACTGATTATTGTTGATAGTTGAATTTACAGTTTTTTTGTTTTATTCTTTGAGCTATTTTATTAAGGTGATTAATACTCAATTTTTACTATATATTTGTCTTTACTAGTGGATTTTTAATTTCCTACAGATACTTGTAGCCTTTTCATTTCCATTCAGAGAAGACCCTGTAACACTTCTTTTAGAGTAGATTAATTAATAGTATTCACGAACTCTTTTAGCTTGTCTCAGAAATTCTTTATCTCTCCTTCAATTCTGAATGATAATCGTGCAGAGTGGAGTATCCTAAGTTGCAGGTTTTTTTTCCTTTAAGCACTTTGAATATATCATGCCTCTCCATTCTGGCCTGAGAAGTTTCTGGAGCGAAACCAACCTTTGGGGGATGACCTTATATATGACTGTTTTTCTCTTGCTGGCTTCTCTGGTGGCTCAGACAGTAAAGAATCCACTTGCAATGTAGGAGACCTGGGTTCAATCCCTGGGTTGGTAAGATCCCCCAGAGGAAGGCATGGCAACCACTCCAGTATTCTTGCCTGGAGAATCCCCGTGGACACAGGAGCCTAGAAGGCTATAGTCCATGGGATCACAAAGAGTCAGACAAAACTGAGCACAGCACACAATATTTAAAATATTCTAACTTTTGCCATTTTAATTATGGCATTTCTTGGTGAGGATTTATTTGGGTTCATCTTGTTTGGAATCACTCTGTGTTTCCTGTATCTAGATATTTGCTTCCTTCTTCAGGTTTGGGAAGTTTTCAGGAGTCATTTCATCAACTACACCTTCTACCCTCTTTTATCTCTTCTCGGGGGTCTGTGCAACTTTTCTCCCTCACAGCTGAGCTCTTCCCTTGGCCACTGTAAACCTCACCCTAGTGTGGAACTGCTATAGAATAAGTGGGGCCAGTGCAGGAGCTTTGCATGGATTGTTGAGAATGCTGTGGGCTGTTCCAGCCACAGTCAGAGGCTTGATCACTTCTGATGCACTGCCTGAGTAAGCACCAGTAATGGTTGCCCTTGCCTTGCTCCGATGTGGTGTCTCATCTGAGCCACTGTTGACCCTCACAGTTGAGCTCTTCCCGCACCAGCGCTTGCCCCAGGGTGAACCCACGTCACAAAGCAAGTGGACCTGAGCAGGTGTTTATCTCAGGCTGGAGTGCACACCAGGTGGTCTTGGGAAGCCAGTCTGCACCCTTTGTAGTTTCTGTCCACCCGCTCCACCCAGTTTCAGAAGCAAGCAAGCATGTGTGCACTGTCATGAGCAGAGACCAGGCTTCCTACAGCTCTCCTCCAACAGCCAGGAGGACTAGTCTTCTAGCTGTCAGATGCCAGTTCTGGGATGTCCAGTATGTGACTTCAGCTGACCACTCTGTAGGGGGGATCTCTACCTGTGTAACCTTCTTACTCTTCTGAGTCCCTTATCAGGGGCACAGGTCCTAACGTAATCAGTTCTCTTCCCTTCCTACATGATTCTGTGTTGATATTTCTTATAGCTTTGGCTATGCAGGAGTTTTTCTACCAGTCTCCAGTTACTTTTCAGTGAGAACTGTTCTACATGTAGATATTTTTGATGTGGTTGTAGGGGGAGTTGAGTTTTGCATCCTTCTACTCCACCAACTTGATCTCTACAATAATTTCAAATTTTAGTTGGATTGCTCTGACCAATACATTAGTATAATTCAGGATTCCAATCAGCAAGAACTAATAGCAAATGCTTACATCGCATCTACCGTGTTCTGGCCACTTATTCTAATCATATTACATGAGTTAACTCATCTAGTTCTCACAATAAACACAATTAGAAGAAATTTGGTAACAAAAACTTACCCTCCTTGGTTTAAACAGTTTTGTTTGACTTTGGCTGCTATCTTTGTTTAATTCTTTGTTGGATGTTATGATTTAACTTGTAAAGGACTCTAATGACAGTAGAGTTTAAGTCACTAATCAGCTAACCTTAGAGGCTAAGAGTACTTGTACCAGCATTTGTTTTTTCTGTGTGCCTATAAAAAGAAAAGAAAGAAAAAAAAAGTAAAGATGCCTCGAAAAGGAAATTTTCTTTCTTTTCTGTCTAAAAGATGGATCACTTGTGTAATAGTTTGGTAGAGCTGCCATAACAGAGCATCATGAACTGGGTAGCTTGAAAAACTGAAGCTTATTATCTCAAAGATCTGGAGGCTGGAATTTCAAGATCAAGGTGTCAACAGAGTTACTAACTTCTAAGCCCTCTCTCCTTACCTTAAACATGGCCATCTTCTTGTGTCTTTTCACATCATTTTCTCTCTATATCTATCTCTCTGTCCAAACTTTTCCCCTTTTTATAAGGACACCACAAATAATGGATTAGGGCTTTGCCCAATCAACCATGTTTTAATTTAATTACTCTGAAAAACTCTCTCCAAGTAAGGTCATACTCTGAGGAACTGGTGATTAGGACTCCAATATTTGGGGATGGAGAAGAGGACAGAATTTTAATTCTAACAACTTAGCATAAAATATGAAGAGTACTACTACACCACATGAAACATCTGAAATTTCACGTCCTTGTGTTTCCAACTAGCCTGTTTTATCTTCACCATTTAATACATTTCTTCTATTTTTTTCTCTATCCCAAATTCCTTTAGTTGATATAAAACCAAGATCCCCAGACCTTAAGTGTCTACCTTAATCTACTTACTTGCCAGTCCATCATGAGAAGAAAAGTGGCTAAAAATCTTCCATACAGAACCTAAAAAAAATGTTTAAAGTGAGAATAGCTTTCATCCACAACTAAATAAAGCAAGTAAGACAGAATTTAGATTAGGCTGTATCTTATGCTGCTGCTGCTAAGTTGCTTCAGTCGTGTCCGACTCTGTGCGACCCCACAGATGGCAGCCCACCAGGCTCCGCCGTACATGGGATTCTCTAGGCAAGAACACTGGAGTGGGTTGCCATTTCCTTCTCCAGTGCATGAAAGGGAAAAGTGAAAGTGAAGTCGCTCTGTCGTGTCCGACTCTTAGAGACCCCATGGACTGTAGCCCACCAGGCTCCTCCATCCATGGGATTTTCCAGGCAAGAGTACTGGAGTGGGGTGCCATTGCCTTCTCCAGTATCTTATGCCTTATCCTTAAATTTTGATTAGACTAAAGTTGAAAGTTTGTGAAAACAGAGGGATGCATTCATAGGATACTTTAGTACTAATTCTTTTAAGCAATGATCTTTGGTAGACTTGAAAGATAATGAAAGTTCCTCTTTGTCTCTTTCTCTCCCCACCACTCCCCTTCCTTTTTCTCACTTAAATGAAGTAAGACATTAAATAATAAATTTAGTTGGAAAAATAATAGAGTAATGAATTGAAGATCTGGGAGATATTTAAACTGCAGTTTCAGCTGAATTAAATTAAGTCAAAGCAATAATTCCTAATTAACTATTCACAGTTTTTTTTTTTCAAGTAGAGTATGTGTGGACTCGAGTTCGATCCCTGGATTGGGAAGATCTCCTGGAGAAGGAAATGGCAACCCACTCCAGTATTCTTGCCTCAAAAATCCCATGGATGGAGGAGACTGGCGGAATACAGTCCATGGGGTCACAGAGTCAATGCGACTGAACGAATAACACTATATTTGTTATCCATGCTTATTTTAACTGAAATTGAACTCAAACTGTGTTTCATGATGTATTTTTTTACTGTTTTCTAATCATTTCCTACAACACTTTTCCACTATCATAATTATGATTTTAGAAACTTTTTATCGGAATATAGTTTATTTAACATGTTATGTTACTCTATGGTATATAGCAAAGTGAATCAGATATACATATACCCACACCTTTTTAGATTATTTTCCCACGTAGGTCATTACAGAGTATTGAGAAGAGTTCCTGAACTATACAGTAGATCCTTATTAGTTATCTGTTTTATACATAGTACTGTGTATATGTGAATTGCAATCTCCCAATACATCCCCATCCCCACCATCCCGTTTCCCCAAAACTGTAAGTTTGTTTTCTGCATCTGTGAGTATATTTCTGTTCTGTAAATAAGTTAATTCGTACCATATTCAGATTCAATAGCATATATTTGTCTTTCTCTGTCTTACCTTAGTGAGACAATCTCCAGGTCCATCCATGTCACTCAATTCCTTGTTACGGCAGAATATATGTACAGTGTATATATGTATCACGTCTTTATCCATTCCTATTGATGGCCATTTAGATGGTTTCCATATGCTGGCTATTATAGATGGTGCTGCAATGAACTTTATGATACATGTATCTTTTTGAATTATTAGAAATATAAAGGATTATGATACATGTATCTTTTTGAATTATTAGAAATATAAAGGATTATTCAGTTCAGTCACTCAGTCATGTCCGACTTTTGTGACCCCATGGACCTCAGCACGCCAGGCCTCCCAATCCATCACCAACTCCTGGAATTTACCCAAACTCATGTTCGTTGAGTCAATGATGCCATCTCATCCTCTGTCATCCCCTCCTCCTCCTGCCTTCAATCTTTCCCAGCATCAGGGTCTTTTCAAATGAGTCAGTTCTTTCTATCAGGTGGCCAAAGTATTAAGAGTTTCAGCTTCAACTTCAGTCCTTCCAATGAATATTCAGGACTGATCTCCTTTAGGATGGACTGGTTGGATCTCCTTGTAGTCCAAGGGAGGTACTACTATAAGGAGCTATATGCCAATAAAATGAGCAGCCTGGAAGAAATGAGCAAATTTTTAGAGGGGTACAACCTTCTCAAACTGAACCAGGAAAAAATAGAAACTACGAACAGACCAATCACAGGTAATGAAATTGAAACTTTGATTAAAAATTTTCTAAAGAATCAAATTAACAAAATTAGAAATGAAAAAGGAGAGATTACAACAGACAATGCAGAAATACAAAGGATTATAAGAGAATATTATGAACAACTATATGACAATAAAATGGATAACCTGGAAGAAATGGACAGATTCTTAGAAAACTTCAATCTTCCAAGCCTGAGCCAGGAAGAAATAGAAATTATGAACAACCCAATTATAAGCACTGACATTGAAGCTATGATCAAAAATCTCCCAAAAGCCCAAGACCAGATGGCTTCACAGGAGAATTCTATCAAACATTTAGAGAAGAGCTAATGCCTATCCTTCTAAAATTCTTTCAAAAAATTGCAGAGTAAGAAACACTTCCAAACTCATTCTATGAGGCCACCATCACCCTGATACCAAAACCAGACAAAGACAATACACAATAAAGGAAAACTACAGACCAGTGTCACTGATGAACATAGATGCAAAAATCCTCAACAAAATTTTAGCAAACATATACAGCAACACATCAAAAAGCTCATAAACCATGATCAAGTTGGGTTTATTCCAGGAATGCAAGGATTCTTCAATATACACAAATCGATCAATGTGATACACTGTATTAACAAATTGAAAGATAAAAAAACATATGATAATTTCAATAGATGCAGAAAAAGCCCTTGACAAAATTCAGCACCCATTTATGATTAAAATTCTTCAAAAAATGAGCACAGAAGGAACCTACCTCAATGGAGTAAAGGCCATGTATGATAAGCCTACAAAAAGCATTATTCTCAATGGTGAAAAACTGAAAACATTCCCCCTAAGATCAGGAACAAGACAAGCGTGTTCACTTTCACCAGGATTATTCAACATAGTTCTGGAAGTCCTAGCTACTACATTCAGAGAACAAGAAGAAATAAAATGAATCCATTTCGGAAAAGAAGAAGTAAAGCTCTCATTGTTCATGGAAAACCCTAAAGATAGTATCAGAAAATTACTAGAGCTAGTCAGTGAATTTAGCAAAGTTGCAGGATACAAAATAAATACACAGAAATCACCTGCATATACATACTATATACTAACAATGAAAAATCAGAAAGAGAAATTTGGGATTGATTCCTTTTCACCAATGCAACAAAAAGAATTAAATATCTAGGAATAAACTTACCTAGGGAGACAAAAGAACTGTACACAGAAAATTATAAGACACTAAGGAAAGAAATCAAAGATGACATAAACAGATGGAGAGATATTCCATGTTCCTGGGTAGGAAGAATCAATATTGTGAAAATGACTTTACTACCAAATGCAATCTACAGATTCAATGTGACCCCTATCAAATTACCAATGGCATTTTTCACTGAACTAGAACAAAAACTTTCACACTTCATATGGAAACACAAAAGACCCTGAATAGCCAAAGCAGTCTTGAGAAAGAAGAATGGAACTGGAGGAATCAATCTTCCTGAGTTCAGATTAAACTACAAAGCTACAGTCATCAAGACAGTATGGTACTGGTACAAAAACAGAAATATAGACCAATAGAACAAGACAGAAAGCCAAGAAATAAACCCATGCACCTATGGGTAACTTATTTTTGACAAAGGAGGCAAGAATATACAATGGGGCAAAGGCAGCCTCTTCAATAAATGGTGCTGGGAAAACTGGACAACTACACACAGAAGAATGAAATTAGAACAGTTCCTAACACCATACACAAAGATAAACTCAAAATTGATTAAAGACCTAAATGTAAGACCAGAAACTATAAAACTCTTAGAGGAAAACATAGGCAGAACACTCGATGACATAAATCAAAGGAAGATCCTCCATGACCCACCTCCTAGAATAATGGAAATAAAAACAAAAGTAAACAGGTGGGACCTGATTAAACTTAAAAGCTTTTGCACAGCAAAGGAAACTATACACAAGGTGAAAAGACAACCCTCAAAATGGGAGAAAATAATAGCAAATGAAACAACTGACAAAGGATTAATTTCCAAAATATATAAGCAGCCCATACAACTCAATGACAGAAAAACAAACAACCCAATCGAAAAGTGGGAAAAAGACTTCAACAGACATTTCTCCAAAGAAGACATACAGATGGCTAACAAACACATGAAAAGATGCTCAACATCACTCATTATTAGAGAAATGCAAATCAAAACTACAATAATGTAAAGCAATTATCCTTCAATAAAAAGTAAATTAATTAAAAAAAACTACAATGAGATATCACCTCACAGTGGTCAGAATGGCCATCATCAAAAAGTCTACAAACAATAAATGCTGGAGAGGGTGTGAAGAAAAGGAAATGCTTTTGCCTTGTTGTTGGGAATGTAAATTGATACAGCCATTATGGAAGATGGTATGGAGATTCCTTAAAAAACTAGGAATAAAACCACCAAAAGACACAGCAATCCCACTCCTAGGCATATGCCCTGAGGAAGCCAAAATTGAAAAAGACACATGTATCCCATTGTTCATTGCACCTCTATTTACAATATCTAGAACATGGAAGAAACCTAGATGTCCATTGATAGATAAATGGGTATATACACAATGGAATATTACTCGGCCATAAGATAAATGGGTATATACACAATGGAATATTACTCGGCCATAAAAAGGAATGCATTTGAGTCAGTTCCAATGAGATGGATGAACCTAGAACCCATTATACAGAGTGAAGTGAGTCAGAAAGAGAAAGATAAATATTGTATTCTAACACATATATATGGAATCTAGAAAAATGGTACTGAAGAATTTATTTACAGGACAGCCATGGAAAAACAGATACAGAGAGTAGACTTATGGACATGAGGAGAGTGGAGGAGAGGGTGATATGTATGGAAAGAGTAACATGGAAACTTACATTACCATATGTAATATGGATATCCAAAAGGAATTTGCTGTATGGCTCAGGAAACTCAAACAGGGGCTCTGTATCAATCTAGGGGGTGGGGCTGGGAGGGAGTTTCAAAAGGGAGAGGATATATGTATACCTATGGCTGATTCATGTTGAGGTTTGACAGAAAACAAAATTCTGTAAAGAAATTACCCTTCAATAAAAAAATAAACTAAGAAAAAATCCTCAACAGAATATTAGCATACAGAATCCAACATATTAAAAAATCATACACCATGATCAAGTGGAATTTATCCCCAGGCTGCAAGGGCTCTTTAATATACACAAAATCAATTGTGAATGCCACATTAGCAAACTCTAGAATAAAAATAATATCATCTCAATGGGTACACAAAAAGCTTTTGACAAAATTCAAAACCCACCAAAAGAGGGCATAGAGGGAACCTACCACAACATAATAAAGTCATCTATGTCAAACCCACAACAAACATTATTAATGGTGAAAAGCTGAAAACTTTTCCTCTAAGATCAGGGACAAGACAAGGATGTCCATTCCTGACATTTTTATTCAGCATAGTTTTGGAAGTCCTAGTCTTGGGAATCAGGAAAGAAAACGAAAGAAATTCAAATGAAAAAAGAAGTAAAACTGTCGCTGTTTACAGATAACATGATACTATTCCTAGAAAATTACTAGAGCTCAGCAATAAATTTAAGTATCAGGATACAAAATTAGTGCACAGAAATCTCTTGCATCCCTTTACACTAAAAAGGAAAGGTCAGAAAGAAATTAAGAAATTAATTCACTATTTTAACATACTAATCTATTTTGACTTTATAAAGAAGATTTTGTTTCTGTACTTTAGGAATATTATTACCCCATATAGATCTTTTTTAATATCTCCATGCCAGACCCCCAATTTAGTAGTATTGTTAATGGATCTTATCTTAAAACAATTAAAAGTAACAATAACAACCTGATTATGGAGTAACACCTCCATACTCCCTTGTTTGACTGTTATTGAAAGGATCCTATAAGAATTAAAATAATTTGTAGGTATATTGTCAAAAACTCAGCGATAACAGAGGTAAAACCAATGAATCACTGAAGTAGTAATTAATAAAAGTTTGTTGTGCACACGACAAAAAGATAGTTTGCAAACCAGGCACACTCAAAGCAAGACAATACAATGAGGTTCAGAGTCATATTATTATAAAGTAGTTTAAATAGTGAGAAAGGTAGTGGCTGTTTGTTCTTCAGTGATTGGTTATAATATTAGTGATTGGTTATAATATTAGAATTTCTTAAGTGATAGAGAATTGGTTAGTTGTTACTACTTATCAAGTTTGAGAAACAGTTAAGTCTTGCTTATAATTTGTGGAAGCATAAACAAGAAATGGGTCAAGATAGTAATTAAGCTTTGTGTGGCTAAACCAGTTTTGTCCATTCAGGCAATTTTCAAATTTGGTCTTTTTTTAATTTTAACAATACTTAGCACATAATAAATTATCTATTTATAAGTCACTATGGATTGTATATTTGGTAAAAATAGGATTTTGTATAATTAAATAAAAATTTAATTTTGGATAAAACTTTTAGTGGTTACAATTTTGCAGAAAGAAAAAAGTACTACTTAACAATCATAATCTGATATTTTCCATTTTATGATAAATACATTAGTGTAAACCAGATATAATCATGTTGGAAGCAAAGTGATTAAAAATATCTCACAAAGCAGTGATGTATGTGATTTTTTAAAGTAGCTTAATAAAGAACATGATTCACTAATTTGTTGTTTACCATACACAAAGGCCGAGGGAAGAGAGGGTAGATTAGTTTTTATATTTTACATTTTCCACATCTATTTTACAATAGAATGTTTTTCTCCTATAATCCACATAACAAAATTTTGTAGCACAGACCTTAAATCAGAAAAGGAGAGAGTAATTACAAAATGTGAATAGAATAACTGTTCCTGAAATAAAACTTGTAAAAGTGAAATAAGCAATTTTAGAAAGATAGAATATTCTTGCATGGTTCTTAGAGTTGCTGTTGTCAATACCTACCATATAAAATGGAAATAAGGAATCAATATTATAGCAAGTCTATAACAAATTTAATTTTTATGAAACTATTTGAGTAGGTAAAAACTGCCATTGGCTAGGGTCAAGAGAGTGGACCAACTGCCTCAGTGGGGTGAGAAGACTGAGCATTGAGCCACGGAAGCTTAGTCTGGTCATGACACTTAACAGAAATTGCTCTGCTGAGCTTTGGACTCTGCTTCAGACCTTTTTTTCCTTTCTATTTAAGGTAGGAATATATACCCTATACATATCCCACATTGTATTTTGAAAACAGATAATTTTTATTCTTAGGTTGGCAGGTCCATGCATAGAAAGCAATTTTTCCCTATAATGGATCATAACAGAGCTTCACTTATACCTGACTTAAATTATTTAGAAGATACATGATTTGAGACTTTTTGAGTTAATTATATTGAGATGATATTTTGAACTGAGAGATGATATTGGAAGGTATTAAGATATGGTGATGATGGAATACTATGAATATATTTTGTATTCAGAAATAATGAAAATTTGGAGAGGGCAGAGTTAAATAATTCTCCACCAAAATTCAGATCATCTCAAAGTGCAAATGTGGCTTTATTTGGAAATAGAATCTTACAGGTATAATCAAGTTATGATGAGGTCACACTTGATAAGAGAGACCATCTATCCAAAGACTAGTGCATTTGTAAGATAGAGGAGAAGGATAGGTGAATGTGAAGAACAGAATCATATAAAGGAAAGATTGATCATGTGAAGATTGAGGCAGAAATTCTAATGATGTAGCTATGAGTTAGGAAATGCCAAGGACTTTCAGCAAACTACCAGAAGCTAAGAAGAGGCAAAGATGGATTCTTATTGGGAAACTTAAGAAAGAAAATAGTGCTGCTGACACTTTCATTTCAGACTTGTAGCCTCCAGAACTGTAAGAGGACAAACTTGTGTTGTTTGAAGCCATCTAGTTTGTGGCAAACTGTTATGGTAGCTCTAGGAAACTAATCCACTGTTCATCCCCCTGGTTTCATCTGTCATTGAATGTCCTCTTTGAGCCTTCTCTAATAGTCACAAAGGTAAGTGCCTCTCCATAGTACTTCTCACTTTGCTCTTTGCATTGTCATTCATTGCACTAAATATATTAAAGGTCTATTAATAAGTGTATCTACTTCTCTAGTGTGCCTCAAGCTGACAAGTATCTCACTGCTCTTTGCAACACTAACTTCCAGAAAATTTCCTGCCACTAGAACAAAGTTAAAAAAAAATACAGAGAATTTTTTTGGGGGTACAATTACCATGCAACAATCTGTAAACACATGAAGTGCACACTTTATTGAGTTTTAACATATGAATATACTTGTCAAAGTGTTACCTGAAAGATACCACACTGGTTGGTTGAGTAAAACATTTTATAATTTGATGAAACAAATCTTCATAACTTACCAGAGAAAGTAGAATGATTTTTTCCACTGTTTTTACTTGTGAAAAGAGTAACATTGTCAATGATATAAAAGTATGTATCAAAATAATATGAAATATTAAAATGAATTTGATAATTAAAATAGAAAAGGCTCTACTAAATGCAATTTAAAATACATTTTGACTAATATTAAGGAAGATTGCTTTGCAAATGAAATGTGTTCAGTATTTTGCTAATAAATTACATCTCAGTAATATGATTGTGAAAGATAAATATAAAAAATAAAAGCAAGCTCATTAAAGATAGATTCATCCCATTTTCTTAATTATTTTAATTATATTCAATTTGTAGAAATAAAACTCACTTGAAATTCACAAATATTTAGATGCTCATGTTCTTCAGTTCTAGAAGAGCATCACACAGTGCAATCACACATAAGATGCTTAAAGAGTGCAAACCTATATTTTAATTTTACAGTATCAGCTAAGATAGCTCAATAATATCAATAAAGTTATAAAACGATTTCAGGAAAAACTCAAAACTACCAGTTTTAAAATCAAGTAATAGATAACTTTATCAAATGGCAAAAAGAAAGTAATTTACTGGGCTGAAATTTGATAAAACTTGTAAATTAAATAAGGATACAACCATAAAGTATGATTTAACAATTTTCACAAAATCATTTCTCAGCTCCATTTGTTATACTTTAGATTGAATTCATAAATGTTACCATTTTTGCTTTTATCTCATTACTTCATTTACAATTTAAAATGTATATATCTAACAGAACTTCTGGTTTCAGCCCTAACAAAAAAAAACCATTGATGTCAAACTTTTAATCTCACAGCAAAAGCAAAAACCCTGAAAACCAATGTGTATCTTTTTGGACTTAACATGAAATTGAGCTTACAGGGCAAACCATCATCCCAAAGTCTAGAAACACAGGTGGACCCACATAGTCACTGTAAAGTTCTACTTATCTGGAAAAAAAAGTTATAGGAGCCATAAAATGGTGTGTGTGTGTTAGTTGCTCAGTCATGTCTGACTCTTTGCGACCCCACAGACTATAGCCTGCCAGGCTCCTCTGTCCATGGAATTCTCCAGGCAAGAGTACTAGAGTGGGTTGCCATTCACTTAGTCAGGGATCTTCCCAACCCAGGGATCAACCCAGGTCTCCTGCATTGCAGGCAAATCCTTTACTGTCTGAGCCACCAGGGAATAGGACATTTTAAATCATAATATTGTTAAATTCCTGGAGACTGAGTATGGAATTAGTGTCAGTGAGAAACTCCTGGGTGCTAAAGTCTTAAGGGAACCCCCAATTTTGGGGGTTTTACCTACAGAAGTACATGCAGATTCTCAGAGTAAAGAGTTGAGAAAAATTCCATCCTTATATTAGGACTTGGAAAAGTAACCATATTAAATCCTTAAGGCTGCTGTAACAAATCACTGAAAATATGATGGCTTAAAACAACAGAATGTTTGTTTTCATTAAGTTCTGAAGTCTAGAAGCACCACAGCACCAAGCATTTTGAAATACACACAGAAAGCTCTTTATAACAAAGAGATAATCTATAAGAAAAGACTGCTATTGTCTTACTTCACCTAGGGAAGAGTATCCCAAACCAGCTCCATTTATTTTTCCTGTCTCACATAAGAGGAAAGAAAAAAAAAATCCCACTTTTTTTTCCCTTATATAAAAAAACACTTGTGAAGGTCACAGCTCAGAAACACAGGCCTTTGGAAATACTGAGACTTAATTGTAAGATTATAGAACCTGTTCCTTCCCTCATATCATACCACCACACCAACACTGCTGTAGTACAGTAACAATGCATTATAGATTAAACATCCTGAGATGCAGACTCACTGAGAAGGAGTGACTAGGGAAGCCCAAAACTAAGATTAAAACAAGGACACAAAATAAAGATCTTGGAATCTCTAGTTACAGAAAACATGAATGGGTCCAAATTCTACCTGAATTAACAGGTAATTAATTCCTTACTTAAGGAATAAATCTTTAATTTAGTGGCTTATCTAACTCAGTCCCTATTGCTTGATATATGCTTTATTTTTCAGTTAAAAAACTGAAAGACATTCTAAAGTTCCAGAAAAATTAGTCTCCTAGGAGAAGCAAGTGTAAGGACAAGACTTACACGTGATATAGATGTTGAAATTATCAGATAGGTAAACTCACAGTGATTAATGAGTTTAAGGCTTCTCTGGTGGCTCACAGACAGTGAAGAGTCTGCATGCAATGCAGGAGACCCAGGTTTGACCCCTGGGTTGGGAAGATTTCCTGGAGAAGGAAATGGCAACCCACTCCAGCATTCTTGCCTGAAAAATTTCATGGACAGAGGAACCTGGTGGGCTACAGTCCATGGGGTCACAAAGAGTCAGACATGGCTGAAGTGACTTAGCACACACACAACGAGTTTAAGGTTCTAATGAAAAAGTAGATCAAATGAAAGAACGGATGCACACTATAAATAGAACCATGAAAACTCTAATAAATGAATAAAAAAATAAATGTTAGAAATAAAAAAGCTATGTATCATATCCATGACTTTGAAGGATTCATAGGAAGGATGGGGTGAAAGTGAAAGTGTTAGTCATTCAGTTGTGTCCAACTGTTTGCAACCCCATGGACTGTACCCTGCCAGGCTCCTCTGTCCATGGAGTTCTCCAGGCAAGAATACTAGAGTGGGTAACTGTTACCTTTTCAAGGAGATCTTCCTGACCCAGGAATCAAACCTGGGTTCCCCACATTGCCAGTGGATTCTTATTATCTGAGCCACCAGGGAAGTCCCCGTTGTTAGGATGGGCATAGTTTAAAAGAAATAATCAGGAGGCGGGGCTCAGATGGCAAAGGAATAGGACGGGGAGACCACTCTCTCCTCCACAAATGTATCGAAAGAACATCTGAACGCTGAGCAAACTTCACAAAACTACTTCTGAACGCTGGCAGAGGATGTCAGGCATCCAGAAAAGCAGCCCATTATCTTCGAAAGGAGGTAGGACAAAATATAAAAGATAAAAAGAGAGACAAATGAGTTAGGGACGGAGACCCGTCCCGGGGAGGGAGTCGTAAAAGAGGAGAAGTTTCCAAACACCAGGAAACCCTCTCACCGGCGGGTTTGGGGGAAGATTTCGAATCTCGGAGGGCAACATAACCGGGAGAAAAAATAAATAAAACCCACAGATTACGTGCTTAAAGGCAACTCCCAGCAAAGAACCCCAGATGCTTGCATCCGCCACCAGCAAGTGTGGGGCGGAACGGAGAGGAGCGGGTGCACTGCTTAGGGTAAGGACCTGGCCCGAATGCCCTGAGGGCAATCTGAGGGAGCTAACATGAGATAGCAACCTAAAATGTGGGGCACCCAGAGAGAGAAAACTATCCCGCGAAAAGCCCAAATCTAAGGAACTGCCGGCCCACTCACAGAACAAAGGACTGAGCAATACCAGAGGAGAGCTAGCCGGCTGCGGACCGCCCTATCTCCCCGCCGGACACAGCAGGCAGGCGGGGCCCGCCAGAGCCGGAAAGGGGCAAACTCGGCCCCGGAGAGGGCACCCCCTACCAATCTGCAAACAGGCTCCCAGTTTCTAAGCAAAGACTGCCTGAGATCCCGGAGGGTCGACAGCTGCTGGGAGGGTCGCAGCCAGAGACCAGCTCCCCAGAACCGACACAAAGCACACTGGAGTCGGGCGCACCCGTAAACCGAGGTGGAGAACGGGGAGGTGATAAGCCGCACCGCCCCAACAAGGGAGAGTGTGCTCGCCAAACTCCTGGCTCCCCGAGCTACTCCGATCGGGATCAGCACAAACCACGGGGCCAACCTAGTCTGTGCCTTTGTGGAGTACCCGGGAACCTGAACCTGAGCGGCTTAGACCTGGGAAGTGCACGCATCTCAGGGCCCACTCCCCGGCCGAGTAACCTGAAGCCTGAGCAGGGTAGACAGGGAAAGCACACACACCAAGAGCGGGGGCAAACCCAGTGCGGCCGAGACACTGCGAGCTCTCCACACACACGCCAGTGATATAGGTTTGCAGTGTTCCTCCCTCCCCACAGCACGACTGAACAAGCAAACCTAAAGAGACCACCTCCGCCCCTTTGTGGCAGGGTGGAAATTAGACACTGAAGAGACCTGCAAACAGAAGCCAAATAAACACAGGGAAGCGCTTTGGAAGTAACAGGCCAACAGATTAAAATCCCTGTAGTTAACACCGACTACATTGAAAGGGGCCTATAGATCTTGAAAAGTATAAGCAGGAACAAGGATCTATCTGAAACTGAACAGACCCCACACTGCTCACAACAGCTCCAGAGAAAGTCCTGGATATATTTTTACTATTATCATTTTTTTTAATGTTTTTAAATTTTTTCTTTTTACTTTAAGTCCTCTATTTCACCTTTAATTTTCATTTTTATAACCCACTATTACCTTGCAAAAAAAAACCCACCTATTTTTAAAGCAAGCTGCATACATATATCTTATACGTTTTGTGATTTTTTCTTTTTTTTATATTGTATTTTTTTAAGAGTCTAACCTCTACTCTAGATTTTTAATCTTTGTTTTACATATTTGATATCAATTTTGTACATTTAAGAACCCAATCTTTAGTACCCATTTTTACTCAGGAGTGTGATTACTGGCTTGATTACTCTCTCCCCCTATTGACGCTATTTCTTTTCCCCCAGGGAACCTCTATCTCCCACCCTCCTCCTTCTCTTCTCAACCCAATTCTGTGAATCTCTGAGGGTGTTCTGGGTACCGCAGAACACTTCGGGAACAGAATACTGCCCAGATCTCTCTCTCCCCTCTTGATTCCTCCCTTTCTACTCATGCTCACCTCTATTACCTTCCTCCCCCCTCTCTATGTATCTCCGTGAACCTCTCTGAGGGTTCCAGACTGTGGAGAGCACAGAGGGAAGTGCTTACTGGCTAGACTGCTCTCTCCACGTTTGAGTCCCCCTCTTTTCCTCCTGGTCACCTCAACCCCCCCCACCCCCCACCTCATCTCTCCATGTAACTCAGTGAACCTTTCTGGGTATCCCTCACTGTGGAGAATCTTTTCACCATTAACCTAAAAGTTTTATTATTGATGCTGTATGGATGGAGAAGTCTTGAGGCTACTGCAAGAATAAGACTGAAAGCCAGAGGAAACATTAATTAATAAGAGATCATCCAAAAGCCTCCACATATACACTGAAACCAAGCTCCACCCAAGAGCCAATAAGTTCCAGAGCAAGACATACCACACAAATTCTCCAGCAACGCAGGAACATAGCCCTGAGCATCAATATACAGGCTGCCCAGAGGCACACCAAATCCATAGACATCTCAAAACTCAATACTGGACACTCCATTGCACTCTAGAGAGAAGAAATCCAGCTCCACCCACCAGAACACCGACACAAGCTCCCCCAACCAGGAAACCTTGACAAGCCACCCGTCCAACCCCACCCACAGTGAGGAACCTCTACAATAAAGAGGAACTTCAAACTACCAGAACACAGAAAGGCCATGCCAAACACAGCAATCTAAACAAGATGAAAAGGCAGAGAAATACTCAGCAAGTAAAGGAAAATGAGAAATGCCCACAAAACCAAACAAAAGAGGAGGAGATAGGGAATCTATCTGAAAAAGAATTTAGAATAATGATAATAAAAATGATCCAAAATCTTGAAAACAAAATGGAGTTACAGATAAATAGCCTGGAGACAAGGATTGAAAAGATGCAAGAAATGTTTATCAAGGACCTAGAAGAAATAAAAAGGAGTCAATATATAATGAATAATGAAATAAAGGAGATAAAAGACACTCTGGAGGGAACCAACAGTAGAATAACGGAGGCAGAACATAGGATAAGTGAGGTAGAAGATAGAATGGTGGAAATAAGCGAAGCAGAGAGGAAAAAAGAAAAAAGAATCAAAAGAAATGAGGAAAACCTCAGGGACCTCTGGGACGATATGAAACGCCCCAACATTCGAATCATAGGAGTCCCAGAAGAAGAAGATAAAAGGAAAGGCCATGAAAAAATACTCGAGGAGATAATAGTTGAAAATTTCCCTAAAATGGGGAAGGAAATAGTCACAGAAGTCCAAGAAACCCAGAGAGTCCCAGACAGGATAAACCCAAGGTGAAACACCCCAAGACACATATTAATCAAATTAACAGAGATCAAACACAAAGAACAAATATTAAAAGCAGCAAGGGAAAAACAACAAATAACACACAAGGGGATCCCCATAAGGATAACAGCTGATCTTTCAATAGAAACTCTTCAGGCTAGAAGGGAATGGCAGGACATACTTAAAGTAATGAAAGAGAATAATCTACAACCCAGATTACTGTACCCAGCAAGGATCTCACTCAGATATGAAGGAGAATTCAAAAGCTTTACAGACAAGCAAAAGCTGAGGGAATTCAGTACCACCAAACCAGCTCTCCAACAAATGCTAAAGGATCTTCTCTAAATAGGAAACACAGAAAGGATGTTTAAACACGAACTCAAAACAACAAAGTAAATGGCAACGGGACCATACTTATCAATAATTACCTTAAATGTAAATGGGTTGAATGCCCCAACCAAAAGACAAAGACTGGCTGAATGGATACAAAAACAAGACCCCTATATATGCTGTCTACAAGAGACCCACCTCAAAACAAGGGACACATAGAGAATGAAAGTCAAGGGATGGAAAAACATATTTCATGCAAACAGAGACCAAAAGAAAGCAGGAGTCGCAATACTCATTTCAGATAAAATAGACTTTAAAATAAAGGCTGTGAAAAGAGACAAAGAAGGACACTACATAATGATCAAAGGATCAATCCAAGAAGAAGCTATAACAATTATAAATATATATGCACCCAACACAGGAGCACCACAATATGTAAGGCAAATACTAACAAGTATGAAAGGGGAAATTAACAATAACACAATTAATAGTGGGAGACTTTAATACTCCACTCACACATATGGATAGATCAACTAAACAGAAAATTAACAAGGAAACACAAACTTTAAATGATACAATAGACAAGTTAGATTTAATTGATATTTACAGGACTTTCCACCCCAAAACAATCAATTTTACCTTTTTCTCAAGTGCACATGGAACTTTCTCCAGGATAGATCACATCCTGGACCATAAATCTAGCCTTGGTAAATTCAAAACATTGAAATCATCCCAGTCATCTTCTCTGGCCACAATGCAGTAAGATTAGACCTCAATTACAGGAAAAAAACTATTAAAAATTCCAACATATGGAGGCTAAACAACACGCTTCTGAATAACCAACAAATCACAGAAGAAATAAAAAAAGAAATCAAATTATGCATAGAAACGAATGAAAATGAAAACACAACAACCCAAAACCTATGGGACACTGTAAAAGCAATGCTAAGGGGAAGGTTCATAGCAATACAAGCGTACCTCAAGAAACAAGAAAAAAAATCAAATAAATAACCTAACTCTACACCTAAAGCAACTAGAGAAGGAAGAAATGAAGAACCCCAGGGTTAGTAGAAGGAAAGAAATCTTAAAAATTAGGGCATAAATAAATGCAAAAGAAACAAAAGAGACCATAGCAAAAATCAACAAAACTAAAAGCTGGTTTTTCAAGAAGATAAACAAAATTGACAAACCATTAGCCAGACTCATCAAGAAACAAAGGGAGAAGAATCAGATGAACAAAATTAGAAATGAAAATGGAGAGATCACAACAGACTACACAGAAATACAAAGGATCATAAGAGACTACTACCAACAGCTATATGCCAATAAAATGGACAACTTGGAAGAAATGGACAAATTCATAGAAAAGTATAACTTTCCAAAACTGAACAAGGAAGAAATAGAAGATCTTAACAGACCCATCACAAGCATGGAAATCAAAACTATAATCAGAAATCTTCCAGCAAACAAAAGCCCAGGACCAGACGGCTTCACAGCTGAATTCTACCAAAAATTTAGAGAAGAGCTAACACCTATCCTACTCAAACTCTTCCAGAAAATTGCAGAAGATGGTAAACTTCCAAACTCATTCTATGAGGCCACCATCACCCTAATTCCAAAACCAGACAAAGATGCCACAAAAAAAGAAAACTACAGGCCAATATCACTGATGAACATAGATGCAAAAATCCTTAACAAAATTCTAGCAAACAGAATCCAACATCATATTAAAAAGATCATACATCATGACCAAGTGGGCTTTATCCCAGGAATGCAAGGTTTCTTTAGCATCCGCAAATCAATCAATGTAATACACCACATTAACAAATTGAAAGATAAAAACCATATGATCATCTCAATAGATGCAGAAAAAGCCTTTGACAAAATTCAACATCCATTTATGATAAAAACCCTCCAGAAAGCAGGAATAGAAGGAACATACCTCAACATAATAAAAGCTATATATGACAAACCCACAGCAAACATTATCCTCAATGGTGAAAAATTGAAAGCATTTTCCGTAACGTCAGGAACAAGGCAAGGGTGCCCACTTTCACCACTACTATTCAATATAGTTTTGGAAGTTTTGGCCACAGCAATCAGAGCTGAAAAAGAAATAAAAGGAATACAGATAGGAAAAGAAGAAGTAAAACTCTCACTGTTTGCAGATGACATGATCCTCTACATAGAAAACCCTAAAGATTCTACCAGAAAAGTACTAGAGCTAATCAATGAATATAGTAAAGTTGCAGGATATAAAAATAACACACAGAAATCCCTTGCATTCCTATACACCAATAATGAGAAAACAGAAAGAGAAATTAAGGAAACAATACCATTCACCATTGCAACAAAAAGAATAAAATACTTAGGAATATACCTACCTAAGGAAACAAAAGACTTATATATAGAAAACTATAAAACACTGATGAAAGAAATCAAAGAGGACACAAACAGATGGAGAAATATACCGTGTTCATGGATTGGAAGAATTACTATAGTGAAAATGAGTATACTACCCAAAGTAATCTATAGATTCAATGCAATCCCTATCAAGCTACCAACGGTATTTTTCACAGAACTAGAACAAATCATCTCACAATTTGTATGGAAATATAAGAAACCTCAAATAGCCAAAGCAATCTTGAGAAAGAAGAATGGAACTGGAGGAATCAACCTGCCTGACTTCAGGCTCTACTACAAAGCCACAGTCATCAAGACAGTATGGTACTGGCACAAACACAGAAATATAGATCAATGGAACAAAATAGAAAGCCCAGAGATAAATCCACGCACCCATGGACACCTTATCTTTGACAGAGGAGGCAAGAATATACAATGGAGAAAAGACAATCTCTTTAACAAGTTGTGCTGGGAAAACTGGTCAACCACTTGTAAAAGAATGAAACTAGAACACTTCCTAACACCATACACAAAAATAAACTCAAAATGGATTAAAGATCTAAACGTAAGACCAGAAACTATAAAACTCCTAGAGGAAAACATAGGCAAAACACTCTCTGACATAAACCACAGCAGGATCCTCCATGATCCACCTCCCAGAATATTTGAAATAAAAGCAAAAATAAACAAATGGGACCTAATTAAAATTAAAAGCTTTTGCACAACAAAGGAAACTATAAGCAAGGTGAAAAGACAGCCTTCAGAATGGGAGAAAATAATAGCAAATGAAGCAACAGACAAACAATTAATCTCAAAAATATACAAGCAACTCCTGCAGCTCAATTCCAGAAAAATAAACGACCCAATCAAAAAATGGGCCAAAGAACTAAAGACATTTCTTCAAAGAAGACATACAGATGGCTAACAAACACATGAAAAGATGCTCAACATCACTCATTATCAGAGAAATGCAAATCAAAATCACAATGAGGTACCATTTCACACCAGTCAGAATGGCTGCTATCCAAAAGTCTACAAGCAATAAATGCTGGAGAGGGTGTGGAGAAAAGGGAACCCTCTTACACTGTTGGTGGGAATGCAAATTAGTACAGCCACTATGGAGAACAGTGTGGAGTTTCCTTAAAAAACTGGGAATAGAACTGCCATATGACCCAGCAATCCCACTGCTGGGCATACACACAAGGAAACCAGAATTGAAAGAGATGCGTGTACCCCAATGTTCATTGTGGCACTGTTTACAATAGCCAGGACATGGAAGCAACCTAGATGTCCATCAGCAGACGAATGGATAAGGAAGCTGTGGTACATATACACAATGGAATATTACTCAGCCATTAAAAAGAATACATTTGAATCAGTTCTATTGAGATGGATGAAACTGGAGCCCATTATACAGAGTGAAGTAAGCCAGAAAGAAAAACACCAATACAGTATACTAATGCATATATATAGAATTTGAAAGATGGCAATGATAACCCTATATGCAAGACAGAATAAGAGACACAGATGCATAGAACAGTCTTATGGACTCTGAGGGAGAAGGTGAGGGTGGGACGTTCTGAGAGAATAGCATTGAAACATGTATATTATCATATGCGAAACAGAACACCATTCCAGGTTCGATGCATGAGACAAATGCTCAGGACTGGGGCAATGGGATGACTCAGAGGGATGGAATGCGGAGGGAGGTGGGAGGGGGGTTCAGGAAGGGGAACACATGTAAACCCATGGCTGATTCATGTCAATGTATGGCAAAAACCACTACAATATTGTAAAGTAATTAGCCCCCAACTAAAATAAATAAATTTATTTAAAAAAAAAAGAAATAATCAGTGAGCAAGTTCAGCAGAAACTTAAGTGAAACTCAAATAGAAAAAAATTAAATAAAAGAATACTATTGTCCAAAAAAGTGAACAGTTTCAAAGATGTATAGCATATCATAATTGGCACGCTATAAGGAGAAAAAAGAACATAGAATTACTTGAATTAATGCTGATTGAAAATATTACAAAAGCAAGGGCAGTGAGACAGTGAACTTCAGAACAAAAACAGGATCAGAATTAACAGTAAAAATAAAGTACATCTACTATTATCATATTAAAAGTGTAGGAGATCAAATGTAAAAGAATCCTGAAATAAATCAGAGAAAATAAATACATTTAGAGTGACATGGATAAGAAACACATGGGACTTCCCCTTAACACAAGCTATTGAAAGAAAATGAAATATACAAGTTGGATAAAAACCTAGAATTCTATAAATAGTAAAATTATCATTCATTATTGAAGTAGAAATACTTTATTAGTCAATAGCATAAGAAAATAAATTACTGAAGAAATTTATTGGCAAGCAGACTTGGATGGAAGAAATATCTTTAAAAATTCTCAAGGGATATAAATAACTAGGTCAAACTCAAATCTACATTGCAAAGGAATAGTGTACATGGGAAAAAAAATGAAGAGGAAATGAATTTTTTATCTTGATAACTTTCTAATGTAATTATAACAATCAAGTAATGGTATAATATAATAACCATATATTCTTTGGCTGAGCACCAAAGAATTGATGCTTTTGAGTTGTGGTTTTGGAGAAGACTCTTGAGAGTTCCTTGGCCTGCAATGAGATCAAACCAGTCAATATTAAAGGAACTCAACCCTGAATATTCATTGGAAGGACTGATGCTGAAACTGAAGTTCCAATATCTTGACCATCTATGTGAACAGCTGACTCATTAGAAAACACTCTGATGCTGGGAAAGATTGAAGGCAGGAGGAGAAGGGGATGACAGAAGATAAGATGTTTGGATGGCATCACCAACACAATGAACATGAGTTTAAGTAAGCTGTGGGAGATGGTGTAGGACAGGGAACCCTGGTGTGCTGAAGTCCATGGGGTTGCAAAGAGTTGGACACAATTGAGCAACTGAACAACAATCCATATGTTAGGGGGTTATATCATAACAATATGTGAAATGAATGATATCAATGTAATAAAGGAGATACAGGCAAGACAGAATAATCTGCTATATCTGCACTAAAAGTGTATTTAAAGCATGTCTAAATAAACCTTGACACTTCCAAGTAGAAATCTCAGAAGAAATTTTTAAAATGTGAACTAAATTACAATGAAAATAGAACATCAAAATTATGGGACATAGCAAAAGTGGTCAAAGATGGAAAAATTTGCCATTAAATACATGTATTAGAAAACAAGAAAACAATTTTTAACAAATTAAAAACCTAATTGATTACCTTAGGAAGCTAGGCAAAGAGCAGAAATTTAAGTCTAAATCAAGTAGAAGAAAAGAAATAAAAATTAAAGGAGAAATTAATGAAACTGAAAAGTATAAATCAAGGAAACCAAAAATTAGCTCTTCAAAAAGTTCAGTAAAATTTGTAGTAACCTCTAGACAGGGTGAGATTGAGAGTGTAAGGAGTTAGAGAGCAAATTACCTATATCAAAATTAAGATAATGAAATGGAATTACTAATACAAAAGAAGAAATAGATAATCTGAATAGGCCTATTATATGTAGACATAACTATTATATGTAGACAGAATTATTTCAAAGTTGACACTAAAAAGCAAAAGGTATAGAAGTGTCAACATGATACTCAAGAAGAACAAATTTAGAGTTCTCACATTCTCCCGTTTCAAGAGTTATTATAAAACTACAGTAATCAACAAACGAATTGACACATAGAACCATGCAAGACAAAATACAGTGAACTAATCTTTGCAAAGTAGCAAAGGCAATTTAATGGCAAAAGTATAGCTTTTTTTCAGCAAGTAATGCTAAAAAAATTGGATGTCCATAAAAAAACTAAATTTAGAAACAGATTTTATGTCATGTAAGAAAATAAACTCAAAATGTACCATAGACCCAAAAGTAAAATGCAGAACTATAGAATTTCTAGTAAAAATAAATAGAAATATCTATGAGACATTGTTTCTTTAAAATAAGTTTTTAAATGAAACACCAAAATTGTAAAACATGGAAAAATCAGTAAGTTTTAGTTTATTAATTTAAAATCTACTACTGTGCAGAACTTCCCTGGTAGGGCAGTGGATAAGAACCACCTCCCAGTACAGGGGACAAGGGTTTTATCCCTGGTCTGCAAAGATTCCATGTGCCATGAAGCAATTAAGCTCAGGTGCCACAACTATTGAGCCAATGAGGTAGGGCGCACAAGCCCCAACTACCGAGCCCGTATCCCACAGTGACTTCAGCCCACACACCTAGAACCTGTGCTCCCCAATAAGAAAAGCCACCGCACCACAATGAAGAGTAGCCCCCACTTGCTTCAACTAGAAAAAAAGCCTGTACAAACACAACAAAGACCTAGCACAACCAAAAATGAATAATTTTTTTTAAAAAAACACTTTGCAAAGGCACTATTAAGAGAATTGAAAGATTAGCCACATATTGAGAGAAAATGCTTGCAGAACACATCTGATAGAGAACTTGTATCTATAAGAACTCTTAAAATTTAAAACAAATACAATATTGTAAAGTTAAAAAATAGAAAATAAACCAATAAATCCATAAAAAAAATTCATCAGTAAGAAACCAAAACAATTCAGTTATAACATGCAAAAATATGTTTACAGACTCCTTTCCAAAAAGAGGTTTTCAGTGATCATCATATAACATTATGCTCAAAAGTATTTCTCACTAGGTATTTGCAAAATAGAGCAATAATACAACACACATATATATGTATTACAACTGCCAAAATCCAAAAACAATAAAATAGCAATACCAGTTACTGGTAAGCATGTGGAGTAGTGAGGACTATTTATTATTCCAATTACATGATATTCTGGAAAAAGTAAAATAATAAAGATGGTAAACAGATCAGTGGATTTAAGGGGTCCATGAGTAGGTGGGGATAGGTTGAATATGTGAAACCAGAATTTTACTGTGGTGAGACTGTGTATGAAATAGTAATGGTGGTTACATGAACAAATTGTCAATACTCAGAATTTTAGAGCATAAAAATTGAACTTTATGGTATGAGAAAATGTTAAAGTTCTTTAGAAGATCAGGGGATTCCAGGATAGAATGCAGAATGTGAAAAAATAATGATATTACACATTAAATAGCTTCACTGGAAAGTGTACAAGAGATTGGCAATCCAGGTAATTTTGGATATGAGTGTAATCTATAAGACTAAAGGTAAAGAAAATTCCCCAAGTCAGGCTTCAGCATTACATGAACCATGAACTTCCAAATGTTCAAGCTGTATTTAGAAGAGGCAGAGGAACCAGAGATCAAATTGCCAACATCTGGTAGATCATCGAAAAAGCAAGAGAGTTCCAGAAAAACATCTACTTCTGCTTTATTGACTACACCAAAGCTTTTGCTTGTGTGGATCACAACAAATTGTGGAAAATTCATCAAGAGATGGGAATACCAGACCACTTGACCTGCCTCTTAAGAAATCTGTATGCAGGTCAAGAAGCAACAGTTATAACTGGACATGGAACAACAGACTGGTTCCATATCGGGAAAGGAGTACATCAAGAATGCATATTGTCACCTTGCTTATTTAACTTATATGCAGAGTACATCATGCTAAATGCCAGGCAGGATGTAGCACAACCTGGAATCAAGATTGCCAGGAGAAATATCAATAACCTAAGATATGCAGATGGCACGACCCTTATGGTAGAAAGCGAAGAAGAACTAAAGATCCTCTTGATGAAAGTGAAAGAGGAGAGTGAAAAAGTTGGCTTAAAACACATTCGGTCCCATCACTTCATGGCAAATAGATGGGGAAACAATGGAAATAGTGACATACTTTATTTTCTTGGGTTCTGCAGTCGGTCACCACTGCAGATGGTGACTGCAGCCGTGAAATCAAAAGATATGTTGCTACTTGGAAGAAAAGTTATGACCAACCTAGACAGCATATTAAAAAGCAGAGACATTCCTTTGCCCACAAAGGTCCATCTAGTCAAAGCTATGGTTATTCCAGTAGTCATGTATGGATGTGAGAGTTGGACTATAAAGAAAGCTGAGCGCTGATGAATCGATGCTTTTGAACTGTGGTGTTGGAGAAGACTCTTGAGAGTCCCTTGGACTGAAAGGAGATCCAACCAGTCCATCCTAAAGGAGATCAGTCCTGAATATTCATTGGAATGATTGTTATTGAAGCTGAAACTCCAATACTTTGCCACCTGATGCGAAGAACTGACTCATTTGAAAAGACCCTGATGCAGGGAAATATTGAAGGTGGGAGGAGAAGGGGACAACAGAAGATGAGATGGTTGGATGGCACAAGCAACTCTATGGACATGAGTTTGAGTAAGCTCTGGTGGGAGTTGGTGATGGACAGGGATGCCTGGCATGCTGCAGTCCATGGGGTTGCAGAGTCAGACACAACTGAGCGACTCAACTGACAGATGAAAGAAAACTGCACATAAGAACTGTATATAGTTGACAGTCATTTCTCATTGGGTGTGGGTGCATTGAGCATTATAACATTTTTACTTGCCCCTATTACCACTGTCCCTCTGTGTTCTAGATAAAAAAAAAACAAACAAAAAAAACCCTGAAATTACAGTGAAAAGCAGGAGCATAACAGCATTCAAGCTTCAAATGGAAGAGAACTCTTTCAAAGCCTCATTCTCAATTGTCAATATTTGGCCTGTCTGGTAATTTCCTATAAGATGTACTGAAAAGGTTGGTACTTATTTGACTTAAATCAGAGTTCCCCAATTGTTAGATAGATTTTCTTGGTGGGCATTTGTCGAAAACAATCAGTGGTAGTTGTCTAACATTGCAGATGTCTGAAACAGTGTGTAACAACTGGGACAAATGATAGACTAACAAATAGACAAATGGAAAAGCTGGGAAAATGAGATGCCCATACAGGGCTTTGAATTGCTTTGACACATTCCTAGAAGATTATGTGCAAGTGGAGTTCTGAATGCTTGGTGAGGGCTGTAGACAAGCCACAGTTCACATGCAAAAATCCTTGGCAAAGAACAAAAGACTTGTTAATCACAGCACTTAAGGGAATCTCTATAAAATCATTAGCTGCCCCATAAGCTAACCAAGCAGATATATGTGGCAATGCAATCATGACAAGAATATATTCTTTACAGAATTAATTTAGAAAACTCACTAAACAAACAGCAACAACAACAAATGCTAGAGAAGGAAGCATCTGATTTCTAGAATTGCCATATTATGTTATTTAACAAGTGTATTTTTCAAACATAAAATATAATAAGAAACAAAGGGTGACCCATAAAAGGAAAGGAAAGTGTCAATAAAAACCATCCGTTGGCGTTGAACTTACTAGAACAAGACAGTAAATCAACTAAATACGTTCCAAGAACTTAAAAAGATATCTAAAATACTAAAGCAAAGAATGTTTATCAAATATAAACTATCAATAAAAAAGTGGAAATCATAAAAAAGAACCAGATAGAAATTGAGCAATTGAAAAGCCCATTAATTAGCATGTAAAATTCATTAGAAGTCCTCCAGAATAACTTTTACTTCGCACAGGTAAACTGAGAGAATCTCAGTTATCTCAATTAATCAATAACAGATTATTTTACTCAGTCTCAATTATTTTTAGTATGTAAAATGGAAAAATCAAAGAATTAAGAAACAGCAAGAGCCTCTGAGAGCTGTGGTGAAATATGGCATGCACCAATATGAACTTAGTGTGATTAACAGAAGGAGAGAGAAAATGGCATAGAAAGAATATCTGGAGATATAATGGGCCAAAAGTTCACAAGTTTGATGAAAAATATCAAACAATGTAAGGCAGCAGGCAGTGGGATGACACAGTCAAAGTAATGAAAAGAAAGTTTGTAATTCAGTAATTTTGTATCCAGAATAAGTATTAATCAATTAGAGGAGAGACTTAGAGATTCTCAGATTAAAAAAAACTGAGAATTTTATTGCTAGCACACTTGCACTACAAATAATAATAAACATACCAATCCTTCAGAGTGAAATAAATGACACCAGATAATTAACAGAATCCACTAGAAGATGAGTGTTAGTCACTCAATTCTGTCTACTCTTTGTGACCCTATGGACTGTAGCCTGCCAGGCTCCTCTACCCATGGAATTCTCCAGGCAAGAATACTGGAGTAGGGTGTCATTTCCTCCTCCAGTGCATCTTCTCAACCTAGGAATGGAACCTGAGTCTCCTCAATTGCAGGCAAATTCTATACAGTGATCCACCAGGGAAGTTATCTTTACTGGTAACTATTGGTAGCTCAGGTGGTAAAGAATCCACCTAACCCTGGTTGGATTCCTGGGCCGGGAAGCTCTGGAGAAGAGATCAGTTACTTACTCCAGTATTCTTGGGCTTCCCTAGTGGCTCAGACAGTAAAAGAATCCGCCTGCTGTGCGGGAAACCTGAGACAATGGTCTTAATAAAGAAAAAATTTTGACAGACTCACAGCAAACATAATACTTAACAATAAGAAATCAAAATCTTTCTTCCTATAATCAGGAATAAGACAAGAATGTCCTCTCTCACTACTTAAATTAAAAATTATTTGGTAGGTTCCAACCAGAAAAAAAAAATAGGAACAAAATAAGGAATGAAGAAAACACATTGCGGCGGGGGCGGGGGGAGGAAAAACACCTTGCTAAAATCACAATAATACAAGGTTGGATTTGTTTCCTCTGTGTTTAAGGATAAGACAATAAGTCTGCTCTCAGTGCATCTATCCTATTAAATCTTATAACACAGGTTCTAGCTCAGGCAACTAAAAAAAGAATAGGAATAAAAGGCAACTAAATTGAAAAGAAAGAAAAAACTATCTCTATTCACAGATAACATGATATTGTATACAGGAAATCCTAGGGATCCTAAAAAAAATTAGACCTAATAAGTGAATTTATCAAAGCTTCAGAATATAAGATTAATAAACAAAAATAAATTGCATTTATATAACTGGCAAAAAAGTATCAGAAAATAAAACTGATTTAACATTTTCATCTATAATAGCATCAAAAACACTTAGAAATAAATTGAATAAAAGTAGCACGTGATTTTCATGTGGAAAACAACAAAACATTGTTAAAGACTGAAGACTACAAAGAATGCAGGAGTATATTATGTTCATGGCTTGTAAGACAGCATTGTTAAGATGGCAAAACTCTTACTCTACAGAGTTAACACAAACTCTAATAAAAGTACTCCAGTTGACTTTTATGTCAAGTACTCCAGTTGACTTTTATGTAGAAATTTTTACTGATACAAAAATATAGAATTGAAGAACACAGAATAATAGTCAGAATAAACTTAAAAACAAATTTAAAAATCAAACAAAAATATTTAGAAGTCTCACTTTCTGATTTTTAAAACTTAAGTCACAGAAATCAGGACTTCATGGATCGACAATACAATGGAATAAAATTATATTCCATATGCATACATGCTGCTGCTGCTAAGTCGCTTCAGTCGTGTCTGACTCTGTGCAATCCCATTGACAGCAGCCCACCAGGCTCCCCCATCCCTGGGATTCTCCAGGCAAGAACACTGGAGTGGGTTGCTATTTCGTTCTCCAATGCATGAAAGTGAAATGTGAAAATGAAGTCGCTCAGTCGTGTCCGACTCTTAGCGACCCCATGGACTATGCACTGAGAGCAGACTTGTCCCAGGCTCCTCCGTCCATGGGATTTTCCAGGCAAGACTACTGGAGTGGGTTGCCATTGCCTTTCCCATATGCATACATACATATACATTTTTGTAAAAATTAAATGTAAATATATGGGGCTTCCCTGGTAGCTCAGCTGGGAAAGAATCTGCCTGCAGTGCAGGAAACCCCAGTCCAAATCCTGGATCAGGATGATCCCCTGAAGAAGGGATTGGCTACTCACCCCAGTATTCTTGGGCTTCCCTGATGCCCCAGATGGTAAAGAATCTACCTGCAATGCGGGAGACCTGGGTTCAATCCTTGGGTTGGGAAGATCCCCTGGAGGAGGGCATGGCAACCCCCTCCAGTATTCTTGCCTGGAGGATCCCAGTGGACAGAGAAGCCTGGCTGGCTACAGTCCATGGAGCTGAAAAGAGTCGGACACGACTGAGTAAGCACAATACCCATATATAAATATACACACAAATATTGATGTTGAATCCTTACCTTACACGATATACAAAATATAACCCTAAATGAATCAAAGACCACATTATAGGAACTAAACTATAAAATCCTTAGAAAATACACAGCTGAATCTTTATGTTCTTGGATTATATAATGATTTCTTTTACAGTAACAAAACACAATCAACAAAATAAAAATCTAGCTGCATCAAGAAAAATTATTTACAGTATTTGCAAATCAATACATTTGATACACCACATTGAAAACCTGAATATTAAAAGCCATATGATCATCTCAATAGATGAAGAAAAGGCTTTTTGATAAAACTCAATGTCCATTTATGGTAAAAATTCACCAGAAAGTGGGACTAGAGGGATGTATTTCAACATAATAAAGATCATATATTCAAGACCATAGCTTGCATAATACTCAAAGGTGAAAAGATGGAAGTATTTCATCTGAAATCAGGAACAAGACAAGGATGTCCAGTCTCACAACTTTTATTCAACATAATATTGGAAGTTGTAGCCATAGCAATCAGATGAGAAGAAGAAATAAAAGGAAACCAAATTGGAAGAAAAGTAAGTAAAACTGTCACTTTTTGTAGCTGACATAGTACTATACAGAAAAAATCCTAAAGATACCACTAAAATCTAGCAGATTTCATAGCTGAATTTGGTAATTTTGCAGGATATAAAATTAATGCATTAGAAATCCATTACCCTTTTATATACACTATAAAGCAGCAAATTTGGAAAATTTAGCAGTGGCCACAGGACTGGAAAAGGTCAGTTTTCATATCAACCCCAAAGGGCAATCCCAAAGAACATTCATAATATGATACTGTTGTGCTCAACTCACATGGTAGCAAGGTTATGGTCAAAATCTTTCAAGCTAGGCTTCAGTAGTACGTGAACTGAAAACTTTCATATCCACAAGCAGGATTCTGAAGAGGCAGAGGAATCAGAGATCAAATTCTCAACAGTTGTTGGATCATGAGGAAAGCCAAGGAATTCCAGAAAAATATTTACTTCTGCTTCAAGGACTATGCTAAAGCCTTTGATTGTGTGGATTCCAACAAATTGCAAAATTCTTAAAGAGAAGGGAATACGAGACCACCTTACCTGCCTCCTGAGAAACCTGTATGCAGTTTAAGAAGCAACAGTTAGAACAAAATATGGAAAAACTGACTAACTTATATGCAGAGTACATCATGAGAAATGCTGGGCTGGAAGAAGCACAAGCTGGAATCAAGATTGCCAGGAGAAATATCAATAACCTCAGATATGCATATGACACCACCCTTAGGCAGAAAGTGAAGAGGAACTAAAAAGCTTCTTGATAAAAGTGAAAGAGGAGAGTGAAAAAGTTGGCTTAAAGCTCAACATTCAGAAAATTAAGATCATGGCGTCTGGTCCCATCACTTCATGGGAAATAGATGGAGAAACAGTGGAAACATTGTCTGACTTTATTTTTTGGGCTTCAAAATCACTGCGGATGGTGACTTCAGCCATGAAATTAAAAGACGCTTACTCCTAGGAAGGAAAGTTATGACCAACCTAGACAGCATATTAAAAAGCAGAGACATTACTTTGCCAACAAAGGTCTGTCTAGTCAAGACAGACTGGTTTTTCCAGTGGTCATGTATGGATGTGAGAGTTGGACAGTGAAGAAAGCTGAGCGCCGAAGAATTGATGCTTTTGAACTGTGGTGTTGGAAAAGACTTTTGAGAGTCCCTTGCACTACAAGGAGAGCCAACCAGTCCATCCTAAAGGAGATCAGTCCTGGGTGTTCACTGGAAGGACTGATGTTGAAGCTGAAACTCCAATACTTTGGCCACCTCATGCAAAGAGTTGACTCATTGGAAAAGACCCTGATGCTGGGAAGGATTGGGGGCAGGAGGAGAAGGGGATGACAGAGGATGAGATGGCTGGATAACATCACTGACTCAATGGACATGAGTTTGGGTAAACTCCGGGAGTTGGTGATGATAGGGAGGCCTGGCATGCTGTGATTCATGGGGTTGCAAAGAGTCGGACACGACTGAGCGACTGAACTGAACTGACTAGTTCAAATTTGGGAAAGGAGTACAACAAGGCTGTATACTGTCACCCTGCTTATTTAACTTACATGTAGAGTATATCATGCAGAATGCTGAGCTGGATGAATTACAAGCTGGACTCAAGATTGCCAGGAGAAATATCTACAACCTCAGATATGCAGATGATATCACTTTAATGGCAGTAAAAGAAGAGTAATGAAAGAAGCTCTTGATGAGGGTGCAAGAGAATAGAAAAGCTGACTTGAAACTCAGCATTCAAAAAACTAAGATGATGGCATCCAGTCCTATCACTTTATGACAAATCGAGTGGGAAGAAGTGGAAGAAATGGCAGATTTTCTTGGGTTCCAAAATCATTGGGGATATTGACTACAGTCATGAAATTAAAAGACATCTGCTCCTTGGAAGGAAAGCTATTACAAACCTAGACAGCACATTAAAAAACAGACCCTTTGCTGACAAAGGTCCCAATAGTTAAAGCTATGGTTTTTCCAGGAGTCATGTATGCATGTGATAGTTGGATCATAAAGAAGAATGAGTGCCAAAAAATTGATGCTTTTGAATTGTGATGCTAGAGAAGACTCTTGAGAGTCCCTTGCACTGCAAGGATTTCAAGTCAATCCTGAAGGAAATCAACCCTGAATATTCATTGGCAGGACTGCTGCTGAAGTTCCAATATTTTGGCCACCTGATGTGAAGAGCCAACTCATTGGAAAAGACCCTGATGCTGGGAAAGATTGAAGGCAAAAGGAGAAGGGGGCAGCAGATGATGAGATGGTTAGAAAGCATCACTGACTCAATGGACTTGAATCTGAGCAAACTCTGGGATACAGTGGAGGACAGAGGAGCCTTGCATGCTGCAGTTTATGGGGTCTCAAAGAGTCAGACATGACTGAGAGACTGGAAAACAACAAATATAAATACCAGGGTTATTTTACATTTAGTTTATAGCTCTTCTTTATTTGATATATAATTGAAAGAGAAATATATACAAGATAATTACAAATTTATATTACTATTCACACATATATAGCATGCAATGTATAAGAATAACAATATACAGAAGGTGAGATGGAGATGTATATGAATAAAATGTTTGCAGATTATTAAAATTTAGATGGTAGAATTCAAACTATGTTTTCAATTTTAATGTTAATTGCATTTCTCAAGGTAACTACAACATACACATACACAGACATATATGCAAACATATATATATATATGTACATACATAAAAGGAAAATACAGGGGATCGACATTTTATATAACAAAAAATTAACTTCAAACAAAGACAGTGATGAAGACATTGAAGAAGAAAAAAATTACAGCCTATACAGTAATCAAATAGTTAAGACAGAAGTCCTTCTTTAACAGTACTTAATTTAAAAACGGATGGGTCATGGTGGAGAGGTCTGACAGGAAGTGGTCCACTGGAGAAGGGCATGGCAAACCACTTCAGTATTCTTGCCTTGAGAACCCCATGAACAGTACGAAAAGGCAAAAGGATAGGACACTGAAAGATGAACTCCCCAGGTCAGTAGGTGCCCAATATCCTAATGGAGATCAGTGGAGAAATAACTCCAGAAAGAATGATGGGATGGAGCCAAAGCAAAAACGATACCCAACTGTGGATGTGACTGGTGATAGACGCAGAGTCCGATGCTGTAAAGAGCAATATTGCATAGGAACCTGGGATGTTAGGTCCATGAATCAAGGCAAACTGGAAGTGGTCAAACAGGAGATTGCAAGAGTGAACGTCGACATTCTAGGAATCAGCGAACTAAGACGGACTGGAATGGGTGAATTTAACTCAGATGACCATTATATCTACTACTGTGGGCAAGAATCCCTTAGAAGAAATGGAGTAGCCATCATGGTCAACAAAAGAGTCTGAAATGCAGTACTTGGCTGCAATCTCAAAAACGACAGAATGATCTCTGTTTGTTTCCAAGGCAAACCATTCAATATCACGGTAATCCAAGTCTATGCCCTGACCAGTAACGCTGAAGAAGCTGAAGTTGAACGGTTCTATGAAGACCTACAAGACCACCTAGAACTAACACCCAAAAAAGATGTCCTTTTCATTATAGGGGACTGGAATGCAAAAGTAGGAAGTCAAGAAACACCTGGCATAACAGGCAAGTTTGGCCTTGGAGAACAGAATGAAGCAGGGCAAAGGCTAATAGAGTTTTGCCAAGAGAACACACTGGTAATAGCAAACACCCTATTCCAACAACACAAGAGAAGACTCTACACGTGGACATCACCAGATGGTCAACACCGAAATCAGACTGATTATATTCTTTGCAGCCAAAGATGGAGAAGCTCTATACAGTCAGCAAAAACAAGACCGGGAGCAGACTGTGGCTCAGATCATGAACTGCTTATTGCCAAATTCAGACTGAAATTGAAGAAAGTAGGGAAAACCACTAGACCATTCAGGTATGACCTAGATCAAATCCCTTATGAGTATACAGTGGAAGTGACAAATAGATTTAAGCGACTAGACCTTATAGACAGAGTGCCTGACGAACTATGGACAGAGGTTCGTGACATTGTACAGGAGACAAAGATCAAGAAAATCCCCATGGAAAAGAAATGCAAAAAAGCAAAATGGCTGTCTGAGGAGGCCTTACAGATAGCTTGGAAGAGAAGAGAAGCAAAAAGCAAAGAAGAAAAGGAAAGATATTCCCATCTCAATGCAGAGTTCCAAAGAATAGCAAGGAGAGATAAGAAAGCCTTCCTCAGCGATCAGTGCCAAGAAATAGAGGAAAACAACAGATTGGGAAAGACTAGAGATCACTTCAAGAAAATTAGAGATACCAAAGGAACATTTCATGCAAAGATAGGCTCGATAAAGGGCAGAAATGGTATGGACCTAACAGAAGCAGAAGATATTAAGAAGAGATGGCAAGAATACACAGAAGAACTGTACAAAAAAGATCTTCACGACCCAGATAATCACGATGGTGTGATCACTCACCTAGAGCCAGACATCCTGGAATGTGAAGTCAAGTGGGCCTTGGAAAGCATCACTACGAACAAAGCTAGTGGAGGTGATGGAATTCCAGTTGAGCTATTTCAAATCCTCAAAGGGGATGCTGTGAAAGTGCTGCACTCGATATGCCAGCAAATCTGGAAAACTCAGCAGTGGCCACAGGACTGGAAAAGGTCAGTTTTCGTTCCAATCTCAAAGAAAGGCAATGCCAAAGAATGCTCAAACTACCGCACAATTGCACCCATCTCACACGCTAGTAAAGTAATGCTCAAAATTCTCCAAGCCAGGCTTCAGCAATATGTGAACCGCGAACTTCCAGATGTTCAAGCTGGTTTTAGAAAAGTCAGAGGAACCAGAGATCAAATTGCCAATATCCACTGGATCATCAAAAAAGCAAGAAAGTTCCAGAAAAACATCTATTTCTGCTTTATTGACTGTGCCAAAGCCTTTGACTGTGTGGATCACAATAAACTGTGGAAAATTCTGAAAGAGATGGGAATACCAGACCATCTGACCTGTCTCTTGAGAAACCTGTATGCAGGTCAGGAAGCAACAGTTAGAACTGGACATGGAACAACAGACTGGTTCCAAATAGGAAAAGCAGTATGTCAAGGCTGTATATTGTCACCCTGCTTATTTAACTTCTATGCAGAGTACATCATGAGAAACGCTGGGCTGGAAGAAACACAAGCTGGAATCAAGATTGCCGGGAGAAATATCAATAACCTGAGATATGCAGATGACACCACCCTTATGGCAGAGAGTGAAGAAGAACTAAAGAGCCTCTTGATGAAGGTGAAGGAGGAGAGTGAAAAAGTTGGCTTAAAGGTCAACGTTCAGAAAACTAAGATCATGGCATCTGGTCCCATCACTCCATGGGAAATAGATGGGGAAACAGTGGAAACAGTGTCAGACTTTGTTTTTTTGGGCTCCAGAATCACTGCTGATGGTGACTGCAGCCATGAAATTAAAAGACGCTTACTCCTTGGAAGGAAGGTTATGGCCAACCTAGATAGCATATTTAAAAGCAGAGACATTACTTTGCCAACAAAAGTCCGTCTAGTCAAGGCTATGGTTTTTCCAGTGGTCACGTATGGATGTGAGAGTTGGACGGTGAAGAAAGCTGAGCACCAAAGAATTGATGCTTTTGAACTGTGGTGTTGGAGAAGACTCTTGAGAGTCCCTTGGACTGCAAGGAGATCCAATCAATCCATCCTAAAAGAGATCAATCCTGGGTGTTCATTGGAAGGTCTGTTGTTGAAGCTGAAACTCCAATACTTTGGCCACCTCAGGCGAAGGGTTGACTCATTGGAAAAGACCCTAATGCTGGGTAGGATTGGGGGCGGGAGGAGAAGGGGACGACAGAGGATGAGATGGTTGGATGGCATCACCGACTCGATGGACATGGGTTTGGGTAGACTCCGGGAGTTGGTGATGGACAGAGAGGCCTGGCGTGCTGCAATTCATGGGGTCGCAAAGAGTCGGACACGACTGAGTGACTGAACTGAACTGAACTGAATTTAAAAACTACATGTAAAAGAATTAAATTAGAATACTTCCTAATACCATACAGAAAAATAAACTCAAAATGGATTAAAGACCTAAATGTAAGACCGAACACTATAAAACTTAGAGGAAAACATAGGAAGAACACTCCTTGACAAAAAAACACAGAAAGATCTTTTTTGACTCATCTCCTAGATTAATGAAAATAAAAACAAAAATAAAGGAATGGGACAACAAAAGGATTCTGCACAGCAAAAATGAGACAATTTTTATTTTGTCTCACCATAAGTGAGACACAGAGGCAACACTCAGAATGGGAGAAAATATTCGCAAACAGATCAATTGACAAGGGATTAATCTCCAAAATATATAAATAGCTCATGGAACTCAATATCAAAACAACAAACAACTCAATCATAAAATGGGTGGAAGAGCTAAATAGACCTTTCTCAAAAAAGACCTAAAGATGGCCAAGAGGCATATGAAAAGATGGTCAACACCACTCATTATTAGAGAAATAAAGAGCAAAACTACAATGAAATGGGGTATCACCTCACACCAGTCAGAATGACCATCATAAAAAAAAAAAAAAATCCTCAAACAATAAATGCTAGAGAAGAGTGTGGAGAAACGAGAACTCTCTTGCACTATTAGGGGGTACAAATTGATACAGGCACTATGGAGAACTGTATGGAGGTTCCTTAAACATCTAAAAATAGAACTACCATATGACCCAGTAATCCCACTACTATGCATATACCCTGAGAAAAGAAAAATGCAAAAAGATGCATGTACCCCAGGGTTAATTGCAGCACTATTTGCAAATAGCCAGAGCATGAAAGCAACCTAAATGTCCATTGACAGATGAATGGATAAAGAAGATACAGTACATGTATACAATGGAATATCACTCAGCTATAAAAAGGAACGCAGTTGGGTCATTTGTAGAAATGTGAATGGTCCTAGGGTTTGTTATACAGAGTGAAGTAAATCAGAGAAAAACAAATTTTGTGTGTTAAATGCATATATGTGAAATTTAGAAAAATGGTACAGGTGAACCTATTTCAAGGAAGGTAGAGAGATGCAGGTGTAGGGAAGGGACATGTGGGCACAGGGGTGCAGTTGGAAGGGGTGGTGATAGGATGAACTGGGAGACTGAGATTGATGTATGTGCACTATCTTGTGTAAGACAGCTAGTGGGAATCTGTTATATAGTGCAAGGAGCTCAGCTCAGTGTTCTGTGGTGACCTGGACAGATGGGGTGGGGGTGGAGGGAGGTCCAAGAGGGAGGTGATATATGTGTACAGATAGTTAATCAGTTTGTTGTACAGCACTGTAAAGCAGCTTTACCCCCAGTTAAAAAAACAAATGTAATAAAATTTTCAATTAAAAGGAAGAAGTTTAAGTAATAGATTAAAAAATATGGTCCCTCTATATACTGTCTATAATAAACTGTTTTAGATATGAAGACACACAGAGGCTGTAAGACTCACAATCTGTGATGAATTTGACATGTTAAACTAGCCCTTATTAAGTGGAGCAGAGGGTACCAGAGGATGAACCAAGATTCAACAAAAGACCACAGGAGAAAGTGAGATAGAGAACTGTATTACTCACAAGTCCTGGAGAAGTATCTGACATATCTTGAGGGGCCTGAGGGGGACATAAAGACAGTACAGAAAGAGAGAGGCAGGACCAGGGGCACATGTATTTATTAGGGTCGATGGAAAGAGTGCTTTGGGGGTTCCTCGGCTAAGGCTGGATTGGTCAATTTGAGCCGAAAGAGCAAGGTTTTGGTAAGTTATATGGAAGTCTTATCTAAGGGAGCATAAAAGAAAGGTAGCAGAAGGCAGCAGAGACTGTTGATCATACGAGCTGTTAGGCAGTCACAGAAGGAATGCAGGCTGCTGTTTAGGGCATGGGGCTAATGTCAGTTTAAGGTCACTGCAGGTTTCTTGGCCAAACAAAATGGATACCAAGGCAGTAATACCATGGAAGAGTTTAGCTAAACACTTGACATAGTCATTAAAAAATGGACAAAGCCCTTGGATTAAACAGTCTCCAAAGAAGATATACAAATGGCCAAAAAGCACATAAAAGATGCACAATATTAGGGAAATGCAAATATAAACCACAATGAGATTTGGCAAAAAGTTTGGCAAGGATGTGGAAAGATTGAAATCCTCATTTGTTGCTTGTGAGAATAAAAAATGTCACAGTTATTTAGAGAATCAGTTTGAAAATTCCTCAAAATGTTTATGATAAAGTAACTTAATAGTCCAGCAATTCCCATAAAGTTCACCCCCCCCAAAAAAAAACAACCTGAACACATATGTCCACATGAAAACTTGTATACAGATTTTTACAGCAGTATTTTCCATAATAGCCAAAAGGTAGGAACAATCTATATATCTGCCAATGAATATATAAATAAAATAAAATAGTATTATTCAGTCATATAAATGTAGGAAGTATTGACAGATGCAACAGCAAGAATGAATCTTAAAAGCATCATATTAAGTGAAAGAAACTGGACACAAAAGACCAGACCTTGTAGGACTCCATTTATATAAAATTTCCTGAATAGGCAAATCTATAGGGATAGTAAATTATCAGTTGCCTGGTAGATTAGGGGTATGTTGAATAATTGCTAATGGATACATTGTTTCCTTCTGGGGTATTGAAAATGGAGAATTAGGTGATAGTTGCAGAACTTTGTGAATGTACTAAAAATCACTAAATTTTATACTTTATAAAGGTAAATTATATGCTATGTGAATTACATCTCACTTATATAAATAAAATATATATGAAACAAAATCTATACATATTTCATATATGTGAGTGTGTGTGTATGTATGTGTGTGTGTTAGTCGCAGTTGTGTCTGACTCTTTGTGACCCCATGGACTGTAGCCTGCCAGGCTCCTCTGTCCATGGAATTCTGCAGGCAAGAATATTGAAATAGGTAACCATTCCCTTCTCTCAGGAATCTTCCCAACCCAGGGATCGAACCCGGGTCTCCTGCATTGCAGGCAAATTCTTTACCATATGAGTCACCTATATATATTGGGGCTTCCCTGGTAATAGATTCTTTAGCTTCTGAACCACCAAGGAAGCCCCAGTGTATATATATATATATATATATACACACACACACATGTATAAACTAAAACTAATAAGTATTGATATACTTTATTCCTCCATAAAGTTGAGAGCGAGGTTGTGCACCCAGAATGGCCACTGATGCTTGGTCCTACATCAACAAGATGGTCCTAGCCATGAGAATCTTTGTGATCTGTGCTCAGTGTTAACTGAATAGATATGAGAATGATTGCTGTTCTGAGATGTCAAGACGTGAGGTATGATTGACTTTATACAAAACAGACGTACATGCATTGTAGCTGGTGCTGTTCTTAAGGGAAAGGAAGTATAGAAGAGCAATTTCCTTGTTCAGAAATGCACAAATTCCCTAATCATCATCATTTTCTGAGATTAAATTGGATTAGAGGAGGATATTTTTCTTTTAATCCTAAAAACAAATATTCCCCTAGTCTACTAGAGGGATATTAACTTCACTGCATCTCCTAAACATTTTCTGAAAAATTTTTTTAAATATTGCACCTACACAAATACGTTTTAATTCCAGAGATACAATTTGTAAAGTTTACAAGCTAACAAAAAATATATAAGCATGTATGTGACAAGTTAATTTTAGAGGGACACTGTACCAGTAAACATGTAGCTATGTGATTTCTAAATAATAATTTGATCTGAATTTCTTCACACTGTTTAGATCTCCCATGTTAGAGAATCTGTTTTAAAAATAGCATTTAGTGTTCTTATTCTCCTAATTTAGTGTCTGGAAGCTGCCCACTTGCAACTATGTAAATACCAAATTATTCCATCTTATTGTCATTGCTTCATTAATTTTCTGTAGGTTAAATGCATTTTAGATCATACTTTCAAGTTTCATATTATATCAGCAATTTTCTAGCTCATATTTAATACAAGCAATTTAATTAAAATGTTGCAAGTGTAATCAGAGTACAGTGAAGGGAATTTTTTAGTATTAAATATCTTGCACTTCCCACAGGTTATAGTACATCAAGTGTTCATTAGTTCCTAAACAGTACCTCTGTGTTTGCACATTAATGTGGCTAATGTTTGAATGCAATAGCAGGGGAAATAAAACAAGACCTCATAATTGCCATCACATTTCTAGCATCCTCACCATCCAATCTTATTCTGAATATTTATTTATTTCAGTAACTGCACAATTTCTCTCAATGGGAAAGTTGCACCAACCTACAAACTGGCTTCCTGCATCCATATTTGCCTTGCAACTCCCCCCCACTCCACCCCAGGATGCTTCTCCATTTAGGATTGTGACTATTAAGGTAAAGATGTAAATGGGATCATGTCATTCTGCTACTCAAAATTTTCTAGTCATGATCCATTTTTGACTAAAATAAAAATCTTTTGATGGCCTACAAGCATGGATATTACCTGTGCCTCCTCATGATTTTGATTTTATTACCTTTCCACTATTTTAGATATACAGTAACCTTTATTCGGAGAAGGAAATGGCAACCCTCTGCAGTATTCTTGCTTGGAGAATCCCATGGAGAGAGGAGCCTGCTGGGCTAGAGTCCATAGTGTCGCAAAGAGTTGGACACGACTGAGCATGCACACACAATCTTTATTATTTAGAGATTAGGCCAAATTTGGCATTAAGCCCATTCCCACCTACACTAGTGTTTTTCTGCTTCCTCTGCCTGGAATCATCTTCTCTCAGGTATCTGCTTGGAGTTCTACCTGGTTTTACTCGGGGGTATGTTCAGGCATCTTGTTGACAGTGAGGCCACTCCATTCCTGAGCAGTTTTACATCTCTTAGCTTGTTTATGTTCATTTCCTTGTGTCAATCATATTCTCAGCACGTTTTCCCCTTAGCTCTAAGGTAGCTACAGCAATGTCCAATGCAATGTCACTTTAGCCTCATATCTAGTAGGGAAAATCAGTAGATGTCCTGGGTCTTTTTCTTTTACACTAATGATAACAGGATGAACTGTGGTTAAAGGGATAGGATGATTTTATTCTTTCAGGAAAAACAATTGCCCCCCTTGTGAAACTGAGGATGTGGTGAAAGTGTTAGTTTCTCAGTTGTGTCTGACTCTTTGCAACCCCGTGAACTGTAGCAACCAGACTCCTCTGTGCGTGGAATTCTCTAGGCAAGAATGCTAGAATAGGTTGGCATTTGAAAGCCCATCCAAACTGAGTGAGCTAAAAATGAGTAATAGTTTCCCACAGAGATGAATATATTCTTTTACCAGGATGTGAGTAGATTGAAGATAAGAAGAAACAAATACTTTGGTAAAACAGTGGTGTGTAAATATCCTACTAAAATTAAGAAATGTATATTTAAATAAAAGTAGTGTATAGAATTCCAAATTTTTATAAACTTGTTGGAAAAGTATCGGAAAATCATGGAAATCAGTGTCTTATTTAACTCAAAAACCTAGAGAAAATTGTTAGAATTTTGGTGTGTATGTGCAACATCCATACTCTACTGTGCTTATCTGCCATTTGTATAGATTTGGGTTTGTCTGTTTTAAGTAATGTATGCTACCAAAGTGTAATTGCAAATAATATCTTAAATTTTGGCAAGAAATTTAAAGACAAAGAAAATTGTCTTTGCTTTTGTTCGTAATAAAATAATTGTTGTCTTGTTATTTATTCTTATATATTCAGTCATGAGTTTTTATCTGTCTTAATTTTATTTGTTCTTCTATCAGAAATCTAATGAACCAAGCCCATCAAAATAGAAGAACAGAAATAAACTATTACCAGCTTTTATAGGAAAAAGTTAGTGCATTTGCCTACTTCTCCATTTTTGTGACATATCTGAGCAAAGATTGCATTAAAAACAGGCCCAGCTTTAGGCAATAATGCTGAAAATGATGGTAGGAAAAGGAAGTACGTTTGTCATGAAAAAAACAATAGCGTGGACTAGTCTTCTGTTGGTAACAGATCTGGCTGGTATGTAGTTGGTGTTCATTTATGTTTATTTACTAATTTACTGATTAGCTATCATTTTGAACATAACTTCTCTTGTTATATAATAATAACATAGAATTATTATTGGATAAACCTGAAAGTCATTATTTTACCTTTTCTATTTAACCTGTTTTTCCCTGTCAGGAAATATATAAAGATAGGAAAAGGAGAAATTATTTTTAATAACATCCCATACACCAGAGATCAAATTACCAATATCTGTTGGATTATAGTGAAACAAAAGGATTCCAGAAAAACATCTACTGCTTCATTGATACACTAAAACATTTGACTGTGTGGATCCACATTTGACTGTGTGGATCAGTGGATCAACTGTGGAAAATTCTGAAACAGATGGGAATACGAGACTACCTTACCTGCCTTCTAAAAACCTGTATACAGGTCAAGAAGCAACAGTTAGAACAGGACATGGAACAAATGACTGATTCAAAATTGGAAAAGGAGTACATCAAAGCTGTATATTTTCACCCTGCTTATTTAACTTATATGCAGAGTACATCATGCAAAATGCTGGGCTGAATGAAGTGTAAGCTGACATTAAGAATGCCGGGAGAAATATCAGTAACCTCAGACATGCAGATGATACCACCCTAATGGCAGAAAGCAAAGAGGAACTGAAGAGACTCTTGATGAAGGTGAAAGAGGAAAGTGAAAAAGCTGGCTTAAAACTCAACACTCAAAAAACTAAAACCCAACACTCAAAAAACTAAAACCATGGCCTCAGTTCCCATCACTTCATGGCAAATAAATGGGGAAGCAATGGAAACAGTGACAGACTTTATGATATTGGGTTCCAATATCACTGCAGACGGTGACTGCAGCCATGATATTGAAAGATGCTTTTTCATTGGAAGAAAGCTATGACAAACCTAGATAGCATATTAAAAAGCAGACACATCACTTTGCTGACAATGTCAAAGCTGTGATTCTTTTAGTAGTCATGTATGGATGTGAGAGTTGGACCATAAAGAAGGCTAAGTGCCAAAGAATTGATGCTTTTGAACTGTGGTGTTAGAGAAGACTCTTGAGATTCTCTTGGACAGCAAGGAGATCAATCCAGTCAATCCTCAAGGAAATGAGCTTTAAATATTCATTGGAAGAACTGATGCTGAAGCTGAAACTCCAAGCCAGCAGATACGAAGGGTTGATTCATTAGAAAAGACCCTGATGCTGGGAAAGATTGAAGGCAGGAGGAAAAGAGGAGAGAAGAATATGAGATGGATGAAAGGCATCACTGATTCAATGGGCATGAGTTTGCACAACTCCGAGAGAGAGTGAAGGACAGGAAAGCCTGGCATGCTGCAGTCCATGGGGTCGAAAAAAGTCAGACATGACCGAGTGACTGAACAATAACAAGAAACACAAGGGACCCTTACGCTTAGCTGTGACTGTAAGATTTCTCCACTATAACACAGCCCAAAGCAAGAGGGGGAAAAGAGGGAAGGAGAAAAAAAAGAGTCAGTAAGTATTGGTTGGCCAAGGTTTGTTTGGGTTTTCCATTCAATCTTCTGGAACATATGAACATACATTTTGGTCAACCCGATGTTTTGCTTTTGAAAAAAAAGATAAATATTATGTACTTCCATGCAGCTGTCAAATAGCCGACTTAATTAGGATAAACTCAAGGTCAGTTTCCAGGGCCAGGCATTGATTACTAAAATGTCACCTATTGACCTCCTCAAATAATTAGAATCTCTATTTAAATATTCACTGAGAATGCATTTTAAAAGGCAGAATAATTGATGTTAAACAATTCTGTTTTATTCAGGGTCTTAGTTGCTGCTTTGTCACCTCCATAGTGTGCTATTAGTAATTTAAATAATTAAGCTTTGGAAGATTGGTATGTTAATTTAATTAAAACTTCTCTGCCAATTGTTCTTCTTGTTATTTTGCCATGTCTTATTGCCAGTACTCTCATAAGCTGTGGAAGCTGTGAGGAAAGAGCTTATAATTTGCAATGAATTTCTCTTTCTGTTGAAAATGAGAACCATTATAAAATTTTATTTAGCCATTTATCCAAGATGGCAATACACTACACCCAGGATTATAGGCCTGTCAGTTGGAAATCTTTCAGTGATTTAATGCTGACTGCCCTCTTCTTCCAGCTCCATGGTAACCTGATTACACTGCCTTGAAGTAGTAAACATGCTGCCTGATATCTAAATACATGCAGAACTTTTGCCAAAGGCACAGCATCTCCTTGTGAATTTCAGTGGTGTAGGCCAGGAGAGTGTCAGTGAAGGCCAAGTACAAGGCTTTAACTTGAGTCTTGATACTGATCATCTAAAGAACTAGGTTGGAGACAATGTCTTTAAGCCACAGATTTTGCTGCTGAATTAGCAAATTAAAGGAGATGATATGAATTTTTTAAAAATCTGAATAAAGGCACTGTATAGGCAATAACCTAGCCTAGGAATCAGAAGACCCACTACTAGGCCAAGTTCTATACTGTGAAACTTTATGGAGAAATGTATTTACCTGTCAGAATTTATTTACTGAGATTTTCATTTAAAATATGAAATTAGAAAGAGTAGGACCTATCATAAAATGCAAATACAGTTAGATATTATTTACAGATGGGAAACATGACTGAAAGATTACAGTATTCAGTAAGAGTTAGTAATTGGGAGGATGAGGATTTAATACCAAGTCATTAGATGTTGTACAAAGCCCATCACAAACTTAAATTTTCACATAACATTATATTTGCTCCAAACCTATAATGTAGTGGTCAAGTAATGGAGTAAAAGAAAACGCAAAATAAATAAGTCATCTCAATATTCCACCTTCTTCTTTTCCTTGAAGTGACCTAACCCTCTTTATCTTCTCAATGACCAGGGCCATTCACTCTGGTGCCCACAGTAGAGGTCACGAGGTTACTCCCTGCTACATCCACAACTGTCAAAGCCATCTTAATCTTTTTTCCTTGGCTAAATAAAAATATCTAAAAAATTGCATGATGAATTAAAATATAATGAATTATTTGACACTCTTACAGTGAAGAGACCTCTCCCCTTGAATATGGGCAAATTGTGTGATTCCTTTTACCCACTGAATATGGAGAAAATGATGTAGTTCCACCTTCTGGGCCCAGGCTGTTCTCATGTTCTGTCTCTTAACACACACATTAGACCCAACTATCATGCAATGGGAAGCCGAAGATACATGAGGATCCATGCAGGGGCAGTACATTCTACAACTTTACTTGAGCTCCCAGGCAACAACCACAGGTAGGTCTCAGCAGCGTGAATGAAACAGCTTGGATATCCTACTGTGAAAAACTTAAAATGACTCAGGGGACTTCCCTGGTGGTCCAGTGGTTGAGAATTGACCTTCTTATGCAGGGGAGAAGGATTCAATCCCTAGTCAGGGAATCAAGAAACTAAGATCTCACATGCTGCAGGGCAACTAAGCCCACATACCAATTACTGAGCCTGTGTGCCACACATAGTTCCTTGGGTTATTTTTCCAAAAGCAAAATGTAATAATTTCTTTACTGAACTTAATTCATTGTAGAAAACATTTTTTTTTCCCCTCAATCTCTAAGATGCTGGGTAAAAGATGCATGGACTTATCCCTAAAGGTTCAGACTTCAGGATTAATTAAGACTCAGAGAACTAGTACATGTTTTTACAGGAATAAAACTACATTTAAAAAAACCCTAAGAATAATAATAGGAAATTCTTAGATAGTACTAACAATGAAAAGCATTGTTCTAAACATCCTACATATTTTAACTCATAATCATCATAATTTTATTAGGTAAGTACTATTATTATCCCACAGTAGTTGGATAATTTGGACCTATTGTGAACCTATATCCCTTTAGAATATGAATGCTTGATAAACGTTTGTACTCTTTAACAATTTTCATAGATGTCATGAGATTTATGAAATACATGAAGTAAAAGCAAAGCATATGAATTAAGAAATCTAGGTCTGCTTCAAAACCATCACAGTATACAGATAGCAAATTACTTTAGCAAAGCATAAGCTAAGTACGATGGCCAAAGTAAAAAGTGGAGCAGACAAAAGTATCTGGAACTATCTGTAGGAAAGAGAGGATACAATTTAAATAGGGAGACAGGCAGTGAAAGTGACATTTGAGCAAGGATGAAATGGAATAAAAGGATCAGACAAGCAACTACATTGGTCAGATCATTCTAGGCAGAAAAATGGTGAGCATAAGATCTATTTTGCTTGAACAGGTCTAGATTAAATACAGGGATTTAGCAAAAAGGTTAGTAGTGAATGTGGTTAGGAAGCAACTAAATGGCTAGCTCATGCATAGTTTTGTGAATTATTGTCAGAACTTTGGATTTTCCTATGAGTGGAATGGGAAACCATTGCAAGATTAAAAGCAGGGAAATGATCAGATTTAAAAAATATCAACCCTGCTGCTCTGTTGAAAACATGATGTTGGGCAGCAGGTGAAGGAGTAGAAACAACAGTGATAAGATCACAGCAAGGAAGAGATGATGGTTAAACAAACTCCGAGGTAGTAACTGAGATGGTGAGAAGTCCTCAGATCTAGATGCATTTTAAATGTGAAGAAAAAGAGGATTTTCTAATTTATTGGACATGAAAAAAAACCCAAAAAACCCACAACTGTTCAAACATGACATCTGTTTTGGTGCTAAACACCTTGAAAGATAAAGTTACCATTAAATGAGTAAAGCATGACCTCAAGAGGACAGCTGGAGGCAAAAATGATATTTAGGAGTTCATTTTTATACATTTTGATTTGAGATGTTGAATAGATAAACTTGAAAGCTGAGGCTAAGACAAAGACCAGTATGACAAATGTAATTTTGGAAGTTAGACTATAGATTAAATGTATGAGACTTGGAGAGAACACCAAGGAAATGAGAACAGAAAGAAAAGGTCTGAGTTTTAAGCCCTAGGAAATGTCAACATTAAAAACAAAATGGAGAAAGACGGAAGAATCAGCATATTTGAGAAATAGCTAACATAATACCCAACAGTGAAAAGATGAAAGCGTTTCTTCTGAGATCAAGAACAAGACAAGGATGTAAACTCTCACCTTTTATTTTATTCAACAAAGGTTTGAAAGTCTTAGCCACAGAAATAAGAGAAGAAATAAAAGGAATCCAAATTGGAAAAGAAGAATTAAAACTGGCAGTGGTTGCAGATGATGCTATACATAGAAAATCCTAAAGATAATAATAAAAAACTACTAGAGCTCATCAATTAATGGTAAAGCTGAAGGATACAAAATTCACACAAATAAATCTGTTTCACTTTTATATGCTAACAATGAAAGATTAAAATGAGAAATTAAAGAAACAATTTTATTTACCATTGCATCAAAAAGATAAAATAACTAGGGATAAACCTACCTAAGGAAACAAAATTCCTGTACTCCCACAACTATAAGATGCTGATAAAAGAAATGGAAGATGACACAAAAAGATGGACAGGTATACCATGTTCTTGGATGAAGAATCAGTCCTGTCAAACTATATTACCCATGGCTATCTACACATTCAATGCAGTCACTATCAAATTATCAATGGCATTTGTCACAGAACTAGAACAAAAACATCTTAAAATTTGTATGGAGATACAAAAGACCCCAAATAGCCAAAGCAATCTTGAGAAAGAATAACAGGGCTAGAGGAATCAGGATCCCAGACTTCAGACTATACTACAAAGATACAGTAATCAAAACAGTTTGGTACTGGCACAAAAATGGAAATACAGATCAATGGAAAAGGATAGAAAGACCAAAAATAAACCCATACACCTATGGTCAATTAATCTGTGACAAAGGAGGCAAGACTATACAGTGGAGGAAAAACAGTCTGGTTAATAAATGGTGTTGAGAAAACTGGACAGCTACATATAAAAAAATGAGATTAGAACACTCCCTAACACCATACACACAGATAAACTCAAAATGGATTAAACTCAAAATGGATCTAAATGTAAGGCTGGATATTATAAAACTCTTAGAGGAAAACAGGAAAACACAGGAAGAACACTCTTTGACATAAACTGCAGGAATATCTTTTTGGATCTATCTCCCAGAGTAAAGGAAATAAAACCAAAAATAAACAAATAGGACCTAATTAAACTCAAAAGGTTTTGCACAGCAAACCATAAGCAAAACAAAAAGATAACTCAGTGTGGGAGTAAATATTTGCAAAACATGCAACTGATAAGGGATTAGTCTCCAAAATATATAAACAGCTCATGTGGCTCAATATCAAAACAAACAACCCAATCAAAAACTGAGCAGAAGATCTACACAGACATTTCTCCAAAGAAGACATTCAGATGATCGAGGCATATTAAAAGATGCTCAACATAACTAATTATGAGAGATGTGCAAATCAAAACTACAATTACATTTTATATCACACCAGTCAGAACAGCCATCATCAAAAAAATCTACAAACAATAAATAGTTGAGATGTTATGGAGAAAAGGGGAACCCTCCTATACTGTTGGTGGGAATGTAAATTGGTACAGACACTAAGGATAACTGTGGGAATTCCTTAGAGAGTAACAATAGAGCTACTGTATGATCCAGCAATCTGACTCCCAGACATATATTCAGAGAACACCATGGTTCAAAAAGATACATTCACTCCAGTGTTCGTGGGACCACAGTTTATACCTAAATGTCCATCAAATAATTATTAGACAGAGAAAAGCAAATATCATATAATATCATGTATATGAAGAAAGTAAAAAATGATATAAATGAAATTATTTACAAAACAGAAACAGACTCACAGATATAGAGAGCAAATGTATGGTTTCCAGGAGGGATGAGTGTGAGGGAGGGATAGACGGGAGTTTGGGATTGACATGTAACACATTGCAATATTTAAAACAGATAACCAACAAAGATCTACTGTATAGCACTGGGAAATCTGCTTCAACATTTTGTAATGAACTAAATGGGAGAAGATTTTGAAAGACAATAGGTTCAAATATGTGTGTAACTGAATCACTTAGGTGTATATCTGAATCTTAAATAACATTTTTATTCAACCAAGCTCCAATATAAAATAAAAATTTTAAAAAGAGAGCCTAAGAATGAGTTTCCAGAGATTAAAAAAAAATTCAAGGAGAGTGAGCTGTCCTGGAAGTAGAAGAGGGAACTGCATGGATGAAGAGAGTGATAAAGTATCAAATTATGCTAATTTTCTGAAATATGTTGTTGATATGTTTTGCTATAGGTCTCAATTGATTCATTTGTCAGTACTCTAGGCCTTTTGCTCTTCCTTCATTTAACTCTGTGAACCCTTCACATTGTTCTTTCTTCTAAGACTTCTTTTATTTCTGTGTATACTTAACAGATGAATTGTCTCATGTTTTATTTCTACTTATTGGAGATTTCGTATTCTTTCATTTAATATTTGTTAGATTTTGTTTTTCTTTGTGTTTAAAGCAATGTTGTAGTAATCTTTGGTTATTTTCTTATCTTTAGAAGCAGCATAATAAAAATACTGTTTGAAAATTCTGAACTTATAGATAGGGCTTCTTTTCTATGGTCATTATTGAGGTATCATCTGGCTGAGTCATTTCAGTAGAGAATCCTCAGTGTCAGAATTTTTACTCATTCTTCTGTGCTACTAAGGTTTTCCGTCTTGGAAAAATATATGCCTGGATAACTGCTCTCAAAAATTATTGAATTCTAGCAGGAAGACATTCGTGTGTCCCAAAATTTGTGGTATTGGTACATACACTTTCCTTTAAACTATACATGTTATCTGTCAGTCCAGGGTCTTTAATTACTCTCTACCAGGAATAATGTGTAGTCTTCTGCTCTGTAGAAGTGGAATCATCCATCATCCGCAGGTTGCATGAAATGAGGCAAGTGAACCTTGGGTATAACTTCCTTTTAGATATACTTTCAGTCAATCTACCTGTTTCATACCAAGTTCGTCTCCACTTTCAGAAATTTTGGGGAGTTAAAACCCACATATCAGGTTGCTCCTCAGCACACCGTTTATACAGTTTTCAAAACATTGTCACTGATTTTTCCAGCCCTATTTCCTTTTTAGTTTAGTCCTTAACTAACTCAATTGCTGTATTAGGAGGGTTTTGTGAGGTTATGGAGGTTGATGGGTGCTGTCCCCCATGATACTGTTAGATGTCTCATGTAACATTTTAAACTTCAATATATTTGTCTATTTCCTTTCATTTCTGCCTTATCTTCCATGTTACTCAAATTTGCAACATTCTTAACACTTATACCAGTGTACTGAAAATATAATACTTCTCACTTTTCTAAAGTAGTTTCCTCAAAATATTAAAAAACCACAAAAGTGAAAGTGTCAGTCTCTCAGTTGTATCCAACTCTTTGCGACCTTACGGACTATAGCCCATCAGGCTCTTCTGCTCACAGAACTCTCCAGGCAAGAATACTGGAGTGGGTAGCCATTCCCTTCTCCAGGGGATTATCTTGACCCAGGAATTGAATCCAGGTCTCCTGCATTGCAGGCAGATTCTTTACCATCTGAGCCACCAAAGCCCTTAAAACCATAAACCTGACTTAATCAGATTTATAGTAATGTCATATTCAATTGTTTTCTTTCTTTCCTTATGAGTATTTTAAGAGTCCTAAGATATTCAAAGATAATATTTTTAGTATCACCAACAAATGGATTTTCTTTTTTTATATCCAACATTAAACTAATTTCTTTAAACCATTACTTTGCCAACAAAGGTCTGTCTAGTCAAAGCTATGGTTTTTCCAGTAGTCCTGTATGGATGTGAGAGTTGGACTATAAAGAATGCTGAGCACCAGAGAATTGATGCTTTTGAACTGTGGTGTTGGTGGTGATGCTTTTGAACTCTTGAGAGTCCCTTGGACAGCAAGGAGATCCAACCAGTCAATCCTGAAGGAAATCAGTCCTGAATATTCATTGGAAGGACTGATGCTGAAGCTGAAACTCCAATACTTTGGCCACCTGATATGAAGAACTGACTCATTGGAAAAGACCCTGATGCTGGGAAAGATTGAAGGCAGGAGGAGAAGGGGATGACAGAGGATGAGATGGTTGGATGGCATCACTGACTCGATGGACATGAGTTTGAGCAGGCTCCAGGAGTTGGTGATGGGACGGGGAAGCCTGGCGGGCTGCAGTCCATGGGATTGCAAAGAGTCGGACATGACTGAGTGACTGAACAGAACTGAAGTTATAACGCAGTTATTTTTTGGTTCATTTTTGTCTGGTTGATTGTTTTTGCTGTTTATGGGGGTTTATCTGCTGTCTTCTCCAGTGGAACTATGAATAGTATGCATTTAACACATTCTCATTTCTATAACAGTTCCATCATTACACTTATTACATAGAATTTATTTCTGGAACTATCCAACTCTGTACATGTCATGTAGAACTAAAATGTCATATTCTCCTTATCCTTTTCATTATTAAGTATGCATTTCTTTGGGGTTTCCCAGGTGGCACCAGTGGTAAAGATCCTGCCTGCCAGTACAGGAGACATAAGAAAAAAATGGGTTCTATCTCTAGGTCAGGAAGATCCCCTGGAGGAGGGCATGGCAACCCACTCCAGTACCCTTGCCTGGAGAATCCCATGGACAGAGGAGGCTGGCAGGCTGTGGTTCATAGGGTTGCAAAGAGTCAGATATGACTGAAGAAACTTAGCCCAGATGTATGCATGTATATCTTTGAACAGAATTCCTTGGTCTACTCATATTATATATTACAGACATTTTTGTTTTACTTTCAGAATTTCGTATCATTTTTTCTAACCCTGGTGGTCTTTCTGCCCTGATTGTTAGTCTGTTATTTTTGTGATCCTACTAAGTAATCCAGTAGTTCAGTTCAGTCGCTCAGTCATGTCTGACTCTTTGCAACCCCGTGAACTGCAGCACACCAGACTTCCCTGGCCATCACCAACTCCCAGAGCCTGCTCTAAGTCATGTCCATCGAGTCAGTGATGCCATCCAATCATCTCATCCTCTGCTGTTCTTTTCTCCTCCTGTGTTCAATCTTTCCAGAATCCAGTAGAGTTTATTCAGTTTTACTAACTGTAAATAATTTACCCTTAACTTCTTCAAAAGACTGAAGGGACAGAGATTAGACAATAGATACTTTCCAGAAATAATCCCATGTTCTGACATTTATTGCTAGGACAGCTGATATAGTCTAGTTCCTTATGTCAGGAATAATTTAGTATCTATGTGGCACTTCACATTTTCACAATGATCTCCAATCATTAATAAAACATTTTCCATGACATTCCTGTCAGAGAGGTCAGTATAACTACCAGTAACTAGGACCACTTAATAACAAAATAGCAAAAGAGAACCATAATCCTCTTTGTTTCTTGGTGTTAATTTTCAAGCATGTAAAATTTGAGCATTTATTAAATCTATCGACTACATTGCATTAGATTCATAAATTTTCAATAAGCATGAGTTACTATAAGTGATATTGTGAAAAGCTTAAGAAGTTATAACTCTGCTTTCAAAAGCAGGCTGCATTCAATAAAGTCTGCTAATAAACATATAATAAATCCTCTCTGGACTAAGGGCTATTTTATTAATTCATAGAGGAGAGAATTCTAGAATATTTAGTGTTAGAAATGCCTTACCTGGAATTAAATAATATAACAGAGATTGATTAGAGGTTAAAATCACATTTGAGAAAGATTGTAGTTTTTCAAGTCAGTTAATGAAAACCTAAGTCAGAATTTTGCAAATAAATATTGAGGAATAGTAGGCAGTATACCCAGATGTTGATGAACTAAGACTTCCGGCAATCATTATGTTCTTGTGCTCAGTTACTACACAACAAAACTACTACAAAATTATTTTTTTTAATCTTAACTTCCAAAAGACCTTGAAAGTATACCCTTTGTTCTTACTCTCCAAAGCTATCTGGATCTGATTTTTTTTTAAATTTTTATGTAAGGGAGGTTAATCAATAATAACATTTATTTCTAAATAGCAATATAAATACTCAAAGATATTTTCCTTCCATGGGATGTTTTTTTTTTGACAGATTTGTTCATTTCATCTCAGATGTCAATCTTCTTTTCCAAAAGTAATTACCAACATATTATTTTGTAATATTTGTATTTTTATAGGTAAGTTCACTTTTTCATTCCTACTATTTTTAGTTTATATTTTCTTATTTTATCTGTTGTCAGTCTTGCTAGGGTGTAGTTAATGTACTGATTCTTTCAAATAACCAAATTTTGGCTTTAATTTTGTTTTTTCTATATCAAGAGTTGACTTTCGTTTTCCTGTAAATGGTCAGATAGGAAATGTTTGAAGCTTTGTTGAACATGCAATCTCTATTGCAAATACTCAAATCTGCCATTGTAGCATGAAAACCATCATGCAACACATAAATGAATTAGTATGATTGTGTTCCAATAAAACTGTTTTTAAAGAAATTCCATTGTTATCAATAGTTGAGTAAACATTTGGTAACAGAAATACCAGTGCTTCTTTGAAAAGTTTCTGACATAGTGAAAATCAGAACCTGTTTAACTTTCTTTCTTAAAAGTCTCGAATCTTTACTTGCTTCTCATTTTTAGAGAAAACCTACCAGCTCACTATTGTCTTCAAAGCTCTACATGGTCTAATTTCTTTTGACCTTGAGTCAATCGCCCTCAGTGATCACTTTCCAACCACACTGACATGCTCTTTATGCCTTGATACAGACAGTTTATGTTAACTTTTCCTTTTGTCCTCCTGAGTGAAATTTTCTTCCTTCATATCTCTCTTTATCTAACTTGAGTAAAGGCTAGGGTCACTGCTCTAGCCAGATCATTCTTATATCTGATAAATTTGACACCTAGAGGAGGTCATTTGTAATGTTCTCCTGCATTTGGCATTTTTAGGTTAATTTTTTGGTAATAATCATGGAATAGAATAAAAAATTATAGTGACCAGAAAACAAAAGCAGACAGTGAATACTTTCTTTACTGAAATCCATATCAATAATTATGTAATAAAGTATAAATTAACATAAAAATAACAATTTCAGTATAAAAAGGAAAATAAGAAATGGATTGTTTTTAAGTTGCAAACATGCAGTTCCTAAAAAAAAGGAGAAAAAAAATGAAGGCATCAGCCATGCTCATGGAAGGCTGCATCATGACCAGTTGCCCTTGGACTGAAACATTAGGCCTGGCTGCTCGCCCATAGCTCCTGAGCACCTGTACACCCATGTCTCTGACAACTGGACCACACAGAATCCCTGGCTTGGGCTGACTATGACAGGCTTTCTCTGTCAAAGCCAATCTGCAAGGATGGGCATTGGTGACTAATCCTTCAAATGTACAAGCATCAGTAAAAGAATACAAAAATTAATAATAATCCAGGAAACATGATTCCACTAAAGGAGCAAATTATGTAAAGCACCAAAGGAATTTTATTGAACTACTTGCCTAAAAAAAAAGAGATATTGGCTGAAATTTTCTCAAATCTGTGGAGAAATGAGAAATCAGATTCTGAAGCCCAAAGGACAAACCAAAAGTGATGGAACTGGTCACTGGACCTGAATTACAAGAACTGCTAAAGGGACTTCTTCAAACTGAAACAAAAGAATACCAAACAGCAACAAAAAAGCATTTGAAAATTCCCTGGTAAAGGTAAAATCCAGAATACTCTTATACTGTAATAATGGTGAGTAAATCCCCTTTATCCCTAGTATAACAGTTAAAAGACAAAACTATTAAGAATACCTATAATCCAAAAACATTTTAATGAATATACAATATAAAAAGAAGTAAATTGTGACATCAATAATAAAGTGGAAGAGGGGAGTAAAATTGCTGATTTTTGCATATGACTATAGTTGTTATTAGCTTAAAATAATAACTATTTCTATAAGAAGTTTCATACAAACTTCATGGTAACCACAAATAAAAAACTTATGGTAGATTAAATATATATATGTATATGTATATGTGTGTGTGTGTGTGTATATATATATATATATATATGTATATAAAATTACAAAAAAAGCCACAAAAGATAATAAGAGAGGAAGAGGGGAACAACAGAATTACAAATCAGATGGAAAACAACAAAATGATTATAGTAAGTGTTTTTAATTGTATTTTAATAATTACTTTAATTATTTTAATAATTTACAGGATTAAACTCACCAAATAAAGAATGGCTTAAAGGATTAAAAATAAATAAGACCCAACTGTATACTATTTACCAGACACTCAATTTAGACTTAATGACACAAATGGACAGAAAATAAATAGATGGAAAAAGATTCCATGTAAATGGTAATAAAAATAGAGTAGTGATGAATGTAATAATGTAAAACAAAATAAACTCTAAAACTCTTACCAAGAGACAAAAAAAGATTCATTACATAATGATAAAAGGTCAAATCAGCGGGAAGATAAAAAACAGAACAATACACACACACACAGTTGGCCTTTGAACAACACAAGTTTGAACTGCATAGGTCCACTTGTATGCAGTTTTTTTTCAGTAAATATAGTACTTGCATTTTCATTTTACAGATTTTTAACAGTGTCAGAGAAGTTTGTGTTTGATTAGAAATCACAATATGCTGAATCAAAAGAAACTAGGATTTGAGTCCTGATTATAGCCAGACTGTTTCAGTTTCTAGACCTTGGGTGAATCATTATTAACCGTTGCTTCTGAGGCAGAGATAGCAGTATGCAGATTTTCAACTGTGTGTGGCCTTGGTTCCCCTAACCCCCACATTGTTCAAATGTTAACTATATAACCAACATCAGAGCCCCTAAATATACAAAGTAAATATTGGAAGATCTGAAGTGAGAAATACAGAGTAATACACTAAGAATAGACTTCTGTGCTCCACTTTCAATAACAGATAGATCATCCAGAGAGAAAAGCCAATAAGGAAACTGCAGTCTTGAACAAAACCACAAGTCAAACTGACCTAATAGACATGTGCAGAATACGTCACTCAACAACATCAGAATATGTGTTCTCAAGAGCACACAAAACATTTGCCAGGGTAAATCACATGCTAGGTCACAAAATGAGTCTTAAATTTGATAAGACTGAAAACATTTCAATATCTTTTTCTAACCAAAATAGAATGAAGCTAGAAATCAAATGGGAGGAAACAGAAAAACTCAAAAATAAACAGAAATCAACTATATACTCTTGAACAACCACTGGATCAAAGAAGAAATCAAAAATGAAGTAAATTTTGAGACAAATGGGATACAGCAAAAAAGGGATGTTACAGCAACAAATACCTACGTTTAAAAAGAATAATTTCATATAAACAATCTAACTGCATCTAAGTGTGTAAAGAAACTAGAAAAAAGAGAACTAATCTGAGAGTTAGTAAAAGGGAGAAAATATTAAAGAATAGAACTTAAACAAATGAAATAGAAAATAGAAAAACAATAGGAAGAAACTAATAAAACTGAGTTGAAGTTTTTGAAAGATAACAATATTAGAACCTTAGCTAGACTAACCATGGAAAAAAGAGAAAAGACTCAAATAGAATCAGAAGTGAAAGGGGGACATTACAACAGATTTCAGAGAAATCTTTAAAAGATCAAGGCAAATGTCTGTCTTTATTTTTAGTCCCTCAGTCATGTCTGACTCTTTGCGACCCTATGGACTATACAGTCCATGAAATTCTTCAGGCCAGAATATTGGAGTGGGTAGACTTTCCCTTCTCCAGGGGATCTTCCCAACCCAGGGATTGAACCCAGGTCTCCCGCATTGTAGGTGGATTCTTTACCAGCTGAGCCACAAGGGAAACCCAATTATTTTTATTATAAATAATAATATGCCAACAAATAGAACAACCTACCAAGACTAAATCCAGCAGAAATAAAAAGCTTAAAAAGACCAATAGCTATAGAGGAAATAGAATTAGTAATCAAAAACTTTCCCATAAAGAAATTCCCAGGACAAGATGACTTCCCAGGTGAATTCTACCAAACATTAAGAGTAAACACCAATTCTTCTTAAACTCTTCTAAAACGTAGAAAAGCGGACACTCCTAATCTCATTTCGTGAGGCCAGTATCACCCTGATACTAACGCACACCATAAGAAGATAAAAGTATAGACAAGTATCCCAGAAAAAGAATGCAGGCAAAAATTCTCAACAGAATACTAGCAAACCGAATTCAACACCACATAAAAATACAGGATTATACACTATGACCAAGCAGAATTTTTCCCGAGGATGCAAAGATGATTCAGTATATAGAAAACAATGTGATATACCACATTAATGGAATGAGGGACAATTACTTTGTGTTTATTATGCCACTGAGTAGGAGGCTGGCTCAAGTTTAGGCTCTGTTATTTACAACAGTATGACTGTGGGAGAGATATTCTGTTAATGGGGAATTGTTTTTCTCATATGATGAGTGTGAGAATTAAATTAGTATATGCCATGCCTGCGAAGTCACTTCAGTCATGTCTGACTCTGCAACACTATGAACTGCAGCCTGCCAGGCTCTCTGTCCATGGGATTCTCCAGGCAAGAATACTAGGGTGGAGTGCCATGCCCTCCTCTAGGGAATCTTTCCAATCTAGGGATAGAACCCACATCTCTTATGTCTCCTGAATTGGCAGGCAGGTTCTTTACCACTAGTGCCACCATGTATTTGTATATATACATACACATACATATATATGCATATAAGTGTTCATTTGAGTATTTATATACATAAGAAGATATATCTATTCACACATAAATATTTATATACAAACATAGTCTGTTGTCTGCAATACACTCACACATACACACACACACACACACAGTTAATTTGGACTTTGACCAAACCATACATTGTAATTCTAATTTCAGAATCATTCTCATAGTGATATCCTGTTTTATTTTTTCTATATGAAATTATATATTTACAACATTATGCGTGTATTATGATGATATATTGATTATTGTATCATGTATATAATTATTTTCTCTCTTGCTCTTTATAGCATATGCACATGAAATCAATGCTTAACAATCCTTATTTGTATTTTTTACTGTTTAGAATGATGTTTGGCAAATTGTACAAAAGTACAAACTCAAATATTTTTTGAATTAAACAGTGCAGATATATTTAGAGAGAGAAAGAGAGACAGCAAGAGAGCGCCAGCCAGCCAGCCAGAGACGGATACAATTTTATAAACACCTGGACCAATCACTATGCCATTTGTTACCCTGGGAGACAGTGGAAGAAGGCCAGGTTTTAGGGAAGAGTAAGAGCTTTGTATTGTTTGTTTGTTTAACTGGTTTGTTAACTCAGGATTAAGAAGGTATCAGTGATGGAAGAATAAAACTAGGCATGAGTGTTGGCATGTTATTTAAAGAGAAAGAAGTTATAAGGAAATAAGATGATTTATGCAACAAGGTGATGACAATTCTACTTAGAAAAATTTCCATTTGGTTTAGCAACATGGTGATATGAGCAACAGTAGTGATGATGGATTTGCAAGGGTGAAAGCCAGCTGAGAAAGGGTAAAGAGTAATTGATAGATTAGGAAGTAGAAGTTGTTTCCAGAAAAACATTTTTGAAAATAGTAATAGTCAATTAATATGGCCCTGGCTGGAGGAAGCTCTTTTATAATGATGTTTTTAATAGGAGAGAATGACTCTAGTCAATAAGGTAGGAAGTATCCACATGTGCCTGTTGAGAACTGGAAAACCTCCAAATTAAGACGTGCTGTAAATGTAAAAGGCACACCAGATTTTTCAGACTTGATAGGAAGAAAATGATGCAAACTGTTTGTTACACATATTTTGAATACCTATCAAGGTCATAATATTTTTAATATATTTAATTAAATAAATATATTATGAAAATTAGTTTTATTTTTAATGTAGCTTTATGTTAATGTTTGTCTTTGCTTTTTAATGTAATTACATATGTGGCTTCCATGATTGCTCTGTTGCACAGGGCTGATGTAGAATATATTTGAATGCCTGACGAACTTGAAGAAAGAAGAAAGGAAAGGGAAAATAGTTTCTCTCAAATTCTCAAGACAAAGAGAAGATGAGATTATAAACAAGGTTAACTGGGTTTGATCTTTGAGTGAAGGTAGAGAATACATATAGATGCATGAAAGCTTCTTGAATTATTGGGGGAAAGTCAAATGTTTATGTATACATGTGATATATGCACCAGTGTTTCAGTAGATTCCTTTTGTGTGATTTGGATTTAAGATGCAAGCTGTGGTGGACATCTTAGGGTGACCCCTCATGATTTCCACGCCCCAGTGTTCACACTTTTTGTAACTTCCTTTAGGTGTGGGTCAGTCAACGGAGAAGGCAATGGCACTCCACTCCAGTACTCTTACCCGGAAAATCCCATGGACGGAGGAGCCTGGTAGGCAGCAGTCCAAGGGGTCGCTAAGAGGTGGGCACAACTGAGCGACTTCACTTTCACTTTTCCCTTTCATGCACTGGAGAAGGAAATGGCAACCCACTCCAGCATTCTTGCCTGGAGAATCCCAGGGACAGAGGAGCCTAGTGGGTTGCCGTCTATGGGGTCACACAGAGTCGGACACAACTAAAGCGACTTAGCAGCAACAGCAGCAGTCAGTCGTGTCTGACTCTGTGCGACCCCATGGACTGCAGCACGCCAGGCCTCCCTGTCCATCACCAACTCCCGGAGTTTACTCAAACTCATGTCCATTGAGTTGGTGATGCCATCCAGCCATCTCATCCTCTGTCATCTCCTTCTCCTCCTACCTTCAGTCTTTCCCAGCATCAGGGTCTTTTCAAATGAGTCAAATTAGGTGGATAGGATCTGTAATTTGCTTCTATCTAACCAAGTATGACAAAGGTAAAGAGATTTTGCCAGTGTAATTAAATCTCCCAATAAATTCTATTAGAACTGATCAGATGGAAGCCTTTAAAAGACTATTCATTAAAAGCCTAATATTCTTTGAAAGGACCGATGCTGAAGCCTAAGCTCCAATACTTTGGCCACCTGATGCAAACAGCCAACTCATTGGAAAAGACCCTGATGCTGGAAAAGATTGAAGGCTAAAGGAGAAGGTAGGGGTGGCAGAGGATGAGATGGTTGGATGGCATCACTGACTCAATGGACATGAATCTGAGCAAACTCTGGGAGAGAGCAGAGGACAAGGAGCCTGAGGTCCAAGGGGTCACAAAAGCCAGACTTATCTTAGCAACTGAACAACAACAACAATTAAACCTCTCAAAAAATTATATTAGAATTAATTAGATGAAAGCCTTTAAAAGGGCTAGAACCTCCTTGAGGTGAGATACTGCCTTTTCTGGCTTGATGAAGTAGACTGTTACACCGAGAAAGCCCACTTGCCAAAGAACTGTGGGTGACTCTAGGAACATTTAGCTTCTTTGAAGACTGAAGAGTGGCCTCCAGCCTAGGACCAAAAGAAAGCCAATGCCCTCAGTTACACAGTTACAAGTAAATGACTCTTATCAACAACCTGAATGATCTTGGAGTCTTCCCTATGTGAGCCTCCAGATGAGAATGTTTTCTGACCAACAACCTGATGGTAACCTTTTGAAACCCTGAGTGGAGTAGCCAGTGAAGCCATGTTTGGACTCCAGACCCACAAATACTGAGCAATAATAAACCCAGGAAATCACCAAGTTGTTGCTCATCTTCACATGGCAACAGAAAAACAACAAACAGGCATTTCTACTTAAACAATTTGAATGGTGCACATCAGTATTCTACAGAGCTGTCTCTAGTCTGAGATGTAGTGTAAATCTATGCACTTCACTGTTATAGATGAGTTTCCTCTTCTGCAAAATGAAAATACTTTGGCCTAAAAAAACAAGTCACTTGGCCTAAATTAAATCCTTATGATTATTTTGAATCTAGCCTTCTCTTATTGTTTGATTAGTAAGTATTCAGAAAATGATTCTCAATGGTCATTTTCGACAACTTTCAGATCCACAGTAAAAGTTGGCACTTACCTCTTTTCTGCAACTTTATACCATCCAGACATTGGCAACAGACAAAAGAGTGTCCACCATAAGAACAATAACTATATAATTGGTATGATAAAGGTGTCATACAAATCCATTACTAATTTGTATTTGCAAGTTTGCCAACAATGACTTCTGAAGATCTTTTGGGAAACAAAAATCTACTGGTTTTATATTTATCCTTAGATTTTTTAAAGTGTCTAAAAGCTTTCAAGTTTTCTTTAAAGTAAAGAAACATAAAATAGTTTATAAGTTTACAAACTTACTAAATATTCTATGAAAATAGAATATTATAATATGCATACAAACAAATTCAACACAAGATACAACTATTCATGCCTTTGTAAAATTACCCGGCCAAACCTGTGTCACTTAGTAAAGAAAACTGCTGCTCAGCCCAAGAGGTTGAATTTGATTATGAAAAAGACTCAGCTACTTTCTTCCCTTCTTGTAAATGTTTTAAATTACAGATGAACTTGAATTTTAATAGTAAACTTAATGGTAGAGTCTTAAGAATAAAAGATACACACATTTCATAAAAGCAACTGAAAGATTTTGAAAATGAATGATGGGGAATAATAAACACAAGATAACATATCTGGTAGGGTAGTGTAGAGCCCTGTATTTATTCCTGTCAGAATTAATATTTCCATTGCTGATCTAGAAAAATAAGTAAAGCAGCCCACTAACCATATTTTCACATGAAGATACATTGAAGGAATGTATGGAAGTAAAAAAGAAACAGTGTAAAACAAATGCTGCTGCTGCTGCTAAGTCACTTCAGTCGTGTCCCACTCTGTGCGACCCCATAGACAGCAGCCCAGCAGGCTCCGCCGTCTCTGGGATTCTCCAGGCAAGAACACTGGAGTGGTTTGCCATTTCCTTCTCCAGTGCATGAAAGGGAAAAGTAAAAGTGAAGTTGCTCAGTCGTGTCCGACTCTTAGCGACCCCATGGACTGTAGCCTACAGGCTCCTCCGTCCAGGGGATTTTCCAGGCAAGAGTACTGGAGTGGGGTGCCATTGCCTTCTCCGTGTAAAACAAATATACTGTGACAAGATCTTAGCCAGCCCCTCTAGTTGTTGACAGTGTAAAACTTCAATCTAAGAGTTCTTCACACAAATCAGAATAGAAATGAATGCCAATGGGGTCAGTGATGATTTCATTATTTGGAGCTGAAAAACAGAAAGTCATGTGAGAAAAAAATATTGGAATGTGTCAAAAAATGATTCATTATTTCACAAAAAGATAACACAAATATATTCAGGAAGAAATAGAGAGGAAACACATCAGTATGTTTTCTAACTTGAAAATGAACTGTGAAATTTGAAACAGTAGATTTATAAAAATTAAATGGCCAAATGTATGACTTTGTTTGGGTGGGAAAAAGAACCTGAGGCCTAAATTAGTCCCAAAATCACTCCTTATGTCATATGTTATATATAAACTAAAATAATAACATCATTTTTACATTGTGAATGAGGAACTGTTTCTAATACGTGTAAAAGCACATTTGGCACAATATAGGGTTCTTCTGGAAATAGAGTTTTTCTTGTGTTTACTCTTGTACTTGAAGAATATTGTACTTTTTTCCCTTGGCAAGTTAATATCTGTAATACATAATATCTTCTATCCTTCACAGATCTTTATAAAATAAAGTTATACAACAGCATTAGAATTTAAACTTAGAATTTAAATCACTTTAAGGTAAAAAATTGGCTTAACCACAGTGAAGAAACCATACTAATTCTAAGATATCCATGCATTTGAATCCTTTGCAGATTCATTAACCTTATATCTCTCATCTTTCTTTCTTGCAATAGTTTCTCTTGATTAATATCTATGAATGATTTACTCACTAACTGAATAAAAACATTGTCATTTTTGAGACAGATAATCCTAGGCTCGGTTGATTTAGTAACATTTGCAAGTTACTTAATGTTTCTAAACAGTTGTTTGCTTATTAATAAAATGAAGATATTAATAGCTTTTGGCTCTAGATAAACCTAAGGCAGGTAAATGTACAGGGTCTGATGAAGGGCATTTCAAAAAAAAAAAGCTTGCCATAACCTTTTCTGTTTAACTCATCAAATAAAACTTTAAAACCTAAACTTGCAAAACAGTGACTTATTTATTAGGAAGCAGTAGTCAGTGGGGGAGTACTGAGCCCCAGTCTTACCACTGAATGGAATAGCCTCCTGGTTGAGTGATAGTGTGACACCAAACTTCATTCCTTATCTTCCAACAAGCAGGCATTAGAAATAAGTGGTCCCAAGGTAACCAAGCCATTGACCAAGTAAAAGAACTGAGCGTATCACCAGACACATAACTCATGAAGAAGTTCATCTACTCTAAGAGAATATGTCTACAGTTTGATATTGTCTATGAAGAGAAAGTTAGAAATTAGGAGATATTGGAAAATCATATGTATTTTTTGTCTTTTCCACTGTTTTTCCTTCCTTGATAGAATTCAATGTCATTCTGAATATCCATTAAATAATTAGGTATTTTTAGAAGGGTTAGGGTTGAGCAACAACAACAAAAAGTTCACTTGAAAATGAGAATAAAATTAAAATGTTATCATATAAAGATAGCCATCCTAGTAATATAGAGAGTAGGAAGCAATAATAAACTATTTATAAGGCAGTGCAACCTTGAAAACTGGCACTTTGACTTTTCATTATTTTACTAAGGTGACCCACTTGGACTAACCTTAATTAAGAACTGTACTGTCATAAAAACAGATATTATCTTGATTACTATGCATGGAATGTCAATACTCATACTCCCACTTGCTATTTGTAAAGGAATAATAGTCAAAACATATTTATTCTATAGCTATAAAGAAGCATATAGCTGGAATGCATGGTAAGGTCATTTTGTCTATCGTCTTTTTTTATGTGGTTGCAATTAAAATATCTTCACTGACTAAAAATCTCCATTTAAAAAACTTCAGAGAATATATCTCACCCTTTTGAAACAATATCAAAACAATACCACAGGAAAAATATGAACTTAAAAACATTTTTTTATGGTGTGTTCTAATTTGACTCATTTATCCAATTGTTCTTAAAAAGAAGTTTTAATAATCTTCCAAAATCATTCTCCGTTTTTATATCCCTAAAATCCTACATATGCTCAGTGAAAGAATTTCGGTCTAAAATGGAAGCAGAGAATAGAAAATAGAAAATCTTATGCATATGCCCTCAGGGAAACACAACTTGAGGACTGAGAGATGGATTTCCCATAAATACCTAAGTTACAGCAAACTGATAGTATCGGGATGCTCTTAAATGACAGGAAATTGATCAAGGAATCTTGGGAAATTTTGCTTATGTTTTCCAGAGGCATGAATAAGAAGTCACTCTGGGTAAGTTGGTCTTGTAAAATAAACTGAATTGAGCTTTGTTTATGGGACTGGTCTGGTTTTGTCTCCTCCGAAATTTTCAAAGCTAGTCTTCATTTGTTTTTTTAACAGACCCTAACTGAGCTCTCACTTCTTTACCTTTACTGTCCATGAATATAGCCTATCCCAAATAGTCAAGAGACTTCCCTGAAGCTTGCTACAGTTTGTGTGTCCTGAATTGCAATTCTTCTGCTACTCCCAAATGAGACAATTTTTGACAATGTTGAGCTCGTTTCATTGTATATTTTTATTTAGGTAGATATTTCTTTCCATTGGAAGTGAGATCCAAAGGAGATGACCCCTAAAGGATATGACCCTTAAAATTGTTTGTGGTACCCCCATGAACGCCCTGGAGCTTATTGCATCTGTGCTATTGTCTAGTTTTGGTTTGTTTCTCCTCTCAGACTCTGGTCTCCCTCCATTTAGGTGGGATTTCTGGCTGCGTTAAGGATCTGTTTAAAAGTTTTATCCTTTTCAGTGAGCACTTGTTTGTTTTCTTATTGGAAACATGCTAGAATTTTGGTGTAATTTCTTTGGAATGAATGAGAGCAAAAATTAAAAATTCAGTTGAACAAATAAATCATGTTAGAGTACTTGCCACTTCACTTTAGAGACTTTAGTCTCTAAAGCAAAGACTTATTGAGAGCATAAATTGGTCACAGACAAGCCAGACTGACATTAGGTCATCTGTCAACTGCAAGACAATTTACATGTAACCAGGGACAACTGGTCATGGGTCAGAAAATACGGCAAAGGCTGTCTTCCAGGAGAAAAGAGAGGGAATCCCATCAAAGACACACTGTGAAACAAAACTCCCAACCCTGAAACAACATCCATCAGGCTATTTAGGGATTTAGGAATTTTTCTTTTGCTGTCAGAAAATCCTCTGAGATATGAGATGCCAGTCATCTCAATGCCATAATAGTGACCTTTATTCAGAGATCCTCGCTGATTGTATGTTAAAAAATTATGGTCCGTCCTTATGTGCACTTTTGACTAGATGATCCAGTCCTACTAAAGATAATGTAGAACTCCAGTGGCCATTATGAGAAACTTTCAATCTGCCGAAACATGTTTTTCTTCAGACTAAATTAGAAGACTAAGGCAATAAAAACTAAACAATCTGAGTGGGATAACTATTTTAATTGGTACCTAGCTCAGCATTTTAACACATTATTGACCAGGGGATTTTAGCAGAAACTAATGCCTGTGGTCAGCAATTTTTTATGTGAGTGAATATTAAAATGTTTCCAATCGATAACATTCGGGTAACAAAAAGCATATTAATATGTCTCTGGTCAGTAATGTGTTAAGATTAGGTCTTTGTAAAATAGCATTTCTAAGTTAGCTTAAGGAAATAAAGGAGATAAAACAGGCAGCTGAGGCCTCTTCCTTGGTGACAGGAGCCAAGTTTTCCTGTAACCTCATTACTCGACCTCCTCTATATTCAACTTGGCCCTCTTGAAATCCTCTTTCTTTATCTAAACTCCCCTTCTTCTCTAGTGACTAAACTTCACCAACTGAGCCTATTAAAACTTTCCCTTTTAAAATTAGGTATTCTGAGGATCCTGCTAAACCATTAATTAATTTTGTTCTTTGGACCAAAGTTGAACTGGGGTCTATAGTAAGCTATTTTCCCAAGGTAATTGAGGATCCTCAGTTCAGTTCAGTCTTTCAGTCATGTCTGACTCTTTGCGACCCCATGGACTGCAACACGCCAGGTTTCCCTGTACATCATCAACTCCCAGAGCTTGCTCAAACTCATGTCCATCCAGTTGGTGATGCCATCCAACCATCTCATTCTCTGTCGTCCCTTTCTCCTCCTGCCTTCAATCTTTCCCAGCCTCAGGGTTTTTTCCAATGAGACAGTTCGTCACATTGGGTGGCCAAAGTATTGGAGTTTCAGCTTCAGCATCAGTCCTTCCAATGAATATTCAGGACTGATTTCCTTTAGGATTGACTGGTTGGACCTTCTTGTCTGAGGAGGCCTTACAAACAAATGAGAAAAGAAGAGAAGCAAAAGGCAAAGGAGAAAAGGAAAGACATACACATCTGAATACAGAGTTCCAAAGAACAGCAAGAAGAGACAAGAAAGGCTTCCTAAGTGAACAATGTAAAGAAATAGAGGAAAACAATAGAATGAGAAAGACGAGAGATCTCTTTGAGAAAATGAGAGACACCAAGGGAAAATTTCATGCAAAGATTGGCACAGTAAAGAACAGAAATGGTATGGACCTCACCGAAGCAGAATATATTAAGAAGAGGTGGCAAGAATACTCAGAAGAACTATACAAAAAAGATCTTCATGACCTAGAGAATCACGATGGTGTGATCACTCACCTAAAGCGTGACATCCTAGAGTGTGAAGTCAAATGGGCCTTAGGAAACATCACTACGAACAAAGCTAGTGGAGGTTATAGAATTACAGTTGAGCTATTTCAAATCCTAAAAGATGATGTTGTGAAAGTGCTGCACTCAACATGCCAACAAATTTGGAAAACTCAGCAGTGGCCACAGGATAAGGTCAGTTTTCATTCCAATCTCAAAGCAGGGCGATGCCAAAGAATATTCACACTACCGCACAATTGCACTCTTTTAACATGCTAGCAAAGTAATGCTCAAAACCCTATAAGCTAGGCTTTAACAGTATGTGAACTATGAAATTCCAGATGTACAGTCTGGATTAAAAAAGACAGAGGGACAGAGATCAAATTGCCAACATCTGTTGAATCATAGAAAAAGCAAGGGAATTCCAGAAAAATGTCTTCTGTTTCATTGACTATGCAAAAACCTTTGTGGATCACAACAAACTGTGAAAAATTCTTAGAGAGATGGGAGTATCAGACCTGTATGATATTCCTATACCTGCCTCCTGAGAAACCTGTATGCCGGTCAAGAAGCAATAGCAAGAACTGAACATGGAACAACAGACTGGTTCAAAATTGGGAAAGGAGTATATCAAAGCTGTATATTGTCATCCTGCTTAATAACTTATATGCAGAGTACATCATGCGAAATGCCAGGATGGATGAAACATAAGCTGGAATCAGGATTGCCAGGAAAAATATCAATAACCTCAGATACACAGATAATACCACCCTTATGGCAGAAAGCGAAGAGGAACTAAGGGGCCTCTTGATGAAGGTGAGAGAAGAGAGTGAAAAAGCTGCCTTAAAGCTCAATATTCAAAAAACTAAGATGATGGTAACTGGTCTCATCACTTCATGGCAAATAGATGGGGAAACAATGGAAACAGTGACAGACTTTATCTTCTTGCACTCCAGAATCACTGCGGACAGTGACTGTAGCCATAAAATTACCTAAATTCTATAGGGTAAATAAATAAGCAAATGTTAGGAAATAAAACCCTATTTCAGATTAGGTAGGACGTTACCTTTTATTAATAGTTTCTCATAGCTTGTTTCCTTGTACAAATAACAGTCAGGAAAATAAGACCAAGTTCAGTTCAGTTCAGTTGCTCAGTCGTGTCCGACTCTTTGTGACCCCATGAACCGCAGCACACCAGGCCTCCCTGTCCATCACCAACTCCCAGAGTCTACCCAAACTCATGTCCATTGAGTCGGTGATGCTATCCAGCCATCTCATCCTCTGTCATCCCCTTCTCCTCCTGCCCCCAATCCTTCCCAGCATCAGGGTCTTTTCCAATGAGTCAACTCTTCGCTTGAGGTGGCCAAAGTACTGGAGTTTCACCTTCAACATCAGTCCTTCCAATGAACACCAAGGACTGATTTCCTTTAGGATGGACTGGTTGGATCTCTTTGCAGTCCAAGGGACTCTCAAGAGTCTTCTCCAACACCACAGTTCAAAAGCATCAATTCTTTGGCACTTAGCTTTCTTCATTGTCCAACTCTCACATCCATACATGACTACTGGAAAAACCATAGCCTTGACTAGATGGACTTTTGTTGGCAAAGTAATGTCTTTGCTTTTAAATATGCTATCTAGGTTGGTCATAACTTTCCTTCCAAGGAGTAAGCGTCTTGTAATTTCATGGCTGCAATCACCATCTGCAGTGATTTTGGAGCCCCAAAAATAAAGTCTGCCACTGTTACTGTTTCCCCATCTATTTGCCATGAAGTGATGGGACCAGATACCATGATCTTAGTTTTATGAATGTTGAGCTTTAAGCCAACTTTTTCACTCTCCTCTTTCACTTTCGTCAAAAAGCTGTTTATTTCTTCTTCACTTTCTGTCATAAGGGTGGTGTCATCTGCATATCTGAGGTTATTGATATTTCTCCCACCAATCTTGATTCCAGCTTGTGCTTTACTCTGCAACTATTATTTTTCTTGTGAAAAACACTTGCTTTTCTAGAAATTTCTGAAATTATTCATAAATTGAGACCTTACATTAATTGTGGTTTTGGTCTCCTTCTGCCCATTTAAGGGTCAAATATAAGGATGTTTTTATGTTTAAAATACTTTATTTCAAGTTTTAGTGGCCAGAAAATGAAATTTTTTCACCAAGGATAATTTTACATTGGTCCATCTTAAAATGTTCAGTTCATGTTCTTAACACATCTTTGTATACTTACAAAGGTCATTATCAAGTCACATGTTGTTAAATTCACTTAGTATAAATAAGCAAATATTTGTAAGTAAAGTTAACATTAAAGTAAAATATTAAGGTAAACAGTAAGGCATACTTTCTTCTATAGTATTCCTTTTATTTATTCTATAGAATTTAAACTTTGCCTTTCTTTAAAGTGCTTCACATACCAGAACCAACTCACAGCAGCATACACTGATGAACAAGTTAAAAAACTTCTGATATGCCAAAGAATATCCATGGAGCACTTTAAAATTGTAAAACATTGGATTAGTTCAACCTGAAGCAAAGTGGACATATTCCAGGCTCTTTTTTTTTTTTTTCAGGAAAATAATTATATCCATTTGAATCTGGCAGAGTTATGTTTTTGGATGGACTTTGATGGCAGACATAGTAATGAAGCTCACTTTAAAAAAAAAATGATAGTAAAAACATCAAGTAAAAAACATGCAGTTAAATTACTATGGGTGAAAAACATTGTGTTTTAACAGCACTGAAAGCAGATAAAAAGCATAATCTATAGTCTATACTATATATATACATATATATATGCATATGCTATATAATAATTAGCAGTCTCAAAAAGTATACTGTAAAATATGGAATATATTAAGACAACTGGGTTATCATTTTCTAAGTTTATTAAAGGTTTCCAAAATTGGGATTCTTGTTCTATGGGGTCCATTTATATTTTATGGAAAGTCCAAGTTTTTTTTGTTGTTAGTAATGGGTATGTAACTTTTATTTTTAAAAGAATTAGAGTCACTAAAATGAGTAAATGTAGTATGAAAATCCAAAACAGGAACCAGTAAAACATGATTTGGAAGACAGGAAAGACAAGAATGTTCACAAACCTATGCAAAAATAATTATAAACACAGTCCTAAATTAGAGAAGCACAAATTACTCTAAAAATATTTTGGACCTATTTTTGTAAAAATAATTATATTTAGTACCATTTAATTAGTACCAATTTCATTTGTGTTTTAAAACTTAAATTCAGATACAACTTTCCAAGAGTATAGTTATATGTGCATGTCCCTAAAGTCATATGATAAAGGGACTTCCTGTGACCACTAAGCTAGAGCCAGTCTGCTTAAAGACATTTTGGGAGCCTCATATAAATGTGTTAGGTTTCTGCATGTTTTTACTCTTTTTTCTAAATACTTTTAAATGAATAGCATAATGCCAGTTATTATCACATTAACTCATCAAGTGCCAGTGGTGTATCTTTCCTTTTTTAATGTGTCAATGATGTTGATATCACTTTCCAGAGGAGATTGAGGAAAGCTCAGGGATCACAACATAATTTTATGTAGGATGACTATTAGAGCCACGATTTATTTAATACCATTTATCTTAAATTAGAAATTTCAAATATTTTCATCGTGTCCTTCTTAGGAATTTTCATAATCTTCTACTGAACCATCACTTTAGTCGACACATTTGTCACAATTGGTTAAAACTCTCTGTTAACAGTGACCTTTCCCTCCAACTCCTAAATAAACAAAAATATATTAAAAAGCATTTCAAAGTAAGACTTATTTTTCTTATACATTAAATCAATTGCTGCTGCTGCTGCTGCTAAGTCACTTCAGTCGTGTCTGACTCTGTGCGACCCCACAGACGGCAGCCCACCAGGCTCCCCCGTCCCTGGGACCCTCCAGGCAAGAACACTGGAGTGGGTTGCCAGTTCCTTCTCCATTGCATGAAAGTGAAGTCGCTCAGTCATGTCAGACTCTTAGCGACCCCATGGACTGCAGCCTACCAGCCTCCTCTGTCCATGGGATTCTCCAATCAGAGTCTATGCCGAAACTCGGAACTTAAAATTGGACCTGCTTCTCTAAATGTAAAGTGGCAGAAGCATTTACATGTTTAAAACAGTCTTGTTTCTATGGAATATCAAAACTCACAAAAGAAAATCTAGTCTTAGAGTAACAGAATCAGAAGAGCTGGATACTTTAAGCACACACAAACAAATGCATACATATACACATACATTCACACACACACACAGTGCAAGAAAAAAAAAAATGTTTCTTAGGCATAATGTGAGGGAGAAAGAAAAAGCTAAAAAAACACATCATTCTCTTTAGTGAATTTATTACAATACCTCACAAATAAATATTATATCTGAACCTTATTAGAATGAAACAGTTGGAAATCAAATTAGAATCATATCACCAGATCAGATACTGTGTTTCATTCTGGTGAATATAATAACATTGACTTTTTTTGTTTATTTCTTACAAAGTTTATATATTTCCTAAGAGAAATTCACAGTGGTTAAAGGCCAGACCCTAAAAAAAACAAGCAACTTGATCTGGAACCCAAGACTGCTTTGAAAGTAATTCTGACTTGGATTCTTACATAATTTTTATCTGATTAAACCTAATATTATTAATTTTAATATTAAAATAAAGGCATAATCAATTATCACATGCCCACCATGTATTTATTATGATCTTCAGCTTTAAGTCAAGCCTCAAAATCAAAATTAATAACGAAGGTTTATACATAAGGAAACAGGTCTGCATGGTTCAAGTTATTTTCCCAAAATAATAAAGCTATGGCCTAGAAAAACTGGGGTGTAAACTAAGAAAAGTCTTTGTTCCAAATTTTTCAATCTTTCCTATTAACTCATAATAACAGGTTACATTATTATTTGGTTTTCTAAAGTGTATATATAAATTAGATAACCATTAGATATAAATGACTACCAAATAATGGCACTATTTCAAAGCTTTTTTTAATTGTCAGTGTCAGAAAGGAAATTACATACTATTTTCAGTCAATATGGGTTTCACTCTAGTGATTATGGGCCATTTTTGTCTGGTTCAAAATTTTATCTCCAGTGTTAAACACAATACTTAGTACCTAATAATTGCTGAGTCTTTTTGAAAAAATGAATGAATGGACAAATGAATGAATTCTGGTGGATTTTAACAGTAAAGTTAATTTTGTTTTATTAGAAATTAATTTCTTTAGTTCCTATCTTATTGTGATATTTCAAAAAGACTTAGTAAACAAAACAGAAAACAAATTGTTCAAATAAGGAAACAAACTCCTTTTATGTGTAGGGGGCAGGGTTTCTGTTTGCCATACAATTATTAAAATAAAACTATATATATATATATAGAGAGAGAGAGAGGGAAGATTTTTAAAATATTTCTTTTTTTTACTGATTAATATAATCAAATTTTGAAATATAAATTCAGGATGTACAAAAGGAATAAACTAGCAATACCATTAATCATGTTGCAGATGCACATTTTTATAATATTTAACTGGAGGAAACTCAAAGTCCATGATCAAATGTGAACTGTGCACTGGGCCTTTGTCCCCACATCACTGGACCTTGAGGTATCAATAATTATTGTGACTCTTGTGCAAAACAATACTTTCTTATGGTCTCCTGAGAAGACAAATGTGCTATGTGATTGAAAAACTACTTTTAATGTGAGCATTGACAAGTAAAATGCTTAAAGTATTAGCCAGCAATCCAAAATGTTAAGGTTAATGTTCACTATTTGTGTTTGTTTGCAAGGGCTGCCATAACAACATACCACTGACTAGGTGGTCAAAAAAAAAATTATGTTTTCACAGTCCTGGGAGCTAGAAGTCCATGATCAATATATGGGCAGGTCTTATTTCTTCTGAATTCTCTCCCTGTCCTCACCTCATCTTCCCTCTGTGCATATGTGCCCCTGGTGTGTCTCTGTGTTGTAATCTCCTCTTCTTATAAAGACACCAGTCAGGATAGGTTAGGGCCCACCAAATCAGCCTCATTTTAAATTGGCTACCTCTTTAAAGACCTTATCTCTAAATACAGTCATGTTCTGAGGTACTGGAGGTCAAGACTTGAAAACATAAATTCAGGGAAGAGAATTCAGCTTATAACACTGATACAAGTTTTGCAACTGAATAATTAAGTATAATTTGTTTAGGTAATCAAGACTGGTTCATTTAGGACAGATCACAGTGGAATCCAAGGTGAAAAAATGTCAGAAGTAGGCAAGACGCATAAAGCAGTAAAGACTAAAACCCAAAGATTTTGAAAAAACAAAAAATAAAGCTCCTTCATTCTAAACAATGTGTTATTTTCTAAGCCATTGTATCAATAAAATTTTGCTTTCCTGCATTGCCTGGATCATGAAACAACATTTTCAACCATCTTTATTCTCTTTTAGGAAGCGCAGGCGGCTGCAACGGCGGTGGAAAATTCTTAAAGAGATGGGAATACCAGACCACCTGACCTGCCTCTTGAGAAATGTGTCTGCAGGTCAGGAAGCAACAGTTAGAACTGGACATGGAACAACAGACTGGTTTCAAATAGAAAAAGGAGTACGTCAAAGCTGTATATTATCACCCTACTTATTTAACTTCTATGCAGAGTACACCATGAGAAACACTGGGCTGGAGGAAGCACAAGCTGGAATCAAGATTGCCAGAAGAAATATCAATAACCTCAGATATGCAGATGACAACACCCTTATGGCAGAAAGTGAAGAAGAACTAAAGAGTCTCTTGATGAAAGTGAAAGAGGAGAGTGAAAAAGTTGGCTTAAAGCTCAACATTCAGAAAACTAAGATCATGGCATCCGGTCCCATCACTTCATGGCAAATAGAGGGGGAAACAGTGGAAACATTGGCAGACTTTATATTTTTGGGCTCCAAAATCACTGCAGATGGTGACTGCAGCTATGAAATTAAAAGACGCTCACTCCTTGGAAGGAAAGTTATGACCAACCTAGACAGCATATTAAAGAGCAGAGACGTCACTTTGCCAACAAAGGTCTGTTGAGTCAAGGCTATGGTTTTTCCAGTAGTCATGTATGGATGTGAGTGTTGGACTATAAAGAAAGCTGAATGCAGAAGAATTGATGCTTTTGAACTGTGGTGTTGGAGAAGACTCTTGAGAGTCCCTTGGACTGCAAAGAGATCCAACCAGTCCATCCTAAAGGAAATCAGTCCTGGGTGTTCATCGGAAAGACTGATGTTGAAGCTGAAACTCCAATACTTTGGCCATCTGATGCAAAGAGCTGACTCACTGGAAAAGGCCCTGATGCTGGGAAAAAAGAGGGCAGGAGGAGAAGGGGACGACAGAGGATGAGGTGGTTGGATGGCATCACTGACTCAATGGACATGGGTTTGGGTAAACTTCAGGAGTTGGTGATGGACAGGAAGGCCTGGCGTGCTGCAGTTTATGGGGTCGCAAAGAGTTGGACACGACTGAGCAACTGAACTGAACTGATTCTCTTTTAGAGAAAAGCATTTAAGATAAGTAAGTTGTGTGATGGAATTCAAAAATATTATATGTATTTTTTACTCCAATCCTATCTTAATCTTAGATTTATTTCTAGAGCCCATACTTGTACATTTTAGATATAACATATTGTGATCTTAAGATTCCTGAATATCGGATTCTTACTAGATAAGACAACACTTCTCCTGAAATTCTCAACAGAGAAAAACATCAAATATGAAGAAAAACAAAAATGAAAGCATTTAGTTATTAACTAGTCTTACTCTCCTACTTCTCAGTTTAGCAGGTTTGGTTAATAGGAAGCAACTAGTGGCTTATAGGGCTTCCCAGATGGCTAGTGGTAAAGAACCTGACTGCTAATGCAGGAGACATGAGAGACTGATTTGATTCCTGGATTGGGAAGATCCCCTGGAGGAGGGCATGGCAACCCACTCCAGTATTCTTGCCTGGAGAATCCCATGGACAGAGGAGCCTAGTGGGCTGCAGTCCATTGAGTCGCACAAAGTCAGACACGATTGAAGGGACTTAGCACACACACACAGTGGCTTAAAAGTGATACCCAAATCCTTTCTGCATGGCCCTAAGTATGGAGCCAATTGAAGAATAAGAGTGACAACAAAGTGGGTAAAAAAATTGGTCACAATGTTCAGGAAATGCTTTGCCCACAAGTTTGATGGAGGATATTGGTGTTAAGTTTGTCCCTTAGCAATTCACACCTTTGTAAAAAAGAATTAACTTACTATTATTTTTAGTTAACCTTCAGTATGCTGAGTGTAACTTAGAAGCTAATGGAACTAATTTGTGTGTGTGTATATATGCACAGGAAATACTATTAGAGTTATTTTTTAATCACTATATGCTTCTGCCTTGTCATAGCTATTAGGGGCAGTTAGTTCATGGTCATACATATTTTTAATTCTTTACAAAATAGTTTTTTTATGTTTAATCAAAATTTCCAATTATTTGCATTTGTCTCATAATCTCCTGATATGTGATACATTATCAGGAGAACAATGCAGAAGTTAAGATGGATGAAAAGCTGTGAAATATTCTGTGCTTTTTAGGATATCCTTCTTTTGACACTGAAACCTGAAATTATGGCAAAGATAAAAACTGCAGTAAGAAAAACCTTCTGTGTAATATCACATATTAAATATTATGACTCCAATATTTTTCATTAGTCAAAGAAAGAAATAAGCTTGTAAAAGTAAAAAGTAACATATATAAATTAAAAAATAAACATATATTAATCTTTCCATACATCCCACCCTCTCCTCCACTCTCCCCATGAATGGAAACTTACATTCAGTTCAGTTCAATTCAGTTGCTCAGTCGTGTTTGACTCTTTGTGACCCCATGAACTGCAGCACGCTAGGCCTCCCTGTCCATCACCAACTCCCAGAGTCCACCCAAACTCATCTGCATTGAGTCTGTGATGCCATACAACCATCCCATCCTCCATTGCCCCCTTTTCCTCCTGCCCTCAATCTTTCCCAGCATCAGGATCTTTTCCAATGAGTCAGCTCTTCACATCAGGTAGCCAACGTATTGGAGTTTAAGCTTCAACATCAGTTCTTCCAATGAACATCCAGGACTGATCTCCTTTAGGATGAACTGGTTGGATCTCCTTGCAGTCCAAGGGACTCTCAAGAGTCTTCTCTAACACTACAGTTCAAAAGCATCCATTTTTCAGCACTCAGCTTTCTTTATAGTCCAACACTCACATCCATGCATGACTACTGGAAAATCCATAGCCTGAATTAGATGGACCTTTGTAGGCAAAGTGACGTCTCTGTTTTTTAATATGCTGTCTAGGTTGGTCATAACTTTCCTTCCAAGGAGTGAGCGTCTTTTAATTTCATGGCCGCTGTCACCATCTGCAGTGATTTTGGAGCCCAGAAAAATAAAGTCAGCCTCTGTTTTCACTGTTTCCCCATCTATTTGCCATGAAGTGATGGGACCGGATGCCATGATCTTAGTTTTCTGAATGTTGAGCTTTAAGCCAACTTTTTCACTCTCCTCTTTCACTTTCATCAAGAGGCTCTTTAGTTCTTCTTCACTTTCTGCCATAAGGGTGTTGTCATCTGCATATCTGAGGTTATTGACATTTCTCCCGGTAATCTTGATTCCAGCTTGTGCTTCATCCAGCCCAATGTTACCTTATGTAAAATAGATAGCCAAGGGGAATTTGCTGTATGGCTCAGGAAACTCAAACAGGGGCTCTGTATCAACCTAGAGGGGTGGGATGGGGAGGGTAGTGGGAGGGAGCTTCAAAAGGAAGGGATATATGTATACCTATGGCTGATTCATGTTGAGGTTTGACAGAAAACACCAAAATTCTATAAAGAAATTATCCTTCAATAAAAAAATTTAATTAATTAAAAATATATACTTATATAGTCAGCAAAGCACATTGCCAAAAATAGAAACATATTGTTCATAATTTGGTATTCAACTATATAATTTCTTACAAAAAATGTTGCAAATATAAGGATCATAACAGAAATGTGCTCTGCTAAAGCATTGTTCTTTATTATCAAAGCCATTTTTGTGACAGATTATATTCCATGTATTTACAATTAAATTTTATTCAATAAGAGAAAAGTAATAGTTAATGTATTACATACAGACTATTGTTGCTAGAGTTTCTCAAGAACTGCTGCTGCTGCTGACCTAAATGGGGTCATAATCTATGGATCCTAAAGTAAAATTACATCTTTATGTGCTTTATCGCCATCTAGCTCACTGCCTAAGTATTAACTCATTTATATATATATTTTGATGGGCTGTGTACATTAGGTTTTTTTATATCTGTATTTGTCGTATATTTATGATGTTGTATACGTACAAAATATATCATGAATATGCATCATGTATTTAAAATATCAAATCAATACATATGCATATATTCAAGTATACTACACTTACTGCTGATGGTATTAAATTTCTTTTTAAATAATTACCACTTAATATCAGCAAAATTTGTCAGAAATAGCAATAGTCACAAAAAGAGAAAGCTCTAATATATGAGCCCATTCCAACATTCATAATTCATTGGATTATACCATTTTACAAATGGTATGACCTTCAAACTGGACTGGGTCTACTTTACAAAGTCTTGGGGGAAAAAAACATAATTGTGACGGACAAAAATTATTTCCTAAATAAAAGACTATAAGCAAAGTATGTCAGTTACATGTGGTTTTACTGAATTCCTGAATACTAGTTAAAATAGGATTACAGTTAGCTGGCTATTTCCCAAGAGAACTTTTTTTTTTTTTAAGAAATTTGACTTATGGGCATATGGAATACACACACACACACTCAATTAATAAGTAGGGATGGACATACTTTACAGCAAAGAGCAATGGTCATCTACATGAAGATTTGAGCTACACACTAAATTTTTCTACTACTGTTGCAATAAACAAATCAAAAAATTCAGCGATATATCTAGCAAACATTTATTTTTCTCACTTGTGGTCAGTTTAACAACTGGGTGACCTTGCATTATATTTCAAGGAGCTCGACTTGACTCTGGACTTTGAGGAGAGTTCAGATATATTGCACATGTATTCATATTCACCAAGGGCAAGCACTACCCAGGGCATATTACTTTCATGGTTGACCCAGGAGTAAAAGAGTGCAAGCCAAACCACACAAGAACCAAAACTACTCAGAGCTCATTGAACAAACTAAGTCAAAGTTATATCCATGATCTGTGCAGAAGAAATGTGTACTATACCCCGAGGGATATGGAGAAGTGGGTGAATGAAAAAAATTCTATCAACTAATACAAATATGTGAACACAAAAAGATGCTCTAAGGATTTATTATATATATATATATGTATACATATTTCTAGTAAATTATATTATTTGTGTTAATAAACTTAATTTAGAACAGTTTTAGATTTATAGAATTATTGTGAAGACATAAAATAATTCTACATACACACTAATTTAGACTCTTATCTAGGACAATATCTCAGACAGTCCTTGTTTTTCATGATCTTAACAGCTCTGGTTACTGTCCACCATTTTATAGAATGTTTCTCAATTAGAATTTGTCTGATTTTTGTCCTATGATTAGAGTAGTGTTATGTGTTTTTCTGTGGAAGACCTCAGTGGTAAAATGCCATTCTTAGCACACAGCATCATGGATATACACTGTCAATATGACAGCATGTAGGATGCTAACCTTGATCATGCAACTTGAGGTAGTGTTTGTCAGGTTTCTCCACTGTCAATTATTTTCCGTTTCTAAGCAAAAAGCAAAGGAGAAAAGGAAAGACATTCCCATGTGAATGCAGAGTTCCAAAGAATAGCAAGGAGAGATAAGAAAGCCTTCCTCAGCGATCAGTGCAAAGAAATAGAGGAAAACAACAGATGGGGAAAGACTAGAGATCTCTTCAAGAAAATTAGAGATACCAAAGGAACATTTCATGCAAAGATGGGCTCCATAAAGAACAGAAATGGTATGGACCTAACAGAAGCAGAAGATATTAGGAAGAGGTGGCAAGAATACACAGAAGAACTGTACAAAAAAGATCGTCATGACCCAGATAATCACGATGGTGTGATCACTCACCTAGAGCCAGACATCCTGGAATGTGAAGTCAAATGGGCCTTGGAAAGCATCACTACGAACAAAGCTAGTGGAGGTGATGGAATTCCAGTTGAGTTATTTCAAATCCTCAAAGGTGATGCTGTAAAAGTGCTGCACTCGATATGCCAGCAAATCTGGAAAACTCAGCAGTGGCCACAGGACTGGAAGAGGTCAGTCTTTGTTCCAATCCCAAAGAAAGGCAATGCCAAAGAATGCTCAAACTACCGCACAATTGCACTCATCTCACATGCTGGTAAAGTAATGCTCAAAATTCTCCAAGCCAGGCTTCAGCAATACGTGAACCGTGAACTTCCAGATGTTCAAGCTGGTTTTAGAAAATGCAGAGGAACCAGAGATCAAATTGCCAATATCCGCTGGATCATCGAAAAAGCAAGAGAGTTCCAGAAAAACATCTATTTCTGCTTTATTGACTATGCCAAAGCCTTTGACTGTGTGGATCATAGTAAACTATGGAAAATTCTGAAAGAGATGGGAATACCAGACCATCTGACCTGTCTCTTGAGAAACCTGTATGCAGGTCAGGAAGCAAGAGTTAGAACTGGACATGGAACAACAGACTGGTTCCAAATAGGAAAAGGAGTACGTCAAGGCTGTATATTGTCACCCTGCTTATTTAACTTATATGCAGAGTACATCATGAGAAATGATAGGCTGGAAGAAACACAAGCTGGAATCAAGATTGCTGGGAGAAATATCAATAACCTGAGATATGCAGATGACACCACCCTTATGGCAGAAAGTGAAGAAGAACTAAAGAGCCTCTTGATGAAAGTGAAAGAGGAGAGTGAAAAGGTTAGCTTAAAGCTCAACGTTCAGAAAACTAATATCATGGCATCTGGTCCCATCACTTCATGGGAAATAGATGGGGAAACAGTGGAAACAGTGTCAGACTTTATTTTTTGGGGCTCCAGAATCACTGCAGATGGTGACTGCAGCCATGAAATTAAAAGATGCTTACTCCTTGGAAGGAAGGTTATGGCCAACCTAGATAGCATATTTAAAAGCAGAGACATTACTTGGCCAACAAAAGTCCATCTAGTCAAGGCTATGGTTTTTCCAGTGGTCATGTATGGATGTGAGAGTTGGACAGTGAAGAAAGCTGAGCACCGAAGAATTGATGCTTTTGAACTGTGGTGTTGGAGAAGACTCTTGAGAGCCCCTTGGACTGCAAGGAGATCCACCAATCCATCCTAAAGGAGATCAATCCTGGGTGTTCATTGGAAGGTCTGATGTTGAAGCTGAAACTCCAATACTTTGGTCACCTCATGCGAAGGGTTGACTCATTGGAAAAGATCCTAATGCTGGGTAGAATTGGGGGCAAAAGGAGAAGGGGACGACAGAGGATGAGATGGTTGGATGGCATAACTGACTCGATGGACATGGGTTTGGGTAGACTCCGGGAGTTGGTGATGGACAGAGAGGCCTGGCGTGCTGCAATTCATGGGGTCGCAAAGAGTCGGACATGACTGAGTGGCTGAACTGAACTGATCCTGTACTCCTGAAGAAAGTCACTCTGCACTGTTCATACATAAGATGTGGGCATTAATCTTTACCTACTGAAAGGTTGAGTATCTATGTGCGTGTGCATGCTAAAGTCACTTCAGTCATGTCCGACTCCATGCAATCCTATGACCTGTAGTCTGACAGGCTCCTCTGTCCATAGAATTCTCCAGGCAAGAATACTGGAGTGGGTTGCCATGCCCTCCTCCAGGGGATCTTCCTGACCCAGAGATAGAACCCGCATCTCTTGAGTCTCCTGTATTGGCAGGCGGGTTCTTTACCACTAGCACCACCTGGGAAGTCCTAGCATATCTATATAAATGGTTTTCAATTCTTCTGCACAGGAAATCGGCCTACTATTCCTCATGTATTTAATCACTTCTTTATATCAATAAATGAACGTGTATTTTATACTTATAATCTAACACTGTCCTATTTTGTTTCTCAAAGTATGCCAGCTCTTTTAGCTGGCTCCTGAATCAATCTTTTATTTCTTCATCTCTGTGTATGTGTAGGTGAAGGGGCATGTGAGACATCTTTAGTTCCTGGCACTACAAAATACTTCAGGCTCAGGACACACATTTTCTGTCCCAGTCCAAGAATCAACCATTTCTCCAAAGAGCCCTGCTTCCATTTTGGAGAATGGTATTACAAACCAAGATCTGGCTGCCATGTATGATTGTCGCTACTGGGGTTTGTTGAAGTGTTTTTAATGATAAAAACATGAGTATCCATAGGAAATTAGATATAGCCAAAAATTAATATTAAAGCAATATCTTCATTTTCAACAGACTATACTGTTCTCAGAGTGAAAGAAAACTAACTGGTGTGCTCCACACTTAGGAAAATCATGCAAATTGAAAATTTGGGATATATTTCTAGAAAACATGTATATTTGCATATATATGTATGTGTGTGTATTCACTTGCACTATAGATATATTTCATATATGTATAAATTATATAAATATATACACATCAAAATGAATTGGTATACATACATGTATATTAATATATAGGAGAATGCTAAAGATAAAAGTTAAAAATCTTTCTAAATTCAACCCTGATCATTCCTTCACATAACAAAAATGTTTGGTCATTTTAACATGTAAATAAATGTTATATGAGATGGGGTAATCATAAATATAAATTTAAATACTTATTCTGATTTTGATCTTTGGAATTTGTTAATAATTTCCAACAGATAGCAATATAAACAATTCTGATGATTATATACGACCTTGCATTTCAGCAAACTATTTTTTGGTTTCTCTTTGTCTTCCTTAGCTAACCTCTGATTCTCAGCCAGTCTGAGAGTAAAAGCACACTAGTTACTGTGAATTTACTTCTGAATAATGCTTTCCAATCTGGAAATTTATTCTGATGACTGTTCTTTATTCCTTTAGCTCTCTGTGCCTATTGAACATGACTTTTGTAACTCCCTATAGTTTTCCCTTTCTGTCAACATAAGCAGTAGCCTGTTAGAATCTAGTGCAAAACTCAGAGTACTGTTGAACCACTGCTAGAGTATGTCACACCCTAATTTACCAAGTAAATTCAATATGCCAACATGTAGGATTTACATTAGGGTTATCTAAAATGGCACGCAATGTGATTGTCAGTGCTATCAAATGGATTTGATATCGGTATCGTATTCTAGTCTTTCTTGAAGAAATATATGGATATCATCTGTATATAATCACAACCTTATTAGAAAAGAGAGTGATCCACTGAGGCTGGAGTACAAAATTATTTTCTACTCCTGATCCCACCATTAACCTGCCACTCTACCTTGAGAAAATCAACCACATTTCTATGAACTTCAGTTTTCTCATTTCCAAAAACTAGGATAATGCTTATTTGGCATGAAGTCTGATGGTGTTCAGGGTGACTGCATAGGGAATATCTTGAAAAAGGAGCAAGCCTCATGGTATTTATTATGTGGATTGCCTCCACACCATACTGGAGCAAACAATCCAAGAGCTTCTAATGCTTGGCTTTTCTACTGTTTTAAATTATGTCTCTTATTAATATTTGAAGCTACTTTTGAGAAGAACTAATAATATCTCAATAAACATTCATTACTTTACCACCTGGGACAAATAGTTGAGAGAATAAGAAAATGGTTTAATAAGTAAAGGGAAATTGTTTTTATTTTTATTTCTAATAATTTCTTATGAAAGTCAGAGAAAACACTACAAATTTAAAGGCAATAAAACTATTTAAAACCAATAACCTGGGGTTTAATTTCTAAAATAGAGCTAGTAACTTTGTAGTAGAATCAATGCCAAGAGTTTTACTCAGGCCTTTTAAAAATATATAAATTGCTATACCTAATAATGCCTTTCATACTGTGAGTTTGCACTAAATGAATAATGTAATAATTATAAATACAATGTGGAGACAGAAGTTTTTTTTAAAAATTACAAAGGTAGAAAAGTTCTGAGGATAAGTTTCTGATATTTTCTGATTTGAAGACAGAAATACACAAAACAGTTATATACTGTGTTAGAAGAAATACTATTAAGAATTCATTAGCACAAGCTTTACTAAATGTGATAATATGAGATTATTTCAAGATTATTCTTCTGGCTGCAATATAGATATAGTATAATCTACTCAAATTGCCAACATCTGCTGGATCATCAAAAAAGCAAGAGAGTTCCAGAAAAACATCTATTTCTGCTTTATTGACTATGCCAAAGCCTTTACCTGTGTAGATCACGATAAACTGTGGAACATTCTGAAAGAGATGGGAATACCAGACCACGTGACCTGCCTCTTGAGAAATCTGTATGCAGGTCAGGAAGCAACAGTTAGAACTGGACATGGAACAACAGATTGGTTCCAAATAGAAAAAGGAGTACGTCAACACTGTATATTGTTACCCTGCTTATTTAACTTCTATACAGAGTACATCATGAGAAATGCTGGGCTGGATGAAGCACAAGCTGGAATCAAGATTGCCAGGAAAAAAACCAATAACCTCAGATATGCAGATGACACCACCTTTATGGCAGAAAGTGAAAAAAAAACAAACTAAAGATCCTCTTGATGAAAGTGAAAGAGGAGAGTGAAAAATTTGGCTTAAAGCTCAACATTCAGAAAACTAAGATCATGGCATCTGGTCCCATCACTTCATGGCAAATAGATGGGGAAACAGTGGCAGACTTTATATTTTGGGGCTCCAAAATCACTGCAGATGGTGACTGCAGCCATGAAATTAAAAGACACCTACTCCTTGGAAGGAAAATTATGACCAACCTAGACAGCATATTAAAAAGCAGAGACATTACTTTGCCAACAAAGGTCCATCTAGTCAAGGCTAGGGTTTTTCCATTAGTCATGTATGGATGTGAGAGTTGGACTATAAAGAATGCTGAGGTCCAAAGAATTGATGCTTTTGAACTGTGGTGTTCGAAAAGACTCTTGAGAGTCCCTTGAACTGCAAGGAGATCAAACCAGTCCATCTTAAAGGAAATAAGTCCTTGGTGTTCATTGGAAGGACTGATGTTGAAGCTGAAACTCCAATACTTTGGCCACCTGATGTGAAGAGCTGACTCATTAGAAAAGTCCCTGATGCTGGGAAAGATTGAAGTAGGGAGGAGAAGGGGACAACAGAGGATGGGATGGTTGGACAGCATCACCGACTCAATGGGCATGAGTTTGAGTAATCTCTGGGAGTTGGTGATGGACAAGGAGGCCTGGTGTGCTGCAGTCCATGGGGCCGCAAAGAGTCAGACACAACTGAGTGACTGAACTGAAATGAACTGATAGTATATAGATACTAGACTATAGTATAATATAGTCTACAGTACAAGAGCATATAGCTTAGATTGATGATGATCAGTCAGGTTTGTTTGTTCTGAGTATTTGTATGTGGCTATGACAAACCTAGACAGTATATTAAAAAGCACAGACATCACTTTGTCAAAGTGTGTATCATCAAAGCTATGCTTTTTCCAGTAATGCATAGATGTGAGAGTTGAACTATAAATAAGGTTGAGCACTGAAGAACTGATGCTTTCAAACTGTGGTGCTGGAAAAGACTCTTGAGAGTCCCTCAGACAGCAAGGAGATCAATCCCATCAATCCTAAAGGAAATCAACCCTGAATATTCTTTGGAAGGACTAATGCTGAAGCTGTGATACTTTGGCCATCTGATGTGAAGAGCCAGCTCACTGGAAAAGACTCTGATGTTGGGAACAATTGAGGGCAGGAGAAGGAGACAGCAGAGGATGAGATGGTTGAATGGCATCACTGAGTCAGTGGATGTGAACTTGAGCAAACTCTGGAAGATAGTGAATGACAGAGAAGCCTGGTGTGCTGCAGTCCATGGGATCACAGAGAGTCAGATGCAACTTAGTGCCTGAACAACAATAATATCAATGACAAATAAAATACAAGGTCATATGTAAAGGTAGCATATCTGGGGCCCAACTAGCCTCCATTGGTGAGTTAATTTGGATATAAAAAGAGGAGTGGTCAAATCAAAACTACTATGGGGTATCACCTCACACAGGTCAGAATCAGTTCAGTTCAGTTGCTCAGTCATGTCCAACTCTTTGCAGCCCCATGGACTGCAGCACACTAGGCCTCCCTGTCCATCACCAACTCCCAGAGTTTACCCAAACTCATGTCCATTGAGTCAGTGATGCCATCCAACCATCTTATTCTCTTTTCATCCCCTTCTCTTCCCACCTTCGATCTGTCTCAGCATCAGGGCCTTTTCAAGTGAGTCAGCTCTTCACATCAGGTGGCCAAAGTATTGGAGTTTCAGCTTCAGCATCAGTCCTTCCAATGAACACTCAGGACTGATTTCCTTTAGGATGGACTGGTTTGATCTCCTTGCTGTCCAAGGGACTCTCAAAAGTCTTCTCCAACACCACAGTCCAAAAGCATCAATTCTTTGCCACTCAGCTTTCTTTATAGTCCAACTCTCACATTCATACATGACCACTGGAAAAACCATAGCCTTGACTAGATGGACCTTTGTTGGCAAAGTGATGTCTCTGCTTTTTAATATGCTGTCTAGGTTGGTCCATCCATCATAAAAAAGTCTACAGTCAATAAATTTTGACAAGGGTGTGGAGAAAAGGGAACCCTCCTACATTGTTCATTAGAATGTAAACTGGTATAATCACTATGGAGAAGAGTGTGGAGGTTCCTTAAAAATCTAAAAATAGAACTATCATATGATCAGCAATCTTGCTTCTGGGCATATATCTGGAGAAAACCATACTCTGAAAAGAAACACACCCACCCATTGTTCACTGCCGCACTATTTACAATAGCCAAGACATGGAAACAACCTAAATGCCAGGGACAGAAGAATGAAGAAAGAATATGTGGTACACATATTCAATGGAATATTACTTAGCCATAAAAATAAATGAAATAATTCCATTTGCAGCAACACAGATGGACAACGAAATTATCATACTAACTGAAGGGAGAGAGAGAAAGACAAATATATCACTTAAATGATACAAATGAACTTATTTACAATACATAAACAGACTCACAAAATTCAAAAACAAACTTACAGTTACCAAAGGAGAAACATGGTGGGTGAGGGATAAATTAGAAGACTGGGATTAACATATACATGCTACTATATATAAAATATATAACCAACAAGTACCTACTGTATAACACAGGGAACTCTACTCAATATTCTGTAATAACTTCTATGGGAAAATAATCTAGAAAAGAATAGATACATGTATATGTGTAACCGAATCACTTTGCTGTACACCTGTAACCAACACAACATTGTACATCAACTATACTCCAACATTAAAAAATTAAATATAAAAGGAGAGGTGGTGAGGAATAGTTGAGGCTAGTGTTTAGCAACATTCAGTGGGAAATACTCAATTCTTCACCATCTATTATACTGTAGTTCTGTTTGAGGTAAGTGGAGAAAAAGATGAACTTATTTTACAGACATAGATGTTTATTCCTCAATAACATGGTCACTGCTTTATTGAATACAAAAAGCATAACCCCAGACTGGGGGCAGTCTTGCATTTGGGAAACAGCAAAGTGAGCCGTCACTAGGAGAGTCTGAGGCCAGTGAAAGTAGCATCACTGAATTTTATGTACCAAGTTTCAGGTTATTTTGGGGGGAAAAAAAAGTGTTAGAATATTATGCTTCATATTTAAATAAATAATAAGTACCTAGAAATGGTAGATTAAGGAAAACATGATCTTTCCAGAGAAAAATGTCTAACCCCACATACATAGCATTTAAATATGATCCATGCCTTTTACATGTATTATGCTTCCTTAGGTGTTACATTTGGTGCTATACTATAAATTGTTAGTGAGAATTTTTCCTAAGTGCATGGACAAATTAGAAAAAATACTGATTTTCCACTTGTCACCTCATTCAGGTAATATTTGTTAAACCCTATATCTATGTAAAGGAATAGTTATTTACAAACCAATCTGAGGGGGATACAAGGGAAAATAATATATGGCTCCTCTTTGGTGAATTTGAAGCCTATAATTTTAATACTCAAGTTCCATTTTGGGGGTACTTATAAATCACAAATCTACAATCATAACATATCAATAAGTGAAATCTTGACATACAAAAATAAGAGAGAAACCTAAGTATGATGTTGCTAACCTAAAAATCCTTAAAATCTAAAATCAGAACTTAGCAAAGAAAGATTTGATACAATAAATCTGTTTGCCAGTAATTCTTTACTACCTTGCCTTTAACTTTACATTCTTTTTACAATATTAAATATATTTTCTTTCCTATGTATTGATTGGTTTCTGCTAGAGACAAAGGATATTTTTTATGGTATAATATAAAAACATGTCAACTTCATGGGAAAAGGAATTGAAACTTAATATCCTACACAGCACATGATGTATCCAAGACTGCCTACATTTTTTTATTTAAAACAGACTTGGCAATCAAGGCTGAGAAGTAACACCCATCAGATTGTTAGTCTGATCCCTTCATACCGATGCAGGTCTGTGTTGATACTCATCAGTATTCTCAAGAAAGTCTAGTGTTCCCATCTAGTGTCACTGTACTTAGGCTTTACATTTATTTAGTGTTTTGTCACCAAGCTGTCTACAATATGAAACCTATAATTATCATCCATATGAAAGTACTCGTCACAAGTTTAGTATTCAGAGTTCAATGGATATGTACTTTCTTAATGGCACCAGGCAAACTGGAAAAAAAAAAAAAAAGACTGAAATTCTTTCTGGAGATGATATCTAATATACACACCAAAATTTCTACCCTGATGTGTTCTGTTTTCATAATTCTGTGGTTAAGGAGGTACTACAGATTGCAGCCCTCCTCTGTATTCAGTTGTAGAGCTCCATCACCTAGTAGGCATCTAGTTACTTCACTTCCTTTACCATAGTAACTGCACCTCATTTATCTTTATTTGCCGACATCTAGCATGGAGCATGACAGGAAGTGATTCCTCACAAATATTTACAGAATGGAATTGAATCCATAAACTTGAAAACAATGACCCAGATGCCCACAAAAAGAACTGTTTCAAGTGGCCTGAGTTAACAGAAATGCAGAAAAATCATAAAACCTTAAAACAACAGTAACAGCACAAAAAGTGTGGATACGTGATTTATGAAACTCTTAGCCATCATTGACATTTTTAAAAATTTTCTTATTTACAAGAGACAGTAGTCCAGAAAAAAAAATAGAATTTATATATTTAATATTTATAGAGGTTTCCATGATGGCTCAGATGGTAAAGAATCTGCCTGCAATGCAGGAGACCCAGATTCGATCCCTGAGTCAGGAAGATCCCCTGGAGAAGGGAATGGCAACCCACTCCAGTATTCTTGCTGGAAAATTACATGGACAGAGGAACCTGGTGGGTTATAGTCCATGGAGTCGCAAAGAGTCTGATATGACTGAGTGACTAACATACATTTAATATTTACCTTTGTGTTTATTTCTGGGATACCCACAAGATACTCCCACAATTCACAATACAAAGTAACTTCTTAAATAAGGCACAGATATGAATCATGATTATTCATCTGTGTGTTCCACTTAATGAATGAGAAGACCCAGCCATCTATCACATGCATGCCAACTGAGCTTTGTAACCCATGTAAGCAGGATGAATAGTGACTTCGGGAGATCGACTGATTTCATCCTCTCACACACTGTATTTTATTGTTATTCTTATTTACCCACAACCTGAAGTTAGGGCATTGAAACACTGTATACATTACTCTAGATTTTGTAAGTACAAATATACCAATAGTTTTGGTCATTGATGATAAGATAAGAAGCACTAGTTTTACAGAATCAAAGTCATTTTTCTTTTTGGATCTATTTCATTTCATGGTGAAAATAATGCATTAGTTATATTTGGGAAACTGGGCCTTCTCAGAAATCTTAAAACTTGTCTATGAATGTGAATGTATAAACAAATTAATTTTGAATTGAAGTTTCTTCTTTAAAATGTTTCTGAATTTTTTTTCATAAATAGCTATGAAATATGAGTGTCTTTGGTTTTAAAAAGCATATCTAAAAGCAACAAAACATAGATGTAAAGAACAGACTTTTGGACTCTGGGAGAAAGTGAGGGTGGGATAATTTGAGAGAATAGCATGGAAACATTTATATTACCATATGTAAAACAGATGACCAGAGCAAGTTTGATGTATGAAGCAGCGCTCAAAGCCGGTGCTCTGGGACAACCCAGAAGGATGTGTTGGGGAGGGAGGCGAGTGAGGGGTTCAGGATGGGGGGACACATATGTACCCGTGGCTAATTCATGTCAATGTGTGCAAAAACCATCACAATATTGTAAAATAATTATCCTCCAATTAAAATAAATTAAATAAATAACAATAGTAACAGATTATAACTCATTAAATAACATAAGAATCTATTTGACTGTACTGATATAAATAAATGAATGGAGAGAAAAAAAGCTACAAAACAAAAACAAATCTAAAGATAACTTTAAAATATATAAATTTTACTGAACATATTCTTGGAATAGTGCTTTAAATTCTGTAGATGACAGGTTGCTTATTTTATTTCAAAGGCAGTGAAACTAGTTTGGTTGGTTTTCAGAGGTTTGCAAATCCAGCTCATGAATTTGAAGAACTTTGTGTGTGTCTGTACATGTATGTATGACAGAAAGGGAAAAGGAGGCATTTTATCACAAAGAAAAATAAAATAATTAGGAAGCACAGAGTCACACAATTTAAAATGGTAGAATCAATTAACTGAGAGATCACAATTCAACTGCAATTGTAACATGCTCACAAGTTTTCTTGAACGTGGCTTTTCTCTCTGCTAAGAAGACACTCTTTCTTCAGATGTTGAACTGCCTTTGATAACAGATTTAAGTTTGTTTACCTCTTAAATAATCTGTTCTGAAATCCTTTATTGTTACTTTGGTTAAGTGAATAGCTATTGTGTCACAGTGACCTATAACCCTATCTGACTGAGTGTTCTAAAACTTTTTGATATTTGTTGACCCAAATTTCCCAAATCATTCTAATGATGCACTTTTGACTTTTAGCTAACTTTGGGATGCTTCAGAGGGCCCCTGAAACATCCCAAAGAGAGATATCACACTAACTAGGTTCATTTTGAATGCAGAATTACACGGGAGTTATTGGCAAGTCAGTAACAAGTTTCAGGTTATACTGAATCTGCCTGCAATGCAGGAGACCTGGATTTGATCCCTGGGTTGGGAAGATCCCCTGGAGAAGGAAATGGCAATGGTAAAGCGTCTGCCTGAAATGCGGGAGACCCGGGTTCAATCCCTGGGTCAGGAAGATCCCCTGGAGAAGGAAATGGCAACCCACTCCAGTACTCATGCCTGGAAAATTCCACGGATGGAGAAGCCTGGTGGGCTACAGTCCATGGGGTCGCAAAGAGTCAGACATGACTGAGCAACTTCACTTTTCTTGGGAAGATTCCCTGGAGAAGGGACTGGTAGCCCACTCCAGTATTCTTGCCTGGAGAAGCCCATGGACAGAGGAGCCTGGTGAGTCCATGGGTTGGCAAAGAATTGAACATGACTGAGTGACTAACAGTACTACTGTACAAGTTTTCTGGGACGAAGCTAAGCTAGCCCTTCTTAAAAAGTCCTTAGTTTGTTCTTATTAGTGTTAGATTCAAAAATGTTTAAATGTTTTTGATTTATTTTCCTGATAAGTTAACTTTTCTTTTATAAAGAAGTATATTCTACAATGTATATAAGCAAGAATATAATTTCCCATGGATCTAAGAATTTGAAAAGTAAACAGATTTGTAATACAGCGGTTTTAGACATAATGCTGTAAAAGTTAAAATTAAATGGTGTTTGCTTCAGTTGAGGCTTCACTTATCTCTAAAATATGGGACATATCAAATTTTGGACATGGCTTAAGAATTGTAAGAGTAGATTGAAGATGTGTTTAATAGATATAGTCTCTGAAAAATAAGAAGATGCAAATTTCATAAGATTGTTAAGTGAAGTGGGTCAAATAATTTGAGAAATAATGTTGAAAAAAGTAAGAAAAAATAGGAGAGCAAATGTCTACATCGTTCAAGCTTAAAATCATTTGCAACATTTCCTTGCCTTCAACTCACTTCAAGAATCATAAACTTGCAAGTGCCCTAAAGGCTTCTGATTTTTGTGGATTTCAAGAACAATAACCAAAAAAAAAAAAAATACCGTGTATGATAAAACCCCTCAGAGTGTATCACAACTGAACCAGCAAAAGTTTCAAACAGCTCCAGTCAGCAGCGCCTAGAGGTTCTGGAAGAGGAGTTAATGCTACAAACAAGATCAGTGCGCTATGGTTTCACTTGAAGTATAACTTCTGTCTTTCATTTGAGTCAAACAATGGACCCAAAGTTCTTAAAGAAAAAAAAAATGTGGCTAGAGTTAGGGATAGAGACAGAGACAATGGAGAAAGAGATACCAAGGAAGAGGAAAGAGAATGAGAAAAAATAAGGGGTATAAAGCTGTACTGTCCTATATGGTAACCACTAGCCATGTGAATTTATTCAAATTCCAATTAATGAAAATTAAATAAAATGAAAAATTCGCTTCGCAGAATTGCTGGCCTCATTTCAAGTGCTCGGTAGTTACACATGGCTGGTCATTACCATATGGCACAGTGCACATGGATGATGTTTCCATTTTGTCAGAAAGTTCTGGTACAAAGGGCTAATATGGAAAGACAGGGAGAAAGAACAAGACAGAGCGGACATAAAAGAGGCTGCAATTAAGTGACGATAGAGAGAGAGTGAGTTTTGGAGGGTCAGCGGTAGACATGGGAAGGAGAATACAAAAAAATGAAACAAAGAAATTCTTTTATAACTTGAAGGAAAAAATTAAGATAGAATAGAATATAGGATTAATAGGTGCAGAAAAAGTATAGAAGCCAATTATCATCTTGAGTAGTTCATAATTTAAAAAAAAAAACATGACTTGACTATCAACTCAGCATACATGATATTCAGACTTTAAGAAACTAACCACCAAAAAGACCAAAAATAAGATTGCAGAATTTATAATCTAAACACCAAGATCATTTAACAGTTTTTGTTTGACTTTTTAAAGCACATATAATTAGAATGTCAGATTTGCTCATCCTTCCTCTCTTCATTTGTATATGAAATGGAATACCTGTCTTAGTGGGTCAGGAAATGAGTGGGGCATGTAAAGAAAAAAAATAGAACATGAAAAAAAAAATCAGAGCAAAGATAGATGTTTTAAAATAAAAATGTAAATTTTTACAATTTGAAGTCCCTAATACTCTTCAACTTTTTCTTTATTCTGAAAAATTGAGTATGAATTTTCCATAGAAGACAGGTTTTTAATTTTAAATGAAAAACTTTTCCAAGATGATATTAATACAAGAATGAAAGATAATGATCTGAATTTTATATAGGAAAAAAGCAAAATTTGAAAGAAAAAAACAGTTAAAACCCAACTGGAGAGTTTATCAAATAGAGTTTGAGCAAGGAACTAAACTGAAGGGAATATCTTCATTTTCCAGAAAATATTTCATTAAATTATTTGATAACAATTTTTAAATTTACATTTACAATCCATATTTTATACATTTCTATATTTATACAAATTAAATAGATATAATAATAGAAATAGGCTCTTAAATTACATAAAGTCAATATTTAATTGATGGAAAAATTTACCTATATGTTCTCCAAGGATTACAATGGAAGCATATTTGTTTTCTATGTTGTAAAGTCTCCATAAAAGGGATTACACAAGGAAAAACACATTCCATGATGATAAACATAAAAGCATCAAATTTCTTTGGAAAAAAAAAAAAAGAAGTGTAGAGACTGTGAATGGCCTGTGTAGTGGAAAACAGAAATCAATACAGGCCAGTGCAAGATATGGCATTTAGGAAAAAACTGATCTAGTTATATGCATAGAAGGATGGGATATTATTGCCAAGTAAAGGACCTGACAGTTATCAACTATCATTTTATCTTTTGTTTCAAGAGAGTAGTTTATATTTGTGTGTTAGTCACTCAGTCATGTCTGACTCTTTGTGACCCCATGGACTGTAGCCCACCAGTCTCCATGGAATTCTTTGGGGAATTCCATGGAATTCTCCAGGCAAGAATACTGGAGTGGGCTGACATTCTCTTCTCCAGGGGATCTTCCCAATCAAAGGATTGAAACCCAGGTCTTCCTCATTGCAGGCAGATTCTTTACCATCTAAGCCACCAGGGAATCTACTGAAATAATCTATGTAATCTTATTGAAATCATCTACTGAAAGTTTCTATTTTGAAAGTCTCTGGGGTATTTCTAATTCTAAATCCAAAAAGGTTTTTCAGTCCTTCTATAAATAGACTAAGGTTGCAATATTTTTCATTCCTCAGTTCTTATGCATCTGGAAAATTTTTACACGTTATAGTTTTGAGCCTGCTCTGGCTGCTGCTTCTTGCTTTTCAAGTGCTCCTTTCCACTCCTTAAAGGCTAGGGCCAGGCTTCCCTAGCAGTCCCTCTCTGTAGCTGCTAACTGGTTGTTTCAATCTACTTGCCCTTCTCCCCTGATGCTGTTACTGTACATTTTGATTGTATCTCCAAGTGTGTATCATGGTTGGAACAATCCTCTAGATTCTGACGTGTATCTCAACTGCCTAGATTTGTCTACTTACATCAGTGATTTTAGTGGTCACCACATTTTCACTCTACATATCTGCTTTTCTTATCCTTTCCTGCCAATCCCAATTCCTTTCCCTCCTTTGCCTCTAGTTCTCTAATTGGAATCTATGATTTGTCTACACATAAATCTTCTTTATCTGTTCATATACATGGGAGTTTGTGGAATTATCTGCAATGCCATTCTGACATTCAACATATTGTATCATGCCATCATCTTAAATGCCTATGACACCTAGGAAGCACCCTGAAGTTGAGAATCTTTTATTAAATCATTTTCATTTTTTAAATTTCCAATCATTATGCAGTTCTTGGTATGAAAACTATTCAAGAAGATTTTAAGAATGAAATCACAATATGAAAATAAAACTAGATTTAGTAAGTACTGAACTGCATGTAAGACATGATACTACATACATTTACTGTTTAATATTATGACTAATTTTCCATAACATTTTGGGTCAAGTACTATACTATTATCTCTACATTAGAGGTGGTAGTAGGGAATAAGCCACTAAGATATTAAGTAAAAGGCCTCAAATTAAGTACATGAATAAAGGTAAGTCTTTCAAACACACCAGAAATCATGCAGAAAAAAATTAAAAAAAAGAAAATACAAATTAACACAGAAACTATACCAACTCTAAGTAAATTTAGACACATAATTTGGCTTGTAGTATATGTAGCATTCTATTGCTATAGAACATAAAATGACAAAGCATAGAAAAACTAAAATAAAGCATCTTTTTAAAAAGTTTTTTGTAAATAAATTAGCAAATGTTCACATATACTAGTGATGTTAAATGTAGTAAAAGCTGAACTTATCCATTCAGAGATGATAAGTATTTCCTTTGGTAAATACATATATTTTAAAAATAGTGGATGGTTTTTGTTATGAGTTGAATCACATAAGTGTACTGAGGAGGTAATACCGTAATATTTCAATGAATCAGTTGGCTCCCTTCTGAGAGGTAAATTTACTTCTGTAAAAAACTATAAGATGGACCAGGATGATTTCTGATTCCTTACCTTCAAATAGGTTTGACTGTGCAGAAGAGTTTTTTTTAAATTATCTTATTCTATGATTGACTTGAAATAGTCAGAGACTAGGTGCTTAATCAGAGTGGAAATAGAATATAGACCAAAATATATAAACAGAATATAAAAGACCAAAAAAATAGATCAGCAGAGGACCCTTACTTAACATGGGATGAAAAGAAGAATAAAGTAAGTAAATGCACAAATGACTCTACTTAAAGTCTAATTAAACTGTTTGGATAAAGACTTATTGTGGGATCATTTTGACAAGTTCAGTTCAAAATGTTAGACTTTGTAAAAAATTAAATGGACTGGCATTTGCATCATTTTGAAAATAGTAAATATTGTCTACTTCAACCTCAGTCACTAGGAAACAACTAATTTGAAACAAGATTTAGTCTTTCAGGATCATATGAAAGTGTTTAAGACCTTTGGAACAATTATAATCTCTATGGCAACATAATATTTTGCTAGTTTTTTGTTTAATGCTGCTTTCATGGTTTCTCGATCACGCCCAGCACATAGCAGATGTTCAATAAAATTTGATAATGTGTGCATCCTATCATTTATTATTCAACCATAGTTTATTGAGTAGGAATTCTTACCTAAGCATGTGTTTGGGCTGCACAATGTAAATAAGGCCAAGGAATTCAGCGTGGTGCAGCCAGGCAACAGGAACTACAACACATCTTTATGTAAGACAGAGGAAATTGCTGAGTTTTGAGGGGGCATCAAGGAATCTCATTTCAACCAGATTATAAGACAAGTTGGAGAGCAGCATATGTGGGAGCTGGTCGTGGAAATGCAGGTGAATGTGAAGGTTCAGAGGAAAGGAACAGGGGCCAGACTGCCTAGGTTTGATTCTAACCTTGTGCTCCCTAGCAAGATGACCTTGAACAGATTATTTCCTTTCCTCCCAACTCTGATTCCTTATCTCTAGAGGATGGATACCAATCAATAATACCTTTCTACTTTTCTCTTTTTCTTTTAGTATTAGATCATCTAATGTTTATAAAACAAAATAAATATTCTGGCACATAGTAGGCACTCAATAAAACATTGCCATTGATACTTTGCCACGACATTATTCTCATAATAACAACCAGTATATATTACATTGGCATCATGTTTTATATTTTGTTTGCTGGTAATGCACATAATATTAGGGCTAAGTGTTGAGTTAATGGCCTATTTCTCTGATTAAATAAGATCATACTCTGGAAGAAAAGACTCCTGTGGAAAATAATTGCAACATAAGAATACACAAAAACAGTCTCGCATATATTCAACTGTAGCCTACAAAAAGCAAATTAAATGACAATACCAATAGATGAAATTAGAAGTGTAGACTTTACAAACTACATAGATATTTCATACAAATTAAAAAAAAAAAAAGATGTTCTCATTTTATTCCTAAGACAGAGAGGCAGCAGCAGAAAGTTACCTAGAAATGACTACAACTTCTACAATCCCATTTTCTTTCTTTCATGAGGACGAGCTATTAAAACCTCTCTAGTTGCTGGTTTATGTTTAAAACACGGCTGGTAATATCAACTCACAGTTTACCTCAGAGCATCGAGTAAGAATCAAATGAGATAAAGGGCATTTTTTTTAGAGTTTATGTTTTATTTGATGGGAAATTTTTAGGACTTCAAGCCTGGGAGACAGTTTTTCAAGTGACCCTGAGAGAAGGGTTCTGAGGAGGCGGGGGGAGCTGTCAGGTTATATAGAAATTTGCAGCAAGGGGCAAGTAGTCTTAACATCAAAAAATTATTGTCAGTTAAGGAAAACCACATATCTCAAGTTAAGGAATTTAGGGCTTTTCTATGTATGGGAAAATGCAAGAGTCTTGGCTTATTGAAATCATTCCTTTCATATGCATCTCAGCTATCTGGAGCCAGTGTTCGCTGGGCAGTGGCTGATAGCTACTGCCTACCTTACAAGCATGTTTTAAATACACTTGAAAATGATAAGTCAGGACATACAAAGGCACAGATATAATACAAATTGAATCAGTTGTACTGAATACTTTAAAGTCAAATACTAGGTTCTAAAAATAATTTCCTGAAGATATCTTAATTATGCACTTTATCTCCTGAAGAATTCTCTGAAACTGCTTGATTTTGTACACATATAGTATTTCTACATCTAGAATCAGACTTTTCCAGGTGTGTAACTACTCCATAAAACACTAACTATAAAGGTTACTGCAGCAGCTTCAGAAAATAAACTACTCAACTGTACATGTACACCTACATCAGACAAGTCCATTTTGGCAGAAGGAGTTAAAAGGATCATGTGCCATATTTACATGTACTTGAATGCTGGCAACTGTGGGATCATGCCACCAGCTTTTACATCATACTGTAGTGTTTGCTCCCTGAGGAGACAGAAGGGAGAGCTGACACCACCCACTGTCTAAGGTACTTCGCTTTATGCAATCAACTTCACTTTTATGATACAAGATATACAACTCCACATTATCCTGTAAAAGATTCAAGCCTGAAGGAGTATGATGAAAACAAATAATACGCTTTTGTTCTAAAAAGTAACCTATGCTATGTATTCACCTTTCATCTTTTTATGTTTTCTAACATGGGCATAAATATTTGAACATGCCTGATAACAATTATTTTTCTGAGATTTGTACTAGTTCCAGGATCAACACTTTGGCATTTTAGTCAAGACCAAATTGTGTTACTATGACATATTGCAATGCTATCAAAATAACATAACATTTAAAAAAGCAAATATAAGACATTTTTTTTTTTCATCATAGGAGATTGGAATGCAAAAGTATGAAGTTAAGAGATACCTGAAGTAACAGACAAGTTTGGCCTTGGAGTACAAAATGAAGCAGGGCAAAGGTTAAAAGAGTTTTTCAAGAGAATACACTAGTCATAGCAAATGCCCTTTTCCAACAACACAAGAGATGACTCTACACATGGACATCACCAAATACAAAAATCAGATTGCTTATGTTCTTAACAGTCCATGGCGAAGCTCTACACAGTCAATAAAACAAGACCTGGAGCTGACTGTGGAAGCAGATCATGAGGTCCTTATTGCAAAATTCAGGCTTAAATGAAAGAAAGTAGGTAAAGCCAATAGGGCATTCAGATACATGTGCTCAGCCGCTTCAGTTATGTTTGACTCTTTGTGACCCCGTGGACTGTGGCCCACGAGGTTCCTCTCTTTATGGGATTCTCCATGCAAGAATACTGGAGTGGGTTGCCATGTCCTTTTTCAGTGAATCTTCCCAAAGCAAGGATTGAACCTTTGTTTCTTATGTCTCCTGCGTTGGCAGACAGGTCCTTTGCCACCAGCACCACCTGAATCAAATCCTTTCTGATTACACAGTGGAGGTGACCAATAGATTCCAGGGATTTGATCTGGTAGATAGTGCCTGAAGAACTATGGACTGAGATTGATAACACTGTACAGGAGGCAGTGACCAAAACCATCCCTAAGAAATAGAAATGCAAGAAGGTGAAGTGGTTGTCTGAGGAGGCATTACCAATAGCTGAGGGAAGAAGAGAAGTGAAAGGCAAAGGAGAAAAGAAAAGATACCCAACTGAATGCAGAGTTCCAGAGAATAGCAGGAGAGAGAAGAATGTCTACTTAAATGAACAATGCAAAGAAATAGAGAAAAACAGCAGAAAGGAAAAAACTAGAGAGCTCTTCAAGAAAAATGGAGATATAAAGGCAACATTTCATGTAAGGATGGGCACAATAAAGGACAGAAATGGTAAGGACCTAAGAGGAGCAGAAGAGATTAAGAAGAGGATGCAAGAATACAGAGAAGAACTTATGAAAAAGGTCTTGATCCGGATAACCAGGATAGTGTAGTCACTCATCTAAAGTCAGACATCCTGGAGTGTGAAGTCAAGTGGGTCTGAGGAAGCATGACTATAAACAAAGCTAGTGGAGGTGATGGAATTCCAGCTGAGCTATTTCAAATACTAAAATATGATGCTGTGAAAATGCTGCACTTAATATTTCAGCTAATTTGGAAAACTCAGTAGTAGTCACAGGACAGGAGAAGGTCAGTTTTCATTTCAATCCCAAAGAAGGGCAATGACAAAGAATGTTCAAACTATTGCACAATTACATTCATTTCACATGCTAGCAAGGTAATGCTTAAAATCCTTGAAGCTAGTCTTCAGCAGTATATGAACTGAGAATTTCCAGATGTACAAATGGATTTAGGAAAAGCAGAGGGACCAGAGAGTAAACTGCCAACATCAACTGGATCATAGAGAAAGCAAGGGGATTCTAGAAAAACATCTAGTTTTGCTTCATTGACTATGCTAAAACCTTTAACTCTGTGAGTCATAACAAACTGTGGAAAATTCTTAAAGAGATAGGAATACCAGATCTCCTTACCTGTCTCCTGAGAAACCTGTATTTGGATCAAAAAACAATAATTGGAACCAGACATGAAACAATGGACTCGTTCAAAATTGGGAAAGGAGTATGACAAAGTTGGATATTGTAACCCTGCTTATTAACTTTTATGAAGAGTACATCATGCTAAATGCCAAGCTGGATGAATCACAAGCTGGAATCAAGATTATCTGGAGAAATATCAATGACCTCAGATATGCAGATGACACCATCCTTATGGCAGAAAGTGAAGAGGAACTAAAGAGCCTCATGATGAAGGTAATAGAGGAGAGTGGAAAAGCTGGCTTAAAACTCAACATTCAAAAACTGAGATCATGGCATCCAGCCCCAGTACCTCATGATAGTGATAGTTTACAGTGAATGATGTCAGATTCAGGATCTCTGAAGAAGATTTAGCTTTGGGACCAGGGACCAGGCTTGATCACTCAAGAGCTTTTGTGTAGCAGAATTTTATTAAAATGAAAAAGGGACAGAGAAAGCTTCTGACATAGACATCAGAAGGGGGATGGAGAGTGCCCCCCTACTACTAGTCTTATCAAGGCTTTATATACTTTTATCAGACTCACTCTCACAAGATACATCTTAAATTAACAAGATTAGAACTAACAACAGAAAGGTCTTATTAGACCCACACTCCCACAACTTACATCTTAAGATAACAAGATTAGTCAGAAAACTTTCTTATTAAGGAGAAACATGTCCTGGAGCAAGATACATTGTTATATTGACTAAAACAAAGCAATGTAGAGAAAAAAACATTTGTCCTTTTCTCCTTGAGAGCGCCAGATCCATTTCTCCTTCTCCAGGGCTCCAGACCCCTTTCTCCTCCTCAGGGACCCTGGACTTCTTATCAACTTACCTAGGAATTGACTCTTTCAATAGATAGAAGGGGGAAAAGTGGAAGCACTGACATATTTCCTTTTCTTAGGCTCCAAAATCTCTGCCGATGGTAACTGAAGTCATGAATTAAAAGATACTTGCTCCTTGGAAGCGGAGAAGGCAGCGACAACCCACTCCAGTACTCTTGCCTGGAAAATCCCATGGATGGAGGAGCCCGGTGGGCTGCAATCCATGGGGTCGCTAGAAGTCGGACACGACTGAGTGACTTCACTTTCACTTTTCACTTTCATGCATTGGAAAAGGAAATGGCAACCCACTCCAGTGTTCTTGCCTGGAGAATCCCAGGAACGGGGGAGCCAGGTGGGCTGCTGCCTATGGGGTCGCACAGAGTCGAACACAACTGAAGTGACTTGGCAGCAGCGGCTCCTTGGAAGGGAAGTTATGACAAATCTAGACAGCATATTACAAAGCAGAGACATCACTTTGCCGATCAAAGTCCTTATGGTCAAACTTATGATTTTAATAAAATATATATATAATATATATGAGAGTTGGACCATAAAGAAGGCTAAGAGCTGAAGAATTGATGCTTCTGAATTGTGATACTGGAAAAGACTTGAGAGTCCCTTTGACAGCAAGGATATCAACCCAGTCAATCCCAAAAGGAAATGAACCCTGAATGTCCATTGGAAGGACTGATGCTGTAACTGAAGCTCCAATATTTTGACCACCTGATATAAAGTGCTGACTCATTGGAAAAGACCCTGATCTTGGGAAAGATTGAAGGGAAAAGGAGAAGTGAAAGACAGAAGATGAGATGGTTAGATAGCATTACCAACTCAATCGACATGAATTTGAGCAAACTCTCAGAGATAGTGAAAGACAGGGGAGCCTGTGGTGCTGCAGCCTATGGAGTCACAAAGAGTCAGACAGAACTTAGTGACTCAACAGCAACAGAGGTTGATGGAGAAGGATAAAGGAATAATATATATAGACTGCATCTCCATGCTATAGATACATTACTAGAATTACTATATATTTTTATATATGTCCTCTTTTACTTTCATATGAAAATGATGTAACTTATTTTAACAAAGACAAATTTTCAAGCTTTTTATAAACAAGCTTTCACCCACTTATTTCTTTCCAGCATCTGTTTAGTATTCTTCTAAGGAAAATAGAAAACTAGTATATCTAATTTGTAAAATTCAAATTACTAGTCAGCCATTATTCTAACTTTTTATTCAAAAGGTTTAAGGAAACATGCGGAAAAAATCTCATAATGGGAATAAAAATTATAAATAAGGAAGAGTCAACATTATCTCTAGCTCTTTAAATTTTTATTTTCCTATGAATTCCCTTTTCCCAGGCTATTCTAATTTCATGGTTAAGGTGAGACTCTCCAGGTTAGAATGGGGTGAAACTGGCTTTGATTCCTAAATTATTGATCCAGAATTGCCTGTCAAGATACTGAATATGCAGAGCATATGAGTATTTCAGGATAACTGAATGAACACTGTAAGATCCCACTCTGCTCTCTATTTCCATGTTTCCCAGTACAGTGGAGATGTCAGCTCAGGAGCTACTGGCGCTGGTTGTTTTTTTCACGTACGAACTTGAAAGTGGTAGAGACTGATATCAGGTGGGTGAGATGAAGTTATGTGAAAAAATAGAGGTACACAGAAAGAGTTTGAAAGGATTAATATCTCTGGTTTTAGTTCAACGCTTTGAGCTTTCTGAGTTATTTCAGAATGCTTATTTTATCTGTCTTACTTTTTTTCTTACTGGTTTGAGTTGGCATTTTACTATGTAAAATAAAAACAGTTCCTAATTTAAAAAGTATTAAACATTTTTTCAAGCTTTCATAGATAAATTACATTGTATAGGCAATATTATATACAATAGATTAATCAATCTGTATAGACATTTTTCTATTGTGGAAAAAGAAAACTTTCCCACTGATTTCAAGCTGGTTACAAACCCAAATAGCCACAGCTTTCTTGCAGTTGCTGCTATGTGGCTGTCACTTTTGTTCAGAAATGGATTTTGTAGAAAAAATGAACTTTCCTTCATTAGTAGATTTTTCATTGTATGTCCCTGTGTGGTAGCACTTTAAGAAACAAAACAGGATGTAAGTGAGAGGGACTAATAATGTAACACTGCATTCTAGGAGGTTGATCCTCCTGAGAAGTACAGAACGTAGGGATGAGATAAATGCAGTCAAATCTATCATAAGAATAATGATGATTTTATACTGTCGAGTAGATCAGCTGGTAGTTATGGAGAGTACAATTAAGTAGGGGTGGACAATAGTAGTGTCACATTTCAACAGAATCCAATAAAAGGACACTAATGGACACGAGAAAGCAAACTTGAAATTTTGAGACCTATATCTCATTTTGGATATGAGTATATCAGAAGGTACCAAACCAGACATATTTTGAAGTAAATTTGCAGAACACTATGAAAGTTCAGCTTTTATTTTGCTGTTGTGCTTCCCTTTCCCTTGTTTCATTGTCAACTATGTAAAATAGATTTTAATTAAATAAAGAACCGAAGAAGTAAGATTGGTTTCAACCTGCTTCACTTTTTATTAAGTTTCCCTGGAACAAAATCCTGACAGGATGGACATTGATACTCAACCTTTCACTCTCCTGAAAACTGATAGTCCCTTTCAATTCACATAATCTCATCATTTTTAAAGTCAGGATATTTAAAATATAACATGGTAGTATAATTGTTTCTATTCCCTTCATAGGGCTGTCTTCTTTGTATTATATATTAGTTCTCTGTTAATTTATTTTTGTCTAAGTTAAATTCATTTTTGTCAACCCATTCATCTACTTGGCATATTCATTTAAAAATTTCAAACTTGTCTATCCTGACAGTCAATTCCTTGTCAAGTATACTTCTTTCCTTAACCCCTTTATGTGACTGTCATCATTTTTCCTTCACTCTACAGAATTGTGTTGTTGTATGCCAATGCTGGTGAAACATTACATTTATTTTTGTTTGCTTTAAGATATTATAAAATATCTTAATTTTTGATGATTACTATTTATATGTTTTTATATTTACTGTACTGCTTTAATGATATAATTCCATTGTTTTCTGGATTCCACTGCTTCTGCTGAGAAGTCAGATGTTAGTTTTGTTTCTTAATTTAAAATAGTCTTTTAAAAATTTATTTTTAAAAATAATTTCCATTTTTCCCAAAATATTTTATTATGATGTTTATGGATGTCATTTAATTTTCATTTATACTGCATGGTAGTTTACGTACTTTATGAATCTGTTTTTGGTATCTGCAATTTTTGAGAATTCAGAATGAGTATATCTTCAGATATTATCAATAACTCTACTCCATCTTCATCTCTCCTTTTCCTCTATAAATCAAATTGCATGCATGCTAAACTTTTCATCTGCATTACTCTTATCTATAATGTTATTTTTTATTGCCTTATTCTTTCTTCTCTGTGTTTCAATTGAAATACTTTTCACTAGATAGGTTTAAAGTCAAACTGGATTCAAAATAGGAAGGTCAGTAAACTTGAAGGCAGGTTGAAAATACCTAGTCAAAATGAAGCATAAAAAGAAAAAAGACTAAGAAACAAAAAACAGAGCATGGTTGATATGTACTACATTAGCAAATGAAAAATTTGTAACTAGTATCCAAGAAGGAAAGAAATGATAGAATAAATCAGAAAAACTATTTGAAGAAATAAAGAATTGTGAATTTCTAAATTGATGACAGATATTACTGTATATATGCAAGAAATTCCACAAAACTCTAAGAAAATAATACACACATAAAACCACTTAGCATGCTATAAATTAATTATTTAAAACTAAAAAAGGATAGGGCTTCCTTGGTGGCTCAGTGGTAAAGAATTCACCCTCCAAGGCAGGAGACATGGGTTCAATTCTTAGTCTGGGAAGATCCCACATGCCATGAAACGACTAAGCCTGTGTGCCATAACTATTGAGCCTGTGCTTTAGGACCCAGGAACCACAATTACTGAGCCCTTGCACAGCAACTACTGAAGCCTAAATGCCCTAGATGCCATGCTCAGCATCAAGAGAAGCCACTGCAATGAGAAGCCCAAGCACCACAACCAGAGAATAGTCACCAATCACCACTAGAGAAAAGACCACTTAGCAGTGAAGACCCAGCACAGACAAAAAATAAATTTAAAAGAATATTAAAAAAATAAAAAGGATAAATCTTATGAGATAAGGTGAAAATACAAATGTATTATTAATAACTTCCTATCAGGGAAAACAGAATGTCAAATGACAGAAAATACTTATTTTTAGCTAGTATAGAATATTTATAGTATAGAATAGAATAGCTAGTATAGAATATTCAGCTAGATAATTTTATTTTTATTCAGTAAAAATATTGCTTAAATGTTAATGGACTTTAAAGGACACTTTCAGACAAGGCCTGAAGTATTTGCATCTAGTACACACACTACAATAAATGGTTAAAAGAAATTCAAGTGGAAGGGAAAAACAAATAAAAGGCCAGATTTATAATACATGATGAAAACACTCTCTAGGGAAATACATAACATCAATGTTTTAGTATTTATATTGCTATATTTAGAGTTTAAAATTGTTCAAAACCTAGTCATTCTTTTAAATGAAATAAAATCAGTTGTTTAGTCCTATGTCATGGCTGACTCTTTTCTGACCCCATGAACTGCAGCCTGCCAGGCTCCTCTGTTCATGAGATTTCCCAGGCAAGAATACTGCAGTAAGTTTCCTCTCCAGGGGATCGTCCCGATTCAGGGTTCAAACCCATGTCTCCTGCACTGGCAGGCAGATTCTTTCCTGCTGAACCACTGGAAGCCCTAAAATACGTTAGAGGGCTTATTAATACAGAAGGATGTAAAATATAAGTCCACAAGTGTTTGAAGGGAATAAATATATTTTATGGTGAGATGATTTGATGGTTCATAAAGTAATTATGAAATATACTAATTGCATATTAATATCTCCAGCATGGCAAACTTAAAGATACATGTAGATGGTAAGTTAATATAGGGGACACTCACCACAAAAAGGCAGGGCAAAAACCAAGGAAATAAAAACAGAAATGTTAATTTGAAAAGACATATATATCTCAATATTCATAGCAGCACTATTTACAATTGCTAAGATACAGAAGTAACCTAAGTGTCCATCAACAGATGAAGAAGATGTGATATATATAAGCACACATATATGTATGTACATGTACATATATATATACACACACACATATATACACAATGGAATACTGCCAAGCCATAAAAATAACAGTTTTCTCTTTGCAGCAACACAGATGGACGTTAGAGGGCATTATGCTAACTAAGTTAAATAAGTCAGAGAAAGACAAATGCTGTATGATATGGCTTATATGTGAAAATGAAATAATATAATAAACAAGTGAATATAACAAAAAAGAAGCAGATCCATACAGAGAACAAGCTAGGAGTTACCCGTGGGGGAGAAAAAGGGCACTGTAGGAGTGAGGGAGTGAGATGTACAAACTATTTAGAGTAAGATAGGCCCAAAGATGTATTGCACAAATGAGGAATATAGCCAATAATTTGTAATAACTTCAAATGGAAAGTAACTTCTGAAATTTTTATAAAATTAAAAAAAAAAACAGGTATTGCTGGGAAAGTAAGAGACAAGATTGCTAATGAAAAAAGAAACTTGTATAAAATTATCAATAGGATGAACATTTTTGTTTTCAAAAGCAGATGGGATAAATCAAAACTAAATATCAAGATTGGAGTCTTAACCCAGACATATCAATTATTAATTTGTATGTTTAAAATTCTCAGTAATTGATAAAATATATAAAATCAGTAAACATAGAGATGTTTGATTAATACTATCAACCAACTTAAGCTCTGTGATCTAACTGACATTTAAAGGACAAATACAACTCATCACTGAAGCTTAAATATTCCTCTCAAGTGTCCATGGGATGGATGTTCACTAAGGTAAGTCATAAACAGGACCATCAAAACAACTCTAAATGAGTATAATTTAAGCAGAATCTATTTTCTGACCAATGCTTATTCCAAGTAGACCTGATTCTTTTGTGAGATACCTATTTCCACCTGTTTCAAATTTTTTAACTGCATGTAATATTTTATCTAGTACAGATCTTCTGGAAATAATTATATTTCATGTTATAAAAATATTTTGTTTTCATTTTAAATGATATTTAACTCAGTATAGAATTCTACACTGAGGAGCAGAGAAATAGGGAACAGTAGTGAGGAGATTCTCAAACCACAATGAATTGGAAGAAGAAATGGACAGAAAGAGCCCCAGCCTGCAATGCAGCTGTGACATCCGGTAGGATAATGGGAACCTCATAACAAAGATACCACAATTTTAAAAGTCACATGTTAGGCAGGAATCTGGATCATCACTCAGGTACTCAAACCATGTTCCGTCATTGACGGAGTAGTCTGGGAAGAGTGGAGTTTGATAAAATGTTCTGGTGGATCCGGAAGTTGTGGCAAATGGAGAATCTCAACTAATTTTATTCTTTCCAACAGTTTCTCTCCTGAAGAGAGTTCTGAGTGGGGCACTCCCATGGCCGGCTCAGAGACTTCCTCATCCTGATAGAATCTTTGAAAAGGCTACAACTAATATCTTCCTCTTGACAGAAGACTGAATACTTTCCCCTTGAGCTCAGAAACAAGACTCTCTGCTTTCACTTTTTCTATTCAACATTGTACTAGAGGTATGTGTATATATGTATGTAAATATGAAAGTGAAAGTGAAGTCGCTCAGTAGTGTCTGACTCTTTGCAACCCCATGGACTGTAGCTTGCCAGGCTCCTTCGTCCATGGGATTTTCCAGGCAAGAGTACTGGAGTGGGGTGCCATTTCCTTCTCCAGAAGATCTTCCCGACCCAGGGTCTCCTGCATTATAGGCAGACACTTTACCTGAGCCACCAGGGAAGTCTGTGTGTGTGTATACACACACATACATATACATATATATACACCAACATATATATTTATGCCATATATGTATTGTATATTAATATAAAGAATATTGCATCTGACTTTTGCTGGATGCAGTGTTCTCTCATATCTTTACAGATAATAGTAGTATTTGTTGCTTTGGTTTGTTTTCATGTTACTTTCTTTCCTGGTGATCTTAATCTATCATCTAACATATAAAATTGTTGTTTAGTCACTAAGTTGTGTCTGACTTTTTTGCAATTCCATGGACTATAGACCGCTAGGCTCCTCTGTCCATGGTATTTCCCAGGCAAGAATACTGGGCTGGGTAGCCATTTCCTTCTCCAGGGGATCTTTCCAACCCAGAGATTGAACCCATATTTCCTCCACTGGCAGGCAGATTCTTTACCACTGAGTCACCAGGGAAGCCTAAGTATAATATAGTGATACTAAAAAGCAAGTTCAACTAACAGGATTGTGGGAATCCTTGCCATCTCTATCTTTCACTATAGATAGATCTTGCTGGCACTAATTGTGGAAATCACTGGTGATAATATTTTTCAGTTATTTTTTTTTCCTTTTGGTTGGACTTCCTTCCCATACATTGGATAATAGATAATACTTATCTCCTGCCTTACGCATGAACACCTTTCTCCAAGTTAGAATACCAAATAGCAGAAGAAGCCCTTGAGTATTCCTTAACCCTCATGTGATCTGTCTCCCAAATCTTCAACTTTTCCTCCCAGGAAAGATAATTTGTATTTTACAGGCTAGAACATAATTTGGAATCTTCTCTTAAGTGGAGAAGCTACTGTCTCCTACATATTTGGAGTGGGGAGAAGACACTTGGGTATAATTTCTTCTCAATTAGACTTTCAACCAGTTAAGCTGCTGAAAAGATTGCCTTCCTTTCCCTTTCAGAGTTCACTGCCACCAATTATTATGGTTTCGGAAACTCTATGGGAATAGTTTAACTTCATTCTTAACTTTTCCAACTGCTAAATTAAGAGTCTGTCTGCTCAAGCTTCCTGCATGTAACCGGAAGGCACTGCTATCTCTTTAATCCTTTTAGACACACTTAAGCTGTATCTATGCATGCATGTGTTTGTAGTTTCTGTTATTCCAGGATCTCATGCTCTTGGGTTTTACTTTGAGGTTTTAAATTCAATAGCTTGAGTTCTCCTGGTGCTTGTGACTGCTGACTTTCACTTACCATGAACTTTGTAATTTCTGATTTCGAGTTTGTGAGCTCATCTTAATCTGGCCTCTTTTGATTTTCCCCTTTACAAACCTTACATGGAACAATGTTTCTCTCCAGACAATTTTGCATTTGATTTCTAGACTCCCTAGAGTTTTCACCACACCAGGATCATTTTTTAATTGCTACTTTCTCAGTCTGGGCTATCCACATATTACTAGCATAGTGTAAATTCATGTTCAAATACATCAAAGTTGCAGGGCAATTCTTTTGATTTCTTGTGAGAATTTTTGCCCCACACACAGAGTCATGAAAAAGGCAAACAATTTTCTCTGGTGACAGATTTAGTTAGTTCTAGTACTGCTAATACTAAAGGTCTTTGATAGTATCTACTCTGTGGGAATTTTTTAGGCCTGAAAGCACAGTACCAAATCATGACTACTTTAATAACATCACAGAAGTGTTGTATCATCTTATTTACCTCTGTATAGTTCTCAATGCAGTATTCACTTCTGTCATCTATAACGGCTTCTTCATTTTTTTTGTTTGTAAACTACCACATTAATTTTTTTAATCATCTTATTTTATCTAAAATCGAGTTTTTCTTTCAAGAGAAAATGAACAATAGCAATTGCATTACTCAAGTCCATTACACAATTTAATGTTATTAAGAAACTATAATTTGTGTTTCTTAATAGTGATGGATGTTCAAGATAAAGGACTTACTAAATAGGACTTAGTGTGTGTATATTTCCTTTTTTAGTATCCTTTATGAAAATCTCAAAGCTTTTAGAGCTATTGTATGTGATCACGTCTGTCAATCCTTTAGACCTATATTTACATTGGTTATTGGTTTGTTGCACTAGTCAATGATTTTCTCAGTCCTCAAAATAAATGCTTTCTGCTTTTTTCTGTCGACCAAGCGGAGATATTCCAATGTGTCTCAGGTTATATATTTTTGCTTGGCATTGGGCTCCCAGATTATTCTTAAGCGGATTCTCTGTAATAAAGCAAGAAGCAATTGCTAGCACTTCCTACATTAATGCATCTCCTTAGGAATTCAGAATTAGAGATCTGGTTGATTTGTGAGGCTGTCTTTTTCTGCTGATGGTGAGGATGGCTCACAGTGACACTCTGAAGCTACTTGAGAAGCTGAATATGACATCCATGGCCTGTCTGTGTTCACAGCAGGAGAGACCCTGCACTCAGCTCTGCCCTACTGACCCCTTGCTCAATTTGTCCTTTCATGCCATCAGCAATGATTCAGAAATAGACGCTGGCCTTTCTCTGGTTTTCAAGTATCTACAACTTGTCAAATAATATACACATGACAAGGTTGCCCAAGAAGAAACTTGTGTAATTTCATGACATTTCTGCTTGATAACAGAAATCACTATATTGTGAATGGCTTTCTTCTAGATGTATACTATAAAACATATCGGTTCATCAATTATGTTCAAGCATTGGTAACTGTGTACTTTTGTGTATGCATGTTTCCTTGGTGGGGGATATATATATATAAAATTTAAAAAATGTGTCAGTGTGTGTGTGTGTGTGTATGTATATATGTGTGTGTGTATGTATATGTGTGTGTGTGTCTATATATCTATATCTCTATATCTATATCTATATGTATTTGGGAGATGGTGAGAACAGGGAAGCCTGGCATGCTACAGTCCAAGGGGTTGCAAAAAATCAAACACAACTTGGTGACTGAACAACAACAACAACAAATATGTGTGTGTATATATATACATATATATATATATATGTATATATATATATATATTTACTTTCCTCGTGTCTCAGACAGTAAAGAATCTGCCTGCAATCCAGGGGACCTGAGTTAGATCCCTTGGTCAAGAAGATCCTGGAGAACGGATGGAATGGCTACCCACTCCAGTATTCTTGCCTAGAGAATTCCATGGACAGAGGAGCCTGGTAGGCTACAGTCCATGGGGTCGCAACAAATCAGACACAACTGAGTGACTAAAGGTTGCTTATTTGTGTGTGTGTGTGTGTGTGTGTGTGTGTGTGCGCGCGTATGCGTATGTTAAAGTTAACTTACTCCTTTGGTGAACTCATCTGGTTTCATGGGTTAAACAGCATCTATATTCAGACATTTAAAAATTTAAACTTCAAGCCTTATTCTCTTTCCACTCATATAAATCCAACTGTCTATTCAATATTTATACCTAACTTTCCGATGAATATGTGATAGGAAGGTCAAATTTTCCACTTGTAAAATGTACTGGCTTTATTTCTCATTTTTTCTTCTATACCAGTATTTCCCATTCCAAGAGATTCCATCCTTTTGGTTGCTCAAGTGAAAAATACTGAATTATTCCTTGAATCTTGTTTACTGTAGTCCCATACCCTATCAGTCATTACCTCCTGTTTATATTTTTTCAAAATATGTCTAAAATCTAAAGCTTCTTGATGCACCCACTATCAACATATTTGTCTCTCACCTGAATTACTATAGTAGCTAAGAACTAAGTGTTCTTAGTTTTCCTTTTCTCATGCTTTCCTCCAACTGCATATTATCAATACTCTAACCAGAGAAAAATTTTAATATGTTGGATTATATTGCTGTTCTGCTAAAAAAAAATCCATTGTTCTCTATGTTGCCAGTATCAAATGATAACTGAGAACAATCTCATACCGTTGGCAGTTTTATCATCACAGTTTTACAAATGGAGTAACAAGGCAGGCAAGGATCCGTTTCTTGACCCATGCTCTCTGGGTAAGAGTGGTAATATACAATTTGAGGCCAGGGAGTCTTTTTGGAGAATCTATGCTTTCAACCATGATGTACTATCTTTCAGTGGTAGGTATCTAAGAAGCCCTAAGAGAGCTGTACCCATTCTCTTACTACTTACCACTGACTTTTCTTCCTTCATTTCCTTTTAGTCTCTCATTTGTTCAGTCCACTGAACTTGATATTCCTCAAAGATTCCAGGAGTAATTCTGTATCAGATTCTCTTCACTGATTCTTCCCTGAAGTTAGATTTCTCCTCTACCAAAAATTAACTTGGCTCACACTTTTATCACATTCCTCCACTCAGATGTTACATTCTCACTCAGGCCTATCTTGTCTTGATTGAAAATTTCAACATTCCCTCCTCCTGGCCTTACACTGCTCTAGAGCCACTCAATGTTTGTCCATAAACTTAACAGCCTCTAACCTACTATTACATTTATTTCCTTATAAATTACATTTAGTTTATTTTGGCATCATATAGAAAAAGCAGAGAGGAAAACAAAATTACCAATTTAGTAAATAATGAAAGTTAAATTTTGTAATCTTAATCATTCTTTAATTTATGTGTAACTTTTCCTCTGAGTTGATTATGAAATATTTACTAACAATTCTCAATTGTGATAAGCGAAAACACAATTGAATTTTTAGTGCAGAATTAAGGATAGACTGAGGTAGAAATTTTTAAGGCTGACTTTAAAAACAAACTAAACTAAATATAATAAAAATAACAACTGACATTTTTATTACCATTATCAGGCTCACTGTCATTTCTCCTCCACACAATTTTCACCATATATAACTCCTCTTATAAAAGATAAAAGCACTTTGAAAATATGCTATTAACACATATTTACCAAGCACTTCCTAAATCTTAATGCTGCTACTGCTGCTGCTAAGTCGCTTCAGTCGTGTCCGACTCTGTGCGACCCCACAGATGGCAGCCCACCAAGCTCCGCCGTCCCTGGGATTCTCCAGGCAAGAGTACTGGAGTGGGTTGCCATTTCCTTCTCCAGTGCATGAAAGGGTAAAGTGAAAGTGAAGTCGCTCAGTCGTGTCCGACTCTTAGCGACCCCATGGACTGTAGCCTACTAGGCTCCTCCGTCCATGGGATTTTCCAGGCAAGAGTACTGGAGTGGGGTGCCATTGCCTTCTCCGAATATTTATGTTAAATAAGATCTTAGTCATCACAAATGCTTATGAAGTTTTTATATTCCATGTTTTTATAAATAATTCAGTATACAGAGTTTAAATGTCTCATTGATGTTTATTCAGTAGGCAACTTATTCAAAGTTTAGATTCAGTATTTTCTTTCATTAGAGAATAGGTTCATTGCTCACTGACATCCCCAAATTTCTTCTATTGTCATTATTGAAAAAAGAAACCTTTTGTGAACATTATCAGTTAACCTAAGAATATTTATTACTGTAGCTAATGTCATTTCACAGTGCCCCTTTTCTTAAATGGTTTAAAATATTAGCATAAGTCTAATATAATTTTTAGCTTTTCTATTAATTTAATTTTACCTGGGAATTCAACTGTATTTTTATGTACACTGACATAAATTATAAAGAAGAGATCAAATGCAGGGCAGTCTGCAATGGCAGTCATACACACAATTATAGAAATGTAATTAATTCCTGCTCATTCTTATATACTTCTTATTCTCTGAAATTCTTTTGATGTTGATTTCTCCCCAGATATATATTTTATGGTCTCTGATTATCAAAGATATTCTTTGTTCAACTCCTAATATAAGTTTATGTATGGTGGATTGAAGTTTGTAAGGTAGAACAACTTTCAGCTTTTACAGCATCTCTTGAACACTACCATAAGTTAATTTGGAATAGGGCTATTTCTTCAATAGACTAATATCTAGACATTCATTATTAGCATAAAAGATTCTTCATTGTTCCCTTGTATATTCAATTGATATTTTACATTTGAATTTATAACATCTGTGTAGGTAAGATTTTTTTAATAAAATTTGAAGAAAACATAGAGAATTGAGATTTAATATGAACATGTTTCAGCTACTTTCTAAAGTAGTTAAATAAGAAAGAAGCTGTAATATCTTCTTAAAAATAATATTGAGAAAAATAATTGGGCTAAAACATGTCAGGTATTATAGGAACCTATATTCAGAACCAAATAAATATAAGACAGTTGTAATGCTTCAAAATACATTTTTGCAAATTTTTTCAAAAAATTGTAAAAAAAGAAATAATAAATCTCAAATATTAAATTAGGAGATATAACTGCCTGACTTGACTTGATCTGTAAGTTGCCTATTTGTAACACTTTGAATTGTGTTACTGGAGAAAACTCTCGAGAGTCCCTTGGACGGCAAGAAAATCCAACCAGTCAATCCTAAAGGAAATCAACCCTGAATATTTACTGAAGGACTGATGCTGAAGCTGAAGCTCCAATACTTTGGCCACCTCATGTGGAGAACTGACTCACTGGAAAAGACCCTGACGCTGGGAAAGATTGAAGGCAGGAGGGAGAAGGGGATGACAGAGGATGAGATGGTTGGGTGGCATCACCGACTCAACAGACATGAGTTTGAGCAAACTCCTGGAGATGGTGAAGAACAGAGAAACCTGGCATGCTACAGTTCATGGGGTCACAAAGTGTCAGACATGACTGAGCAACTGAACAGCAGCAACATGGAAATAATAACGCCTGTCTGTCCTTCCACAGAGAGATTTTGTAACATCAAGTTGACACATATAAAAATATAAACTTCTTGAAGAAATTAAACCTCCTTAATCTATTTGTGCTACCCTTTTTTATCTGGCCTACACCTCTGTTAGGGGCTTCCCAGGTGGCACTAGTGGTAAAGAACCTGCCTGCCATTGCAGGAGACTTAAGAGATAAGGATTCAATTCCTGGGTTGGGAAGATCCCCTGGAAGAGGGCATGGCAACCCACTCCAATATTCTTGCCTGGAGAATCCCACAGACAGAGGAATCTGGTGGGCTACGGTTCATAGGGTTGCAAGGAGTCAGACACGATTTAGTGACTTAGCACAAATGCACACCTCTATTACAGTCCTCCTCTCCAAACACATTCTATTCAACAAACTAGGCTATTGCAATTATGTTATGTAGTGTTACCACAACCAACTGAAAACTTTCACACCTCTTAGCCTGTATTCCCGTATCCCCCTTGAAGATATTTCTTCATCTTAATTTGTCTCTATTTTACTCATTTCGGGACCTATTCTGCTTCAGGAGGAGAAGGCAGGAGCGGAAGGGGACGTCAGAGGATGAGATGGTTGGATGATATCACCAACTCAATGGACACGAGTTTGAGCAAACTCCAGGAGATGGTGAAGGACAGGAAAGCCTGACCTGCTGCAATACATGGGGTCACACTATAAAGCCTTAAACAACAGGAATTTAGTTTCTTACCATTCTGGAGACCTAAAGTTCAAAACCAAGGTGTCAGCAGGGTTAGTTCCATCTGAAGGCTGAGAGGAAAGGTTGTGCACTAGAGCTCCCTTGTTGACTTCAAGATGGCCGTCTTCTCCCTCTGTCTCTTTATATTCTCTTCCCTGTGTGTGTGTTTGTATCAGAGGTTTCCCTTCTATACTGGATTTTCCCTTCTATACTCATCCTAATGACCTCATTTTATTATGTCTATAAAGATACTATCTCCAAATCAAGTCACTTTCTGAGATACTGGAGATTAGGATTTCAACATACGAATTTTAGGGAAGCACAATTCAACTCATAAGAGTGTCCTAAAGCGGCAAGTCCCAATGAAGCAAAAGGCAGAGGGAAAAAGGAAAGATACACCATCTGAATGCAAAGTTCCAAAGAATAGCAAGGAGAAAGAAGAAAGCCTTCTTAAGTGATCAATGCAAAGAAATAGAAAGAAACAATAGAATGGGAAAGACTAGAGATCTCTTCAAGAATATTTGAGATACCAGGGGAACATTTCTTGCAAAGATGGGCACAATAAAGGACAGAGACAGTATGGACCTAACAGAACCAGAAGATATTAAGAAGAGGTAGAAAGAATACACAGAAGAACTATACAAAAAAGGTCTTCACAACTCAGATAATCACAATGGTGTGATCACCCACCTAGAGCTAGACATCCTGGAATGCGAAGTCAAGTGGGCCTTAGGAAGCATCACTATGAACAAAGCTAGTGGAGGTGATGGAATTCCAGTTCAGTTATTTCAAATCCTAAGAGATGATGCTGTGAAAGTGCTGCACGCAATATTTCAGCTAATTTATAAAACTCAGCAGCAGCCATAGGACTGGAAAAGGTCAGTTTTCATTCCAATCCCAAAGAAAGGCAATGCCAAAGAATGTTCAAACTTCTGCACAATTTCACTCACTTCACATGGTAGCAAAGTAATGTTCAAAATTCTATGAGAGAGGCTTCAAAAGTATGTGAACCGAGAACTCCCAGATAGTCAAGCTGGATTTAGAAAAGGCAGAGCAAGCAAATATCAAATTGCCAACATGCACTGGATCATCAAAAAAGCAAGAGAATTCCAGAAAAAACTTTTATTTCTGCTTCACTGACTACACTAAAGCCTTTTGCTGTGTGGATTAGAACAAATTGTGGAAAATTCTTCAAGAGATGGGAATACCAGACCAACTGACCTGCCTCCTGAGAAATCTGTATGCAGGTCAAGAAGCAACATTTAGCACTGGACATGGAAAAATGGACTGGTTCCAAATTGAGACAGGAGTACAAGCCTGTATATTGTCACCCTACTTATTTAACTTATATGCAGAATACATCATGTGATATGCTGGGCTGCATGAAGCACAAGCTGGAATCAACATTTCCAGGAGAAGTATCAATAACCTCAGATAAGCAGATGACACCACCCTTATGGAAGAAAGTAGAGAAAAACTAAAGAACCTTTTGATGAAGGTGAAAGAGGAGAGTGAAAAAGCTGGCTTACAATTCAACATTCAAAAAACAAAGAGCATGGCATCTGGCCCCATCACTTCATGGCAAATAGATAGGGAAACAATGGAAACAGTGAGAGACTTTATTTTGGGGGGCTCCAAAATCACTGCAAATGGTGACTGTAGCCATGAAATCAAAAAATGCTTGCTCCTTGGAAGAAAGCTATGACCAACCTAGACAGCATATTAAAAAGCAGAGACATTACCTTGTTGACAACTATCTGTCTAGTCAAAGCTATGGTTTTTCCAGTAGTCATGTATGGATGTGAGAGTTGGACTATAAAGAAAGCTGAGCACCGAAGAATTGATGCTTTTGAACTGTGGTGTTGGAGAAGACTCTTGAGAGTCGCTTGGACTGCAAGGAGATCAAACCAGTCAATCCTAAAGGAAATCAGTCCTGAATATTCATTGGAAGGGATTATGCTGAAGTTTCAATACCTTGGCCATTGATATGAACAACTGATTCATTGGAAAAGACCCTGATGGTGGGAAAGATTGAAGACAGGAGGAGAAGGGGACGACAGAGGATGAGTTGGTTGGATGGCATCACCGACTCAATGGACATTAATTTGAGTAAGCTCCAGGACTTGGTGATTAATCTTTTAAGGTATGAATGTCAATTTTAAAATTCTATGATATATATCCATTAAATTAAATTAAATTGTATTGTTCTGAAATACACCTTTTGTAAATATATGAGAAGAAAAAGATTTCTGGTCACAATTCTTTCCTTCCAGAGTGTAAGCTATCTAAAATGCACAGGGCTCATATTATTTTGTTGTTGTTTAGTTAGACTAATCTATGTCTAACTCTTTTTTGACTCCATGGATTGTAGCTCGCCAGGCTCCTCTCTCCATGGGATTTCCAAGGCAAAAATATTGGAGTGGGTTGCCATTTCCTTCCCCAGAGATCTTTCTGACCCAGGGATTGAACCTATGTCTCCTACTTGCCTGACAGATTCTTTACCACTGAGCCATGAAATAAACCCATTATGGTGCTATTATTTTTATATATGCATGCTGAATAGATCTGAAAGCAATCAAACTATGGACGAATTGAGAAAAATGTTTGTTAAGATGATTGGCATTCATAAGTGCTGTCATCTCCATCTCAATATCATCTCCAACTATTACTATATCACTGTTATAGTTATTCAGACAGAATCCACCTAAGATTTGAAAATATACACGACAGAGAAGATATGATAGATCCCAATACCTTTGTGAAACACTGGAATGGGTAGCCAGATATTATAAAGCAATTCCTTTAATTTACACCAATGGGAACAAAAATATTCTAATATAGACAACTTTTGAAAATTTTCCAGCCTATATATAAATGAATAGCTTATTACTAAAGAAAAATGAGATATTGAAAGACATAAAATCACAAAATCATAGCAAAGAAAACTACAAACAAGGTGAAAACAAAACCCTAAGAATGGGAGACAATAATAGCAAAAGAAACAACTGACAAATAATTAATTTCCAAAATATACAAGCAGCTCATACAACTCAATACCAGAAAAACAAACAACCCAATCAAAAAGTGGGGGAAAGACCTTAAAAGACATTTCTCCTAAGAAGACATACAGATGGCTAACAAGCACATGAAAAGATACTCAACATCACTTATTATTAGTGAAAGTGAAGTTGCTCAGTCGTGTCCGACTCTTTGTGACCCCATGGACTGTAGCCTGCCAGCCTCCTCCAACCATGGGATTTTCCAGGGAAGAGTACTGGAGTGGGCTGCTATCAGGAAAATGCAAATCAAAACTACAATTAGGTACCACATCACACCAGTCAGAATGGCCATCATCAAAAAGTCTATAAACAATAAATGCTGGAGAGAGTGTGGATAAAAGGGAACAATCTTGCATTGCTGTTGGGAATGTAAACTGATACAACCATTTGGAAGACGGTATAGAGATTCCTTAACAAGCTAGGAATAAAACCACCATATAACCCTGCAGCCCCATTCCTAGACATATACCCTGAGGAAACCTTTCTTACTTTTTTCAAATATTATTCTGATTCATATTTGTTCCTAAAATTTGAAAGCAATATTCAATTATATTTGTTAATACATACACTTTTCAAATTTTTAAAAATTTTGACTAATTTTGAGTTATTTCAAAGCTAAGAAAGATTTTTCAATATGCAGTCCTGGTACTCTAGTTTCTGTGCAGTAATTAGAATTCTCTAGATTTAAAATCAATTCAATATATAACAAAGGTGTTCTGTTGGTAAAATACATTTTTGCTTGTTGCCTACTGATCATTCCTCTCTTTTCTTTGGCATCCTAAGGGATTATACTTCCATATCCTCTAGCTATTTCTCCTCAAAGATTTTACCCACACTTGGGTGCCATTGACATAAAATTTATCATAAATTCTACGTCATGGTAGAATTTTGTAAATTTCAGTACTCAAATATTTTTATAATGAAAAATCACTGTTAGATATGCGATACATATGAGACATAAACTAGCCTATCCTTTTCTTAAAAGAAGTGCTTGTAATATCTAATTATGCTATAAAGTGAGACGAATCAATCTGCCCCAGGTAGTACAGCTGCAAGGCTTAGTAACTTTTTATAGTACTGCCTTCTTAAAAACATTAATGCAAAATAACATAATTCTTTCAAACTGAGCTTTTCTTACTTTTACCAGCATGCTACACAGAATGATTTCTTACTTTTACCAGCATGTTAGGCAAATTTAACAAATGAATGACACTTTAAAGCAAAAAGAAGAAATGTATTGGTTTAAATATTTCAAATTACGTTTATAAAACCACCAGAATAAATTATACACTCACTTGAAATTATTTGAGAAATTAAGAAACTTAAATATGTTATTAAGAAATAAACTAATGTTTTAACTCTAAAGAATAATGTAGTTTGCCTCTCTGTATACTGTTCTGAGTTATTCTGACATTTCAAAAATATATATATATATTAAATATACATATGACTCCTATTAAATCTATGAACTTACATGTAAATTTTTGAAAAGAATAACTTTTTAATCAATGTTATGCTTATCTTTTCTTCTCTTTATTAAAATATACTGTTGCTGCTGCTAAGTCGCTTCAGTCGTGTCCAACTCCGTGCGACCCCATAGACGGCAGCCCACCAGGCTCCGCCGACCCTGGGATTCTCCAGGCAAGAATACCGGAGTGGGTTGCCATTTCCTTCTCCAATGCATGAAAGTGAAAAGTGAAAGTGAAGTTGCTCAGTCGTGTCCGACTCTGAGCGACCCCATAGACTGCAGCCTACCAGGTTCCTCCGTCCATGGGATTTTCCAGGCAAGAGTACTGGAGTGGGGTGCCATTGCCTCTTCCAATTAAAATATACTACACAATGGGAAATGATATAGTTTCTCTTCACAGGAAGGTCACATAAAAATATAATGAGTATTTCATTAAAAAAAGTTTTTTTACCACCACATTACTCATAGGTTTGTTTTTAGTTACAATAAAAGCCATAAAACATTAATATGCATCAGGTATTATTTATTAAGGTGACGTTGTCAATTGCAAAATTCTACATGTCGACTTTAGAAGAATGTTTATGTTGAGAATAATGACTGCATTACCCTTACAAAGTATAAAATATTGTGAAACCATACTTTTAATTCTCACTTTGTCTACATTTTGAGATAATTTATTTATCCAATTCTAATTATGATTAAGTAACAAGAACAAGACATACTTATGTACTAAAATTAACTATAATATAAACAAACAGAAAAAACAAAAAATGCTTGACAAAAGTGAACAAATGTTTCAGATATTAGACACCAAAAGGTATGTCTTTGAAGAAAACAAATGCGATATTCTAGCTCAGATTTCCTATTATAAATTTTTAATTCTAAATAAGGTATGGAAAATCAAAGAGAGTTCAAAAGCCGTACTGAAATGAGAAGGTTGAGACGAATCTGGAAAGGCTGAGATGGCTGAAACTTACGAAGCAAAGTTCTAGAAGAAGAGAACTACAAAGAAAAGATCCAGAAATGTGCTTATGGTCCAATTGATATGCTCAACATGAAACTATTCAAGTGTGAAGAATAATTCTAAAAGCCCAGGAAAAGAAAAACTGAAAAATTGTAAACTTAAAACTTTTCATTAATCACACAGGACAAGAAGCTATTTGAGATACATACAGGCAAACTGCCTAGTTTTCAGTGATCACCTGGGCCACTTAGAGGAGATACTGGAAGTCTCATGTCTTAATAATGGGGCTGAACTATCTTGGAGTAAATGTTACAGTTTATATTCTCTAAAAAAGCTAGTATCTGATTGACTTGCAAATAATTTAACAGTCAGTCCAAAAACTCTTCAAGAAAGAAATCAAAATCCAGTCATTCAACAAGAAAATACAATGAAGAGCATCTTATGAAAACATGACAAGCAGCAGAAAATTTCCAATAAATGTATCAATAAACTTGTAAGCAAAGCTAGATCATTTAATGAAATAAAAAGCACCAGAGGCTTAGTAATCTATGAGGAAATTTCATTTTGTTTAACATATGTGTGATCACAGACCTTCATTTTCTATATTAAGTTTTATGTTATTTGGTTACTAGATATTTGACACAATTCACCCTTAAATAATTTAAACAATTTTGGTCTGAAATTATATATGTGTGTGTGAGTGTGCATACATGCACATGTGTGGGTTAAATTTATTTGTTGGTTTTAAGTTCTTATTTCTTGATTTTTAATTTTACTTAATCAAGTTGATTGACTTACAGTTATTTATTGTTCCTTATTGTTTTAGTCTCAGTAGAGTCTGGAGGAATAAAATATGCATTTCTGAGGCTGACATTTTGATAATCCTTTTTGGTTTAATTTTTAATTCCAATTTCAAATTTGTTGATATTTTTAAAGAATTTCTAATGTTTTTGGACTGACTCATTGGAAGAGACTTTGATGCTGGGAAAGATTGAAGGCAGGAGAAGGGGACAACAGAGGATGAGATGGTCGGATGGCATCACCGACTCAATGGACATGAGTTTGAGCAAGCTCTGGGAGTTGGTGATGAACAGGGAGGCCTGGCGTGCTGCAGTTCATGGGATCTCAAATAGTCAGACAGGCCTGAGCAACTGAACTGAATTGAATGATTTTGATTGTTTTCTCTATTACTTCTTGTTCTCAATTTTTTTTTAATTTTTAGTTATATAATTATTTTCTTTTTCTTTTCTCCTTCCTTGGGATTTAAATTTGCTTATCATTTATCCAAATTCATAAACTCTAATTAACAACTGATTTCAATTGCTACTTTGTTTTGAATATGTTTTTAATACTAAGCCTGTGGAAAATTACAGAAATAGGTCTCAAAGGAGATTTATCAGGATCTAAAGAATGCAGTGTCGGATCAGCTTAAATGTATTGATTTATGTAGAACAAGGAGAGATTCTGCTTTCATTGTGTTAACTCAAGTGCCTGGAAATGACTAAGACTTTGCCTGGTTGGTTGATGTGATCATCAATCCAAAGGTGATTTAATAAAATAGAGTTGAATTGCCTGAACTTATTTCATGTTCTGTAGAAAAAGATATTGAGAGGGAGAGAGAAAGATCAGAAATTTAGAGAGCATCTATCATATAAAACTTGTTTACTCATTCTCTACCAATGTTCTCTGGAAGGAAAAAAGAGTTCTTCATAAAGACTGATTGAGATGGTCTTAGTATTTTCAAATATGGAGGCTACTCTCTGAAAGCAGAGCATGCCAGTGGAAGTGATGTCATGAAGTGAGCTCAGGCTTACTGAAATACCTGGAGTTGACAGGATCTGTGATGGATGTGGTCAAGTGTCAAGACTTAAATGCCATTTATGAGATGTGTATGGTTATCATAATGGGCAGCAGAGTCAAACAATTAGAATTGCTTGGGTCATAGATATTTTTGACGTGGCTGGTTGACCAAACACGCAACAATGGAAACAGATGGGCAATCTACTGAAGTTATATTTGTTTTGCATAGGCAGGAAATATCCATATTTGTTGAACAGAAATGACTAGAACCACCATAATGGTTAAAAATACAGGCCTTATCAATTCCAGACTTGATCCAGTTTACACAAAGTACTTCAAATATAGGTAAAATTATATCCTCTTATGGAAGTATCTTCTGGCCTAACCAAATTTTGTTCTGTTTAACAAATCTTAAAAGAAAATCTAGCCATAAAGAGCAACACAGATAAACCCTGAGAATATTATGCTAAGTGAAATTAGCCAATTGAAGAACAAAAAATACTACATAATTCATTTATATGATGTATCTAAAGTAATCAAAATCATAGAAGTGGAGAGTAGAATGGTTGTTGTTAAGGGCTAAGGGGAATAAAAATCAAGAGCTATTCAACATGTAAAAAATTCCAGTTAAGCAAGATGAGTGTTATAGAGATCTGTGTAAATCTGTGCCTATAGTTAACAATACTGCATCAAACACTTAATTTTTTTTTCAATAGGATAGATATAATGCCCAATATTCTTACCACAATAACAAGAGTTGGACATGGGACAACTTACCAGGGTAGTTGTACATTAGCAAAGGCAGAATAAACCAAGTTCATCAAATAATGGCTGTAAACTGAAACTGGTATCTGGAGACCAAAAATGTCATTGTATTCAACCAGTCAGAGAATAGCTTTATGACTATCTGGTAATCAATAGCATTTCAACTTGGGTTCATTGTGTAGGCCTACACCTTTGTCAAACCTCTCTGTGGTTATTTCCCCAGTTCCAGAATGTGTAGTTTCAACAAACATACTCAACAACTGGCACTCAACAATTTCTCACGGGTTTTTATAATCCATGGAATGATGATTTATACTCTAGAGAAAGCCAAATGCCTTTATCTACAAAAGTAGTAAGTTAAAGGCAACACCATGTAGAGGGACACCAAAGATTAATGCCGCCATCAAGGACTTGAAAGATGCGAGTAGTGATTTCTACCGTAGCCATATTCAATTTGACTACTGTCCTATACACAAACTGTGCTTCGAAAAATGATGGCTTTACATTAACTTAAAAAGAAAAACTTCATTATCTAATGCTACATAATAAAACACCCCAAAACTTTGGTATAAACCAATTTTGTTATTCTAACAGATGTGTATCTTAGATTTTTCTCCTCAGTGGTCATTTTTAAGCATATAAACATCTAAGGGTGTCTATCATTGAATATTTATTTAATATGCATTTTGAGTGATTATAAATTATCATCAAATTAAACCACTTTGAAATTTTAAACTGGGAAAGCATCTTGACAAATCTTATATTCTTGATGATATTTTCTCCTGGAATGTTTGCATTTATTTAATGAAGTGCTAAACACTTACTACAACTTAAAATAGTCTATCAGAGCTCAGAGTACTGGAAAACAAAGGCACTTTTTGTAAGTGTGTCATTAGATATAATCTTAAGAGATTCCCCCTCTCCATTTTTGCTTCTTTGTTCTATATCTAAATATTTTGAAAATGGAAGAAAAGAAATCTTATATTATTTGTTAGTTCAGAGCATAGCATACATTTGTATATCTGAACTTTATGAAATACTATCTTCAATCTTCCAATTAATGGCTTTTTTAAATTGGACACTTTACATATCTTTGTCAGGGAAACGTTATATACAAAAATTTATTTTGTATTAGTGATGTTTAGCATGTTCACAGATGGTAGAATTAATGGACAGATGGAAAACATACATTCATTCAGAGTAAGTGTCTATTTCAATGAGAGCAGATAATATCCCATTACACAATGGGAACAGTTTGATACTGTCAATTTGCTAGTAGGTAAATGGCTCACATGTCCAAAGTATGATTAAATATAGAAATCAACGAATGGTCCTTCCGCTGACAAATGAAGTATTTAGCAGGAAAATTTAGTATAAGTTAAATGTACTTACTCCATACATAGTCTTCAGTTTTTATTTTTACCAAGAGAATTTGATCATGAGCTCATTGGAAAGACTATATAGAATTGGCATAATAACTTGCAAGCATTCAGAGAGTAAGTCATTTTTCCAACCTTTCTATTCAAGCTATCTTCACTATCAAAGCTGAGTTGTAAAACCTTATTCTGAAATGTCACCCAAGCCCCATTATCCTGTGAATTAGTTCTTATACATAAATTCACATTCTAAGCAAAGTAGAGATGTACTGTTTAAGGATAACCCTTTGTATTTGACATCTTGGTGGTGCTTCAGAGATTCTAATGAGCTGAAAAACAAATCTGTAACAGGTAGCTCCAGCTAATGGAAATAAATAAATTAAACTGTTTACCAAGCTTCAATTGTTTTTTACCCTCAGCAGTCAACTAGGTAAAAATAACTCCCACTGCAGCCCATGTGTAGGATATTTCAGCAGGAGAAGTCACTGCGGGAAGGTGAAGAATCTGCTTATGCAGCATATATATGACTTCAGTTTATGCTTGGGCTCAATCTCTTTTGTACACTTTATTTGGTACTAAAGTGATTACTAAAGTAATTTAGTGGTACTAAAGTAATTACCTTTATTTAAATGGCTAGGTGGGTCAGACTAAGTTTGGAATAGGCAGCTGGGACTTCATGTTCACTTGGGCTTCATGTTATATTAGGGTCAGTGGAAAGCCAAGTACTAAAAATAAATGTGAACATTTATCGACCAAAAACAGTAAAGCACAATTTTATGGGCTTCCATGGATTCCATGCTGCAACAGACCTTGCCCCACAACTAGTCCATATAGCACACATCGTCAAATGTTTTTTATCACTGTGGGAACGTAATCAGAACCTAAAGAACTGGAGGCTTCTTTAGCTATTACTGAATTGGTAAAAATAGCATACAAAAATAGAATATCTTTCCTCAAAATTCAGTCCCAGTAAAATTTAGCCCTCTTAATGACAGAAAAGACAGAGTATACCTTTTCCCTTCAGTTGTAAGGTAACATTCTACCCTGTTTACATCACTGGTTGGACAACAAACTTTGAAGACATGTCAGACCACTGAACTATCCCTAAAATATCTATCTCTTTCATAACAACTGACTTAACCGTACCTCTCTTAGAAGGTCCAGGTGCTTGCTCTTCAGGTTGTAAGAGGCATGATGCCAACACATGTTAAACAGAATATATGAGAAAAGCAATTAGAAACTCAATTTTGGTACAAAAATAGAAGGATAATTCATTCCCTAAGAGTAAAATGAAATATGTGCTTTTGTCACTGTCTTTTGAAAACATTTCCTTCTCTTATTAATTCTTATCCCGAGGGAAGAAAATAACTAATGTCATCAGTAGATATACAAGTAGCTTTATTAATTTGCTCAAGTATGGAGACTACATCTGGACAGCATCTGTAACCAGATTCATCACCCAATTAAACTGATGATTATCTGTCATTCCCTAATTCCCATCTGTCTATTGAGCCAATTGAAGTGGATAATTTAATGAGAATGTGTTAGTAATCACTTTCGAGTATCTAAAGGGTTTAATGTGGACAAATCTCTGCATTTCTACCAAGAGCAATCCATTTGTAGAGGGTGGTGTGTGTTTTATTTGCTTTGATTTGTTATTTTTAAATATGGATTGTAAACTCTAGGGATTTCTATCTGAATCTTCTTCTAAAATTCAGATTCCAACATAAGCTGCATATTTATGTATTTACACTTATAAAGCCCCAGAAGTCACAGTAGGGATACATGTGGAGATCCACCTGGACATATTGAAGTATTTCTTTATTACAAAAAAAAAGAATAAAAAATTATTCTTTAATTTTAGTGATTAATTGTATATAAATAAAGAGTTGATAATTTCCACTTGAATCAGATGAAAGACTATCATAAAAATGAAAAATCTGAATAGTTTTATATGTGTAAGTTTACAGTTCTTTCTTTTAAAAAAATTCTTATTGGAGTAAGTTGATTTACAATATACCAAGCCTTTCTATCAAAATGGTAGTTATCACCTAACTGCCTTCTGCTCTCAAACTCAGTTATGAACTACAGATTTTCTTTAGTTCACAAGAATTTATAATAGCTCAAATTCAAATCTAATATTTCTTTAAAGTGTTGATTTTTTCATATCCAATGACTTTGATAGTTGTCTAGAGTCCCTTGGTAATGATTAAAAGAAATAAATTTAGTATCTATTAAGAGTGTTATTGTGTGGTCTCCTTCAGATGTGTCTAAACTTCATTTCTCAGATGATTTTAGGTCTATTACCTTATATAGATCTAGGAATTAGCTTAAGGGTCAAGTGTATATTGTGGTGGCTCAGGATATATCTAGCAAACATGGAAATTTGAGGTTATATAAATAAAGTTGAAAATTAATTGGCCATTCATAATTCCACAATTAATTAATACTCAAAATATTTCTGGCTCAGACTATTCTGACCCTACTGGCTCTTTGGTATCTATTTTCACTTAATCTCTAGAAGTTAGTTTTTACTAATGGATGTCTGCGTGTTGTAGTCCATGGGGTTGCAAAGAGCTGGACATGACTTAGTGATTGAACAACTAAAACAATAGTCCATCCAAAAGCAGCAAAATACTGAACAGACATTCTACAGTAGACAGGGATCAAGACCATTCCCAAGAAAAAGAAATGCAAAAAGGCAAAATGGTTGTCGGAGGAGGACTTACAAATAGCTGTGAAAAGAAGTGAAGCCAAAAGCAAAGGAGAAAAGGAAAGATATAAGCATATAAATGCAGAGTTACAAAGAACAGCAAGGAGAGATAAGAAAGCCTTTCTCAGCAATCAATGCAAAGATATAGGGGAAAACAAAAGAATGAGAAAGACTAGAGATGGCACCCCACTCCAGTACTCTTGCCTGGAAAATCCCATGGATGGAGGAGTCTGGTAGGCTGCAGTCCATGGGGTCGCTAGGAGTCGGAGACGACTGAGCGACTTCACTTTCACTTTTCACTTTCATGCACTGGAGAAGGAAATGGCAACACACTCCAGTATTCTTGCCTGGAGAATCCCAGGGATGGCGGAGCCTGGTGGGCTGCTGGCTATGTGTCGCACAGAGTCGGACACGACTGAAGCGACGTAGCAGTAGCAGTAGCAGAGATTTCTTCAAGAAAATTAGAGATACCAAGGGAACATTTCATGCAAAGATGGGCTCAATAAAGGACAGAAATGGTATGGACCTAACAGAAGCAGAAGAGATTAAGAAGAGGTGGCAAGAATACACAGAAACTGTACAAAAAAGATCTGCATGACCAAGGTAATCACAATGGTGTAACCACTCACCTAGAGCCAGACATTCTGGAATATGAGTCAAGTGGGCCTTTGGAAGATTACACTACAAACAAAGCTAGTGGACGTGATGGAATTCCAGTTGAGCTATTTCAAATCCTACAAGATGATGCTGTGAAAGTGCTGCATTCAGTATGCCAGCAAATTTGGAAAACTCAGCAGTGGCACAGGACTGGAAAAGGTCAGTTTTCATTCCAATCCCAAAGAAAGGCAATGCCAAAGAATGCTCAAACTACTGCACAATTGCATTCATCTCACACGCTAGTAAAGTAATGCTCAAAATTCTCCAAATCAGGCTTCAGCAATACATGAACCGTGAACTTCCAGATGTTCATGCTGGTTTTAGAAAAGGCAGAGGAACCAGAGATCAAATTGCCAACATCCTCTGGATCACTGGAAAAGCAAGAGAGTTTTAGAAAAACATCTATTTCTGCTTTATTGACTGTGCAAAAGTATTTGACTGTGTGGATCACAATAAACTATGGAAAATTCTGAAAAAGATGGGAATACCAGACCCCCTGACTTGCCTCTTGAGAAATCTGTATGCAGGTCAGGAAGCAACAGTTAGAACTGGACATAGAACAACAGACTGGTTCCAAATAGGAAAAGGAATATGTCAAGGCTGTATATTGTCACCCTGCTTATTTAACTTATATGCAGAGTATATCATGGTAAATGCTGGGCTGGAAGAAGCACAAGCTGGAATCAAGATTGCCGGGAGAAATATCAATAACCTCAGAAATGCAGATGACACCACCCTTATGACAGAAAGTGAAGAACTAAAGAGCTTCTTGATGAAAGTGAAAGTGGAGAGTGAAAAAGTTGGCTTAAAGCTCAACATTCAGAAAACTAAGATCATGGCATCTGGTCCCATTACTTCATGGCAAATAGATGGGGAAATAGTGGAAACAGTGGCTGACTTTATTTTTCTGGGCTCCAAAATCACTGCTGATGGTGACTGCAGCCATGAAATTAAAAGACGTTTACTCCTTGGAAGGAAAGTTACAACCAACGTAGACAGCATATTAAAAAGCAGAGACATTACTTTGCCAACAAAGGTCCATCTAGGTAAGGGTATGTTTTTTCCAGTAGTCACGTATGGATTGAGAGTTTGACTACAAAGAAAGCTGAATGCTGAAGAATTGATGCTTTTAACTGTGGTGTTGGAGAAGATTCATGAGAGTTCCTTGGGCTGCAAGGAGATCCAACCTAATGGAAATCAGTCCTGAATATTCATTGGAGGGACTAACATTGAAGCTGAAACTCCAATACTTTGGCCACCTGATGCGAAGAGCTGACTCATTTGAAAGGACCCTGATGCTGGGAAAGATTGAAGGCAGGAGAAGAAGGGGACAACAGAGGATGAAATGGCTGGATGGCATCACTGACTCAAGGGACATGGGTTTGAGTAAATTCTGGGAGTTGGTCATGAATAGGGAGTCCTGGCGTGTTGCAGTCCATGGGGTCACAAAGATTCAGACATGACTGAGTGACTGAACTGAACTGAACTGAAGGGAATAAAATTTCAGCATAAATGAAAGCAAACACCAAGAGCTAAAAAGGGGTGGAAAAAAGTGTAATTCCAAATTTCAAATAAAAACGTATCTTAAAAAGGAATGATTATTTCTGAAAAAATAAATTTATTTTTAAGTATATAAACTGAATAAAACATTTCATATTTAGAATTAAGTCAGAAAGAATGAGAAATCATTTGTAAAAAATCATAGAAATCAAAGAAACATGGTATGCAGCAAAATCAATACTTAATGGGAAATTTAAAGCACTGGATGGACATACTAGAAAAGAATATCTGAAATTAATTCCTTGAACTTCTACCTACGACAATTGGAAAATGAAATTCAAATTAGCTCCAAAGTAAGCTGAAGAAATAAAATTAGAGCAGAAATGAACAAAATTAAAAATAGGAAACCAGTCGAGAAAGATCAATGAAATCAAAACTTGATTCTCAGAAAAGAGGAACAAAATCAACAAGTCTCCAGCCAGGTAACTATGAAAAAAAAGGAGAGGACACAAATTACTTATATCAGAAAAGAAAGAGGGGGCATCACTATAGATTCTATGGAAGTTAAAAGATAATAAAGTAATATTATGAACAATTCAATGCCAAAAAATTTAACAACCTAAAGTGGATTAATTTCTTGAAAGACATCTGACAAACTCACATAAAAACAGACACTATGAAGAGGCCTATAATGTTTAAAAAAAAAAATGAGTAAATAATAAACTTCCAAAACAGAAAGCACCATGAGTTCACTGATGAATTCCACCAAAATTTAATGAAGAAATTATACCAATTATCTTACCTCTTTAACAAGAGAAAAGCAAAGAAAACACTCTGGCTCATTTGATGAGCATTACCCTAATACCCAAGCAGACAAAGATATTATAATGAAATTAACATAGATAAAAAATCCTCAACAAAATTTTAGCAAACTGAATCCAACAATAGATAGAAAGGATTATACACTACAAACAATTAGAGTTTATTCCAGATATGCAAGGCTGGTTTAATATTTGAAAATGAATTAATGTAATCCATCATATCAACACACTAAAGATGATAAATCACATGATCAATAAAAGGAGAAACAGAATTTGACAAAATTCAACATCCATTCATAAAAATAAACTCTAAGTAAACCTCTTTAAATTGACAAAACATCTCACAGCTGAAATCATACTTAATGATGAAAAATTTCAAGCTTCCTCACTAAAACTCAGGCTCCAACCCAGTTGGTGCAGTGGTAAAGAATCTTCCTGCAATGCAGGAGACCCAGGTTCTACCCTTGGATCAGGAAGATTCCCTAGAGAAGGAAATGGCAACCCACCTTACTATTCTTGCCTGGAGAATTCCATGGACAGAGGAGCCTGGTGGGCTATAGTCCATGGCGTCGCAAAGACTCGGACATGACTGAGCAACTGAGCACAGACTAACACTGGGAACAGGACAAGAATATCCCGTCTCATGGAAAAAGTGAAAGTGTTAGTCCCTCAGTCATGTCCAACTCTTTGCGACCTCCTGGACTGTAGCCTGCCAGGCCCCTCTGTCAAAGGAATTCTCCAGGCAAGAATCTTGGAGTGGGTAGCCATAACATTCTCCAGGGGATCTTCCTACCCAGGGATGCAACCTGGGTTTTCTGCATTGCAGGCTAATTCTTTACCATATGAGACACCAGGGAAGCCCAGTCCCCTCCCATCACTGCCCTTCAACATTGTACTGGAATAACAAGTTAATGCAGAAAGACAAGAAAAGGGGGGAAAAAGTTATACATATTGGGAGAGGAAAAAGTTGTCTTCATTTACAAATGAACTGATTACCTATGTAGAAAATTTGAAAGAATCAACAAACAATTTCTGGACAAATAAGCAATTATAGCAAGGTTGCAAAACATAAGGTTCATTTTTAAAACTCAATCACTTACCTATATATGAGACATGAACAAATAGAGTTTGAAGTTAAAAATATACCATTTGTATCACTCCTCTCTCAAATGAAATACATAAAAATCTAACAAAATGGATATAAGATCCATTTGAGGAAAACCACAAAACTATTGAAATAAATGAAAAGAATTAAATACATGGAGAGGTAGTCCATGCTTATGAACACAAAGACTCAATAGTGTTAGGATGTCAGTTCTTCCAAGTTTGGTCTAGAGCTTCAATACATCTCAATCAAAATACCATCAAGCTATTTTGTGAATGCTGATAAACTGGTTCTAAAGTTTATATGGGGAAGAAAGGATCAGAATAGACAAAAAAAAACCAAAAATTTTAAATTCTTTTAAAATTCTACTTTACATTGTTTTGTGGCGTTTTAGAGATCGAGAGGATTTTTCTCACTTTTCCTTTTTTCATCCTCAGTTTTCAGCAAGTCTAACATACTTGCACCACAAAGCCGTTCCCTTGTATTCTTCTATCTAAGCCAGTAGATAACGGTTGCTTATTATTAATGGAAGTCTCATGGTGAGACAGGAGTAGTTTCTTGGTTTTATTTCTCCAGCCTTAGGCAGGCTCGTTACCCAACAAAGTGAAACAGCGTATGTGCCTTATCATCAGGGGGGGTCTCAACACCTTCTGGAATTTAATTGTTTGCCTTCCAATATCAGTTCTCTTATAGTTTCAAGGGCTCATGATTCTGTAGATTTACTGGTTTTCCTCACTGTTTGAATTTAAAGAATTTTTCTTCTGGATTCTTTCATCTTCAATAGGATGAGATTCTCATTGTTAACTAAGAACGCTTAATAATTGGTAAATTCAAAGCATGCCATCACTAAATCATGGAGGCATGTTGGCAAATTCAAATACTTTTGTGGCAAAATAGTAAATGTATACTGATTTTCATTTTATGACAATATATACTCTGCCTTGCCGGACTCTTGAGGCTGACATAATTAAGAAGGCATTAGCCAGGCTATAAAGAGTAGATTACCAGTTCCTCCTCAGCTGTTGCATTTCCTGAGAAAGCTTTTTACATAAAAGGTTAACTGAAGCAATCAAATAATCTGTATTAATTTTTCAGGTCATTTTGCCAGGAACACTGGTCATACAGTGTACTTGAAATGTCTATTATTGGAAATCAAACCTTTTTTCCAGTATTTATTTAAATTATATGTGTTGCTCTGCAATTCTTTGTTGAGTTGTGTTTCAAAGTAGCAATGCAAGGTGGTAGTGTAAGCCTTGACAGGTTGTTTTGGGGGTTTTTGGTTTGGGTAATGCAAGTGTCTGACATGCTTTGATTGCTAAGGCATCCACTTCAAAGAGGCATCTACTTCAAGGATGGCTATCTCAAATAACCACATTGCCAACCACATGACTAGATAAAATGTTAGGATGCAATAGCTTAAAGGCTGTCTGGTAGGAAAAGACATTTATAAAGCATTTAGAGAGTTTGAAGAAAGGAAAAGAATTCAAAGGGGTCACAGATTATATGTCAAGATTGACAATCCATTCTAGTTTGTAGATGTACTGAAGCATGATACCTGAGTTATGTCTTGAAAGATAAGTAAGATTTCATAAAGTATAAGGTGGGGTCAGCTTGGGAAAAAGTTTGTAAAGGGCTTTACAGGGCAGGGAATCCATATAATAGACATGACAACTTACATGGATTCAAAGAATTTTAATACCTTTAAGAAGAATTACAGAATGCATATATTCATATTCACTGAAGTGTTTATGTAAATATTTTCTCTCCAGTGACATTGTAACAGAAAAACCCTAATATAAACTCTCTTGGTACACTATGGTCCAACAGTTCTGACTCTTCAAACTAGTGGATCAAACATCTATTATCTTTTTGATGTATGCTTATATGGTGATTGCTAAGACAGTCTTTCAGTAAAATTAGGTAATTTGTTTTACTGCCTTGACCTACTCATTCACTAAATTGAAATGAGGCCAACCTGGGAACCTGAAATAAAATAAATTCAAGTTGCTTTCATTTTGTTTACTTGTTTCATTAGCAGAGAAATGTATAAAGTGAAAATAAAAGACAAAGAAGCAAATACTGCAGACGCGGAATATACAATCATTGCCTAAATCTTACAAGAGAGGAATTTGAATTGACATTGAAAAATTAGCTTCTGGAAAGTTTTTACTTACAGGTTTCCTATACTGTATTACCTACCTAACTCTAAGAATGGTCAACCTGTAGGAAAGGTAGGAAAAGACAATTGGGTGAATCGAGTCAATTTGACAAATCACTGGCTTTCCTTTCTTCCTTACCAGAGCAGGGAATACACAGGCTGCAAACCAAACATAAATCACTAGGTGTGTGGTTTCCCAAAGTATAGCCAGTATCCTGCATATTCTAAAAGAGAGAAAGTGAGAAAGAAAAGCTCTAAAATTGTTGAAGAATAATGCAAGACCCTATGAGGCCATCCTGGGTACAAACTCTTTCCATGTCCCCCATTTCTTGTCTGTAGGAAAAAGGCTTCACCCTCCTTGAACTTCCCTGAGTTATCAGGGAAGGGAAAGAAGGCAGAAACAAAGGAGCAGCTGTCAACAAACAAACAATAGTGCAGTGACTGGCAGGGTCTAGTAATTCCTCAAAAAATATATATATATACACCAGTAGCTTGGAATTCTTCTGTGGGAAATGAGTCCCCCATCCAGGTTGTTGTTGTTCAGCTGCTAAGTTGTGTCTGACTCCTTCCAACTTCATGGGCTTTCCCTGGTGGCTCAGATGGTAAAGAATCCACCTGCAATGTGGGAGACCTGGGTTTGATCCCCGGATTGGAAAGATCCCCTGGAGGAGGAAATGGCAACTCCACTCCAGTATTCTTGCCTGGAGAAACCTCATGAACCAAGGAGCCTGACGGGCTACAGTCCATGGGGTCAAAAAGAGTCAGACATGACTGAATGACTAAGCACAAACAAGCATGCTTTGCACCTCCATGAACTGCAGCATATCTGGCTCCTCTGTCCTCCACTATCTCCTCGAGTTTGCTCAAATTCATGTCCATTGAGTCAGTGGTGCTGTCTAATGGTCTTATTCTCTGCCACCCCATTCTCCTTTTGCCTTCAATCTTTCCCAGTATCAGGGTCTTTTCCAAAGAGTCATCTCAAGTATATATATAGAATTATTGGCAAATATTAGGATTAAGCTATATGCAAAAAGTAGTGTTTGTTCTTACATCAACTGAAAAATATGTATTAACTAATTGGGATTAAATATGAAATAATAATGAAATAATAAAAAAATAAAATGTTAGCTAAAATGACAAAATAAAATAAAAAGAAATTTTACCTGAAGACATACACATACATATATAATTATTTCATGATTCAAGTATTATTATATCAGAATTATATATATAAATTATATTCAGTTTGTTCTATTACTATAAGAATATTATATTAACACATAAATTGTACTGCAATAATATTACTTGCTGATTCTGAGACTCAGATGTATTAATTTCTTAAAACATTTGCAAACATTTTAATAAAACAACAGGTTATTAAGAAAATTAGCTGCAATTAAACTTCAGGTAGTGTAACAGTTACTGAGATTTTTAACAAGTAGTCTCCTAATGTCCCTGAAAAATGGATAATCGATGAAAATAAACATAACAATATAATTAGTAAAAGGAATTTTCATACCCATATTAAAACATAACTGTTTAAAAATACAATATAAAATGATGTTCATTTCAAACCTCACAGCTTTAGGTTAAAAATTGGAAACATTTAGTGCAGGATAACAGTTTTCTGATGCCTCTTTTGGACAGGAATTGTGGCTTGCCATTCTAGTAAAGAAAGAATGTTGCTCTCGATGCTCTTCTACAAGGATCAAGCCATTAGTCACCATAGCCAGCTTCCTTCACCCCTGGTATGCCCTGAGAGGAACTCAGGATGGAGACAAACAGGAAGCATTCCATACTTTGGACACTGGCCCTAATAGTTAAGCTGCATATCTAAGAAGTAATTTCGATGAGTCTAGACTCTTGCATCTACATCTACATAGAAAAGCACTAAAATTATTAACTTGAGAGGTCTGTTCTTTTTGGTTAGCAGGAATCTTTTGATTTTTTTCCCCAGCCAAAAGTCCTGGCTCCTCCCTTAACTCCTCTTCTTAAGTCTAAGGAACTACTCCAAAGAGGTATCTGAAAGGTGCTATGAACTGACTTAGGAAACTGGAAGATTAGATAATGCAGTCATTGCATATTTGTGCTAATGTGGCCACTCACAAAGCCATATTGCCTAACGCTATCACCAAGACCTCTGATCATATCACTGAGGGGGAGTTATGATTTCATTAATATTATACTTGGTTTTAAGGACTGACCTCCAAAGGGAGGATTTTAATGCTGTAAAATAGCTTTGATGTATAATTCGCTTTTCCCATAATCTGGCTAGTGATATACAAATTCTTTGGCAAAATTAAAAAGAATACTCTGCTACTCAATCCTAATTGTGAAATATTTTGTAATTAGTAAATGTATCAAAATGGGTTAAAATTATAGCTGTTCTGCCTACTGTTAAAAAAGGCTTTTTATACACAAAAATACTTTCACTCCTGTCATCTCATGATGAAGTCGCTTTTTCACTGCCCACACCATTGTTTTCTACTGTGCTCAACTCACACTCAGCAATTGAAGAATCTACCCTGAAGAATTTTTTGCCAGTTATGGAGATGGAAAATACACTGGTGGGGGCCATGGGAAAGGAAGACACAACTGGAAAGTGTTCCCTCTGTGCAGCCTGAACCTCATTTTACAGATAATGAGTTTGGCAAGTAAATGCAAACTAAATAGCAAATTATTGGCGTTTAGTTTTAAAATGAAATATGAGTAATTCTGGTTAAAAAGAATCTGTTGTTCCATTGTTAAAAATCTTATCTGTTAAAGTGCAACATATAGGCATATGTAATTATATATGTACATACATATTTACTTTTTTCTGTTGTGATATGGCATTAAGCAAGAGAATTCCAGGAAAAAAAATCTATTTCTGCTTTATTGACTATGCCAAAGCCTTTGACTGTGTGGATCACAATAAACGGTGGAAAATTCTGAAAGACATGGGAATACCAGACCACCTGACCTGCCTCTTGAGAAACCTGTATGCAGGTCAAGAAGAAACAGTTAGAACTGGACATGGAACAACAGACTGGTTCCAAAAAGGAAAAGGAGTACGTCAAGGCTATATATTGTCACCCTGCTTATTTAACTTATATGCAGAGTACATCATGAGAAAGGCTGGGCTGCAGGAAGCGCAAGCTGGAATCAAGATTGCCAGGAGAAATATGAATAACCTCAGATATGCAGATGACACCACCCTTATGGCAGAAAGGGAAGAAGAACTAAAGAGCCTCTTGATGAAAGTGAAAGAGGAGAGTGAAAAAGTTGGCTTAAAGCTCAACATTCAGAAAACTAAGATCATGGCATCCGGTCCCATCACTTCATGGCAAATAGATGGGGAAACAGTGGAAGCAGTGTCAGACTTTATTTTTCTGGGCTCCAAAATCACTGCAGATGGTGATTGCAGCCATGAAATTAAAAGGCGCTTACTCCTTGGAAGGAAAGTTATGACCAACTTAGACAGCATATTGAAAAGCAGAGACATTACTTTGTCAACAAAGGTCCATCCAGTCAAGGCTAGGGTTTTTCCAGTGGCCGTGGATGGATGTGAGAGTTGGACTATACAAAAAGCTGAGCACAGAAGAATTGATGCTTTTGAACTGTGGTGTTGGAGAAGACTCTTGAGAATCCCTTGGACTTCAAGGAGATCCAACCAGTCCATCCTAAAGGAGATCAGTCCTGATTGTTCATTGGAAGGACTGATGTTGAAGCTGAAACTCCAATACTTTGGCCACCTCATGCGAAGAGCTGACTCACTGGAAAAGGCCCTGATGCTGGGAAAGACTGAGGGCAGGAGGAGAAGGGGATGACAGAGGATGAGATGGTTGGATGGCATCACTGACTCAACAGACATGGGTTTGGGTGGACTCCGGGAGTTGGTGATGGACAGGGAAGCCTGGCGTGCTGCAGTTCATGGGGTCACAAAGAGTCGGACACGACTGAGCGACTGAACTGAACTGAACTGACTACCAAGGGGATCACAGCTTTTATGTAAGATGTTTTATTGCTAAAGCCAGTGGTTTCTCAAACCTGACATCTGCTCACATATCAGCCCTGGGAAAAAAATGTCATTGGCATTATCCAAGAGTATTTAAGAACTTATTCTCTGAATTCATAGATTTACTAGAACACCTTTTAATTCTCAATATAATATTGTTTTATAAAACTCTCAGAAGGTTGCATGGGCTTCCCTGGTGGCTCAGCTGGTAAAGAATCTGCCTGTAATGCAGGAGACCTGGGGGTTCAATCCCTGGATTGGGAAGATCCCCTGGAGAAGGAAATAGCAACCCACTCCAGTATACTTGCCTGAAAAATCCCATGGACAGAGGAGCCTGGCAGGATACAGGGGCAGCCCATGGGGTTGCAAAGAGTCGGGCATGACTGAGCGACTTCATTTAGAAAGTACCATGAGGTCAGATTTAACAGTTGACTCTATTATATAGGAGGAAACTAAGTGAGGACAATTTGGACACATCTGCTTCTAAGTGTAATTTTCTCTCTTAAAATTCCATGAGATCTTTGCTCATTACCCAACATTCTCATTGCTCTAAAGAAGCTGTCATTTCAAGAGGAAACCTGTTATACAAAGATGTCCTAACATTTCCACATAATTTGTCTCTGCACCTGAAGCAATATACCACATTTCTTGATTAGTGTCCACCAGAATAATAACCTGGGATGGTCTCTTGCAGTTTGCATTAATATTATCTGGCCTACATACCTAGAGGTTACTGATCTATTGACTAGCTGGTAATAGCAAGCTGCAGAATGCTTATTTAATTTCTCAATTTAAATGCCTGGATAATGCTGAGGGCACTGCAGATATATAAACAACATGTTCTTGGCCTTAAGAGGTGTGATTATTGCTTAGGATGAGCAATTATTCAAGATATCCTCAGGGGATGTGAGATGTGACGGGTAACACACTGACGCTATTTAGGAGTCTGCCCAATGGTCAGAACCTGCAGTGGTGGAATGAGGACAGTATGAAGGGACCTGGGGCAAAACAGTTTTTCTTTAGCAATCTGGTAGCAGCAACATTTGGAAATCTGAGAGACCAGGTCCCAAGGTAGAGGAAAAGAACACTGCAAAAGTACATGAGTTAAATATGAACCGAAATTAGACTAATTTCACAATTCAGATTCTTTCTGATTAAATCATCATCTATGGCCTGAGAGGTTGTCTGTTTTGACTTCATCCTGATATATTAATAGCAATCGAGTTACAGTTAAATTTTAAATTTTACCTTAAAAAGTGAATTGTTTCTCTGTAGCCCCAGGCCAAAAAAAAAAAGAGAGAGAGAGATGGCTATTGCTCTGGCCACAGTTTCAGCATTTCTTTAAGGTGTCCTGTTATCAAAATATTTTGCTCTCTTCACCATCTCCATATGCTGTTTGCAGCTTGTAGTGCTCAGGACCATTAATTTTTGGTCCAACCAGTATATCATTGGTGGAGGAGTATACAAGGAAGTGTAAACTACTAATGGGTGTTTGGAGGATAGAAAAGCGAGATTCCCTGCTGGGCTCATTTTTAGTATTATATTGGAGAAGCACAACATAATGGTGGGAAAACAGTTATTCAAGGGAACTATCAAAAGTTTCCTATCCCAGAAAGATTTGCATCTCAGTTGAAATATAATATTTCTGACATGTTTTAATAGTAAGAAATGTTAATTTGCTAGATTATAGGAGAGAGAAGTTTCACTGTAATTATGCATCACTATTATTTAAATTTTTAATTAAATATTTTAATATAATTCATATGTAATGAAACCCTCTCATGCCAATGCCATGATTACTACAGTTTCATAGTAGTCTCGGAATAGATAAGTGTCTGACCACCTTTAAATTATTTTTTAAATTACGTTTCTCTATTCTAAGTAAATAGCATTTCCAATAAATTTTAAAGTTTGCCTCTCAAGTTTATAAAATTTCTTACTGGGGTTCTGATTGGGGTTGAAATGAAGATATAAAGTCTCCCAATCTATGTATTTGGTTCAATGACCTGTTCAAATTTTAACTTTTAAAGCAATATTATAATTTATAGTTTGTTTTGTCAAATTCATTCCTTAGTATTTTGGTTTTGATACTACCATAAATGATATCTTTATTTTCATTCTGTATTAAAATATTTTGGTGCATGGTGTCTAAAGCGCAACTTAAAGAAATCTATTATTCTTGTATTTTGAATCTTGCCATGATTGCTTTATTTTATCATATATTTCGATTTCTTTCCATTTTTACTTAATAAGCATTATTATTATGGTTTGGAGATAGTTTTGGAGTGAGGCATGTTTGTCCTGTTTCAAAACTTAGAGTGAAATTGTTCAGTCCTTCAACATGTAGAATTTACCAATTCTGGGTTTTTCCATAAGTGGCTTACTAAAGTGAAAAGTAGTGGCTCCACTCCAGATAGTGGAGTCGTAGGACATGGAACATGCCTCCTCCCACAAATACATCAAAAAATACATCTACAAATGGAACAACTCTCACAGAACAACTACTGAACACCAGGAGAAGACATCAAACATGTGAAAGGACAAGAAAGATCACCATAACTAGGAAGGATGACAGGAAAACAAAATGAGGAAATCAGACCAGACATGCACCCCTAGAGGGAGTTTAAAAAAAGCGAGAAAGTTCCCACACTCTGAGAATCTCCCTCACTGGCAGGGAGATACGCTGGGACAGAAAAGAAGCTTCAGAGGCTCAGAGAATGCAACACACCATGTGTCAGGCAGAACAGACAGAAACCTACACAGATGCACATGCCACTGCCCTGCACACTCCAGCTGCCTCCTGGGGAGGGCTCACGTGCCAACTGCCACCTCAGCAGGCCCTAGGAGCAGGCATCACTGGGCTGCCCACTCACAGAGATGGGGCTGAAACCACAGCCAAGACCCAGGGGCTGTGTGACTTAGGAAGCAGGGCTGAAATCTCTCAATGTGGCTACATGAGCCATGGATTTATTTACACCTCTGCATGTGGCTTTGTAAATTCAGTACTTATGGGACATCCAAATGGACAAAGGATGCTCCTCCTGCAGCTTGGATATGTCTGACCTTAGCAACTATGTGCTTTGTGGGTGCATGCCCATGGGGACTAGCCCAGGCCAGGGTCTGAGCTGCCTTCATAGCCCCCAGAGTGGGTCCAGGTTCATAAATACTGCAGTCCTGGGACCTGATTTCAGGGATTTGCACTGGTAGCCTTGTGAAAACAAGCCCTGAGAGGCACCAGGGCCAACTGCCAGCGTTCCCATGATTGAGATGGTGCTGAGGGTTATGCCAACAAAAATGTCCCTTAAGAGTTTGCAAAATGGGTGAGAGGTAACACGACAGAACACAATCAGTGGTGAAATCTCTGGTGAAGAAATATTCATTTGTTCCTCACCCTGTGAGAAACATTCCTTGCCTCCATTCCCATCTACTTTGCACCACAGCTCAGAAATGCAGCTCAGACAGATCTGCGGGCTTATGCTCGAACAACTAGGGAGCAAACCCTGTCCCTGAGATGACAGTGACAACCACAGAGCTCAGAGGAAGACCCACTCAACATTCAGTGTAAGCTCTGGTCACCACAACAGCAAGGGGATAACAACCAGCTTACACTAAGGAAAGAGGCGGCAGGCATTAATATTAAAACAACTATTGCACCAAAAAATATTAAACTCACACAGGTTACAGAGTGAAATTTGAATATAAAAATAGCCCTCCAAGACCACTCTAGACAGTTGTTTCTCCTAAATTAGTAGAACAAGAGAAATAGTATAATGAAGAATTAGAGGAGCCACTCTCAATTAAAACATCAAGATAATTCCCCTAAAGTAATAAACAATGAAAGAGATCGCTTCAGTCTAATAGACACTGAGTTCAAAAAGGAGATAATGAAAATACTAAAAGAATTTTCTTGGGCTCCAAAATCACTGTGAATGGTGACTGCAGCCATGGAATTTAAAGAAGCTTGCTCCTTGGAAGAAAAGCTATGACAAATCTAGACAGCATATTTAAAATCAGAGGCACCACTTTGCTGATCAAGGTCCATATAGTCAAAGCTGTGGTTTTTCCAATAGTATCTATAGATGTGAAACTTGGACCACAAAGAAGGCTGAGGGCCAAAGAATTGATGTTTTTGAACTGTGGTACTAGAGAAGACTCTGGAGAGTCCCTTGGACAGCAAGGAGATCAAACCAGTCAATCCTAAAGGAAATTGACAGGAATACAATAATAATAGGATACTTTAACACTCCACTCACCTCAACTGGGCAGATCTTTAAGACAGAAAATCAATAAGGCAACAGAGATTCTAAATGATACAATAGAAGATTTAGACTTAGTTGATATTTTCAAGACATTACATCCAAAAAAAGTAGAATACATGTTCAAGTGCATATGGAATATTATCTGAGATTAACAACATAGTAGAGGAGAAAAACCAGCCTCTACAAACTAAGGAGTGTAGAAATGATTTCAAGTATCTTTTCTGACCACAATGGTCTGAAACTAGAAATCAACCATGTGGGGAAAAAAAAAATGAGTAAAAACAATTGCATGGAGATTAAACAACAGGATAGTAAAAAAAAAAAAAAAACCCAAAAAACAGTTAATGATTATCTAAAAGAAAAAAAAACACCTTATTGCAAGTGACAATGAAAACACAACAATACAAAAATCTATGGGATGCAACAAAAGCAATTCTAAGAAGCAAGCTTTAGTGACACATGTCTTCTTTAAGAAGCAAGAAAAATCTCAAACAATCTAACCTACCACCTAAAATAATTAGAAAAAGAAGAGCAAAATAAAATCCCTATAGTTATCAGAAGGAAGGAAATAACAAATATCAGTGAGGAATAAATAAGAGATAAAAAATAGGAAAAAAAAAACAATAAAGCAAGAAGTGATTCTTTGAAAGGGTAAACAAAATTGACAAACCTTTGTTCAGGATCTCCAAAAAGAGAGAAGGACCAAATAAATAAAGTAAAAAATTAAAGAGAAGAAATCACAACTGGTATTACAGAAATACCAAGAATTATAAAAGTATATATGAACAGTTATATGCCAACAAATTTGACAAGCTAGAAGAAATGGACAATGTTTGAGAAACAAAGAGCCCACCAAACTGAATCAAGAATATATGACCTGAACAGACAGATCATAAAAGTCCAGGGTCAGACGGCTTCACAGGCAAATTCTACAACATACATACAAAGAACTTGCTCTGGTCCTTCTCAAAATCTTCCAAAAGGTTAAAGAGGAAGAAATACTCCCAAAGACATTCTACAAAGCCCCCATTACCCTGATAAATCAGACAAAGATACTACCAAAAAATAAAATTAGAAGCCAATATGTTTGATGAATATAGATGCAAATATTCAAGAAAATATTAGCAAACCAAATCTAATAACACATAATAGAGATCATATACCATGACCAAGTTGGATTTATTCCTGGTCACAAGGACTGATCAACATATGAATATCAAACAATGCGATACACCATATCAACAGAAGACAAAAGCACATGATCACCTCTATAGATGAGAGAAAGAAAAAAGTATTGCATAAAATTCAGCATCAATTCATGATAAAAATCCTTAAGAAAGTGCGTATAGAAGGAACATATCTCAACATAATAAAAGCTACCTATGAAAAATCTATAGCCAATATAATACTCAATGCTGGAAAGCTGAAAGCCTTCCTGCTAAAATCTGGAACAAGATAAGTGTGTCCACTCCATCACTTCTTTTTGACATAGTATTAGAAGTCCTAGCCGTAGCAATCATATAAGAGAAAGAAATAAAAGATATTCAGATTGGTAGGGAAAGGGTAAAATTGTCATTACATGCAGATGACATGATACTCTAGATAGAAAACCCTAAAGACTCCACACATAAACTACTAGAACTGATAAATAAATTCAGCAAGGTAGTAGACATAAGACTAACATATAGAAATAAATTGCATTTCTTTATACTAACAATGAAATATCAAAATGGAATGTAAAATCATATAAAAATACTTAGAAATAAACCTCATCAAGGAGGTGAAAGTCTTATATGCTTAGAACTACCTAATATTAATAAAGGAAACTGGATAGAACTCAAATGGAAAGATAGCACAAGCTCTTGGATTGGAAGAATTAATATTGTTAAACCTGTCAATGTACCCAAAGCAATCTACAGTTTTAATGTAGATTGATGAACATTGGGGTACATGTGTCTCTTTCAATTCTGGTTTTCTCGGTGTGTATGCCCAGCAGTGGGATTGCTGGGTCATATGGCAGTTCTATTTCCAGTTTTTTGAGGAATCTCCACAATGGTCTCCATAGTGGCTGTACTAGCTTGCATTTCCACCAACGGTGTATGAGGGTTCCCTTTTCTCCACACTCTCTCCAACATTTGCTGTTTGTAGACTTTTTGATGGCAGTCATTCTGACTGGCGTAAGGTGGTACCTCATTGTTTTGATTTGCATTTCTCTGATAACGAGTGATGTTGAGCATCTTTTCACGTGTTTGTTAGCCATCTGTATGTCTTCTTTGCAGAAATGTCTGTTTAGTTCTTTGCTGCACTTTTTGATTGGGTCGTTTATTTTTCTGGTATTGAGCTGTATGAGCTGCTTGTATATTTTTGAGATTAATTCTTTGTCAGTTGCTTTGTTTGCTATTATTTTCTCCCATTCTGAAGGCTGTCTTTTCACTTTGCTTATGGTTTCCTTCGTTGCGCAAAAGTTTTTAAGTTTAATTAGGTCTCATTTGTTTATTTTTGCTTTTATTTCCATTACTTTGGGAGGTGGGTCATAGAGGATCCTGCTGTGATTTATGTCCAAGAGTGTTCTCCCTATGTTTTCCTCTAGGAGTTTTACAGTTTTTGGTCTTACATTTAGATCTTTAATCCATTTTGAGTTTTTCTTTGTGTTTGGTGTTAGAAAGTGTTCTAGTTTTCATTCTTTTACAGGTGGTTGACCAGTTTTCCCAGCACCACTTGTTAAAGAGATTGTCTTTTCTCCATTGTATATTTTTGTCTCCTTTGTCTAAGATAAGGTGCCCATAGGTGAATAGATTTATCTCTGGGCTTTCTATTTTGTTCCATTGATCTACATTTCTGTCTTTCTGCCAGTATCATACTGTCTTGATGACTGTAGCTTTGTAGTACAGTCTGGAGTCAGGCAAGTTGATTCCTCCAGTTCCATTCTTCTTTCTCAAGATTGCTTTGGCTACTCGAGGTTTTTTGTATTTCCATACAAATCATGAAATTATTTTTTCTAGTTCTGTGAAAAATACCGTTGGTAGCTTGATAGGGATTGCATTGAATCTATAGATTGCTTTGTATAGTATACTCACTTTCACTATATTGATTCTTCCAATCCATGAACATGTATATTTCTCCACCTATTTATGTCCTCTTTGATATATTTCATCAGTGTTTTATAGTTTTCTATATATAGTTCTTTTGTTTCTTTAGGTAAATTTATTCCTAAGTATTTTATTCTTTCCATTGCAATGGTGAATGGGATTGTTTCCTTAATTTCTCTTTCAGTTTTCTCATCATCAGTGTACAGGAATGCAAGGGATTGCTGTGCATTAATTTTGTATCCTGCAACTTTACTATATTCATTGATTAGCTCTAGTAATTTTCTGGTAGAATCTTTAGGGTTTTCTATGTAGAGGATCATGTCATCTGCAAACAGTGAGAGTTTACTTCTTTTCCTATCTGGATTCCTTTTACTTCTCTGACTGCTGTGCTAAAACTTCCAAAACTATGTTGAATAGTAGTGAGAGTGGGCACCCTTGTCTTGTTCTTGACTTTAGGGGAAATGCTTTCAATTTTTCTCCATTGAGGATAATGTTTGCTGTGGGTTTATCATATATGGCTTTAATTAAGTTGAGGTATGTTCCTTCTATGCCTGCTTTCTGGAAAGTTTTTTATCATAAATGGGTGTTGAATTTTGTCAAAGGCTTTCTCTGCATTTATTGAGTTAATCATATGGTTTTTATCTTTCAATTTGTTAATGTGGTATATCACATTGATTGATTTGCAAATACTGAAGAATCCTTGCATCCCTGGAATAAAGCCCACTTGGTCATGATGTATGATCTTTTTAATATGTTGTTGGATTCTGTTTGCTTTCCACCCTGACACAAGTGGGTGAAGGTACTCACTTATTTAGGCTCACTTGTTCAGTTGTGTTGTGGAGAGGGAGGGACACTGCAAACAAATATCGCTGGCGTGTGTGGGGAGTGCTCGCAGTGTATGGACCACACTGGGTTTGCCCCAGCTCAAGACTGTGTGTGCTTCCTGGGTCTACACTGCTCAGGCTCCAGGGTACTCTGCAAGGGCAGTGTCCAAAGCAGGCCTTGCATTTCATGCACTTCCCAGGTCTAAGTGGCTCAGGTTCTCAGGTATTCCACAAGGGCACAGACTTGGTTGGGCATGTGTTTTGTGCCCTTCCCAGGTCCAAGCAGCTCAGGCAACCAGGTGTTTGGTGAGTGCACTGTCCCTGGTTCTGGCAGCTTGGTTTCCTGGGCGTGCTGCAACCATCTCAGCTGTGCCATGCATCTCCTCTGGGGAGCTAATCTCAGGGTGCGACTCTCCTGGTGAATGTCGACCATCCAGGATCCCAGGAAGACATGGTTAGCAAATGGGAGCCTGCTCACAGTTTGCTAGAAGATGCTGTCTCTGGGGCTGAGATTGCAGCAGCCCCTTGCCTTCTGGCTCTGGCTGTGACATGCCTGCCTCTCTCTTTTGGTATTCACTCAATCTTTTGTTCTGTGAGTGGGCCAGGCTATGCATTAGAGCCTTTCATGGGAAAGTTCTTTTTTTTTTCTCTCTCTCTGGTGATCCCACAGTTTGAGTTGCTATCTCATGTTAACTTCCCTCAGATGTCCTCAGGGCATTCAGGCCCTGCCCCTACCCTAAGAACTGGATATGCAGTCCACGCCTTCCTGTCCAGCCACTGCTCACTGGTGGCAGACGCAAGTGCCTGGGCTACTTGTCTGCTGGTAGTTGCAGTTAGGTGCATATTTTGTGGGGTTTGTTTTTTTTTCCTCCCAGTTATGTTGCCCTCTGAGATTCCAAAACTCCCCACAGACCCGCCTGTGAGAGGGTTCCTACTGTGTGGAAACTTCTCCTTCTTCACGACTCCCTCCCCAGGACAGGTCTCCATCCCTAACACTTTTGCCTCTGTTTTTGTCTTTTATATTTGTCCTACCTCCTTTTGAAGAGAATGGGATGACTTTCCGGGTGCCTGGTATCCTCCACCAGCATTCAGAAATTGTTTCGTGGAAGTTGCTCAGCATTCAAGTGATCTTTTGATGAACTTGTGGGGGAGAAAGTGGTCTCCCATCCTATTCCTCTGCCATCTTTGGACTGCCCCCCTCCTGAACAGTTCTTATAGTGTTCCATGAATGTCAATTTGTCTGGCTTGGTTGATAGCTTTGCTCACATTGTCTATATTGTTATTGATATTCATTTATCAGTTTTATCAGTTACTGTAAGAAGTATTTTTTAAAATCTCAATCATGTTGATCTATATCTTAATTCTGCCAATTTTGCTTTCAAAAATGTTGAAACACTAGGCACACAAATATTTTGTATTTTCATGTTAAAACTGAGAAAAAAAAAGATGCACACGTTGTTCTGTAAAATGTTGCCTTATAATGTGTGTAAAGCACTTCAGATTTGTTGAACCTATTTGCCCTATGTCAGATGTCTTGTGCACGCTCACTAAACTAATAAAACTTGGAGCATACATATTTTGAAAATACTACAGTAAAAACATTTTCATTTTCAACTTTTTGTTGATTAAGACTTGATAGTAGTAAACTGTTAATTAAAATATTTTAATGAAAAAAAATGGTTTATCTTCTGTGGGTTCTCTAAATTAATAGCAACAATTCTGCCTTGGAAAGTAACTTGTTGGGATTAATCAGTTCCAACTCTATAGTTTCATGTGCGTATGACCTCATTTATTTGTGCTTAGATTCCCGATTTATAAATTTGGCTTCTTGTGATAATTGGATGAGTTCATACATGTAAATATATATATGTATATATACACGCACACATATAATACATACTTTAAATGGCAGCTACACATTAAGATTCCAAGTGTTATCTGATGGAATGATCAGTAACTTTATAAATGTAATGATTATTATCTCACACATTTATTTCAAGTCATATAGATAAAGTTAAATAGATGCAAGTGGTTTTTAAAGATGATTTAAGATAAAACTTTCTATGCCAAATATGAATAATCTAACTGATACATATTAATAAGAAACTACATATTATTTGATAGTAAGGCTAATAATAAGGCTAATATTTTCTAGGATAAATGATGCTTTTAAATTAGAACTAATTACTAACAAAAATAAATCTAGTAATACTATGTACATAAAACAGCAGTAGGTGGAGATTTTTAAATATACTTTGATATTTTAGCAACAAATTTCTCTTTGGATACTATGGATATACAAGAATTTATAGGCTCTTAATTATTGATAGTATGTTTAAATATAATATGCTTGCAAATAGTGTCTATATAATTTTATCTCCTTATTTATCCATTAATGCCAATACCACTAATGCCAGTACTATCTATATCTACCTACATATATAAGGAGATCAATATATCCATATATAGATGTATATACAGAGAACGAGATATCAAGATTATCTATATGGATGAACAGAGATATATTTATACTTCTCTATTTCTAGAGAGGGATAGCTATCTATCAACTGGGGTGGAGGACACAGAAAAAGAGACAATGCACTATAGTTACTAAACTTTCTTTTCTCAGTATCTTGATCAGATGGGGAAAATAAATTGTTATATCTACTCCATAGAATAAACACTATTCATCTGGTTGCAGTGACCCAGCTTACAATCCAAATGTCATGACAAATATAATCTCTCTTGAACTTTGTAGGAAATCTCATCTTTGTCAGTTAGAACAAATAAAAGAAAATATAACCTTTAATATATTATTTGAGAGCACTATTTAATTCTGTTACTGGCAAATTATTTCCAGTAACAATTACAAATAAGTCAAAATAAATAAAATTAGCTATCTTAAAGTTTTAAGAGTCATTTCCTTCTCTACCCATTTTTTGTGATCACAGTAATAATCAAAAAGAAATAAAAGAAAACTATAAAAAAGTTGAATTTGGAAGATATTACAAAAACTTTTAAATCAAACTTAAAGAAAAACAATGTTCCCTTTATTTAAGCATATCCCATAAAGAAACTATGGAAAGAATTTTAAGAAAACAGAATTTTAAAATCTTAGCTGTGTAGAAGGTCATGTAGACTCAATTCAATATGCCAGCATTTGTGGAAAACTAAACATGGGACTGGAAAAGATCAATTTTCATTCCAGTCCCAAAGAAGGGCAATGCCAAAGAATGCTCAAACTACTGCGCAATTGCACTCATTTCACATGCTAGCAGAATAAAGCTCACAATTCTCCAAGCGAGGTTTCAACAGTATATGAACCAAGAACTCCAATATGTTCAAGGAAGACTTAGAGAAGACAGAGGAATCAGAGATCAAATTTCCAACATCCATTGGATCATAGAAAAAGCAAGAGAACTCCAGAAATACATCTTTTTTTGCATCACTGACAATGCTAAAGCCTTTGACTGTGTGGATCACAAAAACTGTGGAAAATTCTTCAAGAGATGGGAATACCAGACCACCCGACCTGCCTCCTGAAAAATCTGTGTGCAGGTCAAGGAGCAACAGCTAGAACTGGACATGGAACAACAGACTGGTTCCAAATAGGAAAAGGAGTATGTCAAGGCTGTATATTGTCACCCTGCTTATTTAATTCAGAGTACAGAGGCAAAGAACTAAAGGGTCTCTTGATGAAGGTGAAAGAAGAGAGTGAAGAGGCTAGCTTAAAACTCAACTTTCAAAAAACTAAGATCATGGCATCTGGTCCCATCAATTCATGGCAAATAGATGGGAAACAATGGAAACAGTGACAGATTTTATTTTCTTGGCCTCCAAAATCACTGCAGATGGTGACTGCAGCCATGAAGTTAAATGACTCTTGTGCCTTGGAAGAAAAGCTGTGACAATCCTAGACAGCATATTAAAAAGCAGAGACATTACTTTACCGACAAAGGTCCTCATAGTCAAAGCTATGGCTTTTCCAGTTGTCATTTATGGATGTGAGAGTTGGACCATAAAGAATACTGATTACCAAAAAATTGATGCTTTTGAAATGTGTTGTTGGTGAAGACTCTTGCGAGTCCACTGGACTGAAGGAAGATACAACCAGTGAATCCTAAAGGAAATCAATGGAAGAACTGAAGCTGAAACTCCAATACTTTGGCCACCTGATGCAAGGAGACAACTCATTAGAAAAGACCCTGATACTTGGAAAGACTGAAGGCAGGAAGAGAAGGGGATGACAAAGGATGAGATGGTTGGATCGCATCACCAACTCAATGGACATGAGTTAGAGCAAGCTCTGGGAGATGGTCAAGGACAGGGAAGACTGGAGTGCTGCAGTCCATGGGGCTGCAAAAGGTTGGCCACAACTGAGCGACTGAACAACAACAGACTGAATTCAAGATTCATGTAAGTAGTATGACTGTAATAAGGCAAATATGCTTTATTTTAAAATCTGGTCTAAAAATATTCTTCCCATGTGATTTTAAGATTGACCACATTTTTCTGGGCAACATAAGATTTACTGTATTATAACAATGTTAATACCATCCATGTCCCTAATTAGACTGCTTCAGTTTTGTTAATCCTTAAATATCTAAGTCATGCTCATTACTCATTACCAGAGCTAAGTTAATTACATAATAATGAGTGATATCAAGACGTCATAAATCACTAGAACTCCTGAGGATAATTGCACATAAAATGGATCAAATATATTCATAATGGCCCTCTATGGCACAGTTGGGGGCTTCCCTGGTGGCTCAGATGGTAAAGAATCCACCTGCAATGCAGAAGATAGAGGTTCAACCCCTGGGTTGGGAAGATCCCTTGGAAAAGGGAAGAGCAACCCACTCCAGTATTCTTGCTTGCAGAATTCCATGGACAGAGGAGCCTGTAGAGCTACAGTCCATGTGTTTGCAAAGAGTCAGACATGACTGAGCAACTAACACATACACAAGGCACAGTTAGGTCCATATTTCTGTTTTTTTCCCATAGTATATTGCCAGTTCCAGTCCCAAAGCCTAGGACCCTGGTCAAATAGTAAGCATTTAAGTATTAGTGCATATAATAATGACTGAATGTAGTAGGAAGTTTCACCTATACAAAAAAAGGGAAAAAATCAGAGGATCAGTGAATAAGACAGATGAGAGATTACAGAGCACTGAGATGAAACAATTGACATTTCCAAACCATTTTACCCCTGCTCTTAAGTTTTCTGTGATTTGTTGGAAAAAGCAGATCCAATGAATCTAATATAGAGACTGAAGGCAGTGAGTGACCCTTATGCATCTGAGTGATGCCTAGGTCTACTTCAGCTTAGTTACACCAGTACTTCCCAATCCTGTGTTTATGAGAATCACCTACAGAGAAGTAGAAATGAAAACACCAATACTAGTGCTTCATCTCTAAGCAATTTGGTCCCATGAATGAGTATTTTTAGAAGTACTTCACCCTCAGATACTTGGTTAGAAATAAAAATTACCCAGATGAAGGAATTGAGAATTTTTCATCCGATTCGTGAAATGGTATGAAAAAGATTCAAACATGATACTTTGTGATGTAAGTATTGCAGTATCTGGTGGTGGAGGAAAGTGGAGAGTTCCTAGAGATGAAACTGAGAAAGAAGAGCACAGAGGAATTTATATTAAATATTTAGAGGCTAGGCTTTTACTGTAGACAACAGAAAGGAATGTAAGAATTTCCAGTAAAAGAATGGCAGAGTTATTAGGTTGAAATTTCTCATAGACATTGTGTCTGCATTTGGAGAGTTAGCACCTCATTAGAGATTTTTATACTACTATAAATAAGAGACAATATAACCTGAATTAAGAATAAATATGAGGACGATGATAAAGGGATAAAACTACACATGCATGAGTATATATTTTATGTTAAATTAGTAAATTTTTTATTTGGAGAAGCTAGTTTCTCACTTGATTAATGAGCATATAATGTCACAATTAATTGATGGTATTACTACTAATATTAATGCTAATTTACTGATGCCAAGTCTCAGAAGCTATAGATGTTCAAGTTTCAGGCTTTGTAAATCTGAAGTGCATGTGGCTAACCATTATCTTATTTACTTTAAAAAATTATCTCCTTTTGTCAGAGACAGTAAGAGGGGATAATATAGATGAGCATGGGAATGGCACATGTATTCGTTTTTTATTGCTGCACAGAAATTTAAACAGTGGCTTAAAACAATTCTATTAACTTACAGCTAACCTGTGGAATAACAGGGGTTTGAACTGAGCTGGTCCACTCTTAAATGCTGTTGTTTTTCAGTAGTAAATATTGCACATATACATAATTCCTAGTCAATTAAATCTACAAATACAGAACTGTAGCTAGGAAGGGACTACATATCAACATTTAACTTAAGAGTAGACCCTGTCTGCACCTTGCTAATCCCTGCATTGTTCTAAGGTCAACATTAAGTAGTTCAGAAGTCTAGGTTTCAAGTGGCTGGATTGGGTCTTACATGCCTCCAAATTAAAGTGTACCTATCTAGGCTCTTTCTTGCCTGGAAAAATCCCATGGACGGAGGAGCCTGGTAGGCTGCAGTCCACGGGGTCGCTAAGAGTCGGACACGACTGAGCGACTTTGCTTTCACTTTTCATTTTCATGCACTGGAGAAGGAAATGGCAACCCATTCCAGTATTCTTGCCTGGAGAATCCCAGGGACGGCGGAGCCTGGTGGGCTGCCGTCTATGGGGTCGCGCAGAGTCGGACACGACTGAAGCGACTTAGCAGCAGCAGCATCTAGGCTCTTTACTAAGATCTGAGGAAAACTCTGAGTACAAGCTCATTCCTCCTGTTGATTTAATTCTGTTTCTTGTGGCTGTAGGTCTTAGGCCCCTGTTTCCTTGCTAGCAGCTTGGAGCTTCTCTCTGCTCAGATACTGCCTGCATTCCTTTCCATGTTTCATCCCCATAGTCAAAGAATGCAATATGTACCAAGTCCTTCTCATGTTTCAGATATATTTAAGTTCTGCAGCAGCTGCTGTATCTGCCTTCCTTTTCTGTTCCAAAGCAAAGCAAAGTCTCCACTTTTATAGGCTCATGTGATTAGACCAGACCAACTCAGTTAATTTGTAATTTAAGGTTGACTTTAGAATTTAATTGTATCTGTAAAATCCCTTCACAACAGTACCTAGATTAGCGTTTAACTGAATACCAAGGGATAGGAATATTGGAAAGGGTAGGGACCATTTATTGAATTATTTCTACAAGATACAGTTATATATGCAGTGTATTAAAAAGCAGACACAACCCCTTGACAACAAAGGTCCCTATAGGCAAAGCTATGGTTTTTCCAGTAGTCATGTATGGATTTGAGAGTTGGACCATAGAAAAGGCTGAGTGCCAAAGAATTGATGCTTTCTCATTGTGGTGCTGAAGAAGACTCTTGAGACTCCCTTGGACAGCAAGGCAATCAAACCAGTCAATCCTAAAGGAAATCAACCCTAAATATTGAATGGAAGGACTGATGCTGAAGCTGTAAAACTTGGGCCACCTGATACTAGGAGCTTACTCATTGGAAAAGACCAAGCTGCTGGGAAAGACTAAGGGCAGAAGGAGAAGGGGGTGACAGAAGATGAGATGGTTGGATGGCATCATCGACTCAGTGGACATGAATTTGGGCAAACTACAGGAGATAGTGAAGGATAGAGGAGCCCGGTGTGCTGCATTCCACAGCATCACAAAAAGGCAGACATGACTTAGCAACTGAGCAACAACAATACAGAGAGTTAAGATTCATCAGATTCTGGTAAGTGATATAAATTTTTGGAGTACATAAATTTGTACAAGGTGACTATTCAGAAGGTCAAAGGAAAGAGAACTGTTCCAACCCAAGAAACACTAATTGTAGATATGAGCAGCAGAGTTAGGAAGAAGTCCAAATAAAGGTAGCTGATCAGGGAGAGCATGTTTATCTTCACTCTAGAAGCTAAGATGGAGAGTATTTTTTAAATGTTAGATCAATATACTATGTCAAATACTGAAAAAAGAAATAAGAATTCACAAGCAAATGTTGAATTTGGTCATTAATTATTCCAGTGACAGCTGAGTAAAAGGCATAATGAAATTCAGAAGCTGAACATCAGGAGGTCAAGAATACAGATTTTATAAGATCTGAAGTGGACTAATTTTTAAGAAACTTAAATAAGATGGGGAAGTATTAGAGCAGTATCTAGAAAGCATTTAGGACAAATGAAAAATTCCATTTTAAAGTTTTAATATTAAAGGGACTTGAATATATTTGTAGGGTGGATTATTAAAGTCAGAAAGAAAAAATTCAGGATATTAAGAATTACTGACAGAACAAAGTTCTTAGATTAAATAAGAGGAAAGACATTCAAGACCAATACTGAATTTAATTCCAAGAAAGGGTCTGATAATATATCTAATGTGTCTCCTTTAAAAAAAAAAAAGTTTATTAAGAAGTCTAAAGAATCTGCCCATCTACCTATATCCAATCACTTATCCACTCACCCACTACCCTTTAGTTTACCCTTTAGTCATGCATGCATCAAGCTCTAGGAAATAGATTCCTGTGTTTCATTAAATATTTTTTTAATACAGTGACTGATACCAAATTATGAAAATTCTTCATAATTTATAACGGTAAATTATGGATATAATCTAAGTAAGATATTTAAGCAATTTTATGCAGACAGATTTTATAAAGTTAAAAACTATACTTTCCAAAAACACTAGAAAGGGATTTGAAGGTGGTTATTTCTCACTACAGAGAAGGCAATGGCACCCCACTCCAGTACTCTTGCCTGGAAAAATCCCATGGGCGGAGGAGCCTGGTAGGCTGCAGCCCATGGGGTCACTAAGGGTCGGACACGACTGAGCGACTTCACTTTCATTTTTCCCTTTCATGTACTGGAGAAGGAAATGGCAACCCAATGCAGTATTCTTGCCTGGAGAATCCCAGGGACGGCGGAGCCTGGTGGGCTGCCGTCTGTGGGGTCGCACAGAGTCGGACACGACTGAAGCGACTTAGCAGTAGCACCATTTCTCACTAATGGTATAAAGGGTAGAAGAGAAAAGTTATCATTCATATTTTACTTTCATGTCATTCTTTTATTAAATATGTTTAGATCCATTGTTTCTATAAATTTGGAAAACAATCCACACAGGATAAAGGTGGGGAGAAAAGCATTAAATGATATGCATCCCACTGAGTTGTCTTAGTTTTCTTTGAAATGTTATTTTTACTATTTTCTTATAGTTAACAATGCCCAGGTAGTGCAGTGGTAAAAGAACCTGCCTGCCAAGGCAGGAGACATAAGAAATGGGGGTTTCATCCTGGGTTGGGAAGATCCCCTGGAGAAGGAAATGGCAACCCTCTCCAGTACTCTTGCCTGGAAAATCCCATTGACAGTGGAGCCTGGTGGGCTACAATCTATAGAGCCGCAAAGAGTTGGACACGACTGAGTGACTTAGCATGCATCCATGGTAAATTTGAGTTACCTTGCTCTTGTTAGGTCATGGTTGCAAATATCCTTTTATGGTATTAATGTTACTGGGCATGAAGTACCATGAGACATTTCAGTAAATATCTGGGTTTTCTTGTACCTCTATCTTTCTAAAGCAAATTAGTATCAGCACAAGTATTTTCTCACAATAAATAATGAGATTGTATTTTCTAATGATAATTAGAGTGAATAACTATCACATCTACTCAAATTATGAGTATTCAAATTATGACCAGAATGTAGGGGTAGTTATAAGATTAGAAGTAACCATACCCTGCTGCTGCTGCTAAGTCGCTTCAGTCGTGTCTGACTCTGTGCGACCCCAGAGACGGCAGCCCACCAGGCTCCGCCGTCCTCAGGATTCTCCAGGCAAGAATACTGCAGTGGGTTGCCATTTCCTTCTCCAGTGCATGAAAGGGAAAAGTGAAAGTGAAATCGCTCAGTCGTGTCCGACTCCCAGTGACCCCACGGACTGTAGCCTACCAGGCTCCTCCGTCCATGGGATTTTCCAGGCAAGAGCACTGGAGTGGGGTGCCACTGCCTTCTCCACCATACCCTGCTAGCAGCATCCATCATTGATAACCATAATCTCTAGTTCAGTTTAGCTGCTCAGTTGTGTCCGAATCTTTGTCATCCCATGGACTGCAACACGCCTGTCTTCCCTGTCCATCACCAACTCCTGGAGCTTCCTCAAACTCATGCACATCAAGTTGGTGATGCTATCCAACCATCTCACCCTCTGTCGTCTCCTTCTCCTCCTGCCTTCCATCTTTCCCAGCATCAGGTTCTTTTCAAATGAGTCAGTTCTTCACATGAGGTGGCCAAAGTATTGGCGTTTCAGCTTCAGCATCAGTCCTTCCAGTGAATACTCAGGACTGATTTCCTTTAGGATGGACTGGTTGGATCTCCTTGCAGTCCAAGGGACTCTCAAGAGTCTTCTCCAACACCACAGTTCAAAAGCAACAATTCTTCTGTGCTCAGCTTTCTTTATAGTCCAACTCTCACATCCATACATGACTACTGGAAAAACCATAGCTTTGACTAGATGGACCTTTGTTGGCAAATAATGTCTCTGCTTTTTAATATGCTATCTAGGTTGGTCATAACTTTTCTTCCAAGGAGTAAGCATCTTTTAATTTCATGGCTGCAGTCACCATCTGCAGTGATTTTGGAGCCCAGAAATTAAAGTCTGTCACTGTTTCCCTTGTTTCCCCATCTATTTGCCATGAATTGATCGGACCGGATGCCATGATCTTAGTTTTCTGAATGTTGAGTTTTAAGCCAACTTTTCACTCTCCACTTTCACTTTCATCAAGAGACACTTTTAGTTCTTTGCTTTCTGCCATAAGGATGGTGTCATCTGTGTATCTGAAGGTATTGATGTTTCTCCCAGCAATCTTGGTCCCGGCAATCTCTAGCCCACTAGCAGCTACAGTAACAGGGTTGGATATACAAATTTCACACGTTACTCAGAGGAGTGATGGTGCAATCAGCTACTACTTCAGACTTTACTTCCCTAGCTCATTTTTTAAAAACTATTGTGATCACAGAACTATGTGATGGCCAACAGTTAAAAGTTTATAATTCATCTTGAAGATAGTCATCAAATCTTGCAGGGTGTCTTGATAATATCTTGGTTGTGTTTTAAGATCATGGTCTATTTATCTGTCAGTTTCTAGACAAGGCAGTATACAATAGGACCAGCATATCTCATGGACACGTGCCATTGTTCTATATCTCATGCACCCTTAGCCTGAGGTAATATTGGATGCTTTCTGAGTCCTAAGTTGGAAGTATTGTCTAAGGCTCTGGTGAGTCTCTGATGCTATCAGGGCCAATATCCTGCAGTAGAAGCCCCATATATTGCTTCCCGTCTCATCCATTTCAAGTGTTAATTGTGCATCCATTGGGGTGGCTGAAGGCAGCAAATGGCTGATCTCTACTGAAGAAGACAGTCCATATGCTTGTTTTCTTCAGTAGCCCATCTGACTCTAGTTAATGCTCTATGCAACAATAACTTACTGATACTCCCCAGGCCTTTCTCATACCTATCCCAAACATACTATTTCCATTTTACAATGGGTTAGTACTATTTTTAATCAATCTCATGACTTGTTGGGTCTGATTACACAGTTCCTGATGGCACCTCTGGTTGTGTAATAATTTTCAGCCATACTGCCAAGTCTTTAGTTTTTCCTATGGCTTTGTGGCAGTCTTAAAGCTGCTTCACAGATAGTGAATAATCACAGATTGCAGTTTGTATGATCTCACTCCAGAACCCTAGGTAGCTACTCTGTTAAGATTATGAGACTCTATACTCTCTAAATGTTTTACAGATAAAATGTTTTAATCTACCTTAGATACCTCCAGCACCACGGGATCTAATGACTTAAGTGATCAAATGGAGAGGGTCATGTATACTGAGGCATTAACATGCTGCACAGTCCTTTGTTCTGGCTCCATTTAAAACTGAGAAGTAAATCACTTGCTGAATGAGTTCAATATGTATCCCAAAATTTGCTGAGCTCTCTTCAAAACTTAAAAAGCCTACTAAGTGTTGTTTTTTTGTAGATAATACAAAGCATAATGACTTTACCTTGGATGCTTCAGCATGCCCCAGACCAATAAACCCTCTCCCCCAAATAATGCAAAATGATAGCCCTCTGAATCTCTGTAATATTATTTCCCATCTTCTCATACACATGTCCTCACATGAGGATACCCAGATTACTTGTCACTTCTGGCTTACCAGGTCTCATTCTTATCATATTGTCAGCAGAGTGCACTAATGTGCTCATCTGCAGGATGTGTATAATGAACCACTATGGTGGTTTAGTTGCTAAGTCGTGTCTGACTCTTGTGACCCCATAGACTGTAGCCTGCCAGACTCCTCTGTCCATGAGATTCCCCAGGCAAGAATACTGGAGCGTGTTGCCATTCCCTTCTCCAGAGGATCCTCCTGACCCAGGAATCGAACCTGGGTCTCCTGAATTGCAGGTAGATTATTTACCGCCTGAGCTACGAGCAAAGCCTATTTGTACTATAGAGAGTAAATATGTCCATGGGGGAACTATCAGGGACGAGCTACCGTCCATGTCAGATGAATGTGAAATACTCTTGCTTCTTCTACTCAATAGGGATTGGAAGGAAGGAATTTGCAGATCAATAACAATGTGCCATGTGTGAGAAGTTGTGCTGAACTTTTCTTGTTAATCATACTACCTGCAGCAGAAAGCAAACCTCGTGACTAAGGTTTGACTGCTCTTATGGTAACCAGACAACACCATGATTCATCTAACAGCATTCCCTACATCTCTTATGTACCTACATTTATGAAGCTGGTTGATACCTTTCTAGCAGTATCATGATTCATACTGCTTATAAAGTCTTAGGAACTGAAGTACTTCAGCAAGGCAGGGATTTTCAATACCCTATTTAACTATCAGTAATGCAGTCTCCACTATCATCTGGTCAGCAAGTGATAGGATTTTCCCCAACTCCATCCTCAGGGTTTACTTCCTAAGACCTCTTTTGTTTTCAACTCACTTGATTTGAGTTCTCCTGCAAGGAGACCTAAGTACCTGAGTATTGTTTCTTTAGAAAGTGATACAGCAAAACATTGGTGGGGGAGTAGGAAGCAACAGGAAGAGGAAAAAGTGGAGAAATAAAGTATATGCATTGTCAAGCCAGTTACCATTGTTAGCTCTGGAAGCTCAGCTTCTCTGGGGGTAGTCTGAGTAAAATCAAATATATGCCTTGGATCTCCCAACTAGGGAACAAGAATTATGTGGTATTTATATACCAAATCACTAATGTCACTGGATGAGGGTTTCTTCTGAGGGACTTACACTCTGTCACGCTGGTTTGCCCTGAATTTGGAGCAGTGGCCTTCTTGGGCCAGAAAAAAAAAAAAGCATCTTTAGACAAAGATCACAGGTATTTTCAATAGACTGCCTTTATTCTGTAAAGCATGGACCCAATACTGACAGTTTATACTAGTACTAGAGACTCTAGAAATTTGTTCCAGGATAGTACACAGACTGATCAGGTTTAGGGTTTGCTAGAAATAAAATAATTGACCAACCTGTATCATAAAAGGAAATGAAGGCCAGAAAGAATTTTAAAATCAGGAGAAAAAGAGATCACATGACTAGATGCTATGATATGACTAAAAGGACAGGTGTAATAGGAGGAACAGAGTGTTATTAAAAAAAGGTTATTGTCACCCTCCAAGTTACATAGAAAAAATAAAATATTTTTTATTTTATTTTAAATCAACATTACAGAAAGCACAATTAAATCCAGGAAGGGCAGTGATCAGATATTGGATTAACAGATAGAAATGTGTGAAATTTCTATGAAATTTCACAGAAATCAATCATAGAAATGTGTGAAATTACCTAAGAAAAGCTAAGTATATCAAATGCCACATGGTTATTCTTTGACTCTAAATACCTTGGTAAGAGACATTGTTATTCTTCCTTAGCTGTTTCATCAAATATCTGTTCTCTTCTTACATATTTCAAGTGAAAGGGAAAAAGTGACCTACACATCACTGTAAGAATTTGATGTATATCCCCATGGCAAAAACTAGATAAAAGTAGACTATATGAAATTGAAGACACTGAATGTTTGGGTGACTTTAAAAAGCTCATATAGGACATTGCAGATGATATGGGTATGGCATAGTAAACAACAGTTAATGTTACTGATTTAGTGAGTGCAGTGCATGCCATTCGGGAGGGAAAGAGAACTCTGGACCCAGAGAGGCATAGATTGGGCTAAAAGAATAGCTATTTGTTTAGTGCTATTGAGGACAAAAGCTTCTAATATGGAATCAACTATATAGGCAGTCTGGGGTCAGAATGCAAATAGTTTTGAAAACCTGAGTGGTTTAAAATTTATTCTGTAGGAAATGAGTAGCCACTGATGGTTTTTAAACAGAGGAGTGGCATGGATAGAAATACGAGGGATGTTTAGGTTTAAGAGAAAGGAGAGAGAAGATGCAATGAGATCATGTAACCCCAAGATTATTTAGCAGTAGAATAAATTGAGGAGAAGCAGTCAGAATGAGATAAGGCAGAATATTTTGGAATAACTGATATGAACTGGTTTTTGCATTATGGTTTTTAACAAGGAACATTATTATGAATGTTAGCCCATCTCTAGTTTACATGCCATCTCTGACCTATGAAGATGGAATGATGAATGGTGGGGGTTGGCAGAGTAACTGAAAATTCCTTTCCCTCAAATCCATCCCTGTACTCTACCTCTGAAACATTCCAAGCTCGGTCTTCATCTCTGCATTGTTAGTCAGAATAATAAAAGACATATTTTTAGATATGTATGAAGGGAATATTTTAAATAGAAATGTTTTTATTTCCCATGAATATGTTCCTCAGTCCAAAGCCTATTTCAATGCAGTTACCTCAAAATGAGGGATAGAAGATTATAAAAAATGAGTAAGTGACTAACTAGAGTTAACTACTAAAGGAAAGAAAATTTTAATTTACAAAGTGCTGTTTGTAAGACTCTCTAATAAATGCTTTTCAAAGCCTTTGACTGTGTGGATCACAATAAACTGAAAAATTCCTAAAGAGATGGGAATTTCAGACCACCTTACCCGTCTCCTGAGAAACCTGTATGCAGGTCAAGAAGCAACAGTTAGAACTGGACATGGAACAATGAACTGGTGCAAAATTAGGAAAGGAGTATGTCAAGGCTGTATAGTGTCACCCTGCTTATTTAACTTATATGCAGAGTACATCATGCAAAATGCCAAGCTGGATGACTCACGAGATGGAATCAAAATTACCAGGAGATATATCACCAACCTCAGATATGCAGATGATACCACTCTAGCAGCAGAAAGTGAAGAGGAACTAAAGAGCCTCTTGATGAAGGTGAAAGAGGAGACTGAAAAAGTTAGCTTAAAAAAAATTCAAAAAATTAAGATCATAGCATCAGGCCCACCACTTCATGGCAACTGGATGGGGAAAGATGGAAACAGTGTTGGATCTCATTTTCTTGGGCTCCAAAAACACTGTGGACAATGACTGCAGCTATGAAATTAAAAGACACTTGTTCCTTGAAAAGAAAGCAATGACAAACCAAAACAGCATATTAAAAAGCAGAGACATCACTTTGCCAACAAAAGTCTATATAGTCAAAGCTATGTTTTTTCCAGGAGCCATGTACAGATGTGAGCAGTAGACCATGAAGAAGGCTGAATGCCAAAGAATTGATGCTTTCGAACTGTGGTGCTAGAGAAGACTCTTGAGAGTCCCTTGGACAGCAAGGCAATCAAACCAGTCAATCCTAAAGGAAACAAACCCAGAATATTCATTGGAAAGACTGGTGCTTAAACTAAATTTCCAATACTTTGGCCACCTAATGCAAAGAGCCAACGCACTGGAAAAGACTCTGATGCTGGGAACTTAAGACGGCAGGAGAAGAAGGGGGCAACAGAGGATGAGACGGTTGGATGGCATCACTGAGTCAATGGACATGAGTTTGAGCAAACTCCAGGAGATAGTAAAGGACAAGGAAGCCTGGTGTGCTGTAGTCCATGGGTTGCAAAGAGCTGGACACAGCAACTGAACAACAAGAGTCATGTCAGCATCATGACAATGTGAGATGTTCCCTTTGTCTCTCCCCCTCAATCTACCAACAGTAACATTTCTATAACTCAAAGGTGTGTCAGTCCAACACACATGGACAGCAGATAATTCCTCACATCCATACATCTAAAAGGTGAGTGCACTAAAAGAGGAGGCAAAACGAGGCAAACAACAGATACAGTACTTGCAATCCTGGACCCCCAGTTGCAGCAGATCAGCCTACAGATCCAGAAAACCAGAAAGTATGGATGTGAGCATACAAAAATGCCAGCCTCCTGGCAGCAGAGATGTTAATGGTCATAGGGAACCAGATGGCAGTAGGACTTGAAATCTTATCTCTCTAGCAGTTGTGACCTGACAGTCCTGGTCACAGCAGAGACACCCCTATCCTGGTTTTTCCTCTAGGTCCCCCTTTTCCTGCAGTGTTGGAGCCTGTGATCCAAGAGACTCCAGATGCAGAGAAGGTGTCCAATATGCTGGCACCCCCGGTGGCAACACTAGCAGTGGCAGGATATTATGATTTCAGAGGTATAAGCACTGACAGGGGTTCTAGACAACACCTTGGACAAAGGTGCTGTGCGAGTTGCTCAGTCGTGTCCGACTCTTTGTGACCCCATGGACTGTAGCCCGCCAGGTTCCTCTGTTTATGGGGATTCTCTGACAAAGGTAGTGGAGGGTAAAACGATCCATTCTGAAATATGGCCAGAGGCAGCTTAGCTAAGAGAAACTTAAAATTTGTGCTATACTGCTACTTACTGAAAAACAAAAGAAAGACCTCTAATTATTCAGTAATAGCATGATGGATTTTTAGGATTAAAAAAAAAAGATTTTATCTCAACAAGAAAGGTGCTTGTTAGTTCAAATGTGCCAGCAGAGGAATAACTCATGCATGAAAAGCCACAATAAGAAGGTACAAATTACAGTTCTCCAGTAACCAACAAACTCGGAATACTATGACCTAACTGACAGAGAATTCAAGATAATTGTCACAAAGAAACTCAAAGAGCTTTAAGAAAACTCAGAAAGGCAGTTCTGTGAGCTCAGAAGTAAAATTAATCAGCAGAAGAAACGCTCTACTAAAGGTATTGAAATTCTAAAAAAAATCAAATTCTGAAGCTGAAAAACTCAAGGAGATGAAGATACATTAAAAGCAATGGAAATAGAGTAGACCACGTGGAAGAGAGAATTAGTGAGCTAGACGATGGGAATTTTGAAATGACACAGGTAGAGGAGAAGGGAGAATTTCAGTGAAAAAATTCTTTGAAAACTATCCAATTCTATTAGAAGAGCAATATTAAAATAATGAAGATCCAGAGGGAAAAGAGAGGGAGAAGAGAACAAAGAGTACGTTTAAAGAAATAAGAGCTGAGAATGTCCCAAGCCTAGGGTGGAAACTAGGTATACAAGGCCATGAAGGTAGGAGAACTCCTAACTACCTCCATTCAAAGATACCTTCTCTGAGACAAATTATATCTAAATTGTAAAAGTCAGTAATAAAGAATTTTAACGACATCTAGGGAAAAGAAGGATGGTAACCTACAGATATACCCCTATTAGGCTAGCATCAAATTTCTTAGCAGAAACTTTATATGCAAGGAGAGCTCAGATGACATTCAAAATCCTGGAAGATAAAACCTTTCAGCTAAGAATACTCTATTCAGCAAAGCTTTCATTCATATATGAAGGAGAAACAAAGGGTTTTCCAGACAAACAAAAGCTGAGGAATTCCATCAACACTGGACTTGTCTTACAAGAAATGTTGAAAGGAGTGCTCCTAGCTGGAACAAAAAAGGCAAATGTAAAGAAAAATTTGAGTAAGGTACTAGAATCAGAAAACTGCAACTCTGTATCAGAATAGGTTGTTAAATACTTAATTATATCATAAAGGTCAAGGAAAATAAAAGCAGTGAAAATAACTAACTACTTCAAATTGGTAAAGAACTCACAATGTTAAAAGGCATAATTTGGTAATTTGATAAAACTAAAAGGAAAGAGGAAAAGCATGGGACTTGTATAGACAAATGAAGATAGTATCATCATAAAATGACTATTTTATCTATGAGATGTTTTATACAAACCTCATGGTAACCACAAAACATAAATCTAGAGAAGAGACATGAAACATAAGAGGAAACTGAGAAAATCATAAAAAACTATCAAACTAAAGTCACAGAAAAACACAAGGAAAAAAGAATAATACAGATAATAGAGAAACCAGAAAACAAAAGATAAAATGAAGTACCAAGACCTCATCTATTAATAATCACCCTAAATATACATGGGTTGAATTAGTCAATCAAAAGACACAGAGTGACTGAATGAATTAAAAAATAAGACCCAACTGCTTCCAGGACACTCAAACAAGCTATAAGTGCATAAGCAGTACACTAACACTGACCTTAGAAATATCATTCTGAGTATGTCTTCTCCGGCAAGGGAAACAAAAGCAAAAATAAATAAATGGGGCTACAAACTGTATTTGCACAGCAAAGAAAACCATCAACCTAATTAAAACATATTTTGGAAAAGATATCTGCAAATCATAACTGAAAGGGATTAACATCTTAAATACATAACTAATTCATACCAAAAAAATTTTAACAGGGAGAGCAGCTGAATAGATATTTTTCCAAAGAAGACATATGGATAGCCAACCAGACAGATGGTTGAACATCACTATTAGGGAAATTAAAATCACAACCACAATGAACTATCACTTTACCCCTTTTAGAATGGCTATTAGAAAGCAAGGCAAGAGATGAAAAGTGTTAGAGAGGATGGAGAAAAGTGAATCCTCATACACTTCTGGTGGGAATATAAGTTGGTGCAGCGACAGTAGAAAACACTGTGTAGGTTCCTCACTAAATTAAGACTAGAACTACCATATTATCCAGCTATTTCACTGCTGGGTATTTATCCAAAGCCAACAAGAACACAAGTTTGAAAAAATATATGCACTCTTATGTTCACTGCAGCACTATTTACAATAGCCAAGATGTGGAAAAAATCTAAGCACCCACAGACAGACAAATGGATAAAATAGATACACACAATGTAACACTACTTAGTCACAAAAAAAAGAAACTTTTCATTTGTGACAACGTGGATGGGTCTCAGGCTGAATGAAATGTCAGATGAAGAAAGGCAAATATCATAGGATTTCGCTCACAGGTGAAATTTTTTCTTAAAAAAAAAAAAGATGAACAAATCAAAACAAAAACAGATACAGAGAAAAAATAAGTGATTACTGGAGGGAAGTGGGTGGGGGAAAGGTCAAAAGGATAAAGGGGGTCAACTGTATGGGGAGGGATGGAGACAAAGTCTTTGGTTATGAGCACATTGAAATTTATACAGAAGTCAAGATATAGTACGGTACACATGAAATGTATAATGTTATAAGTAAAAAATCTGAAAACAAAAATAAATTAATACTTTTGAAAATGTCAGATTGCCATTATTGTGATTTTGACAGTAAGCTATTTTATCTGAGAATGATATTTTCACCCATTTATTGTAATAATAATCACACATGCTATTTCAATATCTTAATTTTTCTAATTTATATATCATGTAATATACTATGTGTGTGCTAAGTTGCTTTAGTTGTGTTTGACTGTATGCGATCCTATGGACAGTAGCTCTCCAGGCTCCTTTGTCCATGGAATTCTTCAGGCAAGAATACTGGAATGCTTCCTCCAGGGGATCCTTCTGAGACAGGGATTGAAGCTGCATTTCTTTCCTCTCCTGCTTTGGCAGGTGGGTTCTTTACCACTAGTGAAATCTACGAAGCCCGATGGGGGGGTGGTGGTGTGGGGGGGTGTGGGGTGGTGTGTGTGTCTGTGTGTGTGTACTATACAATATACTATATATTATATTATACTACAATTGTTCAGTTGCTCAGTAGTGTCTGACTCTTTGTGATCCCATGGACTACAGCAAACCAGGCTTCCCTGTTCTTCACCATCTCCTGGAGTCTGCTCAAACTCATGTCCACTGAGTCGGTGATGCCATCCAACCATCTCATCCTGTCATCCCCTTCTTTGCCTGCCCTCAATTTTTCCCAGCATCAGAGTCTTTTCCAATGAGTTGGAGCACTATATATACTATACTATACTAATTGCTTTGATTTGTGATCAAATAAATATAATCCCATGTTTTGAAAATTGTCTGTTGGCATAGTATAATGTAACAACAACAAAAAAAAAACTTATTCACGTTTTCCCCCAGGAACTAAAATAGGAGTATATGACCAATAACAAAATGCAAATGAAATATAATACAAATTTCCAATAAATATAACTTTTACTGTGTAGTATAACCATCAGCTGCTGAAAGAGCATAACTTCTATGCTTGTAACAAAGAAGTAACAGTTTATCATTACCACTGTTTTGAAACATTTTATATATGCCAGTAAACACTGCCAACTCTTTCAACAATGCTGAAAGTTTAAAAAAAAAACCTGTAGCTTTAAACAGAATTTAAGTGAGGAAACTAAGAATCCTCTGGTCAGATCCCTGGTTGATTTGTCCTCCATACAAGATGCAGTCCCAATGCTAATGTTACTCAGTTTCTAAGTCATGTCTAACTCTTTGCAACCCCATGGACTGTAGCATACCAGGTATCTTTGTTGTCCATTATCTCCCAGAGTTTGCTCCACTTATTGTCCATCAAGTTGGTGATGCTGTCTAACTATCTCATCCTCTGCTGCCACCTTGTCCTATAGCCTTAAGTCTTTCCCAGCATCATGGTCTTTTCTAATAAGTTGGCTCTGCACCAGCTGGCCAAAGTACTGGAACTTAAGCTTTAGCATCAGTCCTTCCAATGAATATTCAGGGTTGATTCACTTGAGGACTGACTGGTTTGATCTCCCTGCTGTCCAAGGGACCCTCAAGAGCCTTCTCCAGCACCACAATTTGAAAGCATCAATTCTTTAGCACTCATTCTTCTTTATGATTCAATCCTCACATGCATACATGGCTATTGGAAAAACCATAGCTTTGCCTATATGAACCTTTGTTGGCAAAGTGATCCTAGTTTTAGTCACATGATCATTTTCTCTTAGTTCCTCTCCCTGTCCATACTCTCAAGATAAAGATATTGCAAAAATGGAAGAGTGAAAACTAGTTATTAAATTTTCCATCTACTAAGCAGGCTAAGGTTATACAGAAGGGTATATTTTTAGGTGAGTTGATAAGGGAAGATCTCTCTGAAGATTTGAGTTTAAGAGACATGTAACTAAAGGTGAGGAACCCTGGAAATGTCAAGGAAAAGACTATTTTTGGTAGTCTGAAAAACAAATACAAAAACTAGTGACAGAGCCTGTCTTGACTGTTTAAGGAGCTGCAAGTTGACCTGCGAGTTTGGAGCAAAGTAACCCCAGTGGGAGAGTTAAGGGATGAGCAGCTAGATTATGTAGGATGCAGTAGTCAATAGAAGGAAACTTAGGTTTTATTCCCAGTGTGCCAAAAGGTCAGGAGACTATGCCAATGAGGAGAATAACATGATCTAACTGGCATTTGAAAAGATGCATTCTGGTTGTTGTGTGAAAAACTGATTTAAAGAACCAAGGTATGTGGGCGCATGGAGATCAATTAAAAGGTTGTTGTTCAAGCAGGCATTAGATGCTCTGAGTGGCTACAGTGGTGGTATATGACATGTGGAGAAAGAATTAAATCTAAAATGTGCTGTAAATTTAAAATTTAATCAAACAAGATTTACTAATAGACCATGCAAAGATATGAGAACAAGATGACAAGTGTAACTCCAAGTTTTCAGGTAGGAGTAACTTGAAAAATGACAGTGCCACTTATTGAGGTAGAAAATACTGGGAAAGAAGTACATACAGGTTAAGTCCATGATGTCTTTTAAACACTCAAGACAGATGTATGATTCTGCAGTACAGGGAGGAGACTTGAGGGACAGCAACACATCTGAGGTAGACTAAGGAGATTTTGCAACAAGGGACTTAAATGGAGAAAAGAGAAATGAGGTGAGGACTAAATTCTAGGAGATGCCAAACTTAACAAGTGGAGGGGGTCTTAAAGATGGGAAGGGTATATCAGATAAGGATGAGACTTAAACCTCAATGAGATATGAGAAAAACCAGGAGCATTTTGTATCACAGGGGATGAAGTGTTTCAATATCCATTTCACCCTTACAACCACTCTGGATGAGAGAATAGATAGCTATTTTATTTTTACCTACTGGGTCAATGAGGGCTTCCCTGTTTGCTCAGTGGTAAAGAATTTTCCTGCCAATGCAAGAGGCACAGGTTTGATCCCTGGATCAGGGAGATCTCCTGGAGAAGGAAATGGCAACCCACTCCAATATTCTTACCTGGAGAATACCATGGACAGAGGAGCCTAGCAGGCTACAGTCCATGAGGTTGCAAAACAATCAGACTTGACTTAGAGACTAAACAACAACAAATGGGTAAATGGTAAACACTTTGGGTTCAGAAAGATTAGTGTGTAATAGTGTGTGTGCGCTCAACCATGTCTGACTTTTTGTGGCCCCATGGACTATAGCCTGCCAGGCTGTCTATGGAAATTTCCAGGCAAAAATACTGGAGGGTTGACACAGAGCCCCTGTTTGAGATTCCTGAGCCATACAGAAAATTCCCATCAGCCATCTATTTTACATACAGTAATGTAAGTTTCCATGTTACTCTTTCCATACATCTCAACCTCTCCTCCCCTCTCCCCATGTCCGTAAGTCTATTCTCTGTTTCTCCATTGCTGCCCTGTGAATAAATTCTTCAGAACCATTTTTCTAGATCCCATACATATGCATTAGAATATGATGTTTATCTTTCTCTTTCTGACTTACTTCCGTTTAATAGGTTCTAGGTTCATCCATCTCATTGGAACTGACTCAAAGGTGTTCCTCTTTATGGCTGAGTAATATTCCAGAGGGTGGGATGGGGAGGGAGATGGGAAGAGGTTCAAGGGGGAGGGGATACATGTAATACCTATGGCTTATTCATGTTGAGGTTTGACAGAAAACAAAATTCTGTAAAGCAATTATCCTTCAATAAAAAAGTTAATTAATTAAAAAAAATATGGGGGGGAGTTGTATTTCCTTCTCCAAGGGATATTCCCAACCCAGGGATTGAACCCATGTCTCCTGCATTGGCAGGTGGATTCTTAGACATATTCACTATTATAAAGTTAGTAAATAGTAAGAAATATCTAGAACAATGTGTCTCCTGAGGACTAGACCAAAAACCTCAACCAAAAGCAAAAGATCTTAAAAAAATTGAAAATCATGAGTAGTTTCTTTAAACAGAGAAAAATATTTTATCTATGTGTAGACCTCAGTAAAAGCTTAAATTTATAGACTTGACAAAAGTACTTAAACATTATTGATGATACATGTCTTTCTCAGAAGTGAGAAGGAAGCCTATAGCTCATTTTTTTAAATTTTAGAGTCAAAATGTTTGAAACATTCTAGTATGAAAAGTGACTGTCCTTTGATATACACTAGCATAACAGAGGAGACAAAAGTCATGGTAACTTCTTTCATAGAAGAAGTCCCACAGAGGCCTAGAAGAGATAGTAATGTTAAATATTTTTAAAGCATGTGTAGGTCGATAGATTTTCTAATTTATATGTCCAGATTTCATAAAGATCAAAGGAGAATTTAACAACAAACCATAATATAGAGTATAATTAACCTTTTTCTTGCCATCATTAGTCTCTTAAAATATCAAAATGTGAAAAATAGAGTTCTCTTTTATCATGGTTTTTAATTAAAATTTAATCTTAATTCTTTAGTATAAAAAATGGGACAATTAGAAATATAATAATTCACTAGCACTTATTCCATCCACAAATCTGTTAGTATTGTTTCATATTTTATGTTATCATGCCTATAATGTTTGTATTTTTTAAATATAGTTGTGATTTTTTTTTCATAATTAAGTGAATATGGTAATTACACCCCCATCATTTCAAAGTTTATTCATTCCTGGGATTTTTTTTTGCTATTTTTTCTTTTTTGGCCTCAGGATTTTAGTTTTCCAACCAGAGATTGAACCTGAGCCCTCAGAAGTGAGAGCTCAGAGTCCTAACCAATGGATTGCCAGGGAATTACGTGAGTTCCCTAGATTGTCTTCATTTTGTTAATGAGAACAAAAGAAAAAAAAAAATGCTGCATGTATTTAGCTGATGCAGTTTTAGAATTTGTATTTATTTCCTCTGTATTTGAACAAAAATGACATGTTTTTATTAGGCAACAAATTTATTCTTTCAACAGTTGTAGAACTGGGTTCATTTTCTCTGTGCATTGAACTGTATATATGAGAAGCCCAAATATAGTGTATGAGGTTTTTTATTTTTCTTCTTCTCCAGGTAAGATGTCTCTACAATTTTTCTTTGAAGGTGAAAAAATTAGCTCTGTATCTTAGAGTTTTTAGATCCCAATTTTGTTGCTGTTGTTGCTATGGCAAGTGTCACTTCCTCCGGAAATGAAAATGTTCCCTCAGAGGCAAATATTTCTAGAAGCATAGGTTTAAATGCTTCCTTGTTCCTAATATATTAATTACTTTTACAATTTGTCAGTACCCCCAAATACTTATATTGTATTGATATTTTCTGTCTTTTCTAACTATCTTACTTAAATTGTGTTCCTTTATTCTAAGTTCTTTGTAATATTTTTTTATTAAGATGTCCTGGGTACAACTAGAAATTTTTTCCAAGTATACAGTTCAGAGTGAATTAGGTTACAGCATACCCTTCTAAAATTAGATATTAAAAAGTCATTGTGGTCACCACTGAACAAAGTGTTTCCATGTGTGCTAAGTCACTTCATACCAGTGGTCAATCAATATTGTTAAACTTCACAGTTAGTGGGCTATGGAAAAACAGGAGTTTTTCCTGGTTATTCTTGCACTAGTTTCCAAGAATAACTAATTTTTCCATATGCATGTGAGGCATGTAAATAAGTTAAGAATTGTGAACTTCAAAAAAAAAAGGATTCAACTTTTTATCATTAAGTTTCATGTAAGATGTAGGTTTATAATAGGTTTCTTTTTTATTATGTTTATGGAGTTTATTGCTAGTCTTCATGTGGTGAGAATGTTCAAACTTAATGGATGTGGATTTTCTCAATTTCTTTTGTTAGACTACTAGAAATGATCATGTGGTTTTATCATTTATCCTATTAATGTGAAGTACTGTATTAATTTTCATTTGTTAAACCAAATTTGCATTCCTGGGATAAACTGCTCATGCTGTTTCACCTTTTACGTGCATTGCTGAATGGTTTGTTCTTACTCTGAGAAGACATGTGTCCATGCTTATGAGAGATATTCAACAATAATTTGTGTAATATCTTTTTCTAGTTTTTGGTATTAGATTAATACTGATTTTAAGGAATGAGTTGGATAACAGTTTTCTTCTCTATTTTCTGAAGAATTTGTGAAGGATCATGTTTGGTTTTGTTAGAACAGAAAAAACATCTGCTCTCAGTCTTTTGTAAAAATAATTCTTTGATTACAATTTTTTTTTAGTTTTAATAATTCTGTTTAACTTGTTTAGTCAGTTTCACTATTTGCATTGTTCTATATTTCTTTTATCTATTTTTTTGGCAAAGTGTTATAGAAATTGGAGGATTTTTGTCAATATCAGTACTGATGCCTTCTCTCCCTCCCTTTAATTCTTGATTTTGGCATTTGTTTCATCTGCCTTATACACTTGGTAAGCAGAATATTTGTTGAATCTCTCACTACTTCATTAATAAGTCAGCCTAACTGTCACATTCTATCAGTTTTATGATACTGGTATATAGATTCAGTGAAGGAATGTAGGGCAGATGGCCATCTTAATGCTGGTAGTTTGCAGAGTAGAGGTAAAGCTTAACAGAGGACTATACAGTGTGAGAAATAAAGACCAGAGAAGAGATCTCTGAAGTAAATTGAGAAAATGTATATAATCTTTGGTGGCATTAGTGGTAAAGAATCTGCCTGCCAATGCAGGAGACACAAGAGACCTGGGTTTGATTACTGGGTTGGAAAAATGCCCTGGAGAAGGAAATGGCACCCCACACCAGTATTATGGCCTGGAAAATTCCACAATCAGAGGAGTCTGGTGGGCTACAGTCCATGAGGTTGCAAAGAATCAGACACGACTGAGCACAAGCATCTCATCTCAATATGCTTATTTAAAACTAAGCAAATCATCCCAAAGCTCACTCCCATTGTGGATGACTTACATTTACTAGCACCCAACTAAAATAACACAGTATATATATCTAATCAATTTAAAATATAATCTCTCTCTATAAAAAGACTGTTCATTGTTTCTCTATGGTATTCAGGCTATTTTTTATTCCAAGGATACAAGGATAAAATTACACATCTCAAGGCACTGAACCTGGGTTCCTCTTGCATATATTGCCTTTTTATACTATCTTTTCATTGAAAAATATTTCGAGATTAACTTTAAACATTAACTTATATGCAGAGTACATCATGAGAAACGCTGGGCTGGAGGAAGCACAAGCTCAAATCAAGATTGCTGGGAGAAATAGCAATAACCTCAGATATGCAGACGACACCACCCTTATGGCAGAAAGTGAAGAAGAACTAAAGAGCCTCTTGATGAAAGTGAAAGAGGAGAGTGAAAAAGCTGGCTTAAAGCTCAACATTCAGAAAACTAAGATCATGGCATCCGGTCCCATCACTTCATGGCAAAAAGATGTGGAAACAGTGGCTGACTTCATTTTTCTGGGCTCTAAAAATCACTGCAGATGGTGACTGAGTGTTTGTCACTCAGTCATGTCCGACTCTTTGTGACCCCATGGACATTAGCCCGCCAGGCTCTGCTTTCCGTGGAATTCTCCAGGCAAGAATACTTGAGTGGGTAGCCATTCCCTTCTCCATAGGACCTTTCCAACCCAGGGACTGAACCTCGGTCTCTTGCACTGCCAGTGTATTCTTCACTGTCTGAGCTACTTGAGCATATCTAAATCAGTTCAGTTCACTCACTTAGTCGTGTCCGACTCTTTGCATGTAAGATCAAGCAAAGGGAGAAATTGGCAATACTGTAGTAAGGGATTTTACCATCCCACTTATGTCAATGGACAGATCATACAGACATAAAAGAATCAATGAGCAAACACTAGCCTTAAATGACATGTTAGACCAGATATAGTATACAATTAATAGATAAAAAATTAATACATATATTTCAGAGATAGGAAAAAACACATTCTTTTCAAGTACACATGGAACATTATCCAGGATAGATCATATGTTTCAGTAAATTTAAGTTTTAAACATCAAGCATGTCTTCCAATCACCAGCAGTATGCGACTAAATATTAAGTACATGAAAACCAAAACTGAGAGAAATACACATATGGCATCTAAACATGCTACTGAACAACCAATGGGTTACTGAAGAAATAGAAGATAATGCCTGGAGACTTGAAAACACAAATAAAATGATCCAAAATCTATGGCAGACAGCAAAAGCAGTTCTAAGATTAAGGTTTATAGTGATGCAAGTATAGCTCAGGAAACAAATCTGAAATAACCTATTTATCTCTAAAGAAACTAGAAAAAGGACCAACAAAATCCAGTGTTAGTACAAGGAAAGAAAGACCAGAGTGGAAATAAAACAGAGAATGCGGTAAAAAAATAAAAAACAACGTAAGAACTATTACTTAGAAAACAAAAGTAATAAAGCCTTAACAAAACGCATCAAGGAAAAAAGAGGTTCAAATAAAATAAAAAATAAATTACAACCAACACCACAGAAAAACAAATGTCCAGAAGAGAGTACTGAACACAATTACATGCTAATTAAACAGACAACCTAGAAGAAATAGACAAATTCCTAGAAATGTAAATTCTCCCGACTGAATCAGGAAGAAATAATATAAACAAACTGATTACCAGTTAAATTGAATTGCAAAAGAAAACTCCAGGCCAACAGAAGTCCAGGACCAGAAAACTTCACAGGTGAAATCAACAAAACATTTAAAGAAAAGTTAATACCTATCTCTCTCAATTCAAGAGGAAGGAATGCCTCCAAAATCATTCTACTAGGGCAGCATCATGCTGATCCCAAAACCAGACACCATGCACACACACATACACACAAAAATTACAGGCCAATATTCCTGATGAACATAGATGCAGAAATCTTCAACAAAATATAAGTAAACTGAACTCAAAAATACATTAAAAGGATCATCCATAAAATGTTCAAGTAAAATTAATTCCAGGGATAATAGGAAGGTTCAATATCTGCAAATCAACCTAATATACCACAATAAATAAATTGAGTAAAATTTATATGATCAATAGATGCAGGATACGTTTGACACAATAATACATTTATGATAATAACTTTCAACAATGTACATATAGAGGAAACATACCTCAAACTTATAAAAGCCACATGTCAAACACACAGCTCACATAACATTCAACAGTGAAAACCTCAAAGTATTTTCTCTATCAGGAACCCAAACAAGGATGCCCACTCTTGCCCCTTTTATTCACCACAGTATTGTAAGTCTTAGCTAGAGCAATTAGACAAGGAAAATAAATAAAATGCATTCAAGGAAAAATAAAAATTGGAAAAGGAAGTAAAACTGTCAGTTATCTGTGAATATACGATTATATATAAAATCGTAAAGTCTCCATCCCAAAACAGACCTCAAATAAATTCAATAAAGTTGCAAGAGTACACGGTCAATATGCAAGAATCTGTTGCATTTTTATATACTATTTTCCCAAGTGGCACTAGTGATAAAGAACACTCCTGCCAATGCAGGAGACATAAGGGACTCAGAGTTCGACCCCTGGGCCTATAAGAGCCCCTGGAGGAGGGCATGGCAACCCACTCCAGTATTCTTGCCCAGAGAATCCCATAGACAGAGGAGTCCAGGAGGCTATAGTCCATGGGATCTCAGAGAGTCAGACATGACTGAAGCGACTTAGCACAGCACACACAACAAACTATCAAAAAGATATCAACAATCCCACTTACATACAACTGTACCAAAAAGAATAAAATTCCTAGGAATAAATTTCACCAAATAGATAAAAGACTTGTGCTTTGAAAACTATTACACTGATGCAAGAAACTGAAGACGAAACAGACAAATGGAGAGATATACTGTGGATTAAAATCCTCATGGATTTTCATGGATTAAAAGAAAATTTTTAAGATAACCAAACTCAAAGGCAATCTACAGATTCAATGCAATCCCTATAAAAATACCAAAGGCTTTCCTTACAGAACTAGAATAATTCTAAGGTTTTATATGCAATCACAAAAGACCCTAAATAGCCAAAGTGATCTTAAGAACAAATCTGGAAGTATCATGTTCCCCAGTTCCAAACTATCCTAAAATCAAAACAATAGAGTACTGGACATAAAACCAGACACATAGGTCATAGGAACAGAACAGAGGGTCTAGAAATAAACCCATACTTATTTAGTCAATTAGTCTGTAACAAGGGAGGCAAGATTATACAATGGGGAGAAGAGACACTTCAATTAATGGTGCTGAGAAAACGTAACAGCTACATGCAAAAGATTTAAACTGGACTATTTTCTCACAGCATATACAGAAACTTAAAATAGATTAAAGATTTAAATTTAAGGCCTGAAACCATAAAACTCCTACTAGAAAACTTAGGCAATATGTTTTTTGACATTTATCTTAGAAGTAATTTTTTTGTATGTCTCCTCTGGCGAGGGAAACAAAAGCAAAAATAAATACATGGGACTATGTTAAACTAGGAAGCTTTTGCGCAGTGAAGTAAACTGAACATAAAAGGCCCCGTACTTAATAGAAGATATTTGCAAATGACATGTTGAATAAGTGCTTAATACCCAAAATGTATTAGTACAAAGAACTTATACAAACAATATGAGTATACAATCATAACTCAATTAGAAATTTTAAAAATTAAAATAGAAAAAAAAGGGTGAGTTTCGGGGGGGTTCTTATTTCTGATTGCCTATCTTCTTAAACTTACTACATCACTTTCTATACATGACACATAGTCAATTCAATTTACTTCTATATATGCTCTGGCTTCATTTTTAGCATTTCTATAAACATACCATACCTATATTGGTTCATCTCCCTGAAGAATTTTAAAGGGATCTATGATCCCTCAATACCCAGGAAGGGTTGATTCTAGGACCCTTGTTGATGTAAAAATGTGCAGGTATTCTAACCCCTTGTATAAAACAGTCTAGTATTTGCATATGGACGACACACATCCTTCTGTGTAGTTTAAATCATCTCTAGGTTACTTATAATACTTGATACAATGTAAATGCTATGTAAATGGTCCAGGGTATGGCAAGTTCAAATTTTGCTTTTTGGAACTTTCATAAATTTTAAATATTTTCAGTCTGTGGTTGGTTGAATTCACAGATGCAGAGCCCACAGATATGGAGAGCTGACTGTATCTGTATTTGACCACTTCCTTTGGCCAGCACTTATCCTCAGTCGGTGGACATTACCTTCCTCAAGGGAAATAAGATTTACCTTCCCCTCAAATGCTCAATTTCATTCCCTACTAATAAAAAAGTAATTTTCTTCTTCACTTTTCTTGAGGTGCAACAAGCACAATTCTCACTGGAATACTAAGCGAAAGTGAAAGTCGCTCAGTTGGGTCCCACTCTTTACGATCCCACATACTATACAGTCCATGGAATTCTCCAGGTGGGAATACTGGAGTGGGTAGCCCTTCCCTTCTCCAGGGATCTTCCCAACCCAGGGATCAAATCTAGGTCTCCTGCATTGCAGGCGGATTCTTTACCAGCTGAGCCACAAGGGAAGCCCAAGAAATACTACGGTTAATGTTATTTCCAGACAAAAACATCAGTTTAGAGGTATTTCAAAATATTCTTAATAGGTATATTGGGGGAAAAAAGAAAAGAAAAACCTAATCATTGTATGAAACAATCACTATCTTTTGAGAGCTTATTTTTTGCCACACTCTAACAGGTGTGATTTGCATATATTTTAAATTTCCATTCTCAGATTAAACATTAATTCTTAAAAATTCTTAATGTATTTGTAGTTATGCTATTATGGTATATAAAACCAAAGTTTATGTACCTATTCACTATCAAGGATAAAAGTGACTGTGGTACACAGCACACACATCCACCCTATAAGCAAGAACTGTTTTCCAGGAGTTAGTGGTCAGATGTTTTAAAGGATAGTGATAGTTGAAAGTAGTAGACCTCAAAAGGAAGATATTACTTCACAAAGTGTTCTAAATATTTGCCAAAGGGTAACATACTTTTTCTTTAAGTCATTGCTTTTCTATTGTACTTTTTCAAATAACTTCATTTTCAATATAATTTAGAGCCGATATGAGTTGTTATAAAACTTTCATGTACTTTGATTTGTTGAGGTTTCTTGAGTTAGAAACAAAAAGATTGAATTATATTTAGTACATGGGAATTTACCTGTAATCTAAATCCTAAAGATACAGGGCTCACTGACTGAGAAAAATCACAGGGCACAGTTGCTTCAGTAAGAGTGATTTCCAGCGAATATTGGAGCAAAACCAGAGGTCCAATGTATCAGGTGTTGAAGGTGATCAGAGAACTAGCAAGTCTGATAGTGGTTTGAAGGGAAGCAGGAAGATAGGAAAGTAACTGAAGTATCATTTGTTTCTTTTTCTTTGAGGTAAATGAATGGTTTGCTTAGGACATACACTTAGAACATATTTGTATAATGAAGAAATGGAACCATGTATACAATGAAGATCGAATTAATAAATGTGAAAAGTAAACTGGTAGAAAATATCTGGAAATTTTCACAATCAAAAGAGTGTATTCTATTTTTATGTTGGTTTCCTCTACTAGAATATAGACTGTATTTTATCTGTCTTGTAAACTTTATATACTCATTGTCTAGAGTGATAATGCTAATAAATACTTGCTGAAGAAATTTACATAAGATTTGTGAAGAAATATAAAGGGCTAAGGACCATAACAATAAATGGGTATTAACCCTAGACAAGGGAGAATACACTTCTTTCATTAAAAGTCAAGACCAAGATGGGGCGAGTTTGAATAATTAGGGATTGTGATTGATCTATTTATATATTAGGCATTTCAAAGCTAACTGTGTTGTTTCCCTGTAACTTAGAATACATAAATTTATTGAGGAAGATTGAGAAGCTGCAAAGATAGTGTTATATAATTTTTAAAGCAGGCATAAGCAATGCAAAGCTGAGCCCAAAAAGAATAGGTGTCATTCAAATCAGATTAATACTGTGCCAATATTAAATGATTCATGCACTGTTCTATGCTTTTATAATTCACATTCATTTACTAAATCTGTTAAAATGAATTATAACCACCTACTATGCAACTCTTTTCCAGAATGGACTGGAGGTCTCTCCAAAACAGACCGTTTTTTAGTCTTCTTTATAGATCAAAAATCTAGCATAGTAATAAACATTCTTTTAGGAAATGCACACATAGCAAACATTTTGTTATTAACCAATTTGACAGGTACAGGACAGTGTTCCAATTACCTCAAACTTTTTTTTTTTTAAGAAATGCAAAGACTCTTCATTCAGAGCTTACTATAGACAGGCGGTCACACTCATGTTTTGGCAGAGACTCCAGGGCAGGTGGAAGAAGGAGAAAAGGGTATGTGTGATTATTAGAGGCTGTTGATTTAAACATTCAAAGTAAAATATGAATATGCCATCTTCAGTTTTCTAATTATTCACTTCAGCTTGAGTCAAATACATAAATTCTTTTAGTTAATGTATCTCTCCTAGTGACATCCTTGAGGCATAGGCAAAAATCTCAGTAATAATCAATATAATATTTGTGTGTTATGCTGATTCCACCTCCCCCAGCAAATAAAAACCACAGGCTATCCGTGTAGAAACTTAGATTCAAATGTGACTTTGAAACTGGCTTTTATCACAAGCAAATGGAGAAAATTAGGTAAAAATATATTTATAGAAGCGCATGTTCAACTCAGGTGATAAGAGCTACAACTAGCACTGTGTGTTAAAGACACTATGCTAATCCCATCATATGTCTTACTGTGTATAACTCTCTTGAGACTCTGTGAATTGGGTCCAAATATGCTCCATGTATCTCCTTGTTCCTCTAGAAGCATCATCAACCTAAGACATTTTCTTAGCATCATAGATAATAGAAGCACGGGTGAGTAAGTAAATCCAGTAAAATATTTAAAAGCTCCGATTTCATCACACTTGTTGATCCTTTCTTGACTGAATCTCGTGATATGATTAAACCCAAACAGTAGACTGTATACTATGCCTGGAGGTTTACATTGTCCAAAGGAGTATTACTTTGGTGGAGCAGAAGAGTGACAATTTACTGCATAATAATCTAATCCGTTATGCATTGGAATACATGAAAGTATACAGTGATGGATAATACTGGAATAAAATAGGGGGTGATTTAAATGTTTGGCTGAAGGAAAAATCAAAGTGATACCATAATTAAGTTATTTTCAATTATAGTGAAGGTATCAGGCAGGGTTCCTACAGGAAACAGATGGCACATGGAAATTTTGTAATTTGGAAGAGCTTAATAAAGGAAAAAAAATTACAAGATAAAGCCAGGGTATGGAAAACCCACAAAATTAGTGCGATACTTTGGAGCTGGCAAAAACAGGACTCTTAACACCCCTAGCTCTCAAGAGACGTTTAGAATGGCTATGACATGGAACACAGTCATGAACTGTATCCAAACAACTGACTACCAGAAGCTGTGCTCTTGGATCCAGTCAGTAATCAGCCTGTGGTAATCCCCAAGATGGCAAGCAGATAAATAATCCAGATTTACTACTTACATTTCCGCCTACAGCCATCTGCTGTTCCCCGTTGGACAAACCTAGAACTACAAGAGGATACCAGAATCAGTCTCATGGAGGACTTCCATATAGGGTGGGCAACTGTTTTTAGGGGCACTAAAAATATATCCTGCATAGTACAGCAAATAATTTATATGTCAGTGTAACTTTCAGGGACTGTAAATCTCTGTAGTGCCGCCTCTTTCATGTACTTCTAGTACACTGTCATATTATTCCTTAGTGAGGGAGAGATACAGAGTTGCAGGTAGTAAACTCATTATTACACTTAGGATAGCTTAGAGGCTGTTTTGTCACAACCTGTAATGATAGAATATTAAGAACCATCAAGATTAAAAAAAAAAACAAAAAACTTTTACTACTGACCTACCTGCTTCAAATTTGGGGTGTTTTTCAAAATATTTATATAATATATATAAGTGTGTTATACTTGTGAAATTAAACATTGAAGTTTAAGGTTCCCTGACATAACAAAACAGACATTTGGCTGGGAATCTTATGACATCAACTATTACGTATTTGACCTTGAGAAAGACATTCAAGTTCTCCATGTATCGTTTTATTCATTTGTGAGGATCTATATAAACTGGTAAGAGTTAGGCAAATACAGGGAAACTCTTCAGAGTGATGCCTTTTACATAATAAGCATTCATTAAAGTGTACTATAGAAGGTTATGTAAGGCAACAACTTTTGCTAATATTTCTAACAATTTTTAGAATAACAGTGAGGGAAATACACAACAGAGACATTATAAGCATTAGATGTAAGAGTTTAGCATGTTAAACAAAAATGTAAATATGTGGAGGTAAAATCATTTACGTATTTGATTTAAATATGTTAAACATGATTTTATGAGACTTTCACTAATATTAAGGTAACTTTAAGACAGAGCCAAAACAAAACCAAAACAGCCAGTTGTGGATGTGACTGGTGATAGAAACAAGGTCTGATGCTGTAAAGAGCAATATTACATAGGAACCTGGAATGTTAGGTCCATGAATCAAGGCAAATTGGAAGTGGTCAAACAGGAGATGGCAAGACTGAAGGTCGACATTTTATGAATCAGTGAACTAAAATGGACGGGAATGGGTGAATTTAACTAAGATGACCATTATATCTACTACTGTGGGCAAGAATCCCTTAGAAGAAATGGAGTAGCCATCATGGTCAACAAGAGTCTGAAATGCAGTACTTGGATGCAATCTCAAAAAACGACAGAATGATCTCTGTTTGTTTCCAAGGCAAATCATTCAATATCATGGTAATCCAAGTCTGTGCCCCGACCAATAATGCTGAAGAAGCTGAAGTTGAACGGTTCTATGAAGACCTACAAGACCTTCCAGAACTAACACCCAAAAAAGATGTCCTTTTCATTATAGGGGACTGGAATGCAAAAGTAGCATCTCAAGAAACACCTGGAGTAACAGGCAAATTTGGCCTTGGAGTACAGAATGAAGCAAGGCAAAGGCTAATAGAGTTCTGCCAAGAGAACGCACTGGTCATAGCAAACACCCTCTTCCAACAACACAAGAGAAGACTATACACATGGACATTACCAGATGGTCGACACCTAAATCAGATTGATTATATTCTTTGCAGCCAAAGATGGAGAAGCTCTATACAGTCAGCAAAAACAAGACTGGGAGCTGAATGTGGCTCAGATCACGAACTCCTTAGCACCAAATTCAGACCTAAATTGAAGAAAGTAGGGAAAACCACTAGACCATTCAGGTAAGACCTAAACCAAATCCATTACATTTATACAGTGGAAGTGAGAAATAGATTTAAGGGACTAGATCTGATAGGCAGAGTGCCTGATGAACTATGGAAGGAGGTTCATAACATTGTGCAAGAGACAGGGATCAAGACCATCCTCAAGAAAAAGAAATGCAAAAAAGCAAAATGGCTGTCTGAGGAGGCCTTACAAATAGCTGGGAAAAGAAGAGAAGCAAAAAGCAAAGGAGAAAAGGAAAGACATACCCATTTGAATGCAGAGTTCCAGAGAACAGCAAGGAGAGATAAAAAAGCCTTCCTCAGCAATCAATACAAAAAAATGGAAACAACAGAATGGGAAAGACTAGAGATCTCGTCAAGAAAATTAGAGACACCAAGGGAACATTTCATGCAAAGATGGGCTCAATAAAGGACAGAAATGGTATGGGCCTAACAGAAGTAGAAGATATTAAGAAGAGATGGCAAGAATACACAGAAAACTGTACAAAAAAGATCTTCATGACACAGATAACCATGATTGTGTGATCACTCACCTAGAGCCAGACATCCTGGAATGTGAAGTCAAGTGGGCCTTAGGAAGCATCACTATGAGCAAAGCTAGTGGAGGTGATGGAATTCCAGTTGAGCTATTTCAAATCCTAGATGATGATGCTGTGAAAGTGCTGCACTCAATATGCCAGCAAATTTGGAAAACTCAGCAGTGGCCACAGGACTGGAAAAGGTCAGTTTTCATTCCATTCCCAAAGAAAGGCAATGCCAAAGAATGCTCAAACTAGCACACAATTGCACTCATCTCACATGCTAGTAAAGTAATGCTCAAAATTTTCAAAGCCAGGCTTCAGCAATATGTGAACTGTGAACTTCCAGATATTCAAGCTGGTTTTAGAAAAGGCAGAGGAACCAGAGATCAAATTGCCAACATCCGCTGGATCACTGAAAAAGCAAGAGAGTTCCAGGAAAACATCTATTTCTGCTTTACTGACTATGCAAAGGCCTTTGATTGTGTGGATCACAATAAACTGTGGAAAATTCTTCAAAAGATGGGAATACCAGACCACCTGACCTGCCTCTTGAGAAATCTGTATGCAGGTCAGGAAGCAACAGTTAGAACTGGACATAGAACAACAGACTGGTTTCAAATAGGAACGGGAGTATGTCAAGGCTGTATATTGTCACCCTGCTTATTTAACTCACATGCAGACTACATTATGAGAAACGCTGGGCTGGAGGAAGCACAAGCTCGAATCAAGATTGCCGGGAGAAATATCAATAACCTCAGATATGCAGATGACACCACCCTTACGGCAGAAAGTGAAGGAGAACTAAAGAGCCTCTTGATGAAAGTGAAAGAGGACAGTGAAAAAGTTGGCTTAAAGCTCAACATTCAGAAAACTAAGATCATGGCATCTGGTCCTATCACTTCATGGCAAATAGAGGGGAAACAGTGGAAACAGTGAGAGACTATTTTGGGGGGCTCCAAAATCACTGCAGATGGTGACTGCAGCCATGAAATTAAAAGAGACTTGCTCCTTGGAAGAAAAGTTATGACCCACCTACACAGCATAATAAAAAGCAGACATTACTTTGCCAAAAAAGGTCCATCTAGTCAAGGCTATGGTTTTTCCAGTAGTCATATATGGGTGTGAGAGTTGGACTGTTAAGAAAGCTGAGCGCCAAAGAATTGGTGCTTTTGAACTCTGGTGTTGGAGAAGACTCTTGAGAGTCCCTTGGACTGCAAGGAGATCCAACCAGTCCATCCTAAAGGAGATCAGTCCTGGGTGTTCATTGGAAGGACTGATATTGAAGTTGAAACTCCAATACTTTGGCCACCTGATTTGAAGAGCTGGCTCATTTGAAAATACCCTGATGCTGGGGAAGACTGAAGGCAGGAGAAGGAGAGGAACATTGAATGAGATGGTTGGATGGCATCACCGACTCAATGGACATGAGTTTAGGTAAACTGTGGGAGTTGATGATGGACAGGGAGGCCTGACGTGCTGTGGTCCATGGTGTAGCGAAGAGTCAGACACGACTGGGCAACTGAACTGAACTTAAGCTAACTTTCCCTCAGTTTCTTTTCCTTGTTTCATGGATTTCAGTACAGAATGCTCAAGTTATTGTAACATGCCTTCAACTTTCAATAAATGATATGCTTACAACTTGAATTGTGGCTGCAATGCTATTTTGTGCTTTGGAAGTCCAGGAAAATAATATGATTAACTTCTTGAGGTCTTAGGGATGGTACAACTTTGCCAGCTTTTTGCTTATTTTCTAGCTTTGAGTATATCTCCACGTCTATCTCCATCTTTTACCTTCACAGTGAAACTAGCCTCCAAGAAATAAAACCAATTTCAAAATATTATCTTACACTGTTTCCAAACTAGGGACCACCAACTCAAGTTCATTTCTGAGCTAAGAGATATGCAACGCCCTTTTCATTGGATCTATGGAATGATCAACTTCAGAAGATAGGCCTGTTATTCTACATATAGGCTTGTTATTCTATACACAGGCTCCAAAATAAGTCCACAAATATGTCCCACCATGAATAATTATTCATGGTGGTTGTTTTTTAGGTGCCAAGTCATGTCTGATTCTTTTATAATACCAGGAACTGTAGCCCACCTGGCTCCTCATTCATGGGATTTCCCATGCAAGAATATTGGAGTGGGTTGTCATTTCCTTCTCCAGGGGTTCATTCCTGACCCAGGGCTCGAACTGATGTCTGCTGCATTAGCAGGCAGTTTTTTACCACTGAGCCACCAGGGAAGACCAATAATAATTTTAACAGTTATTGAAGTAGAATTACATACAGATATGTAACATAAATATCACCCATACCTTCTGTTTCTATATATGGAAAAGCTGCAAGTTTCTAAATTATCTACCAAGCAATGAAGAAGATCATTTAAAGGAAGAGACAACAGTATTTCAGTTTTAATGTTTAACATATTTTAAGCACTTAATACATACGTTGGAAGAAAAGGATTAGTCAGAAGCTGTATATTCAGCCCAAAAGAACATTATTATTTGGAAAAATCACGTAATTTCCTATTGCATGAAATAGTTTTTTTTGAATTTTCCAGCTAGATTTTAACCATATTTGATATGAACAAGTTTATGATGCACTTATGCAGAAATAATCTTCTCCCAAAGTTGATCAAATTTCTTACCTTTAAAAAAAGTTTCCTGTTTCCTTTTTTTAAAGGACTTTAGATCTTATTTTGTCAAAAAATCCTCAATAATAAGCACACAGGATTAAAACAAACTGTGTATATCACAACAAACTGGAAAATTCTTAACAATATGGGAATACCAGATCACTTTACCTGCCTTCTGAGAAACCTGTATGCATGTCAAGGAGCAACTGTTGGAACTGGACATGAAACAACCGACTGATTCCAAATTGGGAAAGGAATACGTCAAGGCTGTATATTGTCACCCTGCTTATTTAACTTATATGCAGAGTACATCATAAGAAATGCCAGGATGGATGACTCACAAGCTGGAATCAAGATTGCAGGGAGAAATATCAATAACCTGAGATTTGCAAATGACACCATCCTTATGGCAGAAAGTGAAGAGGAACTGAAGAAACTCTTGATAAAAGTGAAAGAAGAGAGTGAAAAAACTGGCTTAAAACTCAACATTCAAAAACCGAAGATCATGGCATCAGGTCCCATCATTTCATGGCAAATAGATGGGGAAACAATGGAATCAGTGACAGACTTTATTTTCTTGGGCTTCAAAATCACTGTGGATGTTTAACTGCAGCTATGAAATTAAAAGATGCTTGCTCATTGGAGCCATGACAAACCTGGACAGCAAGTTAAAAAGCAGAGACATCATTTTGCCAACAAAGGTCCATATAAACAAAGCTATGGTTTTTACAGTAGTCATGCACGGTTCTGAGAGTTGGACCATAAAGAGGGCTGAGCACTGAAGAACTGATGCTTTCAAATTGTAGTGCTGAAGAAGACTCTTCAAAGTCCCTTGGACAACAAGGAGTTCAAACCAGTCAATCCTAAAGCAAAGCAACCTTGAATATTCACTGGAAGGACTGATGCTGAAGCTCTAATACTTTGGCCACCTGATGTGAAGAGCTGACTCACTGGAAAAGACCCTGATGCTGGGAAGGGCTGAGGGAGGAGGAAAAGGGGGCAACAGAGAATGAGATGGTTGGGGTCATCAATGAACTGACTCAATGGACATCAGTTTGAGCAAACTTGGAGAAAAACTGAAAGACAAGGAAGCATATGGTGCTGCAGTCCCAGGATCACAGAGTCAGATCAACTTAGTGACTGAAAAACCATCACTACATGGGATATTATTACATACAAATTACACATCTTACACATGCAACATCTGAATTAGAATTTCTAAGAGTCCTGGAAATCTGATGTTTTTAAAATTTAACTTTTTCTAAGCATAATTATACAAGTATATGAAATAATGTTTGTTTTGCTTATATTTGTTCATCTTGAGAGGTTTACCTAAATTTATTGTAGGATATTTTTATACTACCTTAATAAATCTAACATTTAATTTTTCATAAATTGTTTTCACAGTTTATTTTTGTCATCCACATTATAATGGGTAAAACACTTTACTCACTTGCCATTATTGTACATTTATTACTCCTTTCATAAAATTCTGCTATACATTAGAAGGCATCAAAATAACATTCAACATGACATTAGAAATTATACTTTTCTATTATAAAACTTTTCTAGTTTGACCTATTAAAATATTTCAAGAATCAAAAATATTTTAGAAATATTTCTCTTCCTTTTCAGTGATTAGTGAGTTACATATCCATGTGTTTTGAGCTGAATTCCCCTACCCCCACCACTGTTTCAAATATGTTGAAGTGCTAACCTTAAACGCAGAAAGGGAGGGTATTTGGAAGAGGGTCTTTAGGTGGGGAATAAATTCAATGTTGTCATTAGGGTGGGCTCTCCCTTCCTAAAGGGACCTTGACAGTTCTGCTTAGCTTGACTAAGCTTTAGATAGATTTCCTCCTAACTCTGGGTCCCTGACCTCTCTTTTTAGACATTAAAGAAAGCTTGCAATTGTAAATTATTTCTGCTCTATTAAGATGTAAATCCTCTCTCAGCCTCTTGCCAGGCTTTTCAACCTTGAAACAACCTTGTTTTAGAACTAGGAATGTTTTTCCCAAAGACTTGGGAGTCATCCTTTTGAAATATAATCATTAAGACAGAGGCCCTATCTCCTAGTCTCTGAGGGAGGGGAGGGACCTGACTTCAACAGGCCCCAATTAGCAGACACAGATGGCCTAATCACAGTAGCCAGTGCACCCCCACCCCCTCACTAATAGCCCGGCCACTACTTTTTCACCAGCTCACCCCAGAGCTTAAAAATTCTCTTGTCATTTGTCTCAACAGAGTTGAGTTCAATTTCTCTATTGTAATAGTCTAGACACCTCTTGCATTATCCCTGAATACAGTCTTCTTTGGACATTCATCCTGTCTGGTGCAGTTTTTTTACTTAACAGCTCTAATCCAATTTAATTAGAATCTTTCAAATGGGGAAAGAAAAGCAATGACAAACCTAGAAAGTATATTAAAAAGCAGAGAAATTATTTTACCTCCAAAGTTCCCTATACTCAAAGCTATGGTTTGAGTCTTTGGTTTGTAGTCTTGTACAGATGTGAGAAATGGACAATAAAAAAAGTCGAGCGCTGAAGAATTGATGCCTTTGAACTGTGGTTCTGGAGAAGACTCTTGAGAGTCCCTTGGACTGCAAGCAGATCAACCCAATTAATCATAAAGGCAGTCAATCCTGAATATTCATTGGAAGGACTGATGCTGAAGCTCCAATATGTTGGCCAACAGATGGGAAGGGCCAACTCATTGTAAAAGACCCTGGTGCTGGGCAAAATTGAAGGCAGGAGGCTAGGGGATGACAGAGGATGAGATGGTTGGATGGCTTCACTGACTTAATGGACACTAACTTGAGCAAACTTTAGGAGATGGTGAAGGACAGGGAAGCCTGGCGTGCTCTAGTCCTTGGGGTCTCAAAAGAGTCGGACACAACTGAGCAACTACAACACAAAAGGGGGAAAGGCAGGCACGGAGGCAGACGTGTACACTGGGAGAAAGTCACATGATGATGAAGGCAGAGATCTGAGTGACGCAGCAGAAGCCAAGGAATGTGAAAAGTTCCTGCCAAACTACCTGAAGTTAGGAGAGAGGCATTGAACAGATTGGAGAAGGCAATGGCACCCCACTCCAGTACTCTTGCCTGGAAAATCCCATGAACGGAGGAGCCTGGCGGGCTGCAGTCCATGGGGTCACTGAGTTGGACACGACTGATCGACTCCACTTTCACTTTTCACTTTCATGCCCTGGAGAAGGAAATGGCAACCCACTCCAGTACTCTTGCCTGGAGAATCCCAGGGACGGGGGAGCCTGGTGGGCTGCCGTCTATGGGGTCGCACAGAGTCGGACACGACTGATGCAACTTAGCATTGAACAGATTTCCTCTAACAGCGCTCAGAGGGAACTAACCCTGTTGACACCCTGATCTTGGACTTCTAACCTCCAGAACTGTAAAAGAAAACATTTCTTTTGTTGAAGCCACACAGTTCATAGTATTTTGTTTCGACAGCCCTAAGAAACTAATGGGCTTCCCTGATGGCTCATTGGTAAAAGAAAAGAATCTGCCTGCCAATTCAAGAGATGCAGGTTTGATCTCTGATTCAGGAAGAACCCCTGGAGCAGGAGATGGCCCCCATTCCAGTATTCTTGCCTGTGAAATCCCATGGACAGAGGAGCTGAGTGGGTTACAGTCCATGGAGTTGCAAAAATAGTTGGACATAACTTAGCAACTAAGCAACAAAAACAAGGAAACTAATACATGGTATTATGTAGTGCTAAGACTTGATTTGTAGTTGAGAAAGCTATTCTCTGCTGCTTCCTGGTTTGGGGGCTGGGATAAACCTGTAAACTTTCTAAATTTCCACATCTTCACTGGCGATTGAATGACCTAACATTTTGAGAGAGGTTGGCTCATAACAAGATAAATAAAATGAAGCATTATTGTTCATTCGAAAGATAATTTTCTAAGGTTAAAGACAGCAATAGCAAAGTTTCTTAAACAAAAAAAAGGCAACCAGGATTAAGCACGCAGCAGTTTTCCTTAAGAAAGGAAAAATCTGGAATTTCAAACACTTCTTTGAATTTTCTACTTTATTAGCATTTTTCATGGAATCTTTATTGTGTTAAGTTTTATCCAAGTTACAAAATCTTAAAAGAGCCTATATATTTTCACTCCAAACTAGTTTATTTCGCTGATATATAACTCCGTCCCAATCTCAGCATAGACGTATAGGTCATTTGTCATCCTTACAACCCTCTCACAAGGAGGGTAGAATCTCCAAATTCTCTTAAGTAGAAACACTTGTCTATTTTTTTTTTAAAGAGAGCATACTCAGAGTGACCTAGAAAACTTATATTTCTGTTATAAACCTCAGCCTTTTTATCATCAGTTATGTGCCTTTTTAATACTTTTTGTTAACATTAGTGCTTAGTAAAGTAATATGAAAGATAGCATAAGACTTCTTGAAACAGTATAATTTATAAACAGAGAGGTTTTATAACAAGGTAACAATTTTATGATAACATTTTGCTTTTCTATCCCTCAGGAAGAGCTCAGGGAAAACAAACAAGGATCCATTTAAAGCCTGGGTTAGTGCCAGTTTGACTAGGTTCCATGTTAGGCAGGGTGCCATAATTAAAAGTTACACTAATCAACCATGAAACAAATAGTAATATCAGCAAGTGAAAAAAAGTAAACTTAGAGAATGAAAAACAATGGCCTGTTAGGAATAATCAGGTGTGGACCAATGGTTAAGGATGGCAACAAATGGTGAACTGCTTTGTTGTACTTTTCCTATTTTTTTTAATCCCAGGAAACACCCTTTTAAAGGTGAGTTAACATCAGTTTAAGAGTTTTGATAACTTTATGGACAGTAGATCATATCAATGTCAATAGACTGAGTGAAGCCACCGCTTTCAATAATAATGCTAAAAATTATTCATTGAACAAAAGATACAGAGAAGTCACTGGACAGAAGGTATATCCTTTGATGTACTAATTTCAGTCTCCTTGGTCCTAGGTTAATTAACAATAGCCTCTTAAAATAGTTTTATCAGTCTCTTACTGCACAGATCAAATTTTAGTTTGTTAAAAATGAATATAATCGCGTGCTGATTGTGATTAATGCAACTTCAGCTGCAGGAGATAAAAAGATGCTGTTATTCCACTGACAGAGGAAGAAAAGGCAAAGATCAAAATAATCTCTGGTCCATTACTGTATAAAGTATTGGTTTTAACTATTTTGAAATATTTATTTACACATACTATTTGGTACATTAAGTTTTCCAAGCTCTTTATTAGACATTACAGTAGAAAAGAGGGCTTCCCAGGTGGTGCTAGTGATAAAGAATCCGCCTGCCAGTGAAGGTTCAATCCCTGGGCTGAGAAGATCCCCTACAGAAGGAAATGGCAACCCGCTCCAGTCTTCTTGCCTGGAAAATTCCACGGACAGAGGAATTTGGCCGACTACAGTTCACTGGGCCACAAAGAGGTGGACATGGCCGAGCACAGTGCATGAACAGACCACAATTACGTAACTTGTAGAGAAGGAATGGTGAGGGCCTAGGGCCAGCAGGGAGCAGAGATACAGTGATGACTCCCAACAAATTGATTTTGAAAGGGAAGTGTCACAGGAACATGCCTATATTTAGAAGGGAAATAGAATGGCAACAAGAGAAACCAACTATATGTTATTGCCATAGTCTAGGTGAGAAATGGTGAGAATAATCTAAGATTGTGGCAAAGGTAAAGGAAAGAATAAAGCCAGGTTCAAGAGGCCTGAGACCAGCTGAACATGAAGGAAGAAAGTTATTAGTAAAGGATAGCCCCAAGGATTTAATTTCAATGGCTATGTAAATAGCAAAGTCTTAACAAAGATTAAGGGCACACATACTGTGCTTTTGCCAAAACAGGTTGGAAGGGAATGCAATTAACTTGCTATCAGAGATAATGAGTTTCAGAAACCAGTTGATTATCCAAGATCTACATGAAACTGCTTTTCAGCTTAAAAAAAAAAAAAAAAAAATGAAGCCTAGACATTAAGATACTAGGAGAACTGATAGTGGGTAGATTTTGAGGAGAATAGATAAAATATATCTTTAAGTTGTAAGAAGAAAACTCAAATTTCATTAGGCACTTGAAAAGATTTATCAGGAAATGTAAATTTGGTCATTTCTCCATCTTTGAGAGCTGTTTGTCAGAGTTACAAGTATATTCACATTTCTTTCTACTACTGTGTAACCAAGTTAATTTTTCCCCCATAAATATCCCATCATTGAATACAGAGAAAAATAAACAAAGAAATAAACAAACATAAAACAACTTTGGTTTAATCTCACTGTTTTCATTTTCTAGACCTGCTGTAACAAATTACCACATAGTGAGTGGATTAAAACACAAACTTTCCTAGTCTAGGAACCAAGATCCCACATGCTGTCTGGCACAGCCAAAAGAAAACAAAAAGTCCCCCACAAACTTACTTTCTTTTCTGTAGCTTGGGCGCTCCCCTGAATTAGATCCAACGTACTGGCAGGTCTGTGTTCCTTTCTGGTGACTCTTGGGGGGAAGACTTTTTAAGATTGGTGGAGCTCTCAGCTCACATCACTCTGACTGTTTCTTCTGCCTTCACATCCACTTTTAAAGACGCTTGTGATTATATTAGACACACCTGGCTCCTTCAAGCCATTCTTCCTAGTTTAAGATAATGAATAACCTTAATTCCAGCTACAATTTACTTTCCTCTTTACCATGCGATGTAACATTGCCCCCTGTTCTGAGAATTGGGACATGGACATCTTTGGGGAGCCATTAATCTGTTTTTGATGTTGATAAATTTACCTTGATACAATTATTTTTCCTGCTGATTAGATAAATATCTTCTATAACAATGTACCAAATATAAGTGGGATTGAGGCACTGTGGCTTCTGAGCCTTAACATTTTGTGGGTGGAGGGCAGGAGGCCTGAGATTCCACAGCTATAACTACAAAATTCTCCCTGCTTTCAGTCTGGAATCTCTGTCTCCCCTTGACTGGAGAGCGTTCTGGTATAAGTAATTGCACCTGGCTGGAGAGCGTTCTGGTATAAGTAATTGCACCTGGCTTAAACTGTGCCTTGATGTTACCAAAAACTATAGCTCACTGTGCTAGATTAAAGACTTTATTGCTAGTGACTGTTTGGTCATGATATTTTAGCCTTTGCTACTCCATGGTCCTCTAGTACTTTGGCCACAAACAGGAAATAAAGAAAATACTGACCTACTAAACAATGTAAGTTCAAATGGATGCAACAGTTCTGCTGCAAGGTCTACTGGCTATTCTTTCCCTTTGCCAAACCTACCCTCTCTCTTCACTGAATCTATCCTCCTGGACAGTCTGTTTTTCAGGCTCCTGAATATGCAGCTTCAGGTGTCTCCATTGGTTTGAGGCCTCTCCTAGAACTCCAAACTCCACCTCAAGGTTTCATTGTGAGGAAGCAGATATATGAGCAATGTGCTCTCGTACTTCACTCACTTTCTCCTTCAGTTTCTTTAGATCAGAAAGGTTGGTCATCTATCTCACTTTTCTCCTTGCTATATGCTCCCTTTACCTTAATGCAGCAAACATATTACAGGGTTATTGGAAACATTATGTAAGGGGTATTAAAAAATTCTGCCTTATGTACAAAATTTTATGATCATAGTTTCTCCATGGTATGATTTTTACTGGGGGTCAAGGTACAATTTTTAACTAATGATTGCAGGTGATAAAATATATAATACCCCCAAATAGTCATCCCATTGTATATGAATGTCAAATAGCTCTTTTTACCATTTCAAAGCAACTTAATGTTTACTTTTTCATCACTATTCGACTAATATTCAAAAACTTTTCAAGACATTCATACTGAAAAAGCAAATGACTTTCTGAATTCATTAAAACACCATAGCATGTTACTTATTATCATTTAGCAACTCTTTCCTGCAAGTAATCTTATAAAATTGTACTTCTGCAAGAGGTACATATGCCTTTTCCTTCTTCAAAAGGGATTCAAAATTTTATTACAAGGTGGATAATATAAAAGCATTATTAAAAGAGTAATATGTACTGGTTACAATATTTATGACTCTTAAATTTAGGAATAAATGACCTGTTTTATAATAAGCATAGCATTTTCCATTTGTAAACATTACATTTTCTGTCACCATGATGAGTTTCTACTGCTTGAAGGAGTGGCTCATTCATGAGTATCCCACTTTTATCATAATATCTTAGCGAAATAAGGGTAGGCCTTTAGATGGAGATACTACTCTAAAACAAAACCAGGTGATAATACTTTTACCTACAATAGAAACAGCATTCACTATTTTAAAATAAATCTTTAATTTTTCTATATATTGATATCTCAGTTTTTAGAAGGATGAACTTTTTGTTTATGAAATTACATCATTCGTAACAGGAAACCAAAGTTTATAATTACTTATTTTTTGCTTAAATATGAAACTGGGATCATATAAATATTAATTTTCTATACTTTGTTCTTATTGTATCCATTGTTTGAGTAATTTTAAATATCTGAGACATTTTATTTATTTTAAAATGATATACTTAGGAGTGCTTGGATCATGTTTGAGATAAACAGACAAAATTTGGCAAGATAATGATAAAAAGAGAATATACAAATGCACTATAACAGGAATAAAGAAGTAAATAAAATACAAAAGTAGGATATTAAAATTTGAATATATTACATGCTAAAATTGAATGTTTGTATGCCACTAGTTTTGAAAACTTATGTGGATAAATTACTTGAATAATATAATTTGACAAAGATATAAAGAACTAGAAAATTGAAATGGAAATTTAACTCTAGAGAATCTAAATCAGTAACCTCTTAATATTCCACACAATAATCAAATAGCATTAGAATTATTTTTTTCTATGCATGTATCAAGAGATATTTAAGTCCAGTCTCACACATGTACTTGCAGAGAGTTGAAGAAACAAAACAAAATGTTAAGCTTCTAAAAATAAGAAGTATTAAGAGCAAAAATACCAAGACAATTCAAGACTATATATTAAAAGATAATATATAATGAACTATTTGTTTGTTTCCCCAAAATGCTAGATTAATTTAACATCAGAAACTTGATCAATATGTTTTTAAACATTAACAAATTAAAGAAAGAAAGCCATATGATTGTGACAATACTTGGTAGGTCAGTTAAGAATTCGCCTACAATGAGGGAGACCCCAGTTCTATCCCTGGGTCTAGATGATCGCCTAGAGAAACAAAGGGCAACCCACTCCAGTATTCTTGCTGGGAAAACCCCATGGAAGAGGGGCCTGGAGGGCTACAGTCCAGGCAGTGGCAAGAGCTGGACACGACTTAGCGGCTAAACCACTACCCATATAGTTAACATGTGCATATTTTATGAGCTAGCAATTCCCCTGCTTGGTGCATATCCTAGAGACAATTTTGCACATGTGCTTCTGCAGACATGAAATCATAATTTTCCTTCCAGTCCTGTTCATAATAGTAAAACACTGAAAACCACTCAAATTTCCATCAACAATGGAAAAAGCAGCAGCTGCGTGCGTGCTACGTCTCTTCAGTGGTGTTCGACTCTTTGCAGCCCTATGCACTGTAGCCCACAAGGCTCTGTCTGTCCATGGATTCTCCAAGCAAGAACACTGGAGTGGGTAGCCATGCCCTCCTCCAGGGGATCTTTCCCACCCAGGGATCGAACCCATGTCTCCTATGTCTCCTGCATTGGCAGGTGGGTTCTTTACCACTAGTGCCACCTGGGAAGCCCAAGACTGCAGGTGCATGTGTCAAACTGGATGAATCTTAAAAGCATAACATTAACTGAGAATAGCAAGCTTCAAAAGAACAAAACTAATTTCATTTATGTAAATTGGAAATGCACTGGAAATGAAAAAAATCAACTAAGTAACTATATATACATAACACAGATAGTAAAACTCTAAAGAAAAGAGAGATGTTTAATAACACATAATTTGGAAAAAGTGGTTATTACTCCCAAGAGAATGAATTTGGAAGGGAACAAACAAGGATTTTATAAGGTATGAAGCTGACTTCTAAATATATTGTTTGGCTTATCATCATGATTTAATTGTATATCTAAGTTATATACAGCAGCAGCTGTATGTATACTTGTATGTATGTGTATGTATATATATTTCATGATTTAAAAAATGAAAAGAATACAATGCTAATAATACATTATAGAAAACAATGCTAATAGTACATTGTGTGCACAAAAACTAGAGACCCAGCCCATTGAAAGGGCAGGGTTTGGAATCAGAGAAAATCAAGGTTGAATAGTTATTGCACTACTTAACTAGGTTTGTGATCGAGACTTTTTAATGAAAATAATAATATCCATTCCATAGGGCTGCCATGAGAACTAAATGAAATAATGAAGCAAAATGCAGGCAGAATGCCTGGCACATAGATGCTCAAATTGAGAATCAGTAAGAAGGAAGTTAACTCTCCTTTGCTGACAGCAGTTACTACAGAAGAGAAGTATGTGTTTGCTGCAGCAACTACACTGTAGGAGGAATTGTCAAATTGTGAGTGAAAAATGCAATGGAGTAACAGCTTCCAATAAATAATATTGTAAGAAAGTAAGAGTTTCCTCCTACTCAGGCGTGCATATAGATAGGCAGAGGGGAGGTGTGATAGAAGTGGCTCTCTTCTCACTGAGACTCTTTCACCCTTTAGATGATCTGTCATTGTATGCAGAACACAGTGGCAGATTTATCCTCATGATTCAGGTTGCTCAGTAATGGCTCAGGTGAAAGCATTTCAGGAGTGCCATAAAGTGGGAACTCATAAATGACGAAGTCTATTACTGGGTGACAAGCTCCAGCCTGGTGACTTTGTTTGTGACTTTGTATAGAATCTGCAGAAATGCTTTCATTGTCACGAGCTTCAGAAGGAAAGGAAAATGAAATGACAACACCAGTCAGCACATTTAATGGCCTGATACTGTTCAAAAAACAAAACCCTCATATAACTGAAGGCTAAACAGTTTAAAGTAATTGCTATGGTACAGAGCAATTACATTTACTGATGCAGCTTATAACTGTGGTGAGACTGAGATGTACTTTATAGTCTCCTTAATATTACAAGGAATATTGTTATTTCCATGTTCCGAATAAATAAACTGAATTTTCATTCTGCTTTCATTTTATAATCAGAATAATGATTAATGGTGTACTTCTCTACAATTAAATGATAGGTAATAAGAAAAAATTGTATATTGTTAGCTTATACATGTGACTAGTATTTTCTGTAAGAATTACTTTGAGGGAAGCAGAGGGAATAAGCTAGCACTTGGGCTCCTGTAAATCTACATTTATAGATTTATAATGGGACTGGTTACTTCCTGTTACTATATTTAAATTTTGAATCATTTAAATTTGTACTTGTGCAAAATGAAAATCATATGGGAAAATAATAATCCTGACGTTTATCCAATTATTGGTATTACAGGGTATTATAGACTCTGCAGAAATGCTTTGTAGAATCTTTAGAAATTACCTATACATACTTTAATCCTGCTCCCATTAATATTTCATAGTATTCTTCTTTATGTTAACCTAAAATGATATAAATTACATCCTTCATCTCATGTTTTCTGTGATATGCAAAGAGCTGCATCATCACACCAACTAACCAAAAATTTAGTTTAAATATTATTTCATATTTTTGCAATAAAATATCATTATTTTGGGCTTCCCCAGTGGCTTTGTAGTAAAGAATCCGCCCGCAGTGCAGGAGCTGCAGAAGACGTGGGTTCAATCCTTGGGTCATAAAGATCCCCCGGAGGCAACCCACTCCAGTATTCTTGCCTGGAGAATCCCATGGACAGAGGAGACTTGTGGGCTACAGTCCATAGGGTTGTACAGAGTCAGACATGACTGAAGATCTTAGCATACATACACATCATTATTTTACTTTTTATTCATGTCAGAGTGTTAACCAGATTAGGTGAAAGCAGGAGTCAAAAACATAGGTCCAAGTACCTGCATATTACTAGTGATTTACCTTGATAACCTAGAAATAATGATCACCACTTATACAGAAATTTTTATATGCATTAAATCATATTTAAATGATGAGGCATAAACACAACCACAGAGAAAGAAAACTAATTGTGGAGAATTCTAAAGGAATTAGATAAAAAAGAATTTCTTAGGATTAATGGATATAGCTCTACTTTATTGCTGTTTCAATTTTGTTACAATCTGATCTAAACAAGATAAGCAGTTTTTGAGTTGGGTATCTTAGTGCATCGAAAAACATTAGTAAAGCAACATACAACTCATTAAAAGTAATAAAAAAAGAAAGAAGATTTTATATAGTTCTATAACCAATGAATAACTTGAGTATCTGATTAAATTTCCACAAGAAGGCCAATGCATTTTTCTGACAAATTCTTTGAAACTTACAGCGAAAAAAAGTGTAAATCTTCTACAAACTCTGCCAAGATCAGACAAAGAAAAATTACTTGCTAAATTCAGGTCAATGTCTCACTCAGAAGTGAGTATGCCTAAATACTAAATAAAATATATATAAACAATATATATGAATGACAATTCTTTATGAACTCATTGGGTTTATTAGTCCATGAATGAAGCATCCTTTGAAATTCAAACTTTGTCAGTGTAATCCCATCATAACTGAATCAGGAGAAAATATTATAACATTGCTGCTGCTGCTGCTAAGTCGCTTCAGTCGTGTCCAACTCTGTGCGACCCCACAGACGGCAGCCCACCAGGCTGTCTGGTCCCTGGGATTCTCCAGGCAAGAACACTGGAATGGGTTGCCATTTCCTTCTCCAATGCATGAAAGTGAAAAGTGAAAGTGAAGTCACTCAGTCATGTCCGACTCTTAGCGACCCCATGGACTGCAGCCCACCAGGCTCTTCCATCCATGGGATTTTCCAGGCAAGAGTACTGGAGTGGGGTGCCATTGCCTTCTCCGATTATAACATTAAGCACCAATGAAAACATTATGTAAAATTCACTTATCAATCTTAATACAAATTAAGCTAGTAATAGAGAATTTCCATAAGGGATAAAAGATATTTATCCCTTACAGAAGGACATTTACAAAAAGGATAAAGAATGTTCACAAAATCCACAAAAAGATTTGAAATACAATTGAAAGAAAAATTTAAAGTTTTCTCTGTGAACTAAGGAAGAAGACATATTAGAAGGTGTAAAACTATTATTATTCAGGAATATAATACTGAATAACATATCAGTATGTTACTAATATGTCATTAGAATGTGACTACTGTGCAACAATTGATTGAATATCTATATACCAGATATAAGCCTTATGGAAAGAAAATGATATAGCTGACAGCAAAATCAAGAGGCATGAAATATATTCATATTAAATGAAAAAGTCCTTTGAACTAAAGACCATGAAACTTATTGATGTACATTTAAAAAGACCTAAATAAATGCAGGATGATATCCTATTCCTGTAACCAGTGATTCAAAATTGATAAACATTAATCTGCTCAGATTGTTCTAAACGTGCTGCACAATCACAAACATTAAAATGAGTTTCTTTTGCAGATATTGTAAAATAGATATTAAAATATGAAGTATAAGTAATGCAAAAGTAATTAATTAAAAAGAAAGAGTTGGTGGATTATTCTAATGACTATTACATATGCTGGAAAATAAATTAGAAAGGTATCTTTTGGATTAAGGTTAAGCAAAAAAAAAAAATCAATGGTACAGATTTGGGAGTCCAGAAACACTCACACATACATGGACATGATATATGACAATAAAGAAAGGATGGTCTGTTCAACAGATAGTGTTTTGTCAATTTGTAAAACACCACAAAATATATAATAACATACAAGTTAATATAATACCATATATATCAGATTAAATATTCAAGTCACAAACTAAGGAACAATATTTGTGAAACATATAACTAACAAAAGCTTATCTCCAGAACAACATATAAAGTCGTACCAATCAATAAGAAAATAGAGAGAATCTCATAAGCAATGGACAGGATGGTTGATGAGGCACTTAAATAAAAAGAACATCCAAATGGTCAATTACTGTATGAAAATGTTCCCATTAATCATGAGGGCATATAAGACATAGTTATCATGAGGAAAAATAAATAAATAAACAAGGTAACACTATACACCCACTAGGTTGCTGCAATTAATAGGATTGAGAATAACCCATATATCACCGCTGGAGCTACAATGTGGTAGATAAAAATGGAAAATTGGCACTATCTGTTGTTGATACTCATGCACTAACAATTTTATTCAATTGCATGTATCAAACAGAAATGCATAATATGTTCATTAAGAGATAAAGCAAAATTAACATGGAAGCTTTGACTATACTTGCTCTAAACTGGAAGCAAACCAAATATTTATCAACAATGCACTGAATAAATCAATTGTTATATATTTCTATAATATGAAATTATAAATCAACATAAATGAATTAACTATCGCTCCGATGAATCTCATCAACCCAAAATTAGACTAAAGAAGACACATATATTCATACACATATATACATTCATAAACAATAATGCACACCCTCACCATACACAACCCACACACACACACACACACACAGATCAAGCACAACTAGACAAAATTATCTAAGCTGTTGGAAATAAAGACAGTGGTTATTTGGAGGGAGAGGCAGGAGAAGTATAATGAGGTACTGCTCTGTGAACTGTGTAGGTGTTAAATGTCCTCACGATGTACAAATTGATTGAACTATACCCTTATAATTTGTGTATTTTTATATATACATTATATTTCAATTTAACACCTTTCAAGATAGTGGTATATTAAAGACAGTGCTTCCCAGGTGGTGCTAGTCATAAAGAACTCACCTGTAAGAGACATAAGAGACGCAGGTTCCATTCCCTGGAGGAGGGCATGGCAACCCACTCCATTATTTGTACCTGAAGAAGCCCATGGACAGAGGAGCCTGGTGGGTTACAGTCCATAGGGTCGCAAAGGATGGACATGACTGAAGCAATTTAGCACACACACACATACAGAAGATGGACATACATTGTGCATGGATTTTTTTTGCTAATTTAGAATGATTTTATACATTCCCTAGAGACAAAGATAAAGCTAGCCAAGTATCTTTGCATACATAGAAAGAAAGGTTTGGTGTGGATGCATCTAGGAATAGCTATTGCTAATCTAATGGAATTGGTAGAAAATCATTTTCACACTGAAAAATCATTACTATAGTCCTTAAAATTCAATCTGATCTGAAAATTTCCAAAAAAACCTTTGAAATACAAAATCATCATTTTTAAAACAATGCAATCGTATGATGTATCAAACATGCATAAAAGTACATAAAATATAAAGCATCACTTATCTAGATTTGTCAGGAATCAATCCTTCACAATGGTTGCTACAAAGGTTCAAATGAGGAGATTGAGGAGGGTCGTTTTGAGTGAACGTTCACCGGAGAAGAACAAGAGTTCAGGGTTGTTTTGGTTTCTTACTGGTGGTTTATGCATTGTTGCCAGGACAGGGAGGGATCTTCCCTCCTTTTCTTAAAAGCAGGTGGTGAAATGCCTATGTAAGAAATGTCCCTTCTTGTACCAGAAGAACAGTAACATTTGTAATGTCATGGATAAATAGTTGAAACCCAGAGAATGTTACACAAAGAATTCTATACAAACAGACCTCATTACAATCACCTCTGGACCTTCTGCTGGCTCAGTCTGGTATGTGCATGAGAGTGCTCCCTGCAGACCTTCCTGATACAATTTCACATGAAGTTTTCTTTTATTTATTTTCACATTTTATAACATGTGGTATAGCATAGTACAGAATAGATTAAAATGTTAGAATAAAGGAATGTAAAATAAGTAATTATTTTTCCTGTTTCTGTCACAATATCTATTTTAGACTGTCTCTAGTCTAGCCTTGCTTTTATTTAAGACGGAGTCAGCTCCAGATAATTCCACTGACATACCACTTAATTTGTTTTCCTCTTAAAAATAGAAGAAAGCATATTTTAGAAGAAAGCATATTTTACTTAAACATCCCGCATATAAAATAAAAAAGAAATTTTCAACTGAGTCTTAAGATTTTTGTTTTAACTTTGTTTCTATTCAAGATCTGCTATAATTCTGAGAGAATTGTAAAAGTCTGCTCAGAAACATTATAATGTAAAATGGACAGAGAAAGACCATGAGGTATTTAATTTCTCACTGCAAAGCCATTGCTGTGAAGAATGGATAATATATATCAATGGTAATATATGGAGAAATAACACAGGTGAGTAGCACAGACAATAAATTTGTTTCTACCACAGGACTTGTCTAAGGCATTCCTTTTAGTAATAAATAAAATAATTTTAGACCACATGGAACCAGCTTGAAAAATCCCTTATTTATGGCAATACACATCAGTTTTGATTCAAACAATAGAGCCCATTGCTCCAAAAACCTGCAACAAAGGAATAAATCCTCAGGTGAATATTTAGATCATTATTCATTACAAAGTTTCATTTTTTGTCTTTATTAATTTTCATTATTGGAAGTCATATATTTGGTCTCACCTTTTACTTTACTAGGGGCTTCCCAGGTGGCTCGCTGGTAAAGATATATTTTTGCATATATATGGATATATATATATATAAAGATATATATTTTGCGATTAGCAAGTGTCTCTCTACCCATATAGGCCTGCTAATTTATTCCTCCAGCTTGAAGTTTCCCATATGTTGTAAAATAAAAAAAAAAATAAATAACAATAAATAACACAATCTATTTTTTGGTCGGGTTTCATTCTTCAGTAATAGAAATAGAGCAGAAATGAAGAGTTGTAAATAGGAACTTTTTCTAAGATGTTTCTCTCTCTCTCTCTTTCACACAAACACACACACACACACACACACAAAGTCCAACCTCTGGCTTAGAATTATATGCATATATGTAATATATCAACATATATTTCTTTATTAATGAGTTTCCTACGTATTTCATGTTGGCATTCTATTTCAATGGAATTGCACAAAGCCTTTTCTCAGATGAGTTATACACTGAATTTCAATCTTATCTGCAATCATTTCCTTTTTAAGATCTCAATGCAATTTTATTAGGCATTTATGATTCTGTATTTTTATTTTCAAATAGATATTTCATGGTCTCACCTGTTAAAATTTTAAGATATATTTTAGACAGAGTACCTTTCAATGAATTAAGGCAACTGCTTTCCATATGAACTCGTGCTTGAATTTTGAACTCAACAAAATGGCTGCTCATATTCAGCAGTGAAATGAATAACAAATAGAAATTATATATACACAAAAAGAGAGCATAAGAGGCATTATGTCACATATATATATATGTCTATATATATAATTCCATACCTTCCTCAAATTGGAGTAGTAAATAGAACAGGAAAAGAGATTTAGAAGTCTCAGTCATTCAATCGACTTTATTTTTTAGAGATACAAAATCTGAATTATTCAAGCTGAAGCTATTAAATATTCATAGTGCTTCATATTATAAAGTTATTGATTAATGTCTTTGGAAAAGAACACTATTATCTTTGATTACATCAAGGTCATTCCAAGGAACAGGACCAAGGCACAAAGTTTTATATATGGAAATATGAGGAGCTAATACATAATTCATATTTAACAGATAACATAAAGGTTAACCCCTTGGAGATTCTGAAGATAATACTCATGTTCTTCTCACAATTCTTTATACTGGCAATTTGGAAAATGCCACTGTTTTATTACTACCTATTCTTGTACTATGACATGAATTAATGCATACCTGCCTCACTATTCCTATGGGCAAAAAAAGGAATTTGAATTATGTACAAGAGAGAGGTCTTGCAAAATTAAATGAGCCAAAATACTTTTCCTCTGTACACTCATTGGAAATACTCTCAAAGTAGTTCCTTTCAATTTTAAGGAAAGGTGGTACTTCATTGTAACATTATACCAGATATCTGTTAAATTTTCTATGTCCACTGAAAGAATAAAGATATTTGGGATCGATTCGCATTTTAAAATCATATACATATTAAGCAAAAGTGAAATATTTCAGCTTCAATTTGATCTAAGTATGTACTCTCAATTAAAAAAATCAGAGACTGTAATTTCAGTAAGTTTAAATAGCTTGCCCAGTGTTTCTACAATGTGCATATTGACTGTCTCATGAAAAATGTTACTTAAACTCTCAGTGTCATGATTTTTCTCATATATACAAATGAAATCAATATCTATTCTGCAAGATTGCAGAGAGGGTGAGATAATGCAAGTAAAAGCATTTGACACATTTTATCACTATCAATATTAGCTATATTTTTTGTGGAATAAATTTAAGGTCTTGTCTTCCAAAATTCCTTTTTCTTTCTCTTTCCACTTCACTGCTCTATCACATTTAAGTCAATGAATCTGTCAATGAGACCAAAGTGTGTACAATTGTCTCCCAAAGCCATATTTGTTTTCTTGGTCCATAATACCATTTCAAAGCAATGGAAGAGAGCTCCGGTTATAGTATCGGAGTTATTTTTTTTTTTTTCTTGAGCCACCTTTTTACTGACATCCACATGTAATTTTAAAATTATGACTTAACTTTAAACATCAAATCAATAAGAATGTTCAATCCCAAAGTCTGTCACACCTCAGAACCTATTCATCATCACCTCCCATTGATTGTATCTTCAACATACAGTGAGATTCTGGCTACCATTTGTTACTTACACTGCTAGCACCTGCCTTTCTTTTATCATCCGGATTCTTACAGTGGTATGAAAGCAGGTGTCTTTGATACTGAATCAGGAGCCCTTCAGCATACTCTCAAAAATGCACTTTAAGACATAATTCAGCTTATGACTCAATTTTGTTTAAAATTTATTCTCATTTCACTGATTGTAGAAGCCAGAGTTTGTACAAATGTTTTCTAGACGCTGCATTGTATGAACTCTCCAATTTCTCTGTGAACTTCTATCCTTCTCTTGGGTCATTCATATTCTCATTCAGTTTCAAGTTCAGTAGCCTCTTGTTTATTACAGAACATGGCAACAGATACAGTTTGCCCTGTATCTTCTCGATGTCTTTGGTCAGATACCATCTTCTGCGTGACAATTTCCATGGCCATTTTATTAAAATATTCAAATCCTCTGTGCTCAATAGATACTGACTATGCTTGACTTTTACCATAGTATTACTATCATTTTACACACTGTAAATTTTACATTTTTGCTTATTATAGTGTTTCCTTACTAGAGTATTATTTCCATGAGGACAGAGATTTCTATTAACATTTTTTTGTTCTGTATTTCAAAAGCCTAGAACATTACTGGGCAATAAATAGTTGATTGACTAAGAAATGGATTAGGAATGGTCACCTCAGATCAGAGAGACAGTAGAGTATAATGATTTTTAAAAAAAGCATAAAGAGTCACAGATATCAGAATTTGTATCTTTTGTTTAACATTTAAAATTGTGCTACTCTAAACACAGAGTTTACACTCTCCATTCCTCAGTTTCCTCATGACTCATGTATTAGAAATATTATCTACACTCAGAGTACTGTCAAGAGTAATATTGAGATAAAATATTAGCAATGTTTAGTACAGTGTCAAATATTTAATACATTATTTCTATTAATCACAGATTTTTTTTTTCCTAGAAAGAGAAGATGGAATAGGAATGAAGATCATAAGATATACTGGAAATAAATAAAGGAAAATACAAATGATATCGTTCCAACACTTTTTAACCCAAAGAATAAACCTATGTGTGGTGGAGAGCTCAACACCTTCCTACATCATGCTTCTGAGGACTGATTGCACTTAGTAAGTAACTCATCTTAACCAGAAGACTTGAATTTATTACAAAGCCATTCCCCAAGCTCGTATCCTTGCAATGACTTTTTACCATGTGTTTTCACCTCCCATTTGTTGTTGTTGGCGCTCAGTCATAGCCGACTCTTTACACCCCTTGGACTGCAGCACATCGGGCTTCTGTGTCCCTCACCATTTCCCAGAGCTTGCTCAAACTCATGTCCATTGAGTTTGCTGTGCCATCCAACCATCTCATCCTCTGTCATCCCCTTCTCCTCCTGCCCTCAATCTTTCCCAACATCAGGGTCTCTCCTAATGAGTCAGCTCTTCGCATCAGGTGGTTAAAGTATTGGAGCTTCAGCTGCAGCATCAGCCCTTCCAATGGATATTTAGGACTGATTTCCTTTAGGATTGGTTGGATTGATCTCCTTGCAGTCCAAGGGACTCGCAAGAGTCTTCACCAACACCACAGTTCAAAAGCATCAATTATTCAGTGCTCAGCTTTCTTTATAGTCCAACTCTCACATCCATACATGACTACTAGAAAAACCATAGCTTTGACTAGATGTACCTTTGTTGGCAAAGTGATGTCTCTGCTTTTTAATACGCTGTCTTGGTTTGTCATACCTTTTTTTTCTCCCCAAAGAGCAAGCATCTTTTAATTTCATGGCTGCAGTCACCATCTGCAGTGATTTTGGAGCCCAAGAAAATAAAGTTTGTCATTGTTTCCATTGTTTCCCTATCTATTTGCCATGAAGTGACAGGACCAGATGCCATGATCTTAGTTTTCTGAATGTTGAGTTTTAAGCCAGCTTTTTCACTCTCCTCTTTCACCTTCATCAAGAGGCTCTTTAGTTCCTCTTCCCTTTCTGCCATATGGGTGATGGTATCTGCATATCTCAGGTTATTGACATTTCTTTTGGCAATCTTGATGGCAGCTTGTGTTCTTCATCCAACCTGGCCTTTCACATGATGTACTCTGCATGTAAGTTAAATAAGCACAGTACAATATACAGCCTTGATGTACTTCTTTCCCAATTTTGAATTTGTGATGCATAGTGACCTACTTAGGGCCTTGCAGAGAGGAATGTGTATAAGGAGAGACCCAACAACTTTATACTTTATACTGTGTATAAGGAGAGACCCAACAACTTCATATATATATATATATATATATATATATATATATATGTCTATATAATCCCATTTCCAGAATAGCCTCTTGAAACTGAACTACAAGGTATACTTATCTAAGAGAACAAAATTGTTTTGTTGATTTCTGCCATAAACTTATACTCTATCATTCCTAATTTGTCTAAAAATCTCCCCTTAAAAAAAAACAGTTTGAAGGCCATATTTACTTTTAAAATACCAAGATAAAAAAGTCTAGGAAGCACTGGAAGAAATTAGAAGGATGCTTCAATCTTCAGAGCTAAGGGCTAATATCCCAAGAACTTTTACTACTGTAGCATTCTACATATCAGAGAAACATTACGTTCCAGTTCTTAGGCTAGTCTTTTTATTTTGTTAGTATCAATACATATGGAAATCATAAAGAAAAACAAAGAACCTTTATATATTAACTACTCAGCTATGTATAAAGTAATGTCAATTCAGCTGGAGGCCCCTGGGAACTTTTATCAAATTCTCTTTTCTATTCATAGAATAAACCACGGCTTTAAATTTGGTAATGAATATATTCCTGTAATTATTTATCTTCCAGTTTGTATATACACACAATTGGATGATTATGTCTTTTTAAAAGTTAAAAATGTATATCTTTACCTATACCTTGCTTTGTTTTGTTCCACCTTAGACATTAATGATATCCATCTGTTTTAATATGTCTTATCCATTATTTTAAATGCTGTTTAGAATCTACTTGCCAATGCAAAAGATGCAGGAGATGCAGGTTGGATCCCTAGTTTGGAAAGATCTCCTGAAATAGGAAATGGTAATGCACACCAGTATTCTTGCCTGGAAAATTCCATGGACAGAGGAGTCTCATGGGCTCCAGTCCATGAGGTTGTAAAGAATCAGACATGAATGAGCACGCAAGCACTGTATGAAAATATCACAAAAAAGTTATCCATTATTCAATATATTGTCATTCACCTTTCTGAAGTGTTTTGGCATTTTAAAAAATAGCTTCTATGAGAACGTGATAGTGTTAGTAGCTCAGTTGTGTCCAACTCTTTGCGACCCCATGGACTGTAGCCTGCCAGGTTCCTCTGTTCATGGAATTCTCCAGGCAAGAACACTGAAGTGGGTAGCCATTCCCTTCTCCAGGGGATCTTCCCAACCCAGGGATTGAACCCAAGTCTCCTGTATTGCGGCAGATTCTTTACCATCTGAACCACCAGGAAAGCCTCACTGAGAATATATTCTTATACAAATGGGTCAGAATTTCTCTAGGATATTGTCATAGTCAGTTCAGACTGCTATACCAAAGTACCATAGACTGAGTGGCTTGTAAATAACAGAAATTTATTCCTCACTGTTCTAGAGGCTATAAATCTAAGATCAGGGTGCTGGTATGGTTGACTTCTGGTGACAGCTGTCTTTCAGGTTGAAAACTTCTAATTTTTTGTATCTTCATGTGATTGGGAACAGAGAGTCTCTCTGGCATGTCTTTTATAGGGTACTAATCACATTCCTAATCACTTAACAACCTTCCAACAGCCCTACCTCCTGTTATCATCTTGGGAATTAAGATTTCAATATATGAGTTTGGTGAGGACATAAACATTCATTTCCTTACAGATATACACATAGGAATGTGATTTCAACATCATAGGGTACATTGGCTGCCTCTTGTGTGCTCTGCTTAGTCACTCACTGGATGTCTTTTACACCACTGCAAATCCTCTCTGTCTTAACTCTTGTTCAGGAACGGTCTTATTTACCAGTGTGGACTTGTTCAGCTTTATAAAAATAAAACTGATAGTATCAGTCTTCAGACCCTGGAAAGACTTCACTTTTGGTCCTGGAACTTCTTGGAAAATGTTGTATGGCTAGAGGAACCTGGTTTGATGTTCACATACATTCCATCCAGACATACTGATGAGTTAATACCCATGTAGCAACTCTTGAAAAATGGAACCCCTAGAGCTAATGGATAAATACTTCCCTTTAGTTTCACTTCAGTGAGTGATCCTAATGCATCCAATTCCTAAAGCATCCAATTCCTAAAGCATTCAATGAATTGATAATATATTCAGATTTGACTCTTTTCCCTTGGTTCATTCATCTGTTCCTTATTCTGCCTTTACAATCACATTCCCAATAAATTTCTTATACAGTCTGTGCTCTGGGTGGAATGGAGGAAGTGATCCCAGGATGACATAGCATATATACATCTTTTTTTCCCTCTAGATTGATTGTGCTGACTTATACTCTTACCAGAAGTTCATAAAATTGTTCCCTTGCAGCTAAGATGTGGGCACACAACACCTAATGTATATCTCTAACTGTATCTCCTCTTTGAACACTCAATTTTGCAACTGTCTTGAACGTCAAAGGGGCATCTCAAATTTAACAAGTAAAACCGAATTCTAAATCTGCACCTCCCAATTCTGCTTCTATTCCAGTAGTTTTCCACTTTGTAAACTGTACCATCTTTATTCCTTTTATACCATCATCTATGCCACTCCAGTCCATTAGAAAATGTGCTTTTCTTCACCTTTAGACAGGACATCTGCATATCATTTCTTATGTGAAGTGAGGCCTTTCACTTTAGTGACACTAAATACTTTTTAAACATCTGTCTGCTGCTATTATTTAGTCTTTCTTCCATCTCTTCTCCAGAAAGCAACCAACATCATTTTTTACTGTACAACTCAGACGTGACATTGTAGTCTCACTTCTCCAAAGTAGTCCCATCACACTTTTACAAAAACCTGAGATCTAATCTGGCCCCTTGCTGCTTCACTGTCCTTGTCTCTTACTACTTGACTGCCCTTTGTCTCCATCTTGCTTTCCCTGATACAGGACCTTCATGCTTCGTGATCAATTTTGGGAAAACACACTGCTGCAAGACAATTCTTTAGAGTGCCTGTCTAATCAACTGATCACTATTTCATTGTCATGTCACCCTAATCTGATTAGACAAGGTAACAATTATTACTAACCTGTAATCCTGTAGTACGTATTTATATTATTCTTCTAATTGTTTATGTCTAACCACAAACTTTCAGAAAGAATAAAGGTGCTTTGGCTATTCTGATTAAGGGCAGGGCCCAGATTTAGCAAAAGGTCAAGAACATGCATGATGCCTAGTTAATAGTTGTTCAAGGATTGAATGAAAAGAACACTATAACTTTGGGATCCATTCTTGTTATGACTCTAGAAATGTCAGGCTGACACCTCCCACTAGGTCAACCAAGTTATCCTGTATAGCGAGGTGTAGCACAGTTACCTGAGGGTGTGTACTGGGTAGAGGGACTGGGAAATGTTGCTGTCTCACTTAGAAATGAATAAAAATGACAAGTGTTAATAAAAATACTTTCTGCAGGTTTATCAGAAGAAAAAACAAAAACAACAAAAACCCTTCCACTTACTTTCTGCCTAGCCAACAGAAATTAGGCAGAAATCAAGCGGTAGTTTTGCCATTTGAACAGCTCCAGTGACTCCTCCAGCTTCTCTAGTTCCAGCCCACCTGTCTTAGAGTGAGTGACTCTGGGGCTGCAGGTAATAGGACAATGCACCAAAGGCAGAGGAGAATGTACACCGCAATGGGAACTGGAGATACTGCCCCCAGGACGACTGTGGAAAGAGAGACAGCTCCTATAGGTCACCAAGCACAGCTGCTGTCTGTGTACAAGGACTTGCCTGCAGAGAGGGGCAAGGCAGAATCAGAGCAGCCTGTGACTTCTACAGATGAGGAAAGGGCAGGTGAAAGCCATAGAATGAGGATGATTTTGGAATATGAGTTCATTCACTTAGCATTTACTAACAGTAGCTTTTTTCTCTGCTATAGGTGCATATTTATTGGCTTGTTTTATGCGTAAAGGCAAGAATTTTATTACTTTACAAACACTAAAATGTCTGGCAAAATCAGACACTAGTGAATGTGGAATATCATCCATATGAATCAATACAACCACTATATTTAAAGGTCATAAGCTAAAAAAGCTTACATACTCTCCAAGACAGTAATTTCACCTCTAGCTATACATCTGCCTGAATATACATATAATAATATGAATCATGGACTAATATTAATAACAAAATTTGGGAATAAAGATAACTATAACAATAAAAAAATCAGTTTTCATTCCAATCCCAAAGAAAGGCAACGCCAAAGAATGTTCAAACTACTGCACAATTGCACTCATTTCACATGCTAGCAAGATAATGCTCAAAATTCTTCAGGCTAGGCTTCAATAGTATGTGAACTGAGAATTTCCAGATGTTCAAGCTGCATTAGAAAAGGCAGAGAAACAAGATCAAATTGCCAGCATCCGCTGGGTCATAGAAAAAGCAAGAGAATTCTAGAAAAACATCTACTTCTGCTTCATTGACTATGCCAAAGCCTTTGACTGTGTGGATCACAACAAACGGTGGAAAATTCTTAAAGAGATGGGAATACCAGACAACCTCACCTGCCTCCTGAGAAACCTGTATGCAGGACAAGAAGCAACAGTTAGAACTGGACGTGGAGCAACAAACTGGTTCCAAATTGGGAAAGCAGTGCATAAAGGCTGTATATTGTCACCCTGCTTATTTAACTTATATTCAGAGAACATCATGAGAAACGCTGGGCTGGAGGAAGCACAAGCTGGAATCAAGATTGTGGGGAGAAATATCGATAACCTCAGATATGCAGAGGACACCATGCTTATGGCAGAGTGAAGAAGAACTAAAAAGCCTCTTGATGAAGATGAAAGAAGAGAGTGAAAAACCTGGGTTAAAACTCAACATTCAAAAAACTAAGATCATGGCATCCAGTCCCATTACTTCAAGGCAAAGAGATGGGGTAAACAGTGACAGATTTTATTTTCTTGGGCTCCAAAATCACTGCAGATGGTGACTGTAGCCATGAAATTAAAATATGCTTGCTCTTTGGGAAAAAAAAAGTATGACAAACATAGACAGCATATTAAAAAGCAGAGACATCACTTTGCCTATAAAGGTCCGTCTAGTCAAAGCTATATTTTTCTAGTAGGCATGTCCGGATATGAGAGTTGGACCATAAAGAAGGCTGAAGAACTGATGCTTTTGAATTGTGAAGCTGGAGAAGGCTCCTGAGAGTCCCTTGGACAGCAAGGAAATCAAATCTGTCAATCCTAAATGAAATCAACCCTGAATATTCATCAGAACAACTGATTCTGAAGCTGAAGCTACAATACTTTGGCCACCTGATGCCAAGAGCTGACTCATTGGAAAAGACCCTGATGCTGGGAAAGACTGAATGCAGGAGGAGAAGGGGACAAAAAAGGATAAGATTGTTGGATCTTATCCATTGAGTAGCATCACCTACTCAATGTACATGAGTCTGAGCAAGCTCCGCGAGATAGTGAAGGACAGGGAAGCCTGGCGTGCTGCAGCCCATGGGGTTGCAGGGTCAGACGATTGTGAGCAATTGAACAACAACAACAATAAAATTGGTTACTGAGAACAGTTCACACAAAGGATGACATACAAAAGAAAATGTAAGCAAATGTAAATTCCAATACCAAACAAAACTAAATCATATTCTGTACAGAAACTGTACATAATTGCAAGAAAAAGATGATCATAAATGCTGGAGTAAAAGTTACATAAAGGGTGAATACAAATGATTTGTGGCTGGGAAGGATACAACTAGAGTTTGTTAGGTTACTGAAAATGTTCTGCTTGTTGTCATGCATAATGACTGCATGAATTTTATTCTCCATTACTTATTTCAACTTAACATATAGAAAAATTATAATTATCTATTCAAGGGATATTTAGTGTAATCAATAATCACATATTATCCTCCTGAAGAAGTTAAAATAATTTTCAATAGCTGTTGAAATCCAATCCAAGTTGCAATCAGGCCCAGTTGATATGTCATTAATGAATACCACTCCATCTCTCATCTTATAAAAACTTTTCTCTTCTCAATGAACTCTTAATATTAAGTATAATTTGTCAAGTACACTCTTCACAAATATTTTTGAATTGTGTTATATTTAGTTCAGTTCCGATAAGAGGCAGATAGCACAATCACTTTGGATCAGGAGGAGATTTTAAGGAATGAATTTTTACTGAGGTTCGGGTAGGAGTTAGGGTATAGAAAGGATGATGAAGCCCTCTATAAGGAGTGGGAGGAAAGCTCCATAAGTATGACAGGGCAAGGAAAGAAAATGACGTTATAAAAGTACAGAGAAAGAAGAAAGGCATTGAGAACAACTGCAGGGAAAAAAGAATCATCGTGGAAGAAGGCGGCAAATAGCAGATCTTTGTCTTTGACGTAGGGAAAGATGTAGGAGAAATATTTCAACCTCTCTTTCTTTCGCCACTAGCAAAATGCAATCAGAAGAGTCATGGCAGGAGAAATTGGGTGTTGGACCACTAAGAATAGATCAGATGGACACAGAGCATGTGAATCTTCACATTTTATAGCCTCTATGTCAATTTTAAGGCTTAATATAGTACCCTACAAATAGTAGGTATTGAATAATACTTATTGTACAGTAAATTTCTCATATTTGTAAAATTTGTAAACCTAACAAACTCTATTTGTAAAATTTCTCATATTTGTAAAATACGTAAAATTTCTCATATTTTATTGACTGCAACTTTTCCCTTTGAGTTGTGTACAGTATAAATGTTTCAGACTATTTTGAGGCTTGAGACCTTTCCATATATGCCTGAAATTACTAGTACTTGCTTTTTCTGGGGACAGTTGTTTGAGCATTTATTTTTCCTATTTTTTACCTTTCTTATCTAGCATTCATTTGTCTATCAATAAAATGAACCATTGGCTGCCACATAGTTCTAAGAATAATGAGCCATTCTTGGGAATAACTATTTCCAAGAAATTAATTCTCCTCAGGTAACTGGCATTGAAAAACATCATCAGAGAATGATAAACTGACTTGTCTGACTCTTTGTGACCCTATGGATGTAGCCTTCCAGACTCCCTTGTCCATGGGATTCTGGAGTGGGTTGCCATGCCCTCGTCCAGGGGATCTTCCTGACCCAGGAATTGACCTGGGTCTCCTGCATTGCAGGTGGATTCTTTACCACTGAGTCACCAGGAAAGTCCTGTTCACCTCATATTTACTACTTATTTAGTCTTAAAGAGATGAACTGATGCTAAGAGATAAAGATCAAAACAATTCATACAGGGAATGAAGAATCCTGTACATTTGCTCACTGAGTTAATTCTTTCATTATCAGAGATATTGAACCATCTTGTAAGCTTTTCTTTTTTTCTTTATGAAATATGGAAGCACAGATAACTCTTGGATTTAATTCAAGCCTTGTTTATTTTAAAATTCAAGGTTTGTATTTTGAGAAATATAAATTTTACTATAAATGCAATGTAAATTCTTCATGAATACTGTTTGAATATAGTTGAATACTTCATGAATATAGTTGAAGTGATTAATTTAAAATACTCTTCCCTATCTTCTGTCATTCAGGCAGATAGTAGTTCCTTGGATCACAAGATGAACACACAAACCTTTGGAGTTCACTGAGGGTCTTTGAAATATGATTAAGAATTAAAAACAGTTAAGCAATTTGTTGAAAGTATTTCCTGTATATCTTTAAAGACATTTGCCAATCATGATTTCATTAAACTAAAAGAGGAAATTGAATCCTAATATTTAGGGAAATTTCCCAACACTATCAACTACAATCAACAAATGTCACAGCAATGAATGTGATAGTTTTTATATTGTTATTGTGGCTAGCATTTTAGAAAATATCAATGTGTGTGTGTCTAAGTTGCTTTAGTAATATTTGACTCTTTGTGACCCTATGACCTGCAGCCCACTAGGTTCCTCTGTCCGTGGGATTCTCCAGGTAAGAATACTGGATTGGATTGTCATGCCCTCCTCCAGGGGATCTTCTTAGCCCAAGGAACAAACCTGCATCTCTTATGTATTCTGCATTGGCAGGTGGGTTTTTTAACAGTAGCGCCACTGGGAAGACCATAAAATATCAATAAATAGTCATAAACCTACATTTGAATATTTCATGATTAAAACAAAATTTAAACAACTGCCTATCCTGTGATTCTATAAACAAAATGTGAATTCATAAATAATAGCTAATTTGGCTAATAAGTTTACACTTTGTCAGAAATATTAAACTTACTGCTTTCTAGAAGGAATAAAATATAAAGGAAGAGATTTTCTGTGTTGCCAAAGAAAAATCTGTATATGCAGGTGTAAACTTAATCTTTCCCATGATTTACCTTGCTATGAGTCTCAGTCTGCACGCTTGGAGAAGGTCAACTTTGATATTTAGAGTTCTACAGACTTTCTGCACATTGCGCTATGCATTTGGTTTGATTTCTCTCATACCCGTCTCTATTATTCTTATTTAAACCCTTATTCATTCTATGTCTAAAGTTCTTAGCTCTTGTCCAAACTTTTTTCACCTTTTTTTTCTTTATACACTCTCCTAGAGTTTACAGCTTTTCCCATATTTTTATTCCCATTTTAAAAGATTGTGTAGAAATTCCAGTCTCAAGCTTGAATCTAATTTCAATCCTCATTTCAACATATTTCTTAATTTAATTAAATTTATTCATGAAAATGCAAGGTAGAGGAAATCTTAGAAATCCCATAGATCAACAGCTTCAATTTACAAATGACAAACTGAAAGGAAAAGAAGTTACACTGTTAAATTATGAGTTAGTATATACAACTCTACTAGAAAGGACTTGTGTAAAGTCATGGTACATTACATTTTGTTCCATATGTTTTTGAACATTTTAAAAAATGGACAAACTTCTGCCATTTGTGTCATTTCATATTATCCAATTTTGTGTGAAAATTACTTATTATGAAGTGTATTTTTATGAATAGAATAGCAAAAATTAACAATTTTCAAAATGTACTAATTTCCTTTACTTACTTTTTATTATAATACCCACATTTTAAAGGAAAAAGATCTAGTATTTCTACTGTAATAATTAGGAATTAGAAAGAAACTAAAACAATGAATGGATAAGTGTGAAAACTGTAAATATATTTGTAGCTAATCTCGTAAGAATTAGAATCAAATTCTATTTCCAAATTTCAAGTCATAGTTAATGATGAATCTGTTATAAAACACTGCCTAACTTTGCCCATTTGAAGAATGTATGTGTATCTATGAGTATATGCAAATTAAATTTTTTTCTCATTCTGGGTTATCATGCAGCAAAACTGTACTATAATTATGCTTAAAACCTTATTGGTATTTTAAAGTAAATTACAGGATAAGTCATGATAACAGGACAAATTATACTCAGCTGCTGAATATAAACAAAGTGTAGAGTAGCATAAATCTTGTAAGCACAAAAGTGGTAAAAACAGCAAGATTTAGAGGCTCTAGTACAAGAGAGATATATAGTACCAACTGCAGTAATCTCAAAAATTTATATCACAAAATGTGCAGACTTGATCTTATTTTCAGTCAGTGTGTTCTGTATGGAAGATGAACATGCTCATGACAATGGTGTATGATTTAGAAAACTAGATCCTGCACAGAGGAATATAAAGTGTGATTATATATCTCACTTATGTGTAAAACTTTAAACAGAATTTAATTAGTCATCTTAAAACTTAGATGTATTTGTGAAGAAATGACATCACTCTTAAATTATGTGAGTTTGTAAATGCACAGAATTAATGTCTTTTGTGTACATGTATTACTTTGAGAAGAAACTACTATAAACTATATTATCAGATCAAGTAGCCTTAAAAAATTTGTGTGCTACAGGGAAATTTGTCACTTCATTTTAATGGAATGTTCCTTACTGAAAATGTCTAACTGCTCAGAAGAGAAATAGAAGTGTAAATTTATTATCTGAGAAAAAAAAATTAATTGACACGGGCCAAAAATGTAATGGAACTAGGCCCATGTGGGATAGCTGAGAACTTCAGGAACTCAATCTAGACTCTATGGGATGATAAAATTACATGCAGAAAAAAATGAAATATATCATTTTTGAACAAAGCCTAGGATTTCTCAAAGGAATGAAATATAAAATAAGGCTTCTTTATCTTTGAAAAAGTCTAGTCTTAGAGCAGAACAGAAAATGTCCCTTGAGATACAAAACAAATTTTGTTATTTTGTTGGTTTTGTTATTGCTGTTGTTTTAAATGAGTATTTACCATTCCAGAGAGGATTGGTAACTACTAGGTAAAATGAAAAAAATATTTAGAGATCAGGGAATGATATAAAAATGTTACTCAGTCTGGAATGATTTATTGAACATCTATTATTTGATAGATTATGTTCATAGAATGGGGGATACAGACAAGACATCTATATGAAATGGAAAATTTGATGAGACTTATAGCAGGGAAGTAATTTGATTAAAAAAAAAATCTTTCCAATAGCTGTGTGTGCTATGGAAATGGTTTTAAAAAAAAGACACAAGTAGAAAAAGCCAGCAGTGGCAAAACCATGGTGTTGTGGTGAGTTTTCCAGGTCTTGGTAAGCAAAATATAGTTCAATGTGACTGAAGATCAGTCAGAGTCAGAGGAAATGCGCTGTGGATTATGGCTTAGAGAAACATTCAGTGGATTTCAATCACATTATTGCTTATGCAAAAGTAGACTGAATTTTAGTGTTAAAATATTACATATGCTGTGATAGATTACTAGATTGGGAAGAAATATCTCACCAACTTATGATTTTTATAGCCTTTTCTGATAATGATGATGATGTGTGAATTTGTGACTTTAACTTGCTCATTTCGGAAAATATGTCTGAATATTGAGAAAGGTTTTCCTCACTGAGCCAAAATTACTGCCTCCAGATAAACATAAAGTTTTATGACTTAAAGCATTATTTTGTTTTCTAGGATATAAAATAAATGCTATTTAGAAATTGAACAGGAACTTTGTTAATATAAATGATAATTTCTTTAGGCTTCTTTAACAAGATCAAAATCTAAATTTGTAAAAGAAAGCCAACTTGATATACAGTTATTTGCCCACCTTTTCAGTTCAGTTCAGTCGCTCAGTAGTGTCCGCCTCTTTGCAACCCCATGTACTGCAGCACGCCAGGATTCCCTGTTTCAGTTCAGTTCAGTCGCTCAGTAGTGTCCGCCTCTTTGCAACCCCATGTACTGCAGCACGCCAGGATTCCCTGTCTATCGCCAACTCCCAGAGCTTGCTCAAACTCACATCCATTGAGTCAGTGATGCCATCCAACCATCTCATCCTCTGTCGTCCCCTTTTCCTCCTGCCTCCAATTTTTAGTTCACTCCAAAACACAAAAACAATGATAAAGCAAAAATATCTCAAGACCTATTACAATTCCTTATATGGCTTTAGTTTTTCAAAATTAGTTTTATAAATATCTAATTTATAGATAAAAGAAACAGCTGGTAGTGAAATTTCTCTATTAAATAAGGTTTAGCCACTTTTGTCAGATCCAAACCAGCTATCACTATGTGAAACAGATCGCCAGTCCAGGTTCGATGCATGAGACAGGATGCTCAGGGCTGGTGCACAGGGATGACCCAGAGGGATGGGATGGGGAGGGATGTGGGAGGGGGGTTCAGGATGGGGAACATACACAAAAAAAGTTAGAGTTAAACATTAAAAAAAAAAAAGAAAAACAGTCAAGTTGTCTCTGGCACAATATGTGTTTTTGCCAAGATTTGAAACATAAATTATGTCAAAGTTGTTATTTTTTCACTTTGGAGTTCAGTTCAGTTCAGTCGCTCAGTTGTGTCTGACTCTTTGCAACCCCATGAACTGCAGCACGCCAGGCCTCCCTGTCCATCCCAACTCCAGGAGTTTACCCAAACTCATGTCCATGGAGTTGGTGATGCCATCCAACCATTGCATCCTCTGTCGTTCCCTTCTCCTCCTGCCCTCAATCTTTCCCAGCATCTGGGTCTTTTCCAATGAGTCAGCTCTTTACATCAGGTGGTCAAAGTATTGGAGTTTCAGCTTCAGCATCAGTCTTCCAATGAACACCCAGGGCTGATCTCCTTTAGGATGGACTGGTTGGATCTCCTTGCAGTCCAAGGGACTCTCAAGAGTCTTCTCCAACACCACAGTTCAAAAGCATCAATTCTTCTGCGCTCAGCTTTCTTTATAGTCCAACTCTCACATCCATACATGACCACTGGAAAAACCATAGCCTTGACTAGATGGACCTTTGTTGGCAAAGTAATGTTTCTGCTTTTTAATATGCTATCTAGGTTGGTCATAACTTTCCTTTCAAGGAGTAAGTGTCTTTTAATTTCTAGTCACCACTGTGGAGAGGTAGCAATCTGGTATATCCAACAGATTTATGAAAGTACATGGGGGTGGCAGAGGCCCTAAACCATGGTGAGCCTGTGTTAATAACAGGTCAGTTAGAGAACTCATTTGGAAATGCAGGTCCATATTTACAAGAATTCTGAACAACACGGGAATAATGTTCATTCTAACAGGACTTCAAAGGGTATTGGTAAAAATTTAGGTATTACTAAGATGCAGAATAGATTGTTACGTGTGACAAGAGTATTATGCAATTCCTCCCTGCCATAAATTATAACAGGGTTTCCCAGGTGAAAGAAATCAGTGCTAAAGAATCAGCCTCCCAATGCAAGAGACAAGTTTGATCCCTGAGTTGTGAAAAATTCCCTCAGTAGGAAATGGTAATCTACTTCAGTATTCTTGCCTGGAAAATTCCATGGACAGGGGAGCCTGGTGGGCTAAAGTCCATGTGGTCGCAAAGAGTCAAACATGACTGAGCAGGCACACACTGCTTGAATCACACCAGTTAACGCATTCTTCATTCACTTACCCATTAGCTATAATGACTGAATAGACAGCTGCTGTGAATGGTTTTGGATGAACTGGTATCTGACAGATTAATTCATAAAAATATAAAACATTTTAAGTAATCTTTATTCATTATGTAATTCTCTTTTTTATAAAGATCTAAATTCTCACCTGTATCATTTTTCTTCTTTCTGAAGCATATTTTCTTCACTATTTCTTGCAAGGTAGATCTATTGGTGAAACATTTCTTCAATTTTTGCTTGAGAAATTTTTTATTTGTCCTTCACTTTTGAAGGATAACTTACTTGATAAAAATTCTAGGTTATTGTGTATGGGTTTTTTTTTTAATCTCTAAACTTCTCAAATATATTATTTCTATCTATTTTTGCATGGTTTCTGAGAAGTTCAACATCATTCTCATCCTTGCTCCAGTACAGGTAATTTATCCCCTCATCTCCTAGCTTCTTTCAAAATTTCTTCTTTGTCTTTGATTTCTTTTTTTGAAGATTAGAAATGATACGTATATATATTTATGTATTTATATATATATCCCACTTGGTCTTCTCTAAAATTTCTGGATCTATAGTTTGGTATCTATCATTAATTTGGAAAACTTCTCATTCATTATTGTTTCAAATATGTTTTTTCTGGTTTCTCTGTTTTCTTTCATCCTGATATTTCCATTACCAATGTGCTATACTTTTTACAATTGTCCTACATCGCTATAGTATTCTACTCTGTCTTTTTTGTTCTTTTTCCTCTTTGAATTTCAGTTTTGGAAATTTCTACTGACATTTCTATCTGCTCACTTATTCTTTCCTTGGTTATATCTTGGTGAGTATTTGAGCCCATCAAAGGCTTTCTTCATTTGTGTTCCAGTGGTTTTGATTTCTAGAATATTTCTTTATGGTTTCTTAAGAGTTTCTCTTTGTTTACATTACCCCTCTATTCTTGCATATTTTATAATTTTTCCGTCAGAAGCCCTTAGCGTATTGATCTTTTTTAACCACCAGTCTGAAACTCCGACCTCCGACCTCTCTGGTTGTGAGGCTTGCTCTACTCTTCAAGTTGTTCTTTTTGCTTTGTAGAATGCTTTGCAATTTTTTTTTTTTTTGAATGCACAGCTGCGGTAAATAGGCCTTTTGTGTGAAGGTTTATCTGGTTAGGAGTTAGGCTGGGTCTATTGTTGGTTATGTTTGAAGTTGTCTGAGGCTAACATTTCCTCCTGTGTTCTTGTTTTAATTTCCCCTGTTGTCTTTGGCTTGCCTAGAGGCTTCTTCTTAAATAAATCTAAAATGAGCATTTCCTTCAGGTATATTCTTTTGTTTTAATACAATAGCCCTAGTGATATGGTGGTAAGGTATGGGGGAAGGGATGCACACTCTGTTATTAGGTTTCAGCCTTTTATTGATCTTGTAACCTGCCGAATTGCTTCTCCGTTTGCACTTCCCTTTCTTGGGTGAGAAAGGAAGTCTATAGGGGCTGGAGTTTGATATTTCTTTTCTTCTATGTGAAAAGGTACAGTGGGATGAAGCTGGGTATTTTCCCTTCCCCAGATTGCTTAGACTGTGGTAAAATATTTTCCTTTTAGGATAGCCCTTGTTAAGAAGACTAGAATGTTAGCAGCATTTTGAAGCACTATTTCAGAATGGCTGCTTTTCCTAGCTCCCTGAAGGAACCATGTGTGTGGAGAGGGGTGGGTTCTTCAACCTTCTTTGTATGAACCTGGTAGAACTCCCAGAGATAAAACTAACAAAACTTTGGAGATGGACTAAAGTGACCTCCTTCTGGATTTTTTAACTTTCCAGGTAGTTCATATTGAAACTCTAGCAATTTGTCAATTGCACTGGGAAAGGTCAGTTTTCATTCCAACCCCAAAGAGAGGCAATGCCAAAGAATGCTCAAACTACCACACAATTGCACTCATCTCACATGCTAGTAAAGTAATGCTCAAAATTCTCCAAGCCAGGCTTCAGCAATATGTGAACTGTGAGATTCCAGGTGTTTAAGCTAGTTTTAGAAAAGGCAGAGGAACAAGAACCAAATAGCCAACATCCGCTGGATCATCGAAATAGCAAGAGAGTTCTAGAAAAACATCTATTTCTGCTTTATTGACTATGCCAAAGCCTTTGACTGTGTGGATCACAATAAACTGTGGAAAATTCTGAAAGAGATGGGAATACCAGACCACCTGACCTGTCTCCTGAGAAATCTGTATGCAGGTCAAGAAACAATAGTTCGAACTGGACATGGAACAACAGACTGGTTCCAAATAGGAAAAAGGAGTACATAAAGGCTGCATATAGTCTTCCTGCTTATTTAACTTATATGCAGAGTACATCATGAGAAACACTAGGCTTGATGAAGCACAAGCTGGAATCAAGATTGCCAGGAGAAATATCAATAACCTGAGATATGTAGATGACAACACCCTTATGGCAGAAAGCAAAGAACTAAAGAACATCTTGATGAAAGTGAAAGAGGAGAGTGAAAAAGTTGGCTTAAAACTCAACATTCAGAAAACTAAGATCAAGGCATCTGGTTCCATCACTTTATGGCAAATAGATGGGGAAACAGTGGAAACAGTGACAGACTTTATTTTTCTGGGCTCCAAAATCACTGCAGATGGTGATTGCAGCCATGAAATTAAAAGATGCTTACTCCTTGTAAGAAAAGTTATGACCAACCTAGACAGTTTATTAAAAAGCAGAGATACTACTTTGCCAAGAAAGGTCCGTCTAGTCAAAGCTATGGTTTTTCCAGTAGTCATATATGGATGTGAGAGTTGGGCTATAAAGAAAGCTCAGTGCCAAAGAATTGATGCTTTTGAACTGTGGTGTTGGAGAAGACTCTTGAGAGTCCCTTGGACTGCAAGGAGATCCAACCAGTCCATCTTAAAGGAAATCAGTCCTGAATAGTCATTGGAAGGACTGATGCTGAGCTGAAACTCCAGTACTTTGGCCACCTGATGTGAAGAACTAATTCATTGGAAAAGACCCCGATGCTGAGAAAGATTGAAGGCGGGAGGAGAAGGGGACGACAGAGGATGAGATGGTTGGATGGCATTACCAACTCAACGAACATCAGTTTGAGTAACCTCTGGGAGTTGGTGATGGACAGGGTGGCCTGGCGTGCTGCAATTCATGGGGTAGCAAAGAGTTGGACACGACTGAGTGACTCAACTGATACTGATCTTATTACTGGTTCCAGCTGAAATTTCAGCTTCTTGGCTTTTGTGTTTCTCCAGTCTGTCTGTCTGTCTCCAGTTTTGGGTGCAGCAGTTTGTGACTTCAGTTTTCTGATGTATGTGAGAAGAGTGACTGATTATCAGTTCATTTAGGTTGTTGTTGTTGTTTGTTAACATGGGAGTGTCAACTTTTCTTGTTGCCTGCTGGACCAGAAACTGGATATTTATAATCCATAATGCTGGGTTGAAACTCCTTGAATATTTTTTTCATTATCTCTAGGATAAGGACCATACGTTTGTATTTTAACAAGTTCCTAGTGGAATATTGCAGGTGCTGGTCTGAGAACCACTTGTTTAGAACCACTGGAGCATCACTTTTACTGAAGTACATTCTCCAGTAGTTATCTTAAAAAGAAAGAATAGTAAGCAAATTTCTTTATTCTTTTCATAAATCATTCTTCTTTTTGGTTCATACAGATATCTAAGTATATATTTTCTATTTTATCAAGCCTTAGTGTATTATGCCTTTTATTCAAAGTGTGTTCAATTTTCAGAAGTTACATTCAACCTTTCATCCTGGAAAACTAGTGTCCTTAATTTCTGAAGAATTTTCTTAATTCATATTTTATTTCTCATTATCCATATTCCTGGTGATCTCTTCTTGGTCTTTTTCTTTATTCGTATCTGCACACTGATCCCTGTAATTTAATTTTTTTTTCCTTTCACATCTCTTTATCTTTGAGGACTCTTTTCTCCAACATTTTCTTGAATTTTTCCTAAATCTCTTGTGTATGTATGTGTGTTTCTATATATATATATATATATGCATGTATCATATTTCCTTCTCTGAAGTCTTTCACATTCTCAAGTTATTACATGGCCTTGATATCTTACATTTTCCCAAGAATGAAGTAACAGAAATTAAAATTATCACAGGACTTATCTGAATTAGAATGGACTTATTAAAGAGCAGAAGAAAAAACTTATCAAACTGCTTTCTAGAGGGTTTCAGATCTCACACATGTGTAAAGAGACTGAAATTTTGCAGAGTAAATGAAGGAAATATGGTTAAATAACATATTGAATCACTGACTCATCACTGAACTGACTCATTGGAAAAGACCCTGATGCTGGGATAGATTGAAGGCAGGAGGAGAAGCGGATGACAGAGGATGAGATGGTTGGGTGGCATTGCCGACTCAATGGACATGAGTTTGAACAAGCTGCAGGAGTTAGTGACGGACAGGGAAGCCTGGTGTGCTGCAGTCCATGGGGTCACAAAGAGTCAGATATGACTGAGCAACTGAACATATTGAATCACTGCTTCTTTATTCTTACTGAAGAATAGTTAACCAGAATGTGTACTATTGTTTCAAAAAGATAAAGATAAATCAAGATCTTGAACACCCTTAAAAAATCAAATATTTCCTATTTTTTAAAAATGATCACTATAAGTAAAGCACCTGTTTTAATGGGAGATGGGACAAGACAAAACTTGAGAAAGAGGTAAAAAAGATAACATTAATTTTCTTTTCTCTATATTTCAACTTTCCATACTTTTTATGGTCAGTTTGATTCATATCAGTCCACTGACTGGCTTAAGTTTATGGGAAAATGCCTGTGAGTTCACCTTATTAAGTGGGGACTTAAGGTGAAGATTTATGGCAGGCACAAGCTGGATGTAAGTTGGATATCATGAATTAAGTGTTAAGTCCAGGTTGGAAATATAGACATTTAAGATATAAGCTTTTAGAAGTGAATCTATTTACATGAAATCTATTCCTCTGAAATAATTTGTAGAATGAAAGATGAGATGGAAGAACAGAAATATGAAAACTTTTTCCATATAGAAACTTTTAAAACTTTTTTTCATAGATCCTTTTTTGAGGAACTTGGGAAATAGTTCTTAGGAAACAGTTATGATAGGAAATAGTTCATAGCAAAAGTAAACTAAAGTTTAAAGAATGTAATAGCATCACAGGGAAGAGATAATTTTATATTCAACATGAATATTATAATTCAGATTGTCATTATATGCTCAATGCTTAGGACATAGGTTTATAGATATGATGGGAAATATGGGATTATCTGTTCATCAATGAATTATCTGTTCAACAATATATATGTCATTATCTGTTCAACAATTGAATCATTTCAACCGACATGCTTGATCCAACTTAGCCATAATTCACTGAAGCAGAACTACAAAATTGGCTCAAGTATGCCAATGGGTACCTCTCCTAACATTTTACTTTGGAAAATATTTAACGTGGAATAATCTTGAGAATCTCGTACAGTGGTTAGAGCTTGTATACATACATGATAGAAAGTATCTGCAGGGGTATTCTACAAGTGAAGAAAATATGGCCATATGCCATAGAAAATGAAACCATAACCTATGGAAAATGTAAAAGTGGAGACAAAGTCTAACAATTTTTGGATTTCTATTTTTTATTGTACTTGTTAGCACCTGCCTCCTTGTCCTTCCCTATGGCTTTAATACTCAGCACATCCTGAATGTGCATGCAAATGAATTACCTTTTGCTTAGGCATATGAGTTGTATTCTGTCTCTTGTACTTAAGTGATTTCTAACTAAAATGGGATTGGAACAATGTAAACATGTTAGGAAACAAAACCAAAAAAAGGCAGTGGTAATAAAAGCATCAATTACATTGCTTGCAAAAACATTGATGTTGATTACAATTTCTAGTCTCTGTTGTTATTGTTGTTTGCTGTTCTTCAGTTACTAAGTTGTGTCTGACCCTTTGTGACCCCATGGACTGTAGCACACCAGGTTCCTCTGTCCTCCACTATCTCCCAAAATTTGCTCAAATTCATGTCCATTGAGTTGGTGATGCTATCTAATCATTTTATTCTCTGCCACCTCCTACTCCTTTTGTCTTCAGTATTTCCCAGTATCAGAATCATTTCCAGTGAGCCAGCTCTTTGCATCAGGTGGTCAAAGTATTGTCATCACTTTCCTTCCAAAGAGCAAATGTCTTTTAAAAGATAAAACTGTGTGTGTATGTGCTTAGTCATTCAGTTGTGTCCTGTGACTCTGAGATCCTACCTATGAACTGTAGCCCACCAGGTCCTCTGTCCATGGGATTTACTGGCTTCGATTTCTTGAACTGATATGCATCTCCTCATATCAATAACCATAGTCCTAATTTATTGTCCTCTTCTTATTTGTCCCTCTTTAAGTAGATATGCCTTCTCCAAACTTTGATGTTTCAATTCTATTTTTAAAAACTTTTTATAGCACAAAAATAAACACACACACACACACACTTAATGGAGAGAGAGAGAGAGACAATAAAAATTGAAAATACATTGAAAATTTAAGAAAATATCTTATTGGCGTTTGGGTAGTAAAATATTTCTTAATAATAACAAGTACCACAAAAAGTACAAATGATTACTATTTATCAAAAAAGAGCAAAGAGAGTAAAATATGAATTTTTATAAAGCCACAGATCAGGCTTGTAAATAAGAAAAAATGCAAGAACTGTATGTGTGTTGGGGGGGTGACCTCTGACAAATCATTAAGGAAAAAGATAGGAACAGAAATCCAATAGAAAAATAGGCAAGAAAACTGAACATGCAATTTTATAAAAAAGGAATCCATATGGCCAATAAATACATGAAAAGATTTAACCTTTATTAAAACAAAAGAAAGGTATATTAACACCATAAGAAGATTTCCACTTCTTGCTTTGATAGAATACATTGTATTAAATTAACCATCCCACTGAAAATAATTAGGAAGGTTCAATTTCACACCAAAAGGAACAAGCATACAAACACAAAACAATAGATGAAGCTATGGAAAAATAACAAAGATGATCAGGATTTTATGTGTCAGGAGGCAGAAGAGAGCAAAGAAACTAATTAACTCTTCATTGGCAATCGCTTTATCACCTAGGGCATTTGCCAATTCCAATTTGGAGATGTATTAGTTGAACAAAGGACAGAGACTATTATGATCTTAATGTTTGTGACTCCTACAAATATTGTTGAAGTCCTAACCCTAATTTGATAATATTTGGAAGTGGGGCCTTGGAGATGCAGTTAGATTTATATAAAGTCCTAGAGTAGAACTCCAATGGAGGGATTCCTGTTCTTAAAAGGGCCCAGAGCTCTTTCTCTGTTTTGTAAGGACATACTGAGAAGGCAGACATCTGCAAGTCAGCAAAGAGGCCCCTGCTGAGAACCTGACCACATAGGCATTCTGATATTGGATTCCCCAAACTCCAGAAGCCTGAGAAATGAGTATCTGTGAGAAATAAGCTCATCCACACCTAGAATGACCTAGGAAGACCAAGATTTTTTTTAACAGTGTATTTGGAAGGAAAATGTAAAATAGAAATTCACAGTTATCATTTCTAGGATCCCAGAGAAGGGGGTATGCAAGTTGATAATGTGGCACCAGACACCACAAGTTTGTACATAAGGAACCTAGGTATCTTAAAATATTATAGAATATAACATGTTTAACAAGGGAGCATTGCCACACAATAGGATATGTTCTTACTGTGGCAAACATATTGAGGGATATTTACATATAGTTCATAACACTTATCTCCAGAACAATACAAATAATTTCTAGACACAACATATAATGAAACAGAATAATGCATAGAATGATGCTTGATGCACAGCAAATATTGCAGAGCACAGGTAAAATGATAGCATCTCCAATAAATGATCATATCCCATTTTGATATCCACATAGAGATATAAAATCCTTGTAGAGAAATCAGAGCCAGTAGGCTATAGATATGGATAAGATAAATCATAAAATCTTCCAGAAATTAATATTGAATTCTAGAAGGATATTTTCAAGAAATGTGAGTAGAGTTATGTACTAAACAGTTAACATTTTGAACTGAGTACATGTTTGTTGTGGTTGGGCTACTCAAGTCCTATAGCATATTTAGCAGTCTCCATGGTCTCTACTCATTTTATGCCACTAACAGGCCATCATTTACAATTATCATAAATGACTCCAGTCATTGCCAAATATCCCCTAGGTGACAAAACCACCTCCCAGTTAAGAAGCATACGATTAAATAACAAGGCATGACATTATTTGATTTATCTGTGTCAAAACATGTATACTACATGCAGATTAAAATCAATATGCCATTTCCTTTTAAGGACATTATTCTTAACCTTGAAAAATAAAAACAATAAAAATTAATGAAGTAAATATATATTTAAAGAAAAAATCCCTACACTTTCCAGACAAAGATATTGCTTCCAGACTGTCAGTAATATCAAGATATAATGCCAGAGAATTTTTAAGAGTGTAATAAATCAAGCAGTTAGTTTGTCACTTTAATCAAGGAGAAACTTCGGTAACTGCTAAAAATTTAGCCCTTTGTTTCCTTTTCTACACATTAAACACAAACAAACATCAAACCCTTGTATTTATTTTAAAAGCTCACAAAATGAATGTCTAGTTCAGTTCAATTCAGTCGCTCAGTTGTGTCCGACTCTTTGAGACCCCATGAATTGCAGCACGCCTGGCCTCTCTGTCCATCACCAACTCCCGGAGTCTACCCAAACCCATGTCCATTGAGCCGGTGATGCCATCCAACCATCTCATCCTCTGTGGTCCCCTTCTCCTCCCGCCCTCAATCCTACCCAGCATCAGGGTCTTTTCCAATGAGTCAACCCTTCGCATGAGGTGGCCAAAGTATTGGAGTTTCAGCTTCAACATCAGACCTTCCAATGAACACCCAGGATTGATCTCTTTTAGGATGGATTGATTGGATCTCCTTGCAGTCCAAGGGACTCTCAAGAGTCTTCTCCAGCACCACAGTTCAAAAGCATCAATTCTTCGGCGCTCAGCTTTCTTCACCGTCCAACTCTCACATCCATACATGACCACTGGAAAAACCATAGCCTTGACTAGACGGACTTTTGTTGGCAAAGTAATGTCTCTGCTTTTAAATATGCTATCTAGGTCAGGAAGCAACAGTTAGAACTGGACATGGAACAACAGACTGGTTCCAAATAGGAAAAGGAGTCTGTCAAGGCTGTATATTGTCACCCTGCTTATTTAACTTATATGCAGAGTACATCATGAGAAACGCTGGGCTGGAAGAAACACAAGCTGGAATCAAGATTGCCGGGAGAAATATCAATAACCTCAGATATGCAGATGACACCACCCTTATGGCAGAAAGTGAAGAAGAACTAAAGAGCCTCTTGATGAAGGTGAAGGAGGAGAGTGAAAAGGTTGGCTTAAAGCTCAACGTTCAGAAAACTAAGATCATGGCATCTTGTCCCATCATTCCATGGGAAATAGATGGGGAAACAGTGGAAACAGTGTCAGACTTTATTTTTTTGGGCTCCAGAATCACTGCTGATGGTGACTGAAGCCATGAAATTAAAAGACGCTTACTCCTTGGAAGGAAGGTTATGGCCAACCTAGATAGCATATTTAAAAGCAGAGACAATGTCTAGAGAAATGTATAATTAAGGATATTTTTTGAAAATGTATGGGATTTCTTTTAGAAAATATTATTTTGCAAATTTGAGTCAAACTACTAGGAATTATGTACCTTAAAACACTTTGTTTTTTAAAATTTCAGTTTAGGAAAATCTGCCTTTAGCCTTATTAAATAAAATGTGTTCATGTTTACTTGGCACTCTTGAATCTCAATCTATATGATGCTTATAAACTTTCAAGTATCCATTACATTGGTTAAGAATCATTAGTTTACATTTATTACTTAAAATATTATTAACGACTTCATTGTAAGGCGTATTTATTGTGCCATAATATCCTGGGGAGTAACTGAGTAATGATAAGAATCTTCAAATAGTTCTCTTGATAAAAAGCTGATACTCAACAATTTTGCTTTCTTCTTTTGCCAAAGGAGTTCACATATCTTTTACAAATTTCCTCTCCTAATTGCCCACCACCAGTTGCTTATATTCTATGACCAATATTGCTACAGTTGCTATTGCTAATGTGGTTGTTGCTACTATTCCCAAATGAACTGCTTGAACTGCTGCTGCTGCTGCTACTAAGTCGCTTCAGTCGTGTCCGACCCTGTGCAACACCATAGACGGCAGCCCACCAGGCTCCCCCGCCCATGGGATTTTCCAGGCAAGAGTACTGGAGTGGGGTCCCAAATGAACTAGTGAATATTAACAAATACCCAAGGCTTCCTACAATGTGAATTCTTAATCTCTACAATCTTAGTGTTTCTTCTGAGAGAATCTACTCTCAGCCTATTTATCTAATAAAGATACTTTCACTTGGGAGGTATAATTACCTCCCAAAAGGTAGTATTACCACTGTTGATATTTCTTGCTAACATAAATTGCAAGAAAGTAGATGATTTAGGGAAGGGTAAAGGCTTCATGTGGCTCTCAACAAACTGTGCAAAATTCATAAAAAGATGGGAGTACCAGCCAGCTTACCTGTCTCCTGAGAAACCTGTATGCAAGTCAAGAAACAACAGAACTGGACATGGAAAAATTGACTGGTTCAACATTGGGAAAGGAGTGCATAAAGACTGCATATTGTCACCCTGCTTATTTAACTTATATGCAGAGTACATCATGTGAAAGCCAGGCTTGAATCACAAGGTGGAATCAAGATTGCCAGGAGAAATATCAGCAACCTCACATATGCTGTTGACACCACTCTAGCAGCCTCAAGTGAAGAGGAGCTAAAGAGATCTTGATGAAGGTGAAAGAGAAGAGCGAAAAAACTGGCTTAACACTCAGCATTCAACAAAGTAAGATCAGGGCATCCTGTCCCATCACTTCATGGCAAATGGAAGGGGAAAAGTGGAAACAGTGTCAGATTTTATTTTCCTGGGCTCCAAAATCACTGCGGATAGTGACTGCAGCCATGAAATTAAAAGACACTTGCTCCTTGGAAGAAAATTTATGATAAACCTAGACAGCATATTAAAAAGCAGATACATCACTTTGCCGACAAAGGTCTGTCTAGTCAAAGCTATGGTTTTTCCAGTAGTCATGTATGGGTGTGAGATTTGGACCATAAAGGAGGCTGAGCGCTGAAGTACTGATGCTTTCAAATTGTGGTGCTTTCAAATTGAGTATCTCAAAGCCTCTTGAGAGTCCCTTGGACTGCAAGGAGATCAAACCCAGTCAATCCTAAAGGAACTCCACCCTGAATATTCATTAGAAGGACAGAAGCTGAAGCTGAAGCTCCAATATTTTGGCCACTTGATGTGAAGAATCAATTCATTGAAAAAGACCCTGATGCTGGGAAAGACTGAAAGCAAAAGGAGAACAGGGTGGCAGAGGATGAGATGGTTAGATAGTATCACCAACTCAATGGACATGAGTTTGAGCAAACTGTGGGAGACTTTGGAGGACAAAGCAGCCTGGCATGCTACAGTCCATGGGAATCTGACTGAACAGCAACAACAAATTTATACCTTAGGTATAAATTTTAACAAATTGAGTTTGGTATAATTTTATTATAAAAAAAAACTTACTTAAGTGACTGAATGAAGTTATCTTCCAACCATTATCATACTTTTCTCTGAGAGGATGCCAAAAGCATAATTCATAAAATGAAGATATAAATAATGAGTTGCATTTCATCAAATAAAAGATTGTTGTGCTTCAAAAGATACCATTAACAGAATGAAAAGATAAGACTGGAAGGAAATATTTACAAATCACACATCTCATAAAGAATTTGTATCTAGAATATATAGAAAACTTTTAGAAGTCACTAATAAAATGAAAAATAAGACTATTAAAATTTTGACAAAACATTTAAGTAGAGCAAATTTCGTTTCACTGTAAGAATAATTAATAAGCTCATTAAAAATTGTTCAAGATCATTAGTCATTAGGAAATGCAAATTAAGATCACAATTAAATACCATTTTGTACTCAGTAGAATATTTATATTAAAAAGACATTCAGTGCCAACAATACAAAGCAGCGGCTAGGATATAAATCAAACAAAATACAAGTCAGAAATTACAATGATAGCTACTCTGGCATTTCTTTTAAACAAATTAATCTAAGTTTATCAAATGTTTGAGTAATTCTGTAATTAAAACCATAATAATCCAATTAAAATTAATTAATTTTAAAAACATAGTAAAATGACATTATATACCTACTAACATAGCAAAGGGAGAAGGAAATGGCAACCCACTTCTACATTCTTGGCTAGAGAATCCCATGGACAGAGGAGCCTGGTGGGTTGCTGTCTATGGGGTCACACAGAGTCGGACACGACTGAAGCGACTTAGCATGAATGCATGCATTGGAGAAGGAAATGGCAACCCACTCCAGTGTTCCTGCCTGGAGAATCCCAGGGACGGAGGAGCCTGGTGGGCTGCCGTCTATGGGGTCACACAGAGTCAGACACGACCGTAGTGACTTAGCAGCAGCAGCAGCAGCAACATAGCAAAATTTAAAGTAACTATCCATGTCAGTGTTGTTGAAAACATCAAGAAACTGCAATTCTTGAATACTGTTGGTCTGAATGTAAAATGATATAAATAGGAAAAATTTCTTACACACATTTGAAATTTATTTAAAAATTAAGCAAAATTATACCAGTGTATACAAATAAATGTTTTTCAATGTCAGAGATGGCTATGTGTGTCTATTAAATGACAAAATAAGGAATACCTGTAGTGATTGAAATATTTTGTCTTAACTATATCTATGTCAATATCCTGGTTCTCACTGTAATATAGTTTTGCAAGAAACTAGGTAATGGATATGCAAAACCTCTTGATGTTGCTTTCAACCACATGAGAAACTACAATTAACTCAAAATTAAAACCTTGTTAAAAAATACATAAATATGCATTTGCCATATGATTTATCCATTCCACATCTGGTTATTTACATACGAGAAAATAACACCTATGTTACATGATGAATTGTACATAAACATTTTTATTATAATATTTCAAAACTACAGCTATGCACATGTCCATAAATGGATGGATATATTAACAAAGTATTGTGCATACAAAAATTAGAACACTATTAAGCAATAAAAATGAATATAATACTAATAAGCAAATGACACAGATTGGTATCAAATAATTATGTTGGGTTAAAAACAGATGAAAAACAGTATATACTGTATGATTCTATCTATATTAAAGTCTAGAAAATCAAAAATAATCTATGGTGATAGCAGACCTATGTTTCCCTTAGTTTATGGAAGAAGGGTATTGGGGAAAAATAGGTGTGACTGCAGGGGCATGAGGACACTTTGGGTTGTGGGTAGGTATGTTTTCCTTTTTGATTGTGGTTATAATTTCACAAGTGTAAGCTTGTCAAAAATATTTGAAATTGAACACTGAAATTGTAATAGTCATACAATTTGTATTGTTTATCAATAAAAGGAATCAAATACTGATACATGGTATGACATTGATGCATCTTAAAACATGCTAAGTGAAAGAAGGAAGACAAAATATGCTTTATACTGTATGACTCCACTTATATAAAAGCTCAGAATAGGCAAATCGATAAAGACAGAAAGTATGTTTCCCAGAAGATGGGTGATAGAAGGAATGAATAATGTGTGCTACTTCTTCAGGTAGTGATAATGTTTTTCTAAAATTAGATATTTGTGATAGTTGCACAATTCCGCACATATTCTCAAAACCTTCTCAAAACCACCGTACTACATAAGAATGAATTTTACATACGAATTATATCTCAATAAATCTTTTATTTAAAAAATGTAGGAATAGATTGTTGGAACACTCTGTAAATGTAGAGATTTGCTAATCACCAATAGACCCTGAGGTAGTACAGTAGTAAAAGAATCCACCCGCCAGTGCAGGAGATGCAAGAGCGTGGATTCAATCCCTGGGTCAGGAAGATCCCCTGAGTAGAAAATCGCAACCTGCTCCAGCATTCTTACCTGGAAAATTCTATGGACAGAGAAGCCTGGTGGACTACAGTCCACGGTGTCACAATGAGTCAAACACAACTGAGTAACTGAGCATACACAAACACACACACACACACTAGACCCTCTAGTATCTATGTGTTTGCATATTAAAATCCATAAATGTTTTGACCAATGGAGCAGAAGTACCTTTCAGAGTTTACTGCAGGCATATGTATGACTCTTTTGGAGGATTGGCATTCTAAAATCAGTATCTCAAAACGTCTTAACCATTTGAAGATTTTTGGCTTAGCCAGGACAAGAGAAAATATGGTGAAGAATGAGAACTGTTTTAAATATTTTGTAGCCATTCCACAGAAATGCTTTCTCTGTAGATCCAGAGGGTAGTCCTAGAATTGGTATGTGACAATTATAAGAAGACAATTTTAATTTATCAATGCCTTTAGCCACTCTTGCTTACCTTATCTAATTGATTGATTACAAGAAATGGCAGCAAGTCTCCATCCCTTCCTGCAACCATGATCTTTGTGATGTGACTTTTACTCCTAATAGGCAAAGAGTCTTTTTTTCCCCTACTTTTTGATGTTGGGCTGACTTCAGAGTCAAACAGCTTAGGCTTTAGACAGTCTTGGAGTTTCTTTTTTTTTTTTCTGCTATTCCTCTTGCAGCATTACCACCATCTTAAGCCAGTGTTAGTACTCTGAAAAATTGCTTAAAACACTGCAGATTTCAGTAGTCTCAGCACAGATCTTTAATGTACAAGTGTAGATCAGACAAGTCAAGCTCACATCAGCAGAACTATCAAGGTAACCCACAGCAACATGAGAAATAATAAACAACTATCATTTAACACTGCTAAGTTTTGGTGTGATTTACTACTCAACCAAAGTTAATTGATAGAGTATATGTCATTGATTCTATAGGGTTTATTTATGCTTTGGTATGAAAATTTCTTCTGGGCATTATTTTAGAGAGCCACAGCATGCGTGTGTGCTAGGTCACTTCAGTCATGTCTGACTCTTTGTGACCCTATGGACTGTAGCCTGCCAGGCTTCTCTGTTCATGGGATTCTCCAGGCAAGAATAATGCAGTGGGTTGCCATGCTCTCCTCCAGGGATCCTCTTGATCCAGGGATTGAACCTGCCTCTCTTAGTTCTTCTGCATTGGCAGGTAAGTTCTTAACCACTAGCACCACCTAGGAAGCTCCAGAGAGTCATTACGTATCTGAAAATAGAGAAGTACTTTTATTTACCACCAGATAGTGAAGGACAGGGAAGCCTGGTGTGCTACAGTCCATTGGGCTACAATGAGTCAGACACAACTGAGCAACTGAACATTTAACAGGGCTAACCAGTGTAAAAATTACAGAAAAGCAAATTTCATTCTATATCTTGGAAACAATCAAGATATTGTTTTTTATATAATATATATATATGTTATGTGTGTGTGTGTGTGTGTGTGTGTGAGTGAGAAAGAGAGAGACTACGTACATGTGCCTGCATTCAGGTGCTCAGTCGTGTCTAACTCTTTGCAACTCATGAAGTGTAGCCCGCGAGGCTCCTCTATCCATGGAGTTTTCCAGGCAAGAATTTTGAAGTAGGTTGCCATTTCCTCCTCTTGGGAATCTCCCTGACCCAGGGATTGAAACTGCGTCTCTTGGGTCTCCTGTATTGGCAGGCTGATTCTTTACCACTGCAATATATAGAATATACTATTAAGATATTATACCCAATGTTATATTACATGGAGAGTTTCCTTGCATTTTTATGTTAATCTGAATCTGACTCATTTACAGTTCTGTTTTTGTCATTCTGAAAGCTTACCCTTTTGTCCTTAATAATTTTACCTTAAACATCAGTGACATAGAAGTATTTTGTGGTTGATTGCTTTGCTGTTTGTTTTAACCCACTGTGATTTATTGAAGATTCTTCATTATTATTTCTTCAGCTTTTAACTCTGAGACTTCTAAAATGTGGGGATTTCAACATTACTCCTCTACATCTTACTTTACTATCAGTCACTATATCTTGTTAATATCTCCTACTCTGGAGAAGAAAATGACAACCCACTCCAGTATTCTTGCCTGGAGAATTCCACGTCCGAGGAGCCAGGTGGGCTGCAGTCCACAGGATCACAGAGTCAGACACGCTGAGTGACTGAGCACCATGCCGCCTAGATGATTTTTGTCCATTTTGACCACCTAGCTCATTATTTTCTCCTGCCATATACTTCTTTACTTTCATTTTGCTATTTTTCAGGATAATATATATTAGATACACATGTTAGATATAATAGATATCAATAATAGGGGATTTGCTCTCAATTACAGCAATAATGCTAGAAATGGAGATGCAACCAGCGACTTCTTTCCTAAGCCATCTCTGAGCCTGAAGCTTATACAAGTAAAAGAGAAGTATATAAAGTAAATATGAAATACTTTACCTATACAATTTTTTCATATCCATATGGTCATGTAAATACTTGGCTAGTGCCCCAGCGGGGTCCTTGGAAGGGGCCAGTGCAAACAAGAGACCTAGTAACCTAACTTTGGTAAAATTCCATCTGTTTCTAACCCTCGCTAGGTGTTGGAGCTTCTATTTTTCCTCTCCATCAGACTAAACATGTCATCCCCTGATGTTTTCTCACAGTTTTTCTCCAAACTCTGGGCATGGTCCTGCATGCATCCTACCCCCAAATCTCCAGGCAGCATGTTAGTATTCAATATTTTTTTTTTATAAATTTATTTATTTTAGTTGGGGGCTAATTACTTTACAATATTGTAATAGTTTTTGCCATACATTGACATGAATCAGCCATGGGTTTACATGTGTTCCCCTTCCTGGACCCCCCACCCACCTCCCTCCCCATCCCATCCCTCTGGGTCATCCCATTGCCCCGGCCCTGAGCCCTTGTCTCATGCATCGAACATGGAATGGTGTTCTGTTTCACATATGATAATATACATGTTTCAATGCTATTCTCCCAGAACGTCCCACCCTCACCTTCTCCCTCAGAGTCCATAAAATTGTTCTATGCATCTGTGTCTCTTATTCTGTCTCGCATATAGGGTTATCGTTACCATCTTTCAAATTCCATATATATGCATTAGTATACTGTATTGTTGTTTTTCTTTCTGGCTTACTTCACTCTGTATAATGGGCTCCAGTTTCATCCATCTCAGTAGAACCGATTCAAATGTATTTTTTTTAATGGCTGAGTAATATTCCATTGTGTATATGTACCACAGCTTCCTTATCCATTCATCTGCTGATGGACATCTAGGCTGCTTCCATGTCCTGGCTATTGTAAACAGTGCTGCGATGAACATTGGGGTACACGCGTCTCTTTCAATTCTGGTTTCTTCGGTGTGTATGCCCAGCAGTGGGATTGCTGGGTCATATGGCAGTTCTATTCCCAGTTTTTTAAGGAATCTCCACACTATTCTCCATAGTGGCTGTACTAGTTTGCATTCCCACCAACAGTGTAAGAGGGTTCTCTTTTCTCCACACCCTCTCCAGCATTTATTGCTTGTAGACTTTTGGATAGCAGCCATTCTGACTGGTGTGAAATGATACCTCATTGTGGTTTTGATTTGCATTTCTCTAATAATGAGTGATGTTGCGCATCTTTTCATGTGTTTGTTAGCCATCTGTATTTCTTATTCAATTTTCAATTGATGAGAAAATTGAGTCCACGGGGTGCTTTTCAAACTGCATGTATCTGCTAAAAACAATGGGTGCCTTCACTCCCGTGTTTCCCCTGCCAGTAAGGATTGTTTTCTTGCTGAGGTAGTGTTATTAATGATGTGCTGCTGTTTCAGCCCATGTGTTTTGGAACAGAAAAATAATGTGTGAGCCAGCCGCTGGAATGAAAATTACCTTCATTTAGGACAGTAAATAAATAAATAAACTTGCTATTAATGCGTAAACACTAATGCTTTGTTGGAACAGAGAAGGATTATCTCAAAGGCTGAAATTTAACAGATGAGAAAGCTACTTATTAGAGATCATGCAAAATTAAGAAGAGTTGATAACAGTGATCTATTTTCTGATAAATTATATCTCTATTAAATATCAAATGAAGATTAAACAATAAATCTCACAATACTAAATTCAAGATGAAATTCTACCCTGACTGTGAAGTATTTGAAAACATATAGAATATAATATTATTTGTGTGTATGTGCAAGCATTTGCTTACATATACATATCTAGAAAAATTATACCAACAAAACTTTCCATAAACAGGGTAACTACTTTTGTAAGAGAATCAGAAATCACTATATTACCCCATTCTAATCACAGAAAAGGTTTGGGGGAATGCCTTGTCATGGCACAGAATATAATCTCACCTGAGGCACAGATTTGTCATTGTTTCACATCTTCCCTGTGTCATCATTTGATGCTCTGTGTATTAGTGAATCTTTGTGAGGACAGATTTGTGGATAAAACTTAAACCTATACGATAATTAGAAGGGAGACTGATACTACTTGAATAATGCAAGGCATTATTGACATTGTAGGTAGAATCAGGCCAGGATTATTAAAGCTTGTGATCCAGATTACTTGTTTCACAACTACTTGGAGAACTTATTTAAAAAACAAAATGTTGGATCTTCATATAGGGAAAAAAAAGAAAACGAGTATGTGAAAGCGGGACTTGGAAATCTTTTAAAGCATCAACAAATAACATTATGCACATTAATAATACTTATCTAAATACTTTCTATAATTCAATATTGGTTTTTGGGAGTTATGCATTTATAAATGTTTGCATCTAGCTTCAGTTCAATATTTTTTCACTAAAATGTGTAAAATGTGCTTGTTTCTATTTTTATAGTAACATTTATTTAGAATCTCAAGAGGGACTATGTATTAGGATATCAAAACTGACTCCTAACTTTTCTTGTGTTCTTGAATTGTCAGAGTTGAAATTTAACTTCTGTGCTTTAGAGTTTTTAAGATAGGAAAGAAAAGATGAATCCCAGAGGAGATCAGTCTCTGTGGGAAGGGATAGAAAAGAGAGAGGTTCAGTTCAGCGACTGAGGTTCAGTAGCTCAGTCGTGTCTGACTCTTTGCGACCCCATGAACTGCAGCACGCCAGGCGTCCCTGTCCACCACTAACTCCCTGAGTCCACCCAAACCCATGTCCATCAAGTAGGTGATGCCATCCAGCCATCTCATCCTCTGTCGTCCCCTTCTCCTCCTGCCCTCAATCTTTCCCAGCATCAGGGTCTTTTCCAATGAGTCAGCTCTTCGCATCAGATGGCCAAAGTATTGGAGTTTCAGCTTCAACATCAGTCCTCCCAATGAACACCCAGGACTGATCTCCTTTAGGATGGACTGATTGGATCTCCTTGCAGTCCAAGGGACTCTCGAGAGTCTTCTCCAACACCATAGTTCAAAAGCATCAATTCTTCAGCACTCAGCTTTCTTCACAGTCCAACTCTCACATCCATACATGACGACTGGAAAAACCATAGCCTTGACTAGACAGTCCCTTGTTGGCAAAGTAATGTCTCTGCTTTTAAATATGCTATCTAAGTTAGTCATAACTTTCCTTCCAAGGAGTAAGCGTCTTTTAATTTCATGACTGCAGTCACCATCTGCAGTGATTTTGGAGCCCAGAAAAATAAAGTCTGACACTGTTTCCACTGTTTCCCCATCTATCTGCCATGAAGTGATGAGACCGGATTCCATGATCTTAGTTTTCTGAACGTTGAGCTTTAAGCCAACTTTTTCACTCTCCTCTTTCACTTTCATCAAGAGGTTCTTTAGTTCTTCTTCACTTTCTGCCATAAGGGTGGTGTCATCTGCATATCTGAGGTTATTGATATTTCTCCTGGCAATCTTGATTCCAGCTTGTGCTTCCTCCAGCCCAGCATTTCTCATGATGTACTCTGCATATAAGTTAAATAAGCAGAGTGACAATGTACAGCCTTGGCGTACTCCTTTTCTTATTTGGAACCAGTCTGTTGTTCCATGTCCAGTTCTAACTGTTGCTTTCTGACCTGCATACAGGTTTCTCAAGAGGCAGATATATCACTGATATTGGAGGGTACTGGTAATTTCTTGGGAGAAAAATAGAGAATTTGAAAATAATAGTATGAGACTTCATATCCAATTTAATAATAAGACTTCATATCCAATTTAACATCTCAGAAGTAGATCAAGAAATATAAGACATTTACAATGCCACAAATCCTCTAGAACAGGAGAGTACACATTCTTCTCAAAGTGAACATAAAGCATTCTCCAACAGAGGTCATATTTAACCTCTGAAGTTGAAGTTGAGGTATAAAATATGACACAATAGATGTTCAAGGACTGAAATCAAATAAATTATGTTGTCTGACTCCAATGGATTGAAGTTAGAAATCAGGAACAGTAGAAACTTGCAAAACTAACAAATACACAGAAACTAAACCACACTGTAAAATAAAAATTGGTTGGAAATATGTCTAGATAGACAAATATTGTGTCCTTCTAGCCATTTCAAAGGTATGACAAACCTAGTGACAGTATATTAAGAAGCAGAAACATCACTTGGCTAACAATGAGCCAACTCACTGGAAAAGTCCCTAATGCTTATAAAGATTGAAGGCAAAAGAAGAGAGTGACAGAGGATGAGATGGTTAGATAGCATCACTGACTCAGTGGACATTAATCTGAGCAAACTCCGGGAGACAGCAAAGGACAGTGAACCTGGAATGCTCAGCAGTCCATGGGGTCACAGAGGTTTGGACATGACTTAGTGACTAAACAACAACTAAACCATTTCATCATTATAAAATATTTGACTCCTGTAGCAATTTTATTTTAACATCTATTTTGTCTGATACAATTACAGCCTCTGTACCATTTATTTTTTGGGTAGTGTTTATGTGTTTATCTTTTTCCATCATTTTTTCTTACAACAAATTTGTAACTCTGAATCTAAAATGTATCTCTTGAGGGTAGTATTGTAGCTGGATTGTGGTTTTTTTCATCTTTTCTTTCAATGTTTACCTTTTACTCTAGTTTGTATTTTATTTACATTTAATAAAATTACTAATTAGGTGAATTTATATTTGAAATTTTGCTATTTGTTTTCTGTAAGCTTTTTGTGCTGTTTCTCTGTTGTTCCATTACCATATTATTTTGTGTTAGATAGATATATTGGAGTATTTGATCTTAATTTGCTATTGCTTGTTTTACTCAATTTTTCTATTTTTTAATTAATTTATTTTATTGAAGGATAATTGCTTTACAGAATTTTGCTGTTTTCTGTCAAACCTCAACATGAATCAGCCATAAGTATACATATATCCCCTCCCTTTTGAAACTCCCTTCCATCTCCCTCCCTATCCCACTCCTCTAGGATGATACAGAGTCCCAGTTTTAGTTTCCTGAGCCATATAGCAAATTCTCATTGGCTATTTATTTTACATATGGTAATGCAAGTTTCCATGTTACTCTTTCCATACATCTCACCCTCTCCTCCACTCTCCCCATGTCCATAAGTCTATTCTCTATGTCTGTTTCTCCATTGCTGCCCTGTAAATAAATTCTTCAGTACAATCTTTCTAGATTCTGTATATATGAGTTAGAATATGGTATTTATCTTTATCTTTTTGACTCACTTGGTTCATCCACCTCATTAGAACTGACTCAAATGTGTTCCTTTTTATGGCTGAGTAATATTCCATTGTGTATATGACCACTTCTTTATCCATTCCTCTGTTGATGGACATCTAGGTTGCTTCCATGTTCTAGCTATTGTAAATAGTGCTGCAATGAACAATGGGATACATGTCTCTTTCATTTTGGTTTCTTTAGGGTATATGCCTAGGAGTGGGATTGCTGTGTCATATGGTGGTTTTATTCCTAGTTTTTAAGGAATCTTCAATACAGTCTTCAATAATGGCTGTATCAATTTACATTACCACCAACAGTGCAAGAGTGTTCCCTTTTCTCCACACCCTCTCCAGCATTATTGCTTGTAGCTTTTTTGATGAAGGCCATTCTGACCGGTGTGAGGTGATATCTCACTGTTGTTTTGATTTGTATTTCTCTAGTAATGAGCAATGTTGAGCACATTTTCATGTGTTTGTTAGCCATCTGTATGTCCTCTTTAGAGAAATGTCTGTTTAGGTCTTTTCCCCACTTTTTGATTGGGTTGTCTGTTTTTCTGATATTGAATTGTATGAGCTGCATGTATATTTTGGAAATAAATCCTTTGTCAGTTGTTTCATTTGCTATTATTTTCTCCCATTCTGAGGGTTTTCTTTTCACCTTGCTTATAGTTTCCTTTGCTGTGCAAAAGCTTTTAAGTTTAATCAAGTCCACTTATTTACTTTTGTTTTTATTTCCATTCTTCTAGGAGGTGGGCCATAGAGGACCTTGCTTTGATTTATGTCATCGAGCGTTCTGTCTGTTTTCCTCTAAGAATTTTATAGTTTCTGGTATTACATTTAGGTCTTTAATCCATTTTGAGTTTATCTTTGTGTATGGTGTTAGGAAGTGTTCTAATTTCATTCTTTTACATGTAGCAGTCCAGTTTTCCCAGCACCATTTACTGAAGAGGCTGCCTTTGTCCCATTGTTTATTCTTGCCTCCTTTGTCAAAAATAAGGTACCCATAGGTGCATGGGTTTATTTCTTGGCTTTCTATCTTGTTCCATTGGTCTGTATTTCTGTTTTTGTGCCAGTACCATACTGACTTGATGACTGTAGCTCTGTAGTATAATCTGAAGTCAGGAAGCTTGACTCCTCCAGCTCCATTCTTCTTTCTCAAGCCTGCTTTGGCTATTCAGGTTTTTGTGTTTCCATTTGAATTGTGAAAATTTTTGTTCCAGTTCTGTGAAAAATGCCATTGGTAATTTGATAGGGATAGCGTTGAATCTGTGGATTGCTTTGGGTAGTATAGTCATTTTTACAATATTGATTCTTCCTACCCAGGAACATGGAATATCTCTCCATATGTTTATGTTATCTTGATTTCTTTCATTAGTGTCTTATAATTTTCTGTGTATAGTTCTTTTGTCTCCTTAGGTAAGTTTATTCCTAGATATTTAATTCTTTTTGTTGCAATGGTGAATAGGATTGATTCCTTAATTGCTCTTTTTGATTTTTCATTGTTAGTATATAGAAATGCAAGTGATTTCTGTGTATTGATTTTATATACTGCAATTTTGCTAAATTCACTGATTAGCTCTAGTAAATTTCTGATACTATTTTTAAGGTTTTCTATGTACAGTACCCTGTCCTCTGCAAAGAGTGAGAGCCTTACTCTTCTGATCTGGATTCCATTTATTTCTTTTTCTTCTCTGATTGCTGTAGCTAGGACTTCCAGAACTATGCTGAATGCTGCTGCTGCTGCTGCTAAGTCACTTCAGTCGTGTCCAACTCTGTGCGACCCCATAGACAGCAGCCCACCAGGCTCCCCCGTCCCTGGGATTCTCCAGGCAAGGACACTGAAGTGGGTTGCCATTTCCTTCTCCACTATGCTGAATAGTAGCGGTGAAAGTGGACAACCTTGTCTTGTTCCTGATCTTAGGGGAAATGCTTTCAGTTTTTCACCATTGAGAATACTGTTTGCTGTAGGGTTATCATATATGGCCTTTATTATGTTGAGGTAGGTTCCTTCTATGCCCATTTTTTGAAGAGTTTTAATCATAAATAGGTGCTGAATTTTGTCAAAGGTTTTTTCTGCATCAATTGAGATGATCATATGGTTTTTATCTTTCAATTTGTTAATATGGTATATCACAATGATTGATTTCCATATATTAAAGAATCCTTGCATCCCTGAAATAAACCTAACTTGATCATGGTGTATGAGCTTTTTGATGTGTTGCTGAATTCTGTTTGCTAAAATTTTGTTGAGGATTTTTGCATCTATGTTCATTAGTGATATTAGCCTGCAGAGTCTTTTTTTCTGTTGTCTTTGTCTAGTTTTGGTATCAGGGTTATGGTGGCCATGTAGAATGAATTTGAAAGTGTTTCTTTCTCTGCAGTTTTTTGAAAGAGTTTTAGAAGGATAGGCATTAGCTCTTTTCTAAATGTTTGATAGAATTCTTCTGTGAAGCCATCTGGTCCTGGGCTTTTGATTTGGGGGAGATTTTTTCACAGCTTCAGTTTCAGTGGCTGTAATTGTGTTGTTCATAATTTCTATTTTTTTTCCTGGTTCAGTCTTGGAAGATTTAACTTTTCTAAGAATCTGTCCATTTCTTCCAGGTTATCTATTTTATTGCCATATAGTTGTTCATAATAGTCTCTTATAATCCTTTGTATTTCTTCATTGTCTGTTGTAACCTCTCCTTTTTCATTTCTAATTTTGTTGAATTGATTTTTCTCTCTCTCTTTTTTTTTTTCCTTGATGAGTCTGGCTAAGGGTTTGTCAATTTTGTTTATCTTCTCAAACAACCAGCTTTTCTTTTTATTAATCTTTACTATTGTTTCTTACATTTTTTTCATTTATTTCTGTTCAGATCTTTATGATTTCTTTCCTTCTACTATTTTTTCTTCTTCTTCTTTTTCCAGTAGCTTTAGGTGTAAAGTTAGGTTGTCTATTCGATGTTTTTCTTGTTTCTTGAGATGGGATTGTATTGCTGTAAACTTCCCTCTTAGAACTGCTTTTGCTGCATCCCATAGGTTTTGAGTTGTCGTGTTCTCATTGTCACTTGTTTCTAGATATTTTTTGATTTCCCTTTTGATTTGTTCAGTAACCTGTTGGTTATTTAGGACTGTGTTGTTTAATCTCCACGTGTTTGTATTTCTTACAGCTTTTTGTCCTTGTAATTGATATCTAGTCTCATAGTGTTGTGGTTGGAGAAGATGCTTGATGTGATTTCAATTTTCTTAAACTTACTGAGGTTTGATTTGTGACCCAAGATGTGGTCTATCATGGTGAATCTTCCATGTGCACTTGAGAAGAAGGTGTATTCTTCTGCATTTGGATGGAATGTCCTGAAGATATCAATGATATCCATCTCATCTAATGTATCATTTAAGACTTGTGTTTCCTTCTTAATTTTCTGTTTTGATGATTTTCCCATTGGTATGAGTAGGGTGTTAAAGTCTCCTACTATTATTGTGTTACTGTCAGTTTCTCCTTTTATGTCTGTTAGGGTTTGCTTATATATTGAGGTGCTCCTATGTCTTATATATTGAGGTGCTCCTATGCATAGATATTTACAATTGTTATGTCTTCTTCTGATTGATCCCTTGATCATTATGTAGTGTCCTTCCTTATTTCTTGTAATCTTCTTTATTTTAAGGTCTATTTTGTCTGATATGAGGATTGCTACTCTAGCTTTCTTTTGCTTCCCATTTGCATGGAATATATTTTTCCATCCTCTCACTTTCATTCTATATGTGTCTTAAGGTCTAAAGTGGGTTTCTTGTAGACAGCATATAAATAGATCTTGTTTTTATATCCATTCAGCCAGTCTGTGTCTTTTGATTGGTTGTAAATTTAATCCATTTACATTTAAAGTAATTATTGATATGTACGCTCTTATTGCCATTTTCTAATTGTTTGGGGTTTATTTCCTAGATTTTATTTCTTCTGTTGTATCTCTTGACTATATAAGTCCATTTAACATTTGTTGTAAAGCTGGTTTGGTGGTTCTGAATTCTATTAACTTTTGCTTATCTGAAAGCTTTTTGTTTCTCCATCAATTTGGAATGAGATCCTTGCTGAGCAGAGTAATCTTGGTTGTATATTTTTCCCTTTCAGTACTTTAAATATATCCTGCCATTCCTTTCTGGCCTGCAGAGTTTCTGCTGAAAGATCAGCTATTAAGTGTATGGGGTTTCCCTTGTATGTTACTTGTTGCTTCTCCCTTGCTGCTTTTGTATTCTTTCTTTGTGTTTAGTTTTCGTTAGTTTGATTAGTATGTGTCTTGGCATGTTTCTCCTTGGGTTGATCCTGTATGGGACTCTCTGTGCCTCTTGGACTTCATTGGCTATTTCCTTTTCCATGTTGGGGAAATTTTCAACTATAATCTCTTCAAAAATTTTCTCATACCCTTTTTTTTTCTCTTTTTATTCTGGGACCCCTACAATTTGAATGTTGGTGTGTTTGATGTGGTCCCAGAGGTCTCTGAGACTGTCCTGAGCTCTTTTCATTCTTTTTACTTTATTCTGCTCTTCAGAAGTTATTTCCACCATTTTATCTTCCAGCTCACTGATTCGTTCTTCTGCTTCAAATATTCTGCTACTGATTCCTTCTAGAGTATTTTTAATTTCAGTAATTGTGTTGTTTGTCTCTGTATGTTTATACTTTAATTTTTCTAGGTCTTTGTTAATTGATTCTTGCATTTTCTCCATTTTGTTTTCAAGGTTTTGATTATCTTTACTATCATTATTCTGAATTTTTTTTTCAGGAAATTTTTCTATTTCCTCTTCATTTATTTGGATTTCTCTGTTTCTAGTTTGTTCCTTCATTTGTGCAGTATTTCTCTGTCTTTTCTTTCTTTTTTTTTTTTTAAATTATTGTGTTTTCAGTCTCCTCTTCCAAGGCTTCAGGGAAAGTTGAATTCTATCCTTGAAGGTTGAATTCTTTCTTCCTTTTGGTTTCTGCCCTCCTAAGGTTGGTCCAGTAGTTTGTGTGAGTTTGTATAGGGTGAGATTTGTGCTGAGTTTTTGCTTGTTTGTTTGTTTTTCCTCTGATGGGCAAGGCTGATTGAGGGGCTACCCCTGTCTGCTGATGATTGGGTTTGTATTTTTGTTTTGTTTGTTGTTTAGATGAGGCATCCTGCATGGGGTGCTATTGGTGGTTGGATATGCTGGGTCTTGTATTCAAGTCTTTCCTTTGTGTGAGTTCTCACTATCTGATACTCTTTAGGCTTAGTTCTCTGGTACTCTAGGGTCTTGGAGTCAGTGATCCCACTACAAAGGCTCGGGGTTTGATCTCTGGTCAGAAACAAAGACTTCACAAGTGGTTTGTTATGGCATTAAGGGAGAGTAAAACAAACATCCAAAAATGAGAAACCAAAGATGAATCCCAGATCAACGGCAGTTAAAAAATCAGGAAAATAATAATTAAAATAATGGAATATACACATATACGTATACACCTATGAGCAAAGTGAAAACAGTCCAACAAAAATAAAGTACAGTAGAGTGATCTGGTGAACAAAGGAAATCAAAAATTATATTTACCAGTTAAGAACAAAACTAACTTAAGCACAAACTTGAAAAATAAAACTAAAGCAAGGTGCCAAGTGGGGAATAAAGCAATGAAAACAAAACTGACAAATACGTTGAGAGGAAAAGAAAGAAAGAAAAGAAAGAATAGATATGCAAAGTTAACTAGAGATAGATGAAGAAGATTTATGTACATTAAAGATTAACTGCATGGAGAAAAGAACAGTAGGAAAGGCAAATGAAGGAATAAATGTAGAAAAAATATAATAGGTTTAAAAAAATTAAAAACTAAAATTATAAGAAATAGAAAAGAGAAAAAAATTGGAAGAAGAAAGAAAAAAGGGGAATAAAAGGAAAACTCAACAGAACTGCAAAGGCCCAATGTAGAGGCAGAGGTTTATAGCAACAATAGGAAGTGTGACTGAATATACACATATACATATACACCCATAAGCAAAATCAAAACAGCCCAACAAAAATTACATACAATAGATTGATCTGATGAACAAATGAAATCAAAAATTATATCTACCAGAACAAAACTAATTAAAGCACAAACTGGAAAACAAAACTAAAGCAAGATGCCAATTGGGGAATAAAGCAATGAAAATAAAACTAACAAATATGTTGAAAGGAAAGGAGAGAAAGAAAAGAAAGAAAGAACAGATATGCAAAGTTAAATAGAGATAAAGAAAATTTATATACATTAAAGATTAAGTGCAAGGGGAAAAGAACAGTAGGAAAAGCAAACAAAGGAATAAATGTGGAAAAAAATAATAATAATTTTAAAAATTAAAATTAAAAAATGAGAAAAGATAAAAAGAGGAAAACTCCACAGAACTGCAAAAGCCCAATGTAGAGACAGAGGTTTATGACAACAATAAAAAACGTGACTGAGGAAAAAGAAAAAAGAAAAAAAAAAGCTCAAAAGCTTAACTGGATTGCACAGTGCCAATAAAACAACATTAGTTGCCTACTGAAATGTCATGGCAACATTCTTTGTTTACTGAAATGACAGGCAACAGTTTTTGTCCACCCTTTAACATGATAATATATTTTTTCATGCTGTTTTCAAGATTTTACTTGGATTTTGACAATTTCACCATAATGAGCATAAGTGTGGCCATCCTTGAGTTTATTTTACTTGAAATTCATGAAAATACTTTGTTGTGTTTTTCAATCAAATTGTTTCAATGTTTAAAAATAGACCAATGTTTTTCATCAAATTTGAGATGTTTTGGAAATTATTTTCTAGAATATTTTTCATCTCTTTCTTTTCTCTTTCTCTGGGATACCCATCATGAATATTTTGGTATATTTGGTAGCATCATACACATCTATGAGGCCCTGTTCATCTTTCTACATTATTTTCTGTTCTGTTCCTCAAATTGGATATAATAGCCATCTTCAAGTTGATAATTATTTATTCTATATATTCAAATATGTTAAGATACACCAATAAATATTTCCTTTTAGTTTTTAGATTTTCAACTGTGATATTTTTATTTGGATCATTAAAAAATAATAGTTTATTTAATCATTGACTTTAGACTTCCTCAGGAATAGTGTCTATTGGTTGTATTTTCCCCTATGGGTATGAACTATACTTTTCTATACTTTTGCATTTCTCTTAATTTTTTTGAAAACTCAACTTTTAAAATAAAAACTGAATTTTTAAAATATAGCCACTCTGGGAGTTAAATTTTTCCTCTCCTCAGGTTTTGTTATTCTATCATTTTGCATATATAGTCAATATTTTAAATGTGGCAACCTTGAAATCATCCCTCCTCATGCACAATCTCAGGCAATGGCACCCCACTCCAGTACTCTTGCCTGGAGAATCCCATGGACGGAGGAGCCTGGTAGGCTACAGTCCATGGGGTCGCTAAGAGTCGGACACGACTGAGCGACTTCACTTTCACTTTTTCCTTTCATGCATTGGAGAAGGAAATGGCAACCCACTCCAGTATTCTTGCCTGGAGAATCCCAGGGATGGAAGAGCCTGGTGGGCTGCCGGGTCGCACAGAGTCGGACACGACTGACGCAACTTAGCAGCAGCAGTAGCAGCCGCATGCACAATCTCAGGGTTCTCTATTGCTGCTGTTTGTTGTTGTTTCATGATTGCTACATATCAGTATAGTAATTTCTTTGGACTAATGTTTTAAAGTCTCTTTCTTTCTTACATGAGATCTATTTTAAAGCCACTGAAAGCTCTGTTCTGTCCACTTAATAATCACTTAAGAGATCCTCATAGAGTCTTTGAACCAACTCATCTTTCAGTTTTTGCCCACGTGTGTCTTTTCAAAGTTCTGCCAGGTAATTTTCAAGTCTAGCTTAATTTTTATTTCTGGTTTGCCTATAGTCGTAAGGTCAGCCAGAGTTCAGAGTTCAGGACTTATCAGGTCTCTTCTGGGTATGTTCACATCCTGGTTGTGCACACAGCTCTGTACATCCATATGGTTTTACAGAATATCAGGGTATGTCAGAGGTTTTCAAAATACCCTTTGAATATCACATTCCTCCTTTTAAGTTTCTTGGTCACACTTTTGTTGGCTGCAACTGTTACCACTACCTCAGGCAGCTATGTTGTTCAACAATTGCCACTGTTTTGAAAAATGCCCCAAGGATAGGGCTGTCTACAAAGAGCAAGCTCCTTGTCACATCAAATATAGAAAAGCCAGAGAATCAAGTATTTCAGGTAGCTGTCTAGACAGCTCAAATAATAATTCACTAGACTTTTGGCTTTTTATTTTGGATATCCAAACCTGATATGCTCTTACAGTAGCTGTCAGTTTGCTGATTTTATTGCTATTATAATTATGAAGCTATTGGTTTTAATTTTAGGGACAAAAGAGTGGGATTAGAGCAAGTTAATAGTCACAAATCTTACTACGATTAAACAATTTTTCTTGAGTAAACACTCAGGATTCCTGCAAGCTTTTAAATTAATTTCCTGTGTTCTGAAGACATTGATTTTGACAGATTTTTTTTTTTTTCCTCTGTATTTTCATTGCTTTTATGGTGGAGTGGATTTTTGGGTGTCTTAACCATTTAAAAATTGTCCTGTAAGACCCATTGTTTTGGAACTTTCTTTCCAGTTAACACGATTTTTTTATCTTTTTCAATCTAAAGTGTATTAAGTGGCAGTGTTTTAAGAAAATATTTGTGATAGATAAGAGAGCATGTGGACTATTCCATTTTCTCATCTATTCTCAGTTCCCTTGCAAAGCCATGTGGCTGATACCATCAATAAAATGTAAGCAGAAGTCACATACCACCATCATGTGGGTGATAATTTTGAGGCAGAACTAGAGCTTCTAATTATTTTTCGAGTCATTTTTTGTGTGATATGCAGGACTGTGTTCCTGTCTTACTAATTGTTTGACCTGAGGTTTTGAGGATTGGGCTTCCCTGGTGGCTCAGAGGGTAAATAATCTTCCTGCAATGCAGGAGACCTAGGTTTGATCCCTGGGTCAGGAAGCTCCTCTGGAGAAGAGAGTGAGACACAACTGAGTGATTTTCGCTTTTTTCCAGCAGTGGAGTTTGCAGGCAGTTGGGTAGAGCCAGGTCTTGGCGTTGAGATGAGGACCTCTGGGGTACCTCAATCTAATTAATATTCCCTGGGGCTTGATGTGACTCCAGTAGTTTGAACACAGCTCAAGTCACTAGAAATTCTGTGCCGTGGATTGCCTAAGTCTGACTCTGGCAGTGTGCTTTGTAGGAAAATGCTTTATTTTCCCCTTCTTTACTAGTTATAAAGGGTTTGCATTTATATTCTATTGCTCCAGGTTTAAAAACACAAATGATTGTACACACCTATGTATAAAGAGAGGTGAGTCTTAAAATTGGTTATATATTGTTACTGCAGAAGAGGAATTGTTACAGTAGCTAAGTATGAGCAGTGAAATGCTGGCAGGGGCCAGGTGGCAGGAAACCAGGAATCTTGTAAACAGCGGGAGTCCATAGGCAGACAAAGGAAAGCAGGAACCTCTAGAAAGACAGGAAACCACACATTTTGGGTGATAAGGTAACAGACAAAGAAAGATGGGGAAATGCAGCAATCTCCTGCATCTGAATGTAACTTGTTGCTTATTATCCTCTCATTACAATAAAAATAGCCTTACAGATATGAAGAACCCATCATTCACCTACAAAGCCATGACACTTCTGACTTCAGTTCAGTTCAGTTCAGTCGCTCAGTTTTGTCTGACTCTTTGCAACCCCATGGACTATAGCATGTCAGGCTTCCCTGTTCATCACCAACTCCTGGACTTAAGATAATAAGGACAAAAAAAAAAAAAAAATCCCTCCCCACCTTGGGAAATTGGATTTAGGATGAAAAATCAAGGACTAAGACCCCCAAACTCCTCCCCCCCCCCAGTGAATATTCCACCCCTTCATTTGTATGCTCCTCATAACTGGCTTGCCAAAGAAACCCAGAGCAGCAGCTCTTCAGCTTTGTGCCTATTTTCACTTTGAAAGTGTGTCTTAGCTTAAATAAACTTTCACTTTACTTTCTTAGCATCTCTGCTTCATCTCTGAATTCTTTCACAATAAAGAAAGAACCTTAAATCCACCAGTAACAATATGTGTGCCTTACCCCCTAATTTTCACTACTTAGTTTTATTGGTTGTATTAATAAACTGGAGCTTCACAGAAGCATCTCTCAACACTTAACCACTAGAAACTCCCTGAATCATGTTGTATTCTTCAAGGCTGAGTTATGTGCTATGAATTATGCATTGTTATAAATTATAAAAGAGTTTTAAGTTGTATTAATTGTGCCACACCTGATACAGTAGAATGTATTCTAAAGTCTCTTTAAATGAAAGTTAGCTCACTTAGAACTGAACATCCTCAGTGATAGGCAATTTACTACATGATTAGTTAGCCTTTGTAGTTGTGACCTGTAATTCTCAAAGACAGCCTTTCTGAGGTTTGTAAATATATCTGTCTCTCCTTTCCATCCTCCTTTCTAGTCATAGGCAAATTACCTACAGTGGACCCGGGAATAGATCGAATATTCTTTTCAGCATACTCTGATCATTCCTAAATTTGCATTTAATAGCAAAACAAAAATGTTAATTGGGAAAGAGGTTATATTAGTGCTGACATCACTTAATAGACAATTTTAAGAAATAAAGTTATTATTTCTCTAGAGAATTCCAACAACCTCATAATCCCAGAAAAAAATTTATATTTTTGGGGGAGGAGAATGTCTTTTAAGAATCCATACAAATAATGTTTCCAAAAACATGTATATCCAGAGGAAACAATAAGGATATGGAACAGTATAGCATGCTTAATGTTATGAAATGTCTTCTGGTGGAATAATGAATGCTGAATAACAAAATCTCTCTGAATTTTTATAACAAAAGTTTCTGTGATATTGCTAGAACACATTAAGTAGATGATGCCATTGAGTGAAATACTAATAAACAAAAAATATTAAGATGGCTTTTGGACTTCCCAGGTGGTCCAATGGTTAGGATTACACCTGCCAATGCAGGGGACACAGGTTTGATCCCTGATCAGGGAAGATTTCACAGTACATGGGGCAACTAAGCCCATATGCCACATGTACTGAGCCCACACTCGCGAGCCCCTGAGCCGCAACTACTGAAACCTGTGCACCCTAGAGCCAGTGTTCTGCAACAAGAGAAGCCACTGCAATGAGAAACTCTCACACCACAATTAGAGAGTAGCCCTGGCTCACTGCAACTAGAGAAATGCTCATCTACAAAAAGGAAGTCCCAGTGTAGCCAAAAATAGAACAAAGTAAAACAACAACGACAACAAAAAACTTGGCTTTCATATATTATATTTGCAACAACAAAGAGCAGGATCACTGAAGGGGAGATGAGGTGAGTAAAATATCAAATATCTATCAATATGCAGAAATATGGCTTCCCTGGTTGCTCAGATGGTAAAAGAATCTGCTTGCAATTCAAGAGACCTGGGTTCGATCCCTGGGTCGGGAAGATCCCCTGGAGGAGGGCATGGCAACCCACTCCAGTATTCTTGCCTGGAGAATCCCATGGACAGAGGAGCCTGGTAGGCTATAGTCTATGGGATCAAAATATATTTCACTAGCATAGATACCTTCACACAATTAAGTGAATAGAAATATTATTAAATGCCAAACCGTCCTAGTTCTCACATCCAGAAAGGTAGAATGATGGTCATTAAGATAAGCATTTGTAAGACATTAATTATGTATTAATAGTTACCCTCGAGTGCACTCAATTTCTATTGCTTCATAACAAATTAGCATGAATTTAGCAGCTTAAAACAATCTCAGATCACTACCTTACAGTGATTCACAGCATTGTTACCTATGAGTCTCCTGTTGTTCTCCTAGGGATCATCAGCAGAGTAAGTCAAGATCTGTAACAGGCACCAAATGTACTCATACCCAGCCTCAGGAGAAGCATATTCTTGAGTACAAAACAAAAGCCCCAGAAAACTAATCGCAAATATTTGGTTGAAACCCTTTCCATTTGGAGATGTTACTTATACTGGTGAGAATTCTACTGCCATTCTCACAATTTTGAGCTACAGCAGGGTCATAGAGATCAGAATTCTCATACTCAAGATATATATTCCTCATTTTTTGACCGTAGTCATGTTTGTCAATTGTACATGTGGAGTCCTTCAGTAAGGAGATGCAGAAATCAAGTATAGAGGGTATATGATCAGTGTGTTAGAGCAATACGTTAGAGGGTAAAGCCTTTGAAGTAAAGAGTGAAGGGAAACAGAATTAGGCAGTGAATGCCTGTATGTCTTGAAACCACATTAATCAGCTCTAGTAAATGTGCCATCTCCTGCACAGCAGCTGCTCTCCATAATACTACTTGGCTGATCTAGTGTTAGCCTTTGAGTCATTTTTCAGGATATTTTTCTTCAGTGATCAGAAATGGTGAATAAAACTTGAGATAGAATAAGCATTTCTATTTCTGAATTCTTAAGATCCCTAAGCCTAGCACTTCTTCACTACTCAACCCAGGTTATAATACCGTTTGTGATTTGGTGTATTGGTTGTTGATCAAGAAGGGGAACTGAGTTTCAGAGGCTTCCACTCTATCCTTTCTACTATAATACCTTTTATACCACATTCTAAGGACACATGTGAGAAGTCCTACAACGTCAAGTGTCACTCTGAATTATACACTTGGAAACTCAGAAGATCCACTTCAAAGATGACTTTAGCCAAGACTGTCATTACCTTGTCTCTGTTTGATTTCCTTCTAACAAGGGGGGAGCACTAGTGGAGGAGATCATGATATTTTTGGTCTCCAAGAGTATTAGCTTATATATTCCTGGTATAAAAATTCCAGGTTTTCCAACAATGGCACTGAATTTGGCATTGCAGCCCTGCCAGGCTGAAGATTAAATAGTCTTTAAGGCTAAGGGTCATCAACTAATGAATCCTGGGTTTAGTTTTCAGATTGTTTTCTTTTTGCTTTCAAAAGATGAAAAACTGGGAACGTTAACACAGAGAGTCTTTTGTACTTCACTTCTAGTGTACATTTGTGGTTAACTATGCAAACCCTTTCACTAACTCTCTATAGCACATCAATGAAATTTAACAGCATCAGTAAATCCCATGGTTGTTATATATTTTATCCTCTACCCCTTACTTTTCGAATGACTGAATCATTTTAACAGTATGGAGATTCCTTTCCATTGGAACATAACTAAATCAACCCAGGTTAAAGTTTAAATAACTGGATTACAATCTGGTATCAAGGAATATGCATGCAACACATACCTTACAGCAACAGTCTTCACTATCAGTCAGGTGTTGAGAGATCCATTCCTAAATCCTCATCTTACCAGCTTGAACCATTCCTTGTAACAGCTTTATTAGTTTGGATCTCTGGGAAGCAGGAAATGAGAGAGAATTAGAAATACCATCATTTTATTATGAATGATAAAAAAGAAAGGAGGAATAGTTATGCAGAAAAGGCTTTCAGATTAAATTCCAGACTAAATCTGAAACCTTAAAAGAAAGTGAAGAGGCAGTGAAATAGGTCAAGGAGAATCACCAATTATGGCACAAATTTGACAGTCTTCATAAAATCAATGGAGAATTCTAGAGTAAGTATAGCTCTTCTGAGAAGTTTCATATTCAGCTGAGATAGACAAACACTGAAAACCTTATCCTAGTCAACCATCAGCTGGGGGCTGTCCTGGACAGCTGGGGTAGATCATGAAAACACTGCAGCCAGAGATAATCTACTATTTTCATTCCTTGCAGTGGAAGAAATTCTTTCCTAAAATAAGATGCGAGTAGCAAAACTTTATGATTGCCATAGCAATACACAATCTATATGCAGTTATCATAAACTTTGCTGCTCGAATAGCTTTTGTTTTGTTTTGATATCATTTTCAAAGAGAAAACTTTTCCAAACCCAAAGATTAGATTATTTTCTAAATATTAATGAATACACATGGTACAAAAGCAACAAGATAAGAAAGATGTACTATCAAAAACAAAAACACAAAAAACTTCTCCTACATGTCAACAGCTAGTTCACAAATTTTTTTCAGCAGAAGCTACCACAACTGCTACTTTTTTATGGGCCCTTCCAGAGAAATTTCATGTAGGTTCACAAAATTTCACATAATTTCCAGAGAAATTAGCACACAAATGTACTAGTAGGTATGTACAGATGTATGTATGAATGTATTACAAAGAAGCTAAAGCAATTGATTTCTGATCCATTACTTACTCAATTACCTGAGTTTTGGGGAAAAGCTCTTTGGAAAAGAAAGCAGGCAAGGAGCCTGATCAATATATATGTAAGCATGTTGATTGTTCATCTACTAGTAAAAGAGATAATGGTAATTGCTAGGAGGAGAGTCAAGGAAATGCTTATAGTATCGTGTGTGCTAAGTTGTGTACAACTCTTTCAGACCCTATGGACTGTAGCCCCCCAGGCCCTGCCCACTGGAATTTTCCAGGCAAGAAAAATGGAGTGGGTTGCCATTTCCTACTCTAGTGGATCTTCCCAAGCCAGGGATTGCAACTGAGTCTCTTATGTCTCCTTCATTGGCAGGTGAATTCTTTATTACTGTGCCACTAGAGAAGCCCCTTATAGTGTCATACCCTGCTTTATAATCATTGCTGGTAAGTAAATCTTCAAACTAGAGATGTATGAAGAATATATCCTCATTGAATGTGAAGCAAGCTACACACTGTCCAGGAGTATTAAATAGAGATATCTTACAACCTAGATGCTTCTCAGTATGTGAGATGATTTGTGTACTTCATTGGAGATATCATCTACTCTAGGCAAAAGAATCCATGTCGAATGATGAAAGAAAGGCCATAAGGAAAAAAGACTGATATGCGATTATTTACTGACATCTTTTAATCTTAAAATTATTAGTAATATGGTTAATTCACAAGAGTCTCATTTCACATTTCAATTGTTTGTTAGCTCAATATGCATTTTGTGAATATTTGCATTGTTCAAAATTTTTTAATAAAATCTTTTTGAGAAATACTCAAATAGTGTGCCAAAGTACTATCTGACTCATTTTTGTTATTCTACAGTATATGACACTATGATTGGAGAAAACTTCAAAGTGTTGGCAGATTTTTAGTTTTTAATTTCTTCTATTAATATATTTTATTCAACCAATATTTCTTGAGCATGCTGTGCTTAGTTGCTCGGTAGTGTCTGACACTTTGCCAGTCCATGGACTGTAGCTCGCCAGGCCATCTGTCCATGAGGATCCTCCAGGCAGCAGAACTGGATTGGGTTGCCATGCCCTCCTCCAGGCATCATCCCAACCCAGGGATCGAACTCAGGTCTCCTGCATTCCGGGTGGATTCTTTACCAGCTGATCTACCAGGGAACCCCTTTCTTGGTCATATTAATGATTCATTCAAGTAGGCCTTGATTTCTGATTGTGTAAGTACTCTGTTATTCAAAATTGTCATAAATATTAACAATATTTTGTATTTCAATATAAGTTTCAGAATAAGCTTGTCATTTTCCACAAAAAATCTGTAATTTTGAGATATTCCTTTGAATCTATCATTTAATTTGCACAAATTGACATCTTTATACTGAGTGCTATAATAAATTAATATCATATCTCAATTGATTAATTTTTTTCAAGAATGCTCTTAATATTTTACTGAGAGGTTTTGTACATATTTCACTGGATATAGTGCTGATATTTTGTTTTCCTCTTCTAGATTACATGTAAATTCACTTCCACATCATTGCTAGTATTTAAAAAGACAGAGTTTTGGGGGGTTTTTGTATATTAACTTTGTGTATTATATTACTTGCTCATTATTTCCAATAGTTTGACGAATATTATATTTATATAAATATATTATCTGCAAACAATGAGCTTTAATTTTCCTTCTAATTTTTATATATTTTATTTTTGATGCTTTATTTCACTTGATAAGGCCTACAATAAATTGTTGAAAGCAAAATATTGAATAATACTCTAGAATTTTTTTTTTATAATCTTAAGATTAATCCTAATCATACTGCTTAAATGAAAGTAGTGCTCTTGTCATTTTACAGGCATGAAATTGAGGCTCAATGACATACTTTCACTTCTTCGAAGTCCACCGTTTCTATGAGAGCAAACTAGCACTAGAAACTCAGTTCTATTATACCATTTAATTTCAAATTTAATTGGAAATATATTTTCTTCTAATGTTTTTAATATATGTTTCTTTTTAAAATTCTCATTAAGCATCCACTACACTAATAAGATTAATGGAAAATCAGTTTTCTCCTACTAAAGGCTACTGCTAAAGTATCCCCTTTTGAAAATTTACTTCTCAAAATTCACATGTGCTCAGGACTTGCCTTAATGATAGCTTCATATTTGACATATACTGATTACCTTACTGAAATTTATGCAATATTATTAACACTTCTATCTAGAGGGTCATTAATTGCCGTATTAACAGCTATTCTTTGCAAGGTTAGGTATTGCCAGTCCTAAGTCTAATATGTATAAATTGCCTAAATATTCCTTTCTTCCCTCTCTTTCAATGTTTCTATGTCCAAACCTAAAAAAGTTAAATAGCAAATGTCAAATAGCCCATCTAGATTTTATTATATACAAAAAGAATAGTAAAATGTGATATAAAAGATTGCTATACTTGCATATGATCTGTCTGAGCATATTTTTAACTACCTGCATGAGCCCAGTTAAGCCATTTTTGATGCTTTATATGGAAATGATTATAGAGACCATTTGATGTTATTAAATTACATGGAAAAACTCTTACATTTCTCTAGTTGATGAATCTCACCCTTGAGTTTCATTTTATTAAACTATAATTATTAGATCCTCTAATATTCATACAGGAAGAGCCTGCATCAAATTTTGAGCTCAAAACTAAGCAGAAAGAAGATGAAGTGTAATGGGACACAGAACTGAAATAGCTATAGGAGTTCCTTTTCAAAAGTATCAATCCATTTTATATCCAAACCTACCAGCATAAAAATGAAGTTTGAATATATATGCTTTATCATGCACACTGAGGGTGACTTTATAAAAAGTAAAATCTTCAATTGTAAGCTTTCAAAATATGCTTCCTATTTTATGCATTAAAATGCACCTTAAAATGCCATATATTCTTTTTAGTGATTAAAGGGGTTGGTGTCTGATGCTATTTCATGTTATTCCACATTTGGAACTGAACAGTTACACATCACTTACGTAGCTTCAATAGGCACAAAAACACATGGCATGTGTTTACTGTTGGGCACAGATATGTTATAGTCAATTGGATATTCAGATTCCAAGATAAATAGCACACAGATCTATAGCTGTCAACAATTCATAGACAGTAAAACCCTAGAAAGAATATCAAGAAATTAAAAGATTGAAGATTAGAAAACTCTCACCTGTTTATCAGTTAACATATGTTAACATATATCAAATGAATATTATTTATCAAACTTTATTCTGTATACAGAAAATATGGAGGTAGAAAAGAAAATTGGAGTTTTAACCTCCAAAAATTTTGCATATTTTCAAAAGAAACAGATATTAAACATTCATACATAAACAGTTTCTTGTTCTTAAGAATGCTAATAATGAGAATATAAGGTGATACGATGAAAGACTAGAAGATTCTTCCTTTAGCTAGTATTGTCAGTACAGTAAAGCCATAAGTGAAGAGAAGGAGGCAGCAGTAAAAATACTGTGAATAAGAACATCGCAAGCAGAAGGAACACAAGAGTAAAGGACCAGTTAAGTGTAGACTTGAAATCCTAAAGGATTATAAAGACTACAAGGTTATCAGTGTGATGAACCCTGGGTTCATTTCAAGGCTGTGATGGTTTCCAGGTTACATTCAATCATTCAGAAATAAATATTAAAGTATTCAAACTAAAAATATTCAATTAATATTTTTTCTTGGGCTCCCAAATCACTGTGAATGGTGACCTCAGCCATGAAATTAAAAGATGCTTTCCCTTTGGAAGAAAAGCTATAACAAACCTAGACAGCATATTAAAAAACTGAGACATAATTTTGTCAACAAAGGTCCATATAGTCAAAGCTATGTCATGTACGGATGTGAGAGTTGGACCATAAAGAAGGAATAGCACCAAAGAATCGATGCCTTTGCACTGTGGTGCTGGAGAAGACTCTTGAGAGTCCCTTGAACAACAAAGAGATCAAGCTAGTCAATCTTAAAAGAAATCAACCCTGGATATTCATTGGAAGAACTATTGAAGTATTGGAGCTTCGGCCACCTTATGCAAAGAGCTGACTAATTGGAAAAGACCCTGTTGCCAGGAAAAACTGAGGGCAGGAGGTGAAGGAGGCAACAGAGGTTGAGATGGCTGGATGGCATTGCTGACTCAATGGACATGAGTTTGAGTAAACTCTGGGAGATAGTGAAGGACAAGGAAGCCTGGTGTGCTGCAATCCATGGGGTCGCAAAAATTCAGACACAATCGAGTGACCGAACAACAACAACTATCTAAACTTGCTTATAGCTGAAAATATTTAAATGATAACCCAAGAAACCTCCCTTATAATCATGTACTTTGTGTTATGCTCATTTTGAAAAGAATTGATAAAATTTCCTTTTTTAAATGAAGCTCTGATATTTTACAGAGATATAGGACATTTTGCCATTCTTGATGGGAAGCATATACAAAATGTAAAGAAGGATACTGTATGTAATGAACATCAACTGTGCATATCCATATCACTGTATGGGTCTAATTCTGTCTGTTTCTCAGAATAAGTGTATAATTGATATTGTTTTGCTGATTTTATATCAAGGAATTTGGATTACATAGGGGATATGTAGTTAACAACTAGCAGAGGAGATAGACATTCAACACTAATCCAAAGTATGCAGTCTCTAATTTACATTATTCAAAAGATGGAGGATTTGGAGGGAGAAATGTCACTGTTATTCCATCAACTTAATAATGTTCTCTTGTCATTCATAATGATGAACTGATTGCTCTTATACTTCTATGACTGGCCCTTTCTTGTTCAAGCTGTTCCTTTGCAGAAATTTAGAAGCAACACAATGATTATAAGTTACCAAAAAGAAAAGTGGTCAGCCCAGGTGAGAATAACTTTGCAATGTGTACATGGATTCCAAATTCAAATGTTTCAACACTTTGAGCAGAACTCTCTGGCTTTTGAAATATACCAATTTCTGAAGAGTAACACATTTCTGATTTATGTGGGAGTGTAGATCTTTTTAATTTATGACAAACTGAATACTTTTTTGAATTATTTAAAAAAATAAAACAAAACAAAAATATATATTTTACCTTAATTTGGTTCAGAGAGGTTTTGAATCTCAACTATATCATTCTTTTAAAAAGACAGGCTAATCTGAATATATTAAAATATTGACAACTTACATATAACATAAAGCATGTCAAATAAGTATTTAATATACACAACAGATAAACAAAACCAAATAAACATCTATAGGGATATAATAAAATATATCTGCTCATATTTAATGCCAAACACTGGAATTTGAAATTGCTAATTAAAAACATTAGTGAATGTCAATACAGCAATATTTTAATGACTCCAAGATAATCCCACAGCAATCAATTTAGATCAGAATGAGTTTATTGTAAAGTGCCAAAGGTAGAAAAAATGCTTCCTTTGCACTATAAAGCCACAATTTCTCAAATGAATAATGCCTAGTCAAAATATAACTAGATAATTACTTAATTTGCATTTATTAAGGAAATATAATAATGGGGAAGAAAGCTCTTTGGGAAATGACCTAAGAGTTACTAGTTGACTTAGATAAACACAGTTTTACTTTAACTTTGGAATACAGAAATGCAATGATACTAAAAAATCAAAACAACAGCAAAAAACCCAAGAACAATAAAGTAACAAGAACTTTATTTGACAGAAAGCAGGTACCAATTTTATACCTAGTATATGTTGAAAAATGACCAACTTCTGGTAGAGTTATTTTGTTTAGTGAGTTCAGTAAGAATATGAAGTTCAGTTCCCATGTTTTAATGTCTAGAAGCAGGAGAAGTGTATCTATTTAATTTTTGCAACTACATCTAAGTGGAGATAAAAATAAATAAATCCATGAAATGTGTTTGTTCTCATTATTCAAAAAGATTTGAACATTGCACACCTTCTTCATGATACTGCAAGTAAAAAGGTCTGAAAAATCACACTTAAATTCAATGACCCCTCTTTCATGTCTGATCTAATCAAACATATGAAGCTCTTTTGGACCATGGTGATGGCAGCAGGAGATTCTTACTAGCAGCAGAGGAGGGAGCTATAACAATGTCTGAGTTAGGCTTAGAGATGATTTAATGTTCAAATAGGTCAGAGGTGTCTAATGTTTTCTGACAATAAAGGGGACAAGAGAAAATATTAAAGTTGAAGAGAATTAGAAATTAGAAAAATACAGAGATAAAATGTAATAGCTTGCAAAACAGATGGCAGTCTTTACAGCTTTCCTATTGAGAATCAATATTTTCCCACTCTTTGAATCAAGACTGGCTTTGGTACTTGTTTTGATCAATAGATACAGCATAAATGACTGTTCTATTTCAGAGCATACAATTGCAAAGAACTTGCAGATTTTTGCTTTCACGCCTTATAATTCTACCGATAGGTGACCTGGTCCCAAGTGGGACCAATTGCCTCCATCACTTCAATAGAATATTTGCTATTGCCAAGCATGTGAAAGTGACTATATGGACAGGCCAGACACCAATTAAACTTTCAACTTTCTTCAGATAAACCCAGTCCAGCACAGATCAGAAAAAGAAAATATCAGAATTATTATCTAACTAATATTTTAAGACATGAAAAAATCATGAATAAAGAGAAAATATGAACAGTCCAATAACAAGTAAGCAAATTGAATCATCAATTAAAAATCTCTCAACGAAGAAATACCCAGGACAAAATGGTTTCTAGGTGAACTCTACTAAACACTTAAAGAATTAATGCCGAGCCTCCTTAGGCTCTTCCAAAAATTTGAAGAAGGAGGAATATTCCTATACTCATTTTATGAGGCCAGCATTACCCTGATACCAAAGCCAGAAAAAACACAAGAAAAGAAAATATCCCTGATGGATATAGATGCAAATATTTAAAAGACTCAGCAGACTGAATTGAATGGCACATTAATAGAATCAAGGGCTTCTCTGGTGACTGAGACGGTAAAGAATCTGTCTGCAATGCAGGAGACCCAGGTTCAGTTTCTGGGTCAGAAAGAGCCTCTGGAAAAGGGAATGGCTACCCACTCCAGTATTCTTTCCTGGAGAATTTCAGAGACAGAGGAGCCTGGTCCATGCAGTGACAAAGAGTTGAACATGACTGAGTGACTAACACTTCAGTTCAGTTCAGTCCAGTTACTCAGTCATGTCTGACTCTTTGCAACCCCATGAACTGCAGCACACCAGGCCTCCCTGTCCATAACCAACAGCTGGTGTTTACTCAAACCCATGTCCATTGATTCGGTGATACCATCCAACTATCTCATCCTCCGTCATCCCCTTCTTCTCCCACCCTCAATCTTTCCCAGCATCAGGGTCTTTTCAAATGAGTCAGTTCTTCGCATTAGGTGGCCAAAGTATTGGAGTTTCAGCTTCAACATCAGTCCTTCCAATGAATATTCAGGACTGATTTCCTTTAGGATGGACTGGTTGGGTCTCCTTGCAGTCCAAGGGACTCTTAAGAGTCTTCTCCAACACCACAGTTCAAAAGCATCAATTCTTCGGCACTCAGCTTTCTTTAGAGTCCAACTTTCACATCCCTACATGACTACTGGAAAAATCATAGCTTTGACTAAATGGACCTTTGTTGGCAACATAATGTCTCTGCTTTTTAATATGCTGTCTAGGTTGGTCACTTTCACTTAATAGAATCATACACTATGACCAAGTAGGACTGATCTCTGGGATCTAAGTATGATTCAACATACACCAATAAATAAATATGATATACTACATTAAGAGAATGACAGAAAGAAAGTGATATGATCATCTCAATAGATACAGAAAAAGCAGTTGACAACATTCAAACCCTTTTGTGGTAACATACTCAACAAATTGCGTATAGAGGATACCACAACATGATTAAGGACATATATGTCAAGCTCGCAGCTAACATCATACTCAGTGGTGAATGTTTGACAGTTTCTCATCTAAGATCAGGAACAAAACAAAGGTGCCCACTCTCATCACTCTAATATAATATGATATATATATATATCTCCTATCTCTTTGTGGTTTTCATTTGTATTTCCTAATGAATAATGGGGCTCCCCAGGTGGCAGAGTGAAAAAGAATCTGCCTGCCAATGCAGGAGATGCAAGAGACATGGGTTCAATCCGAGTTGGGAAGATCACCTGGAGTAGAAAATGGCAACCCACTCCAGGATTCTTGCCTGTAAAATTTCATGGACAGAGGAGCCTGGCAGGCTACAGAGTCAGACATGACTGAGTGACTGAGTGCATACACACACACACACACACACACACATTATTATAATAATATTACATATAGCAATATGGGCTTCCCTGGTGGGTCAGACAGTAGAGAATCTGCCTTCGATATGGGAGACCTGTGTTCAGTACCTGGGTTGGGGTGATCTCCTGCAGAATGGAAAGGCTCCCCACTCCAGTATTCTTGCCTGGAGAATTCCTTGGACACAGGGCCCTGGCAGGCTAGTCCCTGGGGTCACAAAGAGTTGGACATGACTGAGCAACTTACACTTTCATTTTTGTAGTAATACACCATATATTATATATTCATTTTAAATCATACAATATTTTCTTAATGTGTAATGTAGACAGTATAAAATAAGTAATATAAACAACTTGATATTAATATAATAGTATAAATATATTTTTGGCATATACATTTATATATGTGCAGATATGCATATACACATGCACACAAATATACATGCATACATGTTTACATTTTCTAATTCAGACTGGAAAGAAGAGAAAAGCAAAGAAAACTTTATCCATTAGTCTATTGTGAGTATTCATAACAAGTTTTTTAATCCCTGATAGCTCAGTTGGTAAAGAAAAGTGAAAGTGAAAGTGAAGTCGCTCAGTCGTGTCCGACTCTTTGCGACCCCGTGGACTGTAGCCTACCAGCTCCTCCGTCCATTGGATTCTCCAGGCAAGAATACTGGAGTGGGTTGCCATTCGTGGACTGTAGCCTACCAGCTCCTCCGTCCATTGGATTCTCCAGGCAAGAATACTGGAGTGGGTTGCCATTTCCTTCTCCAGGGGGTCTTCCCGACCCAGGGATCGAACCCGGGTCTCCTGCAGTGTAGGCAGACGCTTTACCATCTTAGACACCAGGGAAGCCCAGCTGGTAAAGCATCTGCCTGCAATGTGGGAGACCTGGGTTCGATCCCTGGATTGGGAAGATCCCCTGAGAGAAGGGAAAGGCTACTCATTGCAGGGTTTTGGTCTGGAGAATTCCATGGACCACATAGTCCATGGGGTCGCAAAGAGTCAGACATGACTGAGTGACTTTCACTTTCACTTTCAATCTTAGCTGTACAATAAACTAACACATTTAAATAAACATGTGAGTATGAATTCATATCTAAAGCAATTTAGAATATCTCCTCTCAAAAGTTCAGTTAGGAAAGAATTGCTTAGCAAAATATTAGTGTTTCTTTTACAGTTAATATGCAGTAATGCATAATAATTGCTTCAGGCAAAATGCAATGATGTGAACAACATTGGTGCGTTCTTTATGAAAAAATAGCGTAAATGAGAGAATTTTATTCGTTCACAGATTCTTTCATCAAAATGTTTTCTGTGCCTCATGTGATTTTAAGTATCATATGAGAAGTCCTGCTCTGAAAGAGTTTTGATATAATCGGTCAGGGACACATGTCTCTGTAATATGAGAATAAGTGTGATAAGAATAAAAGCACAAAGAAATAGTATTTTTTTTAATCTGGGCTTGATGTCAAAACATATTTCATAGAGGAAATGACACTCAGTTTATGTGTAAAATGCATTACTTTTTATATCAATAAGTTAAGAGAGGACTTGCACAACAGAGGAAGCAGTATTGCAAGCTCTTGCTTCCACAGGAAACCTTTAAATATAATATTTTTAGGGAGTGTCTTAAATCATCTGTGCAAATTTTCCCATTTGCTATTTAAAATGTTATTTAAAATGCAGATTGGTAAATATACAAAGTAAAAAATTCTGACTTGAAATGGTTGCATGAGGATAAGCTAGAAAAGCTCTGTATATTAATTCTGAGAAAGAAACAGTAAGAGCAAAGAAAAGGGAATGAATCCCTGGACATCTGCAAGTACAGATGAGAGTTAGGGTACAGTAGATCTGAGATATAATCACAATTCTATTACACCTCACTAAAATACATAAACAATTTTTAAAAAATGGAACACAGATACATAAACACAAAAATATTCCAATAATCCAACTGAACAAAGTAAACTTTTAAGTATCTTCTTGTTTTAGCGCTGGTTTTTTAAAAAAAAATTCTGTATAAAACTGAAAAATAGGACTCAAACCAGTGCTATATAGGCAAAAATCTGAAAATTTTAATGGTTTAAAACATAATCTTTTTCTCTGGCGATTAGATGTTAAATCTCCTAAAATTTAAGTTAAATGCAAACTTGCTGTTTGCCAAACAATAGAGACATAAGGAGAGGAAAATATTTGTGACTCACGGGGAAAATAATTACAGTTATAACCCACATGCCTGCAGTTGTGATAATAAAACCTGGCTTTAAAAATGTTTAGCTCTAAAATCCTAACGGGTACCAAAGGAAGGTTCAAACATCTTTCTATTATTTTCTTATTTGCATACATTGATGAGGCATTATGTGTCTGTCAGATTCTGTATATTTCTTTTCTTTACGAGGCTGTATATAATTATGTTTGTGTATATGCATGTATTTGATTGTATTTGCATTTGTGAATCTAGCTCTTTCTTTTCATTCATTTTTTACTATTACAATCATAACTTTTTCTCCTCCCACTTTGTCCTATTTTTCTTTCTGCTTTAATAGCTTTCTAAACCATATTATTTCCACATAATTAGTCATAATCTTCAATTGAAATAAACCTTTAATTTTTCTCTACTTGATAAAAAAAGATATTTGTTGATTCTGTTATTAAAGAATAAGTGAGCCATATGTTTATATATATCTCTCTGAAATGTATTTGTATTTTATAAACATGGATATTTACATTTTAATGTTCACTGTCCTCCAATATAAAATAAAAACTACAACATGGTAAAATAAATATGTCTTACAAAGAACTGGCAAAATCATAACATTAAATTATAAAACATCCTAAAAAATCACCATTTATTAATAAAAGCTCAATACTGAATGTCAATAGTACAGACACGTTTATTTTACCATATTTGTTGAAATAGAATTAACATACAAAAGAGTTGATATATTTTGTGTTCATTTTGATCATATAAGTATATACTTGCAAAACTATAACTACAATGATGACAATCAGCATAACTACCATGCTCAGATATTTTCTAGTATCCTCTTTTAATCTTTCCCATTTGTACCCTTAGAATTTTGAAAATTGATATAATTAGGAACTTACAGCATGTACTGTTTTTTGCCCAGCTTCTTGTATCCAATATAATTATTTTGAAATTGACCCGTATTGTATCCTGTATTAGTATTGTATTCCTAATCCTGAGAGTGGCCAAGATGGTGAAGTAGACAAACCCACCCTAAGCTCCCCTTCTCTCATAAGCATATTAAAATCACAGCTATCTGCAGAACAACCACTGGTGAAAAAGACTGGAACTTACCAGAAAAGATCCTCTACAAATAAAGACATAAAGAAGGAACCACAACAACATGTGTAGGAGGGGCAGATAGATGAAATCAAATTCCATACCCTCTAGCTGGGCAACACACAAACTGGAGAATAATTACATTACAGAGGTTCTCAGACAGGACTGAGAATTCTAAGCCCCATATCAGGCCCCCTGGCCCAGGAGTCCAGCACTGGGAAGAGGAACGCCCAGAGCATTTGGCTTTGCAGGCCAGTGGAGTTTGATTTCGGGAGCTCCATGGGATTGCAGGAGCTCCACAGAGTTGCAGGAAATAGAGACTTGACTATTAAAGGGCTCATACAAAATCTCATGTGCACAGGGACCAATGGCAAAAGTGGTAATTTGATGGAAGCCTGGACTACCTGCTGAGGTCTTGGAGAGTCTCCTGAGGAAGTGGGGACAACTGTGGCTCACCCTGGGGACAAAGACACTGGTGTTAGACATATGAGGGAGCTCTCCAGGAAGCTGACATCTTGGCACAAAGACTTAGCCCCACCTAACAGCCAGTAGGCACCAGTGCTAGGAGTTTGTTATGTTAGATGCTTAGTCATGCCGCCTCTTTGTGACCCCATGGACTGTAGCCCACAAGGCTCCTCTGCCCATGGGATTCTCCAGGCAAGAACACTGGAGTGGGTTGCTGTTCCCTTCTCCAAGGGGTCTTTCTGACCCAAGGATTGAACTTGGGTCTCCTGAATTGTGGGCAAATTCTTTACCATCTGAGCCACTAGGGATTTCAGTGCTAGGAGGCCTCAGGCTAAACAACAAACTGGGCAGGGACAAAGAGTTGGACATGACTTAGTGACTGAACAACAACAAGAGCCCCACCCATCAGCTGAAAGGCTGCCTAAAGATTTCCTGAAACCACAGCACGTCTATACATTACCCTAGACATGGAGCTACTGACCAGAGAGCCAAGAGCAGTGGGTAGGCATTGGCCCCTCCCATCAGATAGCCAGCACAAGCCTCTAGACCAGCTTCACCCATGGGGGTCAGACACAAGAAGGAAGAAAACTATGGTCCTTCGACCTGAAGACCAAGTTCACAAATGCAGGCCAGACACTACCCTGGGACCAGCTGGCAGGTGGTCCTTAGATGATGAGAGGGGAATGCACTGAAGGGTCACTTAGGATATCTTCTAGAGAGGATATCACTTCTACAAGGTCAAGGTAGGTAACTTATCTACCGCATACATAAAAATGTAAATAGAAATTTGGAATAAATGAGGTGACATAGGAATGTTTCACATGAAGGAACAAGATAAAACCTGAGAAGAAGAATTAAGTGATGTGGGGATAGGCAATCTACCCAAGAAATAGTTTAGAGTAATGATCATAAAGATAAACTGAGAATTCAGGAGGAAAATGGATACAAGGCCTGAGAAATTAGAAATTTTTAACAAATACTTAGAAAATAACAAGAACAAACAGAATTCAAGAATACAATAATTTGAATTTGATGAAAAATACACTAGAATGAATCGATAGTAGACTAAATGAGATAAAATAACAGATCAGTGTGCTGGAAGACAGAGTAGTGGAAATAATTGCCACTGAACAGAAAGGAAAAAGGATAAGAAAAAATTGGGAACAGTTTAAGAGATCTCTGGGACAACATTGAACACACTAATGTTCATATTATAAGGGTCACAGAAAGAGAAGACATAGGGAAAGGGCTTAATAACATATCTGAAAAGATAATATTTGAAAACTTCCCTAAGCTGGGAAAGGAAACAGTCACCTAAGCCCAGAAAGCACAGAATCCCACTCAGGATTAACCCACAGAGGGATACACTGAGACACACTGCAATCAGAATGACAGAGATTACAGAGAAGAGCAAGAGCAACAAGGGAAAATCACAAAAACAGAGCTACCATAGGATCCCACATGGCAGAAAGTGAAGAAGAACTAAAGAGCCTCTTGATGAAAGTGAGAGAGGAGAGTGAAAAAGTTGGCTTAAAGCTCAACATTCAGAAAACTAAGATCATGGCATCCGGTCCCATCACTTCATGGCAAATAGATGGGGAAACAGTGGAAACAGTGTCAGACTTTATTTTGGGGGGCTTCAAAATCACTGCAGATGGTGATTGCAGCCGAGAAAGTAAAAGACACTTACTCCTTGGAAGGAAAGTTATGACCAACCTAGATAGCATATTAAAAAGCAGAGACATTACTTTGCCAGCAAAGGTCTGTCTAGTCAAGGCTATGGTTTTTCCAGTAGTTATGTATGGATGTGAGAGTTGGACTGTGAAGAAAGCTGAGCACCGAAGAATTGATGCTTTTGTACTGTGGTGTTGGAGAAGACTCTTGAGAGTCCCTTGGACTGCAAGGAGATGCAACCAGTCCATCCTAAAGGAGATCAGTCCTGGGTGTTCATTGGAAGGATTGATATTGAAGCTGAAACTCCAATATTTTGGCCACCTTATGTGAAGAGTTGACTCATTGGAAAAGACCCTGATGCTGGAAAGGATTGGGGGCAGGAGGAGAAGGGGACGACAGAGGATGAGATGGCTGGATGGCATCACCGACTTGATGGACATGAGTCTGGGTAAACTCTGGGAGTTGGTGATGAACAGGGAGGCCTGGCATGCTGCAATTCATGGGGTCGCAGAGTCAGACACGATTGAGTGACTGAACTGAACTGAACTGATGATCCAACAATCATACTCTAGGTCATTTGGAGAAAACAATAATTAAAAAAGATACATGCATCCCAATGTTCATAGTAGCACTATTTACAATGGCTGAGACACAAAAGCAACTTAAATATTTATCAATAGATGAGTAGGAAAGATTGAAATGGGAAGAGAAGGGGATGACAGAGGATGAGATGGTTCAATGGCATCGCCAACTCGATGGACATGAGTTTGAGTATGCTCTGAGCATTGGTGATGGACAGGGAAGCCTGGTATGCTGCAGTCCATGGGGTTGCAAGGAGTTGGACATGAATGAACAACTGAACTGAACTGAACTGATTGGAAAAGAAGAGGTGATAATGGATAAATAATGATGTCATACCGTGATATCATTTAAATCTGGAATCAAAAAAAATGCATAAATGAGTTTATTTATAAAATAAAAATAAGCTCATAGACATTGAAAACAAACTTATGGTTACCAAAGGGGAAAGGGTGGGGAGGGATGAATTAGAAGGCTTTATGGATTAACATATACACACTACCATATATAAAATAGATACCCAACAAGGATCTACTGTATTTAGCATAGGGAACTCTACTCAGTAATCTGTAATGACCTATTTGGAGAAAGAATCTTAAAAAAAAAAAAAGGTGGCTATATGTATACGTATAACTGATTCACTTGTTGTACATCTGAAACTAACACAACATTGTAGATAAACTTATTCCAATTAAAAAATAAGGGGAAAGAATGAGAAAAAAAAAATATATATATATATACACATAGATATATATGTACACATTCTCCTGTCGATGGTTGTTCAGCAGAGAGTAGTAATTCTGGACTTATTACAGGAGAAAATGAGCACAAATCTTTCTACTCTGTCATCTTGTAGACAATTCTCCATCAACAGGAGAATCCTGGATCCCACCAAAAATAGATACCCCACATCCAAGAGCAAAGGAGAAGCCCCAGCAAAAAGGTAGGAGGGGAAAAATTGCATTTAGAATCAAACCGCATATACTCAAGAGACGCTCGGAGGGCTCAAACAAACCTTGCACACACCAGGACCCACAGACCCCACAGAGACTGAGCCAGAACTGTGTTAGAGGGTCTCTGGTGGAGGTACGGGTCAGCAGTGGCCTGCCACAGGGGCAAGGGCTTTGGGTACAGCAGACCTGGGAGTGGCATAAGCTCTCTTGAGGAGGTAGCATTAACCCCATCAAGGGCCATGAGAACTCCCACAGGACTAGGGAAACAGACTTGGAGGGCACAAACAAAACCTTGTGTGCCCCAGGACCAGGAGAAAGGAGCAGGGACCCCACAAGAGACTGAATCAGATTTGCCTGTGAGTGTCCAGGAGTCTCTGGTGGAGGCGTGGGTCGGTAGTGGCCTGCTGCAGGATCGGGAGCACTGAGTGTATCTAATGCCAAAAAAGATGTCCTTTTCATTACAGGGGACTGGAAAGCAAAAGTAAGAAGTCAAGAAATACCTGGAGTAAAAGACAAATTTGGCCTTGGAGTACAAAACGAAGCAGGTCAAAGACTAACAGAGTTTAACCAAGAGAACGCACTGGTCATAGCAAACACCCTCTTCCAACAACACAAGAGAAGACTACATATGGACATCACCAGATGGTCAATACTGAAATCAGACTGATTATATTCTTTGCAACCAAACATGGAGAAGCTCTACACAGTCAGCAAAAACAAGAGTGGGAGCTGACTATGACTCAGATCATGAACTCATTGCCAAATTCAGACTTAAATTGAAGAAAGTAGGGAAAACCACTAGACCGTTTAGGTATGACCTAAATCAAATCCCTTACAACTATACAGTGGAAGTGACAAACAGATTAAAGAGATTAGATCTGACAGACAGAGTGCCTGAAGCACTATGCACAGAGGTTCATGACATTGTACAGGAAGCAGTGATCAAGACCATCCCCAAGAAAAAAGAACTGTAAAATGGAAAAATGGCTGATGAGGCCTTACAAATAGCTGTTAAAAGAAAAGAAGCTACAGGCAAAGGAGAAAAGGAAAGATAGACCCATTTGAATGCAGAGTTCCAAAGAATAGCAAGGAGAGATAAGAAATCTTCCTCACTGATCAGTGCAAAAAACTAGAGGAAAACAATAGAATGGGAAAGACTAGAGACCACTTCAAGAAAATGAGAGATACCAAGGGAAATTTTCATGGAAAAATTGGCACAATAAAGGACAGAAATAGTATGGACCCAAAAGAAGCAGAAGATATTAAGAAGAGGTGGCAAGAATACACAGAAGAACTGTACAAAAAAGATCTTTATGACACAGATAATCATGATAGTGTGATTGCTCATCTAGAGCCACACAACCTAGAATGCAAAGTCAAGTGGGCCATCAGCAGCATCACTACAAACAAAGCTAGTTGGAGGTGATGGAATTCCATTTGAGCTATTTCAATTCCTAAAAGATGATGCTGTGAAAGTGCTGCACTCAATATGCCAGCAAATTTGGAAAATTCAGCAGTGGCCACAGGACTGGAAAAGGTCAGTTTTCGTTCCAATCCCAAAGAAAGGCAATGAAAAAAGAATGTTCAAACTACTACACAATTGCACTCATTTCACACACTAGTAAATTAATGCTCAAAATTCTCCAAGCCAGGCTTTAACAATACGTGAACCATGAACTTCCAGATGTTTACGCTGGATTTAGAAAAGGCAAAGGAATCAGATATCAAATTGCCAACATCCGTTGGATCATCAAAAAAGCAAGCAAGTTTCAGAAAAACATCTACTTTTGCTTTATTGACTACACCTAAGCCTTTAACTGTGTGGAGCACAACAAACTGTGGAAAATTCTTAAAGAGTTGGGAATACCAGACCTCCTTATCTGCCTCCTGAGAAATCTGTATGCAGGTCAAAAAGCAAGTTAGAACTGGATATGAAACAATGGATTGTTTCCAAATTGGGAAAGGAGTACGTCAAGGCTGTATATTGTCACCCTGCTTATTTAACTTATATGCAAAGTATATCATGAGAAATGCTGGACTGGATGAAGCACAAGCTGGAATCAAGATTGCCAGGAGAAATATCAATCACCTCAGATATGCAGATGACACCACCCTTATGGAAGAAAGGAAAGAACTAAAGAGCCTCTTGATGAAAGTGGAAGAGGAGAGTGAAAAAGTCGGCTTAAAACTGAACATTCAGAAAACTAAGATCATGACATCTTGTCCCATCACTTCATGGCAAATAATCAAGGATACAATGGAAACAGTGAGAAATCTTATTGTGTGGGGTTCCAAAATCACTGCAGATGGTGACTGCAGCTATGAAATTAAAAGACACTTGCTCCTTGGAAGAAAAGCTATGACCAACCTAGATAGCATATTAAAAAGCAGAGACATTATTTTGCCAACAAATGTCCATCTAGTCAAAGCTATGGTTTTTCCAGTAGTCATGTATGGATGTGAGAGCTGGACTATAAAGAAAGCTGAGCGCCGAAAATTTGATGCTTTTGAACTGTGGTGTTGGAGAAGACTCTTGAGAGTCCCTTGACTGCAAAGAGATCCAACTAGTCCATCCTAAAGGAAATCGGTCCTGAATATTCATTGGAAGGACTGATGCTGAAGCTGAAACTCCAATACTTTGACCACATAATGCAAAGAACTGACTCATTTGAAAAGACCCCGATGCTGAGAAAGACTGAAAGTGGGAGGAGAAGGGGACGACAAATGATGAGGTAGTTGGATGGCATCACCAATGCGATGGACATGAGTTTGAGTAGGCTCCCAGAGTTGATGGACAGGGAAACCTGGTCCACTACAGTCGATGGGGTTGCAAAGAGTCGGACATGACTGAGCGACTGAACTGAATTGAAACTATGAAATACACATTATTAAGTCAAAAAGTTAACTTATGTTGAATTAAAAGACTACATAGTCTAGGAAAAGACAAGTTTTCATATGTTAGACATAGATATTAACAGAAGGGAATTAACATTATTATCTGGTTAGAGGAAGATGCAAAAGGTGCTTAAATATCTCTTAGTATGAGTTTTTTTTTTTTTAATTGTTTCTAATTGCCTCAACAAAGCATTAAATTTGTAGAGAAGAATTACTTCACTTCAAGGAAACAAGTAAAGCCATTAAGCAGATTAATGAATACTAACCCCTTTTCTTTTTGTTTATTATTACATATTCCTCTCTTATTCTATTGGTTCTACATTTTATCAGTATTTTCTTCTTATAATACCCACGTTTGTCTCAATGGAGTTAACATTTACAACATATTTGTACAAAAAATGCCTTGTTTTCTTTTCCTGTCCAAGTGACTGGCTCACTAACAAAATATATTTTACTTTTTTTTCTTTATTCAAGATTTTCATGATACAGCATTTGCGAATTTACTGTTCTGCTAACAGGATTATTAGTGTAAAATATTACTTATATCTTTTAAATTAATTTTATAATACTTCTTAAATTTAGGTCTTTTAAGAATTTATATCTCTGAAGAGTCACTTATTTGAAATGTTGCTTATTTTAGAAACTGGTTATATAGTTAGAAATGGTAATAGAAGGCATAGATGGTAGATATGAAAAGAAGTGTACATATTTAAGAGAGAAGAAAACAAATTAGTAGAGCCTGATAATTGGTTGGAAGTGAATGGGAAAATACAGAGTTACAATTTAAAGATGTTAATGTTTGCTGTGATATACCTCAGTATGAAAATGAAAATGTAAGTCGTTCAGTCATGTCCAACTCTGTGATACCATGGACTGTAGCCTGACAGACTCCTTTGTCTATGGAATTCCCCTGTCAAGAATATTGGAATGAGCTGCCATTCCCTTCTGCAGGTTATCTTCCCAACCCAGGGACTGAACCCAGGTTCCCTGAATTGCAGGCAGATTCTTTACTGTCTGAGCCATCAGGGAAGCCCTAACAAATCAGGATAAGAAAAACAAAGAGAAAAACAGATTTATGAGGAAATTGATAATATGGGGTGTGAACATGTTCAATTTGAGATACCTGGGAAACATTTCTGTGACCATTTGAACTTGTGCCATGGACTGCATTTTGTAAGAGAGCTGACTCTACAGCATTGACTTTATCATCATACAGTTGTATAGCTAAATAACTGGATGGGATCATCCAAGGAAGCTGAGTTAGAAAAAGACATAAAGAAATGGTGCACAAAATCTCTAGGACACAAATACATCATTGATGAGCAGAGAGTAAGGCTTTTTTTAAAGCGAAGCTGGGAGACCTCCATGGAAGGTCTTGAGTGAGGGGCATGTAGCATATTTGAAAAATGGAAAGAATTTCACTATGGCTAAAGGTGAAATTCAAAATTCTTATCTAAAATAGAAAACTGAACTCCAATGACTTATGGTTTCTAACCTAAGAGAAACTGATTTAGCCTGAACACCTTGGGTTAATGAGTTATTTTGTAGAAAGGAGAATATTGGACTGAAAAATTAGTATCCATAAATCCCAGGTAGAGGAAACTAAAATGCTATTGCTTTATTCTGTACAATAATGACATTAATGACTTAAAGAAGTTACTTGGAAAATTGGCATGTAAGATACTGAAATATATTAAAATTGTGACTTAAGTACTTAAAAAAAAAAAGTTTAATTCCAGGGAGAGTTTCATTATGTTCTATCACTGTTTTGAATTTTGTGTTTTTATTTTGTTTGTTTGTTTGTTTCCTTTGCTTTATATCCAGGGTTTTTAGTTCAAGATATATAATATAGACATCATAGTGTATAGTTACTTTTTACTGTGTTTCATAATTATCTATGTTGTATTGAATTAAAAAACACTGGAGACATATATATAGATTATGGAGAAGGCAATGGCACCCCACTCCAGTACGCTTGCCTGGAAAATCCCATGGATGGAGGAGCCCGGTGGGCTGCAGTCTATGGGGTCGCTAGGAGTCGGACAGGACTGAGCGACTTCACGTTCACTTTTCCCTTTCATGCATTGGAGAAGAAAATGGCAACCCACTCCAGTGTTCTTGCCTGGAGAATCCCAGGGACAGGCGAGCCTGGTGGGCTGCCTTCTATGGGGTCGCAGAGAGCTGGACACAACTGAAGCAACTTAGCAGCAGCAGCAGCATATAGATGACATCACTTTTAAAAAAATCAACTCATTCTTTCCTAAATTCTGATATTGAGTACTGCTGAAAAATCCACATTTTTTGGCTGTTACATTTTATTTTTTCCTTCTACTCTATCTTACACATGTAATTTATTTTATCTCTCAATAGTTTAAATGTGGTTTAACTTTTTAAATTAATGTTTCAGAAAATGAAAAGCAGGGAATAAATTAAGAGAGGTCAGATCTTTGAATTAAATAAAATTAACTCTTGGGGAAAAATCATAAATCTTTCATGGTGGCTGAATACAGAGTGCTTAACTCTGTATTAATTTGTAGATGTAATTGAAAATAATGAACACTACTTTCTCCAGACCTGGATATTCATTTTTGAGAGAAAGTAAGACTTTTCCTTAATTTAAACACGGATCTCAAAATTTCCCACAGTTTTGTGTATTTTTGTGTGTATGCGTGTGTGGAAAAAAAAATTTTATGTGCTTTGTTACAACTTTTAGGTTACATTTAGAATAAATTATCTAAAACAAAGCAGTCCAATATGCAGTGGACCTGAGGAAGAGATAGTGACTAGGTACCCAAAAGTCTTCAATACTTATCATCTCTTCTTTTCCTTTCTTTATTTACCATTATATGTTCTTTCATAGTGCAGTTTTTTTTTCCCCTTCTGAATTAATATAAGCAAGAAGAAAGATCTTAGAGATTGACATATTTTTCCACTTTAAATTTCTAGTAATGAGAAAATGTGAACATCTTCATTTGGATATGCTAAACACCTCATGTATGCTAAGTCACTTCAAACTGCAAGGCTTCTCTGTCCATGCGATTCTCCAGGCAAGAATACTGAAGTGGGTTGCCATGCCCTCCAGGAGATTGCCCAAACCCAGGGATTGAACCCAAATCTCTTACATCTCCTGCATTGGCAGGTAGGTTCTTTAACCATTAGTACCACCTGGGAAGCCCTCTGGTTCCCTCAAATAAGTCAGGGACCAGTGACACACTGTGTAAACCCAGCTATTGGATAACCTAGATATGTACCCCAGAGAGACAGTCCTCAGAGTTAGAAGAATCCTTTTGAGTTGAGCAGGTGCCACCAAAGTTGACTAATATTCATGCAACAACGGGATCATCAGGTAACGATTCTCTACCCTGCCTCATCTGAATTGGTTCAGCTCTTTACCCTAGAAATTAAAATAATGCTTTCTTATAACTCACTGATTTATACACACTTCTCTCCTCTTATAATGTTCTCCTACAATTCCTTAAACCTCATTTCATCAGTTGCTTCTCTGTCATTCCCTGATCCCTAACAGTCTAAGGCAGGTGTTGCTGCTGTCTCAACATCTCACATCCAGCCTATTCTGGTGTAATGCTTTGTGTTTCTCTTTAGCATGGCATACAGTTTATATCATAAATTATTGATATTTCTTTCTTTATTCATCATCCTCGATGCTTCATAAAACAAGTCCTATTTCATTTTTCTAATTTTGCATAAAAAGACTGCAGAGTAAATATTAAACAGATGAATAAATACACTGAGTTATATTTTTACACAAAATTAAATTTGTTGGGGCAAAAATTCACCAACACTTAGCATACACTACTTTCTCAAATAAAAGAAAATAAAATGGATTTGTTAAAAAAGAAGCTAAAATGATTACAGTAAATGTGCAAATATGTTGTGACTTACCAGATTAAATCATCATTCCTATATTATTCCTAGATTGATTTGAAAACACTTCATAAGAGATTTTTCCATCTATTCTCACACAGTTTTTTCATTCTTTTTAAAAATGATTAATAAAACATCCTTGTATATGATTTTAAGGTATAGACCAATGATTTAAGTAGGTTTTCATCAGATGCCATATATTTTCTCCTTAAAATTACTTATTAATCAACATGACGGTATTTGTAATATATAAAGAAAAATCACAGCAGAAAAAATATATATATATATACTCTACCATACTACATCGAAATATGTCAGAAATTGAACTTCTGTAATATTATTTCAACTACACATAAGAGGAAGTTTTCTATAGAAACAATAACTTCTGTTGCCTTTCTTATAATTATAATTCAGAAAAGCAGTGCTCCTGAAAGCAATGATTATTTTTGATATCATGTAAAACTTAAAACCAAGTATAATATTTTAAAATATTTAAACAAAAGTATTTAATAGTGGTTACTTCATAAACTCTATGAATTAATATTGTAAAACTTGATACCAAAATTCAATAAATATGACACAATTGGACTATCCTCTGTGTACATTTTAATTTACTCTATATAATATTTCATATCTAACATTTACCCAACTAATATAAAAGATCTTGTCTTAAAAAAATCCTTCCAGTCCTTGTATTTATTTCTTATTACCTTAAAAACAGTAAGATATAATCTTTAAAATATATTTACTATTGATTCAGTGTTTTGCTTCTTAAATATTATTTAGAAACAGCCAATACATTTAATTGATGTAGTGAAATGTGATAAAAATCTCATTTCACAATAAATGCTACTAATCAGAAAAAAATAATGTAAAAATAATGACATGGTTCTGAATTCATTTTTTTAAATATAAATAGGTTAGTCCACTCAATTTTGAAAATATCCTTTGTAGGTAGCATAAGCACTGATCCACAAGTAGTCTGATTCTTGTCCCTTTGGGCACATGACAGGCTGACACTTCCCCACCACCTGAGGTCAGGTACGGCCACATTACTTACTCTGGCAATGACTTATAAGTGTTAATAGTCCGTGGCATGTTCTGCCATAAACTTTAAGATGGATTACAACTCTCTTCAATTCCCTCATCCAAGGTGACCTTTGATGGTTCATATAGTGACTGCTTCATTTTTATGTATTTCTGGTAAGCATCATGATGAACATGTAACAAGAATGTAAACTATGTTTATTCTTGTTATCTATCTTTGTTATCAAAGGAGAAGAAAATGTGTTGCAATGTTATTCATTCCATTCATTTACATTGAAATACATTTTTATACTGAAATAAAACATTCCCACCAACTGTTGTAGCAAAGTACTTGTGTTAGGACTAATAGTTAAAATGATATATATGTGCATTCATGAAACAAAGTCCCATTTATATTTATAACACAAAGAATAATAGATGACTTCAGATACTCAGACCATATAATCAGATAAAGCTTAAAACACACAAAATATTTATTCATTGATTCACTGGTTTAAAATACATTCACTAATTTTAAATAAGCTAATATACATGATGTACTTATAACAAGATATAGCATACATTAAAAACTATGCAAATATTAACTGTTACTATATTTTTATTTGACAAATACTTGATGAGCTCAATTTAAAATTAAATAATATTGTAGGCAATAGAAATGCAGCACAAAACAAAATAGGAAAAAAAATTCTTGCCGCCTGGCAACTTCTATTCTTTTAGAACCAGACACACAATTCAGACATAAATGCCTTAGTTAAAATTATTATGAAACAAAAAGAAGCAGGTGGGAAGAATGGGGAGTCTATAGTCAAAAAATGGACATTCAGTTTTAAATAGTGTAAAAGAGATGGCTTCACTGAGAAGGCAACATTTGTACAAAATCTTAGAAAGGGGTCAAAATATGTAGGTCTTTGAGGAAGGAGCGATCTAAGCAGATGGGCTAGTAATAGTAAAGTCCATAAGGTTGGAACATACCTAGTGATACTGGGAAAGGCATAGTGCCCAGCACAATTGGCTTCTAGTGAGCAAGAGAGAAAGTAGTGGTATAAGAATCAAAGATGAAAACTTAGGCTACTGTGGGTCAGAGCCTGGAGGGAATCCTAGGTTGTTCAAAAAATGTAGATTTGATTCTCTATGAGACAGGAAGTCATGGGATGGTTGGGGCTGGGGGATGCAATTCTGTAGCCTACATTTTGAAATAAATCACTCCAATCTTCTGTTGAATGAGGTAAAGGACTAAGCCTATAGACTCACCTAGAGCCAGACATCCTGGAATGTGAAGTCAAGTGGGCCTTAGGAAGCATCACTAAGAACAAAGCTAGTGGAGGTGATGGAATTCCAGTTGAGCTATTTCAAATCCTAAAAGATGATGCTGTGAAAGTGCTGCACTCAATATGCCAGCACATTTGGAAAACTCAGCAGTGGCCACAGGACTGGAAAAGGTCAGTTTTCGTTCCAATCCCAAAGAAAGGCAATGCCAAAGAATGCTCAAACTACCGCACAATTGCACTCATCTCACATGCTGGTAAAGTAATGCTCAAAATTCTCCAAGCCAGGTTTCAGCAATACGTGAACCATGAACTCCCAGATGTTCAAGTTGGTTTTATAAAAGGCAGAGGAACCAGAGATCAAATTGCCAACATCTGTTGGATCCTCGAAAAAGCGAGAGTTCCCGAAAAACATATTTCTGTTTTATTGAATATCCCAAAGCCTTTGACTGTGTGGATCACAATAAACTGTGGAAAATTCTGAAAGAGATGGGAATACCAGACCACCTGACTTGCCTCCTGAGAAATCTTTATGCAGGCCAGGAAGCAACCTGCATAAGATGGGGAACACATGTACACCCATGGCTGATTCATGTCAATGTATGGCAAAAACCACTACAATATTGTAAAGTAATTAGCCTCCAATTAAAATAAATAAATTAATTTAAAATTAAAAAAAAATAATAAAAAAAGAAAATGTTGGCTTAAAACTCAACATTCAGAAAACTAAAATGATGGCATCAGTTCCCATTACTTCATGGCAAATAGATGGGGAGACAGTGGAAACAATGACAGACTTTATTTTGGGGGGCTTCAAAATCACTGCAGACAGTAACTGCAGCCATGAAATTAAAAGATGCTTACTCCTTGGCAGAAAGTTATGATCAACCTCTACAGCATAGTAAAAAGCAGAGACATTACTTTGCCAACAAAGGTCCATCCAGTCAAGGCTATGGTTTTTCCAGTAGTCATGTATGGATGTGAGAGTTGGACTATAAAGAAAGCTGAGCACTGAAGAATTGATGCTTTTGAACTGTGGTGTTGGAGAAGACTCTTGAGAGTCCCTTGGACTGCAAGGAGATCCAACCAGTCCTTCCTAAAGGAGATTAGTCCTGGGTGTTCATTGGAAGGACTGATGTTGAAGGTGAAACTCCAGTACTTTGCCCACCTCATGCGAAGAGCTGACTCATTTGAAAAGACCCTGATGCTGGGAAAGGTTGAAGGCAGGAGAAGAAGGGGACAACAGAGGATGAGATGGTTGGATGGCATCACCAATTCAATGGATATGAGTTTGGGTAAACTCCAGGAATTGGTGATGGACAGGGAGGCATGGTATGTTGCAGTCCATGGGGTTGCAGACACGACTGAGCAACTTAACTGAACTGAACTGAACCAAAAGGCCTAAAAGGAAGATGGAATTTTAGATTATTATTACAGTAGCCTGGGTAAGATGGTAACTATGGAGGTAGAGAGAAATGGTCAAATTTTGGTATATTTTGAAGATACATTCAATAGTAATTGTTAATGGGTTAAATGTAGAACATGAAAAAAACACAAGGAAGTAAACATAAAGTATTCATTGGCTGAGATGGGAAACACTATGAGAGGAAAAGATTTGACAAAGAAATATCAGCTTGTTCTAATTGCTCTATTTGATACCTTAATTATAGATGTGGTTTCAGTGCCTAGATGAACAGAGCACATTGTCTTGTCTAAAATGAAGGTAAGCAAGAGCAGAAACAGGAAGCTACTGTGAACAATATTCTTGATGCGACCTTCCCCTCTTTCTCCAAAGTGTCACACGCCATCCAGGACAAGGCCATATCTGCTTGATCTGATTCCTAATCATCCTCTATTTATATTGATTCCCCTTCCACTGGTATTAGATGCCACCTCCAAGAAAGGATCTTTCTTGAAGAATTCTTTTTAAATTCATCTTCCACCTGGTTATTTATCTATAGTTTACTTTTCCCCTCCTTATGATAAAACAAATCCCAGATAATTCAAACATTCAACATAGGTGACTAAAACTACAGATATTTTGAAAATAAAAGTAACAGAATATTTATATTAGCTTGAATGTGCAAAATATAACAACATATAAAGGAAAGAAGAGGTAACATTTTATACAAAGTTTTTTTGTAATCTAATTGTCTGCTAGCTCAGTAGTTCCTCTAGTACAAGGGCAGGTCTCTGCCGACTTCTGTGTTTAGTTATGAGGATCTCTAAAGGATCAAAACTGTTCTCTGTGAACTGTAGTCTTATTTCATAACTCTTTATCCCTATCTACTTGATACAGCACACCAAACAGATTGTTTGACTGCCACAACCCATTATGAGACTAATATTTATGCAACGGTTTAGAATTTCTGATTGATTCCAAGGTTCTTTCAATCCTAGAGAACGTATTCACCACACTCTCAGTCACATACCTCTAATGCCCCTCTGGGCATTTCTTCTTATGCCCAGTTTTGGAAAGCATCTTTGGAACTGTTTCATCATATTTGATTCTAATTCTTCTATCTTTAGATGCTTCACTTCATTTTAAGGGCATTTGTAAGTGAGAAGAGTCATTTAACACTATTCATTATTGTTTTTCTAAGTTTATGTTATTGAAGTAAAGTTGATTTGCAATATTATAATAGTTTAAAGAATACAACACAGTGATTCAATAGTTACAGACTAGACATCCCTATCCTAACACATTCCAAAGAAACTTCCATTTTCCAATGCTAAATATAAACAGATAAATAGGCTTCCTTGTTTATTAATTAAGGCAAACATATTTGCATGTACAATTTGCTTTTATACTGTAGAAGACATTCATAACTACCTAGCTATAATGTCTTAGTGATTCTTGTTAGTATTCTTATTCTGTACCTATCAATCTTGTTATTATGGAAGTGGCATGTGTTATCATACTGAAAACCACCCATTAACTAGCTGAGCTGGGATTTGAACTGATAACTCTCTAATGCTAGAGCATATGCACTCCAACTACAGTATGCTGTCAAAAACCAAACAAAAAGAAACAATGAAACATCAACCTATTAATGAAATTGTAAGAGCAATTCACATACACATTCACAAGAAGAAGCTACAGAAGTTCAAGAAACTTAAACAAAGGTGTAGTCTTATAGAATCCAAATGATTATCTGTGAAGATGCTCACAAAGATATTTGCTGATTATCAAACTGACTAAAACTAGCACCAAATTTTAGCAATATTGTGATGGAACATGAAATCTAATACACTGCAGAACAGAATGCGAAGCAGTATGGATGTTTTAAGACAGCTTAGTGATTTTTAATAAAAGCCTTAAAATATGTTATTTGACCAAACAGTTCTACAATGCCTATTTTAGGAGTTTGATCTGTGGAAATAATTAGAAAGATGTAGAAAGATGTAATAATGTAGAAAGATGTCTACATAGGGATGTACAGACATGCCAATAACCACTTTGCAATAATATAAGAATAGGGTGGATCAACAAAATGAAACCTAGTTGTATATATGATTTTTAAATAGGAAGCCAAAATGCTTAGTCATACACAGGTGATATGGCAACTGAGTCCCATACATATAAACATCTAATTATTTTTAAAATCTGAGCTACAGCAGCTCTCCAAGTTGCCCAGCTTGCTGTATATTCGAGCAAAATTCTGAGTTGAGAAGATAATACTGCTTTCCTTTTCGGCTGCCAAGAAAATCACCAAATTCAGGAATCTGGGCACTCATATGTCTGTATTTCATATTTTAGAAATAAATCCGTATTGGATATCACCTTGAACAAGAAAATTATCCTACATTCCAAAAGAACTTAGGAAAAATTGCCTTGTTATTTGTGAAGAGATAACATACTTCCTTGATTTTTTTTAAAACTCTTCCCTCTATTACAAATTGTTTCTAAAATAAGACAAGCCAGCATTAAGTACATTTCTTTTTCTCCTGAAGTGAATTAGAGAAATCTCCTGAAAACTATTTTTAGTAATCTTTAATTGCTTTTTCTCTTGTTTGCTGCCTGCAAGGTATCTGTGATAACTTTTTACTGAATTAGCAGTTGCATTTTTAACACTGTCACTGACACTGCTGATTAAAACCAGAAAGAACAGTCATCACTTGTTTCTTTAACTCAGAGACACTTGCCTATGATTTTAACTTATATTGGATTGGTGGTTTTAAACTGGTTTAGTTGTTGAAGACATGCTGTTTAAGCAATCCAATATTTGTAAAAAGAATATAATTTTTTACTGATAATGGTTTCTGAAAATATATTGACTAATCAAGGAGCAAAAGATAACCTAGCAAGGTAGCTAATATTACACTTCTGAAGAATAAAAATGCATTTAAATAAAAGGATAAACTTTTAAATTAAATATTGCCAGAATTCTTTTCTTGGTATCACATTTACCTAGATTTAAGTGGTGGCTTCTCTACTATCTAGCTGATCATGGGTGACTTACTTAAACATTCAAAGTTTCATTTTCTAATTTAAAATGTTCAAATAATAGGACAACCTACCTCAGGTAAAGTTTCTCTGGAACAAATTTGAAAATTCCTATGCAGAGTGTCATAAAATTCCATAAAAATTTGCAATGGCTCATATGATCCAGCAATACCACTACTGGGTGTATATCAAGACAAAACTCTAATTTAAAAAGATACATGCGCCCCTATGGTCATAGCAGCACCATTCACAACAGCCAAGACATGGAAACAGCCTAAGTGTCCCTCAGCAGATGAGTGGATAAAGGAGATGCGGTACAGTGGAATACTCTTCAGACTTAAAAGAATGAAATAATGTCATTTGCAGCAACACGAATTCAAATAGAGAGTACCAAAAGACAAATACTGTATCACTTACATGTGAAATCTAAAACACTGCAAAAATGAACCTATCTACCAAACAGAAACAGACTCATAAACATAGAGAACAGACCAGACTTGTGGCTGCCAAGGAAGAAGAGGATGGGGAGGTATGGACTGGGAGTTTGAGGTTAGTAGATGCAAACTATTACATTTAGAATGGATAAAAACAAGGTTCAACTCTATAGCACAGGGAACTATATCCAATCTCCTAGGATGAACCATAATGGAAAAGAATACAAAAAAAATATGTATGTGTATAACTGAGTCACCTTTCTATACAACAGAAATTAACACAACATTGTTAAGCAACTATACCTCAATAAAAAAAAAAATTGCAATGGCTCAACACAGTAGCTGACATCATAGCTAATGATGATGATGAAGATCAGTGATCAGTGATGATCATGAAGACTGGAAGGGGAAGAAGAAATATCAAGGGTTTACAGAGGTATAAAAATCATAGTCTTCACTGAAAAGTATACACAAACATCCTAGAAAAAGGTCTTTTATAACAAATTTCCTCTGCTAGAGATTCTTTATGCACATATTTTTAAACACATAATTTATTATGTGCAAAAATATTACATACTAATTGGTGGAATAGGAAAGAAATCAGATAATTTTAAGGAAATTTCAAAAGAGTGCACATAAAATTAATTATTAAAACTAAATTTTATTGTAATATACTTCATATACAATAAAGTTCATCTTTTGTAAGCAGTAATTCAATGTTTTCTAGTCCCAAAAGAGTCAGACATGACTGAGCGACTAAACAACAACAAAAAGTATGTTCACAGGGTTATACATTCATCACCAATGTCTAAATCTGAGACATATTGCTTAACACAGGAAAAATAGGTATGAACCATTAAAAAGCCCTACTCATTTTAATATTGAATAATATTAAATAATATTAATAATATGAATAATATTCCATTGAATGTAGCTATACCACATATTGTTTATCCATTCATTACTTGATGGACATATGCCTTGTGTCTATAACTTGGCTATTATAAATAATGCTTCTATAAACATCTATGTACATGCTTTTCTGTTGATATATATTTTCATTTATCTTGGGTGTATACCTAGGATTAGAATTACTTGTTTGTGGAGCAACTGTTACATTGTAAGACATACTATTAAATCTAATTCAAATATCTAACCCCATATCTACTAATATTTTCTGAATTAAATAATTTACCTAATAAATAAAAAAAATATTGATAGTATAGAATATAAACTACCACAGTAACAAGAATTAAAACTGCTGTAATAAATGGGAAAATACCTGTGTTCTTGAGGAGCTTGAAGTCCTAGTGTAGAAAGGCACATAATGAGGAGAAAAGGTCCTTCAATAAAATCATTTCTCTTTCTATAAAGAAGAAATATTTCCTGTTCTAAAAATGCCTTCAGATATCTAAAAAAAAATGCATGTTAATTCAGAGGACTTTTCCTCATATTGAAGAATAAAATGGATATACATTCATGATTCATATAACACTAAAAGTTACTGTCATCATCATCACAATGCAATTTGTCATATGTTAGTCATAAAATTCAAGTTGTTCCTAAACCTTTCCCACTGTAAACAAGGCTGAGATAAATATGGCAGAACTAAGTCTTCTCTGCATGTGTTTAAATACTTCCACAGGATAGCTTTCCAGAAGTAGACTTGCTGGGTCAAAGGGTGGCATTTGGAATGTTTTAATTTAAGCACAAACATCTGTTTTAAATATACTTTTAACTTGTCCTTCACTTCTTTTTGTCTCTTTTTTAGTATCAAGTTCAGTTCAGTTCAGTTCAGTCACTCAGTCGTGTCTGACTCTTTGCGACCCCATGAATCGCAGCACACCAGGCCTCCCTGTCCATCACCAACTCCCGGAGTCCACCCAAACCCATGTCCATCGAGTCGGTGATGCCATCCAGCCATCTCATCCTCTATCATCCCCTTCTCCTCCTGCCCCCAATCCTTCACAGCATTAGGGTCTTTTCCAATGAGTCAACTCTTCTCACGAGGTGGCCAAAGTATTGGAGTTTCAGCTTAAACATAAGTCCCTCCAATGAACACCCAGGACTGATCTCCTTTAGGATGGACTGGTTGGATCTCCTTGCAGTCCAAGGGACTCTCAAGAGTCTTCTCCAACACCACAGTTCAAAAGCATCAATTCTTCGGCACTCAGCTTTCTTCACCATCCAACTCTCACATCCATACATGACCACTGGAAAAACCACAGCCTTGACTAGACAGACCTTTGTTGGCAAAGTAATGTCTCTGCTTTTAAATATGCTATCTAGGTTGGTCATAACTTTTCAAATAATGCAAAAGAAGTGTAGAATTTCATGACACATATTGGAGAAACAAAGTTAAAGATGCTATGGAACATCAAACCCCTCATATAAGTGTTTCATATGGCCTCAAACTCAAGAACATTCTACATGTAGTCTCTCTATTCTTTTTCTTTCCCAGGGTGGAAGTCATCTGTTCCCAGAGGCTTCTTGATTTATCAGTTTTCTTCACCCAATTCTGAAAGATACTTAAGGATTCTGTTACTGACTGATCAGTTAAATTTTTCTTTAATCTTAGGAGTGGGGTGTTGATGATCATAATTATTACTGGTAGCTCTGGGAACACTATTATCTATGGTTCATACAAGGCCCTTCTCTCATTTATCTCTCTGCATTTTATTTTACCTATCTTCTCTGTTCTCATCTATTACCTCATTAACTCTTACCATAGGTACTTATTCTAATGAGTTTAAAGTTCATCTTTTTGCTATATTTTCTCTTGACATTGTTTATTGCTTTTTTGTATATATGTATTCTTCAATTCAGTTCAGTTCAGTCGCTCAGTCATTTCCAACTCTGAGACCCCAATGACTACAGCATGCCTGGCTTCCCTGTCCATCACCAACTCCCAAAGTTTGCTCAAACCCATGTCCATCAAGTCAGTGATGCCATCCAACTATCTCATCCTCTGTCGTCCCCTTCTCCTCCTGCCTTCAATCTTTCCCAGCATCAGGGTCTTTTCCAATGGGTCAGTTCTTCACATCAGGTGGCCAAAGTATTGGAGCTTCAGCTTCAGTATCAGTCCTTCCAAATGGATATTCAGTACTGATTTCCTTTAGGATTGGCTGGTTGGATCTCCTTGCAGTCCAAGGGACTCAAGAGTCTTCTCTAACAGCCCAGTTCAAAAGCATCAATTCTTCAGTGCTCAGCTTTCTTTATGGTCCAACTCTCACATCCATACATGACCACTGGAAAAATCACAGCTTTGATTAGATGGACCTTTGTTGGCAAAGTAGTGTCTTTGCTTTTTAATATGCTGTCTAGTTTTGTCATAGCTTTTCTTCCAAGGAGCAAGTATCTTTTAATTTCATGGCTGCAGTCACCATCTGTGGTGATTTTGGAGCCCACGAAAATAAAGTCCATCACTGTTTACACTGTACTCCCATCTATTTTCCATTAAGTGATGGGACCGGATGCCATGATTTTAGTTTTCTGAATGTTGAGTTTTAAGCCAGCCTTTTCATGCTCCTTTTTCACTTTCTTAAGAGGCTCTTTAGTTCCTCTTCACTTTTCTGTTACTTATTTTACTGTGTTTCTTACTTTCTTTTCAATAGTTATTATAATTTCCAAAGAATTCATGTTGCTATTGTACATTTAAACCATTGCTTCTAATTACTGCATGGCATTAACACAGATAACATCCATCTACACCTCTCTCATGATAGATAGACACACTACTCTTCACCAACACAATAGTATACACATACAATAGTGATGGCAACATATTAGTATGAACATCCTTAGATATTTCACCCTCCAGATTAGTGTGCATATTTCTCTGGGTTATATAGCTAAGTATAGACTATCTGAATTTTGTTTTATACAGATATGCAATTTACTTAAGTAGTGCCAGATTATAAGTGAAAATGGCTACACATCAGTCTAGCCTTAACCAGCAATCCAGCAATCCACAAGATAATCCAAACCCAATTCCCTACCAACTGGCATCATTCGGTTTTCTAATTGTTTTCTTCAGTCTACCTTGGTGTAAAGGGAAATCTCATTGTTTTTAGTTGAATTTTTTTCTGATCACTAGTACATCTGTATATTTTTTTGGGGGGGGGGTTCCTTCCTAAAATGCCTATTCATATTCTTATCAACATTAGCTTCTGCATTCATAGAAAGAAAAGATTATACTACAAAGTTAAAACTGTTTATTCTTGTTTATATTGAAATAAGGAATTCCTACACCACAAGAGGATTGATACTATTTTTAGAATTATCTAGGCATGTGTCCCTTATGAAAAAAATTCAGTTCTGGCCCTGACTTTTCAAATAAAATTTGTATTAACATAGTCAGAAGACAGTACTATAACCTATTAAATTATCAACACTAGATACCTCAGCTTGGGTTAAAATGAGCTCGGAGATTTTTACTGAGGGACAAAACTTATTGAGAACACTTTCCCCTCATCTTTTTATTTGGAAACCTTGCTGAAAATAGCTATTGCAAACTGGTTCTGGGGATTCAAGCATATTAAAAATATTAGATGTCAGAAAAAAGAAAAACATATTTCATCTGTTCTCCGTTATTCTAATTTTAATTTACTCCATATATAGGACTGTATTAATTTTAAAATTGTCTGTAATATACTCCTATGTGCTATAGCCACTTCTGTTTAAAATGCAGATAGATGTTAAAGGGAATAATGAGCTTCTCTCATCTAACCCAATTCCTTTGCTCTCTATTACCTAAGAAATTTTTGTTGTTGTGCAATAACCTTTAAAAAGCACAGAAATAAAAAAGTTTATCACACATATGTGTGCAAAGAGCTATCATAAATGGAAGATATTTTGAGGTCAGAAGTCTGAAATCAAGATGTTCTCAGGGCTGTAATCATTCAGAAGTCTAGGAGAGATTATTCCTTGTCTCTTCCAGCTTGGTGTCCTCAGGCATTCCTTTACCTGGGGCTGCATAACTCCAGTTTCTGCTTTCATCTTCACATGTCTTTTTCCTTGTATTTCTGCTCAGTGTGTCTCTTATATGGATGCTTGTCTTTGAATTTAGCACCATATGGATTATTGAGGATGATCTCATCTTGAGATCCTTAATTATATTACATTTTAAAGATAAGTTTTCAAATTGAAGTTGCATTCACAGACGCAAGGATTAGGAAGTGGAGATATATTTTTATATTTAGGACACCATTTCACTCACTGCAATCATTATATTAATCTCTAAGACTATGCAGAACCCAGGAGAAAGCAGCAGTGACCCCACAAGAGACTGACCCAGACTTGTCTGTGAGTGTCCAGGAGTCTCTGGTGGAGGTGTGGCTCAGCGGTGGAATGCTGCAGGGTTGGGGGCACTGAGTGTGACAGAGTATGCACCAGACCTTTTGAAGGAGATTGCCATTATTTTCATTACCTCCACCATAGTTTAGTCTCAGGTCAAACAACAGTGAGGGAAGAACCCCACCCATCAACAGAAAATTGGATTAAAGATTTACTGAGCATGGCCCAGTATTCTTGCCTTGAGAACACCATGAAAGTATGAAAAGGCAAAAATGTAGGACACTGAAAGATGAACTTCCCAGGTAGGTAGGTGCATAATATGCTATTGGAGATCAGTGGAGAATTAATACCAGAAAGAATGAAGAGATGGAGCCAAAGCAAAAATAACACCTAGTTGTGGATGTGACTGGTGATGGATGTAAAGTCTGATGCTGTAAAGAGCAATACTGCATAGGAACCTGGAATGTTAGGTCCATGAATCAAGGCAAATTGGAAGGGGTCAAACAGGAGTTGGCAAGAGTGAATATTGATATTTTAGGAATCAGCGAGCTAAAATGGACTAGAATGTGTGAATTTAACTCAGATGACCATTATATCTACTATTGTGGGCAAGAATGCCTTAGAAAAAATGGAATAGCCATCATAGTCAACAAAAGAGGCTGAAATGCAGTACCTGGATGCAATCTCAAAAATGACAGAATGATCTCTGTTCGTTTCCAAGACAAACTATTCAATATCACAGTAATCCAAGTCTATGCCCCAACCAGTAATGATGAAGAAGCTGAAGTTGAATGGTCCTGTGAAGACCTACAAGACCTTCTAGAACTAATATCCAAAAAAGATGTCCTTTTCATTATAGGGGACTGGAATGCAAAAGTAGGAAGTCAAGAAATACCTGGAGTAATGGGCAAAAAAATTGGCCTTGGAATACAGAATGAAGCAGGGCAAAGGCTAAAAGAGTTTTAGGAAGAGAATGCACTGGTCATAGCAAACACCCTCTTCCAACAACACAAGATAAGACTCTACACATGGACATCATCAGATGGTCAATACTGAAATCAGATTGATTATATTCTTTGCAGCCAAAGATGGAGAAGCTCTATACAGTCAGTAAAAACAAGACTGGGAGCTGACTGTGGCTCAGATCATGAACTCCTTATTGCCAAATTCAGACTTAAATTGAAGAAAGTAGGGAAAACCACTAGACCATTCAGGTATGACCCAAATCAAATCCCTTATGACTATACAGTAGAAGTGACAAATAGACTCAAAGGATTATATCTGATAGAGTGCCTGAAGATATATGGAAGGAGGTTCATGACATTATATAGGAAGCAGTGATCAAGACCATCCTCATGAAAAAGAAATATAAAAAGGCAAAAGGGTGGTCTGAGGAGGCCTTACAAATGGCTGTTAAAAGAAGAGATGAGAAGGCAAAGGAGAAAGGGAAAGATACACCCATTTGAATGCAGAGTTCCAAAGAATAGCAAGGAGAGATAAGAAAGTCTTCCTCAATGATCAATGCAAAGAACTAGTGGGAAACAATAGAATGGGAAAGACTAGAGATCTCTTCAAGAAAACTAGAGATATCAAGGGAATATTTCATGCAAAGATGGGCACAATAAAGGACAGAAATGGTATGGACATAACACAAGCAGAAGATATTAAGAAGAGGTGGCAAGAATACACAGAAGAACTATACAAAAATGATCTTCAATATTCAGATGGTATGATGGTATGATCACAATGGTATGATCACTCACCTAGAGCCAGACAATCTGGTATGCAAAGTCAAGTGGGCCTTAGGAAGCATCACTACGAACAAAGCTAGTGGAGGTGATGGAATTCTAGTTGAGCTATTTCAAATCCTAAAAGATGACGCTATCAAAATGCTGCACTCAATATGCCAGTAAATTTGGAAAACTCAGCAGTGGCCACAGGACTGGAAAAGGTCAGTTTTCATTCAAATATCTAAGAAAGGCAATGCCAAAGAACGTTCAAACTACCATACAATTGCAGTTATCTCACATGCTAGTAAAGTAATGCCCAAAATTCTCCAAGACACCCTTCAACAGTGCATGAACTGTGAACTTTCAGATGTTCAAACTGGATTTAGAAAAGGCAGAGAGATATGAAATTGCAAAAATCCGTCGGATCATCGAAAAAGCAAGAGAGCTCCAGAAGATCATCTGCTTGTGCTTTATTGACAATGCCAAAGACTCTGACTGTGTGGAACACAGCAAACTGTGGAAAATTCTTAGACATGAGAATACAAGACCACCTGACCTGCCTCCTAAGAAATCTGTATGCATGTCAGGAAGCAACTGCTAGAACTGGACATGGAACAACAGACTGGTTCCAAATCGGGAAAAGAGTATTTCAAGTCTGTATATTGTCACCCTGCTTAGTTAATTTATATGCAGAGTACATCATGAGAAATGCTGGACTGGATGAAGCACAAGCTGGAATCAAGATTGCCAGGAGTAATACCAATAACCTGAGATATGCAGATGACACCACCCTTATGGCAGAAAGTGAAGAAGAACTAAGGAGCCTCGTGATGAAAGTGAAAGAGGGAGTGAAAACGTTGCCTTAAAACTCAACATTCAGAAAACTAAGATCAAGACATCGGTTCCCATTGCTACTGCTGCTGCTGCTGCTGCTCAGTCATGTCAGTCATGTCCGACTCTGTGCGACCCCATAGATGGCAGCCCACCAGGCTCCTCTGTATCTGGGATTCTCCAGGCAAGAATACTGGAGTGGTTTGCCACATTACTTCATGGCAAACAGATGGGGAAACGGTGGAAACAGTGATAGACTTTAATTTGGGGGCTTCAAAATTACTGCAGATGGTGACTGAAGCTATGAAATTAAAAGACACTTGCTCCTTGGAAGCAAAGTTATGACCAATCTAGACAGCATGTTAAGAAGCAAGACCTTACTTTGCCGACAATGGTCCATCCAGTCAAAGCTATGGTTTTTCCATTAGTCATGTATGGATGTGAGAATTGGAGTATAATGAAAGCTGAGCGCCAAAGAATTGATGCTTTTGAACTGTGTTTTTAGAGAAGACTCTTGAGAGTTCCTTGGACTGCAAGGGAATTGAACCAATCAATTCTAAAGGATATCAGTCCTGAATGTCCATTGGAAGGACTGATGCTGAAGCTGAAACTCCAATACTTTGGCCACTTGATGTGACGAACTGACTCATTGCAAAAGACCCTAATGCTGGGAAAGATTGAAGGTAGTAGAAGAAGGGGACGACAAAGGATGAGATGGTTGGATGGCATCCCCTCCTCAATGGACGTGAGCTTGAGTAATTTACTAGAGTTGGTGATGGACAGGGAAGCCTGGCTTGCTGCAGTTCATGGAGTCGCAAAGAATCAGATATGACTGAGCAACTGAACTGAATTGAAAACTATGCATTCATTTTTTCTGTTAGAAATACTTGTAAGTGTAATCACACTTTAGGCATTCTTGTACATGACTTTTCTCACTAAATTCTATGTGCTCACGTTTTTATTTTGTTGCTTCATAGAGAATCAGCATATTTGTTTTCACTGCTGTGCAAAATGTTCGATTTTATGAAAATATCACATATAATATATATACTTTTTTCTTAACAGACATTTGAGTTGTGTCCATATTTAGGGATATTATATATATTATATAAATGACCATCATCATTTTCTTATATATATAGTCAGTTGTTTTTTCCTTCTGAAGATCATATATGTCAATTTAAAATTTTTGCAATCCTATAAATTTGTTTTTATTACCTACTGTTTCATTTGACTTTCACTCATTTGTTATTGCTTGATATTATACTTACTACTATTTGATTGAAAGACCAATATAGTATATGTAAAATTTTGAACATAACTTGAAGTATGTGATTGTTTTCCATAGTTGGTTACATATGTCTTGATGATAGGTAGGATAACTTATTCTGATGAGATATTGAGCTAGTCAAGTCTAAGATTTTTTGTTTCTTTACTATAACTTTTAACTTTCAGGTATACCAGCTTAAAGTTTGAGATATTTGTTAGATCAGGTCTCCTTAATGGACCACAAAGATTAATGTTAAGTCTGCAATACACAAAATAACTCTAGGAATCTGCTCAGCTTCTTAATCTCAAGTTTGCTGCATTCTTCATGGCTTCTCTGTTTTCCTAGTGCTTCATAGGGAAAGAATGTTATAAAAGCCCAGTTCACTCACATTTCTCACTTCTCTAAAATCTTGCTTTCTTGAATTATTCCTGCCTTAGTAGGTCTTCAATGAATTTATATATGTCTGATTTTCAAGTTTTTTGTAAGTGGTTTGGTGCTTGGTATTTTCATAACTAGAAGTCAGGAAACTTCCAGCAACTTTGAATCACAAAGCAGTCCCAATTCAGTAAACAGAATGTCCAAACTAAGATATTACTCAAAATTCTGGACTTGATTTATCATTAATTATTCTCTTTTTGAACAGCTTGGACCTGCTTCAGGCTTGACACCTACTGTGATTAAATGGGCTTGGTCCTTCTCGCTCCTCTTTCTTCCTGCTCATGATTTCCCCTGCTTTCTTGCTGCTAATCTTCTGTTTAGATTCTGGCCAAAAAATAGAGGCAGAGCACAACATTCAGACTACATCATGTGAAACGCTGTTCTGGATGAATCACAAGCTGGAGTCAAGACTGCCAAGAGAAATATCAACAGCCTCAGATATGCATGCAATACCACCCAAACAGCACAAAGTGAAGAGGAACTAAAGAGCCTCTTGGTAAGGGTGAAAAAAGAGAGTGAAAAGCTGGCTTAAAACTCAACTTTCAACAAACGAAGATCATGGCATCTGATCCCGTCACTTCACGGCAAATAGATGGGGAAAAAGTGGAAACATTGACAGGTTTTTTGGGGGGGGCCTCCAAAATCAATGCGGGGTGACTGCAGCCATGAAATTAAAAGATATTTGCTCTTTGGAAGAAAAGCTATGATAAACCCAGATAGCATATTAAAAAGCAGAGACGTCACTTTGCCAACAAAAGTCTGTCTAGTCAAAGCTATGATTTTTCCAGTAATCATGTATAGATGTGAGAGATTGACTATAAGGGAGGCTGAGTGCCAAAGAATTCAGGCTTTCACATTGTGGTGCTGGAGAAGACTCTTAAGAATCTCTTGGACAGCAAGGAGAACAAACCCATCAATCCTAAAGGAAATCAACACTGAGTATTCATAGGGAGGACTGATGCTGAAACTGAAGCTCTAATACTTTGACCATCTGACTCAAAAGAGAGCCAACTCATTGGAAAATACTCTGATGCTGGGGAAGATTGAGGGCAGGAGGAGAAGGGGATGACAGAGGATGAAATGGTTGGATGGCATCACTGACTCAGTGGACATGAATATGAGTGAACTCTGGGAGATAATGAAGAACAGGGAAGCCTGGCATGCTGCAGTTCATGGGGTCACAAAGATTCAAACACTAGCGACCAAACAACAATAGTCTCATACAGATACAATAAAAGAAAAGAAAATTCTCCTTGCGATGAGAACTTTCAGGACCTACTCTCTTAACGACTCCCTTATATATCATAGAGTAGTGTTAACCACAGTCATCATATCATACATTACATCCCTCATACTTATAACTGAAACTCCCTTGTGACAAAAGCATGCTAATCATCTGCTGCTGCTGCTGCTAAGTCGCTTCAGTCGTGTCCGACTCTTAGCGACCCCATGGACTATAGCCTACCAGGCTCCTCCGTTCATGGGATTTTCCAGGCAAGAGTACTGGAGTGGGGTGCCATTGCCTTCTCCGGCTAACCATCTATTCACGTGCTATTTTAAGTCTAGGTGCATACTGTTTTCCTGCTGCTGCTGCTGCTGCTAAGTCGCTTCAGTCATGTCCGACTCTGTGCAACCCCATAGACGGCAGCCCACCAGGCTCCGCCGTCCCTGGGATTCTCCAGGCAAGAATACTGGAGTGGGTTGCCATTTCCTTCTCCAGTGCATGAAAGGGAAAAGTGAAAGTGAAGTCGCTCAGTCGTGTCCAACTCTTAGTGACCCCATGGACTATAGCCGACCAGGCTCCTCCGTCCATGGGACTTTCCAGGCAAGAGTACTGGAGTGGGGTGCCATTGCCTTCTCTGACTGTTTTCCTAGGGGACTCTAAAATCTGCAATTGTGACATCCTAGAGAGGTTTTGTGGGATCCTATAGTGCCGGGAGCCAGCTCACGAGATCCCACCCATGACAGAGTCATGAGGTAGAGGGCTGATTGAGCACGGCTTCTCAGCCCTCAGGGATTCTCAGAAGGCTGCCTCAGCACTCACCTTAAAGATGATATCTGTCTTTCTGATGTTTGCTACAATAAACCTCTTCTTATTTTCTGGGACTTAGAAAAAAGGCTTTTCCTGATTCTCTTCTAAAATAGATCAATCTGAAATCTCAATCGACAAGGCCCCTGAACGGTAGCACCCTAAATAAAATTATCTGGGATATAAAATATGCTAATCTAAATTCCTCTTGCTAGCATATTGGTTTGTTTAATAAATGTACCTGTGCCTTTGGAGCTAATGTGCTTGACTGCCCCTTAACAACAGAACAGCATTGAGAGCCTCCACACAGAAAGCCCCAATGGGCACAGAGCCCTTTGTAGGAAAGAAAGGCTTGTTAGAAAATATAAGAAATGTTGCTTTATAAAACTGTAACTTAGTCTATACTTACTCATTATGCCTTTTCTACTCTTAACGTATTTAGCCTGTATAATGAAAACATAACAATTAGAGATTTGTATAAATAAAAGATTAGCTTTAATACAAATAATAAGACAATCGTTAATTCAGCTGGTGATTTTGCTAAGAACTGACCTTTGTGCTATATTGTTTCAGCTTGCTGTACTATGACTTTATGGAACCACATTCTTTTCTGTTAAGCTCAAGGCATAGAGTAAATTACTGAAAACAGGTTTTACCTTGAAACTTTCTATTAATGAATTCTTTCCTGCTGTGCCTGATACAAAAGTGTCCTGGCTGATCAACCCTTATCAATAAAAGAGTCACAAGATGTTAGCAGGCCTCTGGGCCAGAAGATGATGTAAACAATTTTAAACCTTTTATAACTCAGAAACACAAACAGTGTTCTGGTTCTGATATGGATCAAAAACTGCTGATCCATCGAGCTGATCTGGCTTGACTCTATACTTTACATTTGTTTCTATGTACCACTAAAAATATAAAAGCTGTCTTAAAAACAATAAAGTCAGAAGACACTTGGAAACACCGAGACTCGCTGTGTCTTCTCATTCATATCACCGACGCCGTCCATCCTGAGGGAACCCTGACCTGCTGGGGCTGGACTCCGGCACTATAGCGATATACAAAAGTAGTCAAAGGGTCTTTGATTTGAGGGGAGAGAGAGTGAAATAGAAAGAGCAAGGAGAAATCTTACTTGTCCTTTTTATCTCTTTTAAGTAAGCTGAGAAGAAAAATGCTACTTTTCTCATTCTTTAAACCACCAACAACTCACACAGCACGCACAACCATAACAACAAAGAACATTTTTAAATTTTGTAGCTTATGAAACACAATCTGGGATATGAATTAAAATAGAAAATAGAAAAAAAGTTAAGTAGTTGAATGCATAGTATAACCATAACCTGTGGAAGAGACATTTTCTGTCCACCAAAAATCTATGCTTACTCCTTCATAATAGAGAAATGTATCTCAAAAGTGGTTGTACAATCTCAGACTATATTTCCACTCCCTTAGCATGTAGTGTGGCCCTGTAGTTTTCAGCCTTAGAAGTCATGACACATTGATGAGCAAGATTTGCAGGCAAAAGCTTTAGGAAACCAGTATTCCTACTCCATACACTTTAGTCCATTAAACCAGCTGGTAAACAAGATACCTGAGGGTTGACCAATCCATCGGAAGCAATCTGGACTCCAAAAGCACATATAATATGACCAAGAGGTGACTGTTTAGTTATAGCATTCTTGAAATGTTATGTTGACAGAGATAAAATTCTTATCTATAAACTGCTGATGTTATAGAAGCATGCATTACAGTAACTAGTACAATATATAAAGTCTATTTACTATGTAAATTTAATATTTTATTTTTATATAGGCATAGAATAGCTTCTCTGATCCTTACAGACAGACATGCCTTGAGCTTCAGAAATTTTCAGATTTTAGAAGATCGTATATACTCTATAATGAGCAGCATTTACAAGGAATCTGTGGAAAAACACTAAAATCAAAAGCAATTTTTCTAGTAAAATGTAAATATTCCTACTAAGTAAAGTAGAGATTATAGTTTGTCATGTTCATATCAAATTTTTCTGCACAGTTTGGTTTCAAACTTATATAGATGTTGTTCAGTACAGGGGGTTGACCTTGGGTTCAATATTTATGGTTCAGTATTAATGAATGGTAATATCAGTACATTGTCTCATTTTTAAAGTTTAAATACTATGTTAAAGGCAACTGTGGTAAAGTTGGAGGCTAAATTTGTGACATAACTTGATATTCCAAAGTGCTTACGCATTAGCAAAATGTCAAGATCTATGAATACTCAAACCCACAACCCTTTGAAAAATCATTGAATCTATGAATTATAAGATATAGGACATTTTGATGACATGACTTCTTAGAAACCAACCAGAAATGATATAACAAATCACAGTCCAGCAAAAACAAGCTCACCTTCTTATAAATACTGAGATGTTTCTCATCATATGTCTTATATTTGGATTTAAAAGGTTATAAAAACATATTTATTGATGTTTATATTCTTCTGTTACCAACATTATTTTTAATGACGTGGTATTATGGATTATATGCTATAAGTTGCCAAATCCAGAGACTGAAAAAAAAAGTTCCTCTTTGTTAGGAGAAGTAGAAATGATTCAAAATGTTAAGTTCTAAGTACTTTTACCTAATAGAAAGATCAAGCTAAGTAATGTGTTTTATACCATGAGTCTGAAAAATAAAAGCTTGATAATGCTAAAATGTTTATATAACTTAGTTATTGTTGAATATATATTGTTAAAAATTGGCTAAAAATATTTAAAAATCATGTAATTACAGACAATGCTTGAAATAGTTCAAAAAGCTTTTTAAGAAATCTTCATATGGTTAAATGATTGAATATTGAAAAGCTCATGGAATTCTCCAGGTCAGAATACTGGAATAGGTAGCCTTTCCCTTCTCCAGTGGATCTTCCCAACCCAGGGATCAAAGCCAGGTCTCCCGCATTGTGGGCAGATTCTTTACCAGCTGGGCCACAAGGGAAGCCCAAGAATACTGGAGTGAGGAGCCTATCCCTTCTCCAGGGGATCTTCCTGTCCAAGGACTACTGCATTGAAGGAAGATTCTTTACCAACTGAGTTATCAGGGAAGCCTTATTGAAAAGCATCGTAAGGAAAAATCCAATGGTATTAGAAAAAGATCTATTTTTATAGTCACAAAATTAATCCTTAAATCATTCTCTGAATTTGAATATAACAAAGTGTTAACTTTAAGCATTTTGCTAATAGAAAGACTAAGCATTATCAGTGATACATATTAAAAGCCATGAAGTATGCATGAGACTATTTCATTACATATCAAACAGGGACTAACATAGCACAGGACAAAAATAAAACAAGTTCTACTTTATGCCCAGTGAAATCAGAAAATCTAGAAATAAATTTTCTAAATTGATTTAAGACAAGTTTAAAACAGAAATTACCAATGTATTCCTACATTACATCTCCTATATTTTAAATGTCTTTCTGTTCTAAAACTTTCAACTTATTCTCCACGTAATTTTTCTAAATGTCATTGCTTCTGAGACACTAATTTTGGTTCCTACCAATGCATGGTATTCTATTCCAATCCTGTCACCAAATCAAATTCCTTTCAAATTTCCTGATAATAACTAAGTTGTATTATACTTTTACCTCATTTCTGGATGCTTGACAGTTTGAGCATTTGAAATATAATGCAGAAAATGACTTGTTAATACTAGATATATATGAAGTATTAATATCTAGGCCTTTAATTTCTAGTCTTTTAAATATATATCCCAAAATGGCACTAGCTATTTTCTGGATATTACTCTATACATTCATAGTAAACTTGCCATAATTTTCAATCCAAATTTTTAAATAAAATAAAATTTTATTTAATTTTTAGTTCCTACATATACCACAATTTTGTAGGCCCTGCAAACTATTAGAAATATTTATATGACTTCCAAATTATTAGAAATATTTATTGTGGTATACTCATTTCAAAAATTATACTGTATCACTGAACATAAGCAGCATCATTTGTCTTATTATCAGACATACATTATCAGGTAAGAGCATATTTGAATACTTATTTTGCTGTAGATAAATTAAGAAATTACATAGAAGAGTACTCATTTTTAAGAAATCATTTATATGTGGTGATTCAGATGGTAAAGAATCTGACTGCAATGCAGGAAACCCGGGTTGGATCCTTAAGTTGGGATGATCTCCTGGAGAAGGGAATAGCTACCCAGTTCAGTATTCTTGCCTGGAGAATTCCACTGAACGAGGAGCCTGGTGGGCTACAGCCCGTGGGGTCGCAAAGAGTTGGACACAACTGAGCGACTAACACACACATTGATAAGTTATAAAGACATATATTTATGTTTAACATTTATCTAGATATTTACCAAACCAAACCTAACCTAATCAGAATTTCACTTTCTTTAATGGCAGGTGTCATCTATATAGGTTCTATACACCAATATACTGCTGAATATGGGTATTATTCTTCCATCTCAATTAAAAAAATAATTTCTGACTTTTAATTACAGATAACATTTTAATCCTATTAAAATTTCACTTTAAAAGTGCAAAGGTCTCCAACTATATAAGCAGATTTTCAAAACTTAATTGGGTTTTATGAATAGCTAATGTGAAAAACAAAAGGATGTCCTTAATTTTGATTTAAATTATATATATATATATATATATATATATATATATATATACACTAAGCTTATCTAATGTTGTAATAAAAATATCAGCGGCCCTTTCAAAGACTTTCTTCAGCTGTTTGGTCAAGAAAGGTTATTCTTTTTGTTATCTGTTCTCTTCAGTGGACATGCCATCTTGATTGGTAAATAAGCAGATCAACATTCCTTTTTTTAAATCTATAACATCTTAAACTTTTTAGCATGCTAATTGACCCTTCTAGTTTGCTTCTCAGTGTAACATTGTAGTTTTCATTTATTTTTCTTTTCACAGAGACTTTGTTTTAATTATAAAGAAAGAAAAAAGAAGTATCTGTTTATATTTTAGAAGCTAGTCGGTCTACTTTAATGCTTCAAGAGTGAAAGTTTCCTGAACTCATATACAAATCATTATATTGAAGAACATTAAGCTGAACATTTGAGAACTATTTCTAAAACCTATTGGTTTTGAACTATTAGAGCCCATCTAATTAAAGTTTTAGTTAAATGTATAATGATTAAGAAATATTCATTTTAATTTAACTTTCTTTTCAAGGTTAGTAGGGCACATTTATTTTTAAATGAAAATGTTGAATGAAATTGCTCATAGCAACATTATTCATAATCACAATAAAAGCTAGTTCTTATATTATGCATCAAAGCTAACTCTTATATTGTCCATCCTTTCTAGGAGGTCAAAGATTTTAGAGGAAATATCTTCCTATTCCTTCTAGGTTTTTAATTAAATTAAAATAGGCTACAGATTTAAGCAAAATTAAAACACAGTTTCTGGTCTTAATGATGAGAAATACAAAATCTATAACACTTTGACAAAGCCTCTTTAATCTCTCAAATAGCTATTTATGTCATTACTTTTTCTATTAGTGCTTTTGTCTAGCACTTGGTTTTCGAAAAACAAAGGGAGGAAGAGAGAGGTAAAACTAAAAGTTATTTTTTTCCCTCCTGTCTAGGAGTTTTTATCCTTTTGGCTCCATCATTCCTTATCTTCATTTTAATCACTTTTTGTGGACGCTGTGCAGGATGTCCCCATTTTATAAAAAGACAGACATTGAGAACTCAGAAGTTGGGTTAAATTATTACAAAATGCAAGTCTGGAGTGTAAAAATGGTTAGATTTGCAAAATGTTTCTCATTTTCTTTCTGTTAATCTAATTTATCTCCATTTGATAAAAATACTTCCTAGATAATATATATATATGTGTATATATATATTTGCAACATGTAGGATAATATAAGAACGTATTGAGTCAAGGGATTCAAAAAGGTAATATAATCCAAACAGAGAAATAGTTCCTTTTTATTGGCTAGAGTTACTTACTTTCTTAATAATTAGTATACACGTATCTACTTAAATGGTTTCTAATTTCAGTTTTAGGTATTTAGTGCAAATTATTCAGTATATTAATGCATAATCAGTTTCAATTTCTAAGACTCTAAAACAATTATCTCAAATACAATTATAATCAGAAATTTTAGTAAATTAATAAAAAGCAATCACCGGCAGTAGCCATCATGGTCAACAAAAGAGTCCAAAATGCAGTACTTGGATGCAATCTCAAAAACGACAGAAGGATCTCTGTTCGTTTCCAAGACAAACCATTAAATATCATGGCAATCCAAGTCTATGCCCCGACCAGTAATGCAGAAGAAGCTGAAGTTGAATGGTTTTATGAAGACCTACAAGACCTTCTAGAACTAACACCCAAAAAAGATGTCCTTTTGATTATAGGGGACTGGAATGCAAAAGTAGGAAGTCAGGAAACACTTGGAGTTACAGGCAAATTTGGCCTTGGAGGACAGAATGAATCAGGGCAAAGGCTAATAGAGTTTTGCCAAGAGAATGCACTGGTCATAGCAAATACCCTCTTCCAACAACACAAGAGAAGACTCTACACATGGACATCACCAGATGGTCAACACCAAAATAAGACTGATTATATTCTTTGCAGCCAAAGATGGAGAAACTCTATACAGTCAGCAAAAACAAGACCAGACCACCTGACCTGCCTCTTGAGAAACCTGTATGCAGGTCAGGAAGCAAGTTAGAACTGCATAGGGAACAACAGGCTGGTTCCAAATAGGAAAAGGAGTACGTCAAGGCTGTATATTGTCACTCTGCTTATTTAACTTATATGCAGAGTATATCATGAGAAATGCTGGGCTGGAAGAAGCACAAGCTGGAATCAAGATTGCTGGGAGAAACATCAATAACCTCAGATATGCAGACGACATCACCCTTATGGCCAAAAGTGAAGAGGAACTAAAAAGCCTCTTGATGAAACTGAAAGAGGAGAGTGAAAAAGTTGGCTTAAAGCTCAACATTCAGAAAACTAAGTTCATGATATCTGGTCCCATCACTTCATGGGAAATAGATGGGGAAAATTGGAAACAGTGTCAGACCTTATTTTGGGGGGCTCCAAAATCACTGCTGATGGTGACTGCAGCCATGAAATTAAAAGACACTTACTCCTTGGAAGGAAAGTTATGACCAACCTAGATAGCATATTTAAAAGCAGAGACATTACTTTGCCAACAAAGGGCCATCTAGTCAGTGCTATGGTTTTTCCAGTAGTCATGTATGGATGTGAGAGTTGGATGGTGAAGAAAGCTGAGCGCCGAAGAATTGATGCTTTTGAACTGTGGTGTTGGAGGAGACTCTTGAGAGTCCCTTGGACTGCAAGAAGATCCAACCAGTTCATCCTAAAGAAGATCAGTCCTGGGTGTTCATTGGAAGGACTGATGTTAAAGCTTAAACTCCAATACTTTGGCCACCTCATGCGAAGGGTTGACTCATTGGAAAAGACCCTGATGCTGGGAAGAATTGGGGACAGGAGGAGAAGTGGACGACAGAGGATGAGATGGTTGGATGGCATCACCGACTCGATGGATATGCGTTAGGGTGGACTCAGGGAGTTGGTGATGGACAGGGAGACCTGGTGTGCTGCAATTCATGGGGTTGCAAAGAGTCGGACACGACTGAGCGACTGAACTGAACTGAATCACTGAGAACCTTTATCTCATGCCATGGTTTCTTAGACTAATCTAAATCTTGTCCAGTTTTACTTCTCACCAGTCTTCTGGCTAAATAAGAGTATGGTTTCCTGATCATCTTGGCATATGTCCCAATGTATCTGATATTTCCTTCTTCACTCAGGAGTATGGAAAACAGCAACAGCTTCTAGAACTTTAGAAAAGTGATGACATTATAATCCTTGCAGTGTTAAAAGGGATAAGACATATGCACTATGGCATGCGATTTCCTAAATTCCCCCAAATATCTCCAGTTTTTGGCTATGGAATTATAATTTTCAAACATTTGAAATACTGTGATCAATTTGTTATACTTTTGTAGGGATTAGAAAGTCACTGATGGAACATAAAATCTAGGTTTTATTTGATAGATGAGGAAGATGTAGGAGAGTAGAGGGAAAACAAGATAGAACTTAGAAAACGAAACGTGAAGATCCAAAGAAAGGCACTAAGAAGTGGGAGAACGTAAATGAGAAGAAAGTATTAATAATAACGCAGAAGACTAGTGTTATTCATATCACAATTTTTTGTGGTGTGGTCATAGATAGGTGTTGTCATTAATATTCCTTCTAAGTTCCTTGAATTTGTAGAAAAATTAAACTCATGATGTTCTTCATTATAGTCACCAGCTAAAGCAGTGATTCCACACAGCTGTTCTATCTAATAACAATAGGCATTAACCAGCAGCAGTTAACTACTAATTAAATATATGAAACTAAATACAGTGCCTATTTGCCCAATATTATCTTCAAAAATATCTATGACTGAATATGGACATGTATAAAACTGCTAAATTTAGATTAGGTAACTCTACATTTTCAGTTCAGTTCAGTCTCTCAGTCATGTTTGACTCTTTGCTACCCCATGGATTGCAGCACACCAGGCTTCCCTGTCCAACACCAATTCCCGCAGCTTCCTCAAACTCATGCTCATCGAGTCAGTGATGCCATCCAACCATCTCATCCTCTGTTGTCCCCTTCTCCTCCTGCCTTCAATCTTTCCCAGCATCAGGGTCTTTTCCAATGAGTCAGTTCTACACATCAGGTGGCCAAAGTATTGAAGCTTCAGCTTCAGCATCAGTTCTTCCAATGAATATTCTGGACTGATTTCCTTTAGGATTGACTGGTTTGAGCTCCTTTAAGTACAAGGGACTCTCAAGAGTCTTCTCCAACACCACAGTTCAAAAGCATCAATTCTTCAACACTCAGCTTTCTTTATGGTACAACTCTCACATCCATATGTGACTACTGGAAAAACCAGTAAGTTTCCCAAAAAAAAAAAAAAAATGACAAGCTCTATATTTTAGGTCAATAATAATTCATAATTTTATTATTTTAACTACCCACTCATACTTCACTAAAATATTGATTACCAACTCTTCTTCATGCAACAAACAAGCAAATCAACAAATATATGAAATCATTTTAGATTGTGGCAAGCAATACAAAAATGTCTTTTTTGTTGTTGCTGAAAAAGAGTGAATGGGAAAGGGAGCAACATCATAAATGAAGACTAGAAGATATCTCTCTTAAGAGATGATATCTTCTCATTTAATGTCTTGGGTTTTAGCTATCATCCTTTTACCATTCATATTAACCCACTTCCCAGGCATAGGCAATTATTTATCTATTTTCTGCCTCTAGAGATTTGCTTATTTTGGGCATATGAGATCAGCACAATGATACATCATCTTTTGTTACAAGCTGCTTTTTCTTAGCATAGGTTTTCTAGGGCCATACATGATGTAGTATGTATTGGTATTTCAGTCATTTTTTATCACCAAATGATACTCTATATATGATTATACAGCATTTTATTTACTCATTCTTCAGTTGTTGGACATTTCAATTGTTTTCACTATTTTGAACTGTGCTGTTATAAATATTTTCATGCAAATTTTTATATCCGTTGGACTAGAATTATTGTTTCATATGGTAAATTTATTTTTAAAATTTAGAGGAACTGCCAGACTTTCAAGGTTACTACACCATTTTACATTCCCACTGTCTGTGTATGAGGACTCCACTTTCTCTACATCTTTGCCAGCACTTGTTATTTTTGATGTTTGTGGTTATGGGTGTTAAGGGTATGTCTTTGTAGCTTTGATACACATTACCCTAATCACTAATGATAGTTAACATCTTTTAGTGTGTTTATTATCCATTTGCATCTTTTTGCAAAATGTATTTTCATTTTCTTGGTGGTGTCATTTTTTAGCACATTTTTCATTTTAAGTTCACTTAATTCTTTTATATTTATTTTTTATGCTTTTAGTAACATGTCTAAGAAACCATTATATAATTTCAGATCCTTGCATATATTTTCCCCTAAGAAGTCTTTTATTAGCTCTTACATTTATACCTTAAGACATATTTGAGTTACTTCTGGTATATGATGACAGGGGAGATATAATTCACTTATTTGCATATTCAATAATAATTTTTCTTGTTGCTATTTTTTCCCATTTATCTTGGCAATCAGGTCATTATATTGAAATTTTAACTGAATTGAATATTAGCTATCCAAATTGAAGAACTTGATAATCATTAAAAAGCTGGAATATAGTACTAGGTCCATCTGTTTTACTAAAAATGACTTGCTATTTTCTCAACTAGGAAGGTAGGAGGTGACGTTCATAAACTAAGATTTTGTATTCAGTAAATCATTCTCTAATACAAAAACTCTGACAAGCCAAATCTATACTGAAAAACTAAAATATATTAATCCCTGATGAGGTGTTTACCAAGAATAAGAGCACAGAAAAAAATCAGCAGATGTAATGAAAAAATATAAAAACTAATCTGATGTGACCATTGGTTCTTTCAAATCTTTCACTAATTTTTTTGACCAGAAATTTATATTGTCCATCTATTGATATTTTTATGGTTTAAAGGTAAATTGTTAAATCTAGCTAGATACTAAAGTGTCATGCTACAAATGAGGGGCTATAATAAATATAATATAGAATTCTAAAAATATCTTTATTTTCACATACTTCTTTTCAAAAGCACTTTAAGATAAAATATATTTATCAAGACATAACATGTTATGCAAAATTCAGGAATCTAATAAATGCTTTAAAGAGTGGACTAAATAACAGTGGCTTTTTGAGTAAAGAACATAAGTAACCTGAAGAAAGTGTACATTTGAGATATACAGTTGGAGTGCCAATCCTTCCTCTTCATTCCTTGAACTGATATTTTTGTGTTCAAAATCAAATATCAATAATGTCTACAATCTGCCCCATAATAACTTTTTGTTATAATAAATTAATCAATAACTTGATATTATTTTTCAAGTCTGTCAGATGAGAATCAGGTGGTTGTCTAATTATTCATACCTCAGACATTATAAGTCAGAATCTCTAAAGAAAAAGTCTGAAAACATGAAGCTTATATTAAAAACCAAAATTTTTCCAATGACCTCCTCCAAGTCAGAGATGTAACACTAAAATTATAAAATAGTCTTCAATTTCAAAGCATACAGGAATTATTATCTAATCCAGCCTATGGAGATTATGTTTTTGTTAAAATAAATGGAAAAACATTTTTTACTAATGAGATTAAAAATTAAAATTAACACCACTGAGGAAAAAACTTTAGAAAGATCAGTAAAGCCTGTCAGTAAAGAGGCTGGAAGACTCTGAAGATTATGCCTGCTACTTCCATAAAATGCTAAAACTTATAATTAGGAAGAGTTTGGCTAGGAGATAAGGCTTCCTTTTTCAGATAAACCAAGATATAAATATTACATATTTGCAATTTGGCCATTAACAATCTTTAAATGAGTCAGTGGGCCCAGGAAAAATAATAGAAATAAATATTTAAAGTCCTTAAATTATCAGATAAGTTCTTTCTGTGTGGAAACAAATAAACCTAGAACCCAAATATATTAATTTCCTCAAACTAAAATTAACATTTTATAATTAATCTTTTCAGCTTAAATTGTTAAAAAGATATTCTTTTACAGTTAATTACGTTGCTCCTTGTTTCTTTATGTTGTGTTTGGTTTACCTTGATGAGCTTAAAGGCATTCTTTAGAATATTTACTACTATATTCAATTTTATCACTCATTCTGTAGAAAATGAATGCAAAGCATTTTAATTCAAGTTAGAGCTATGGGAATTTTTCAAATACATTGATTGGCATGAATGCAATAAAAGGATAATAGATACACCTCCTTATGATTTCATCTGTATTATCAATGCCCTGTATAAAATACACAGAAAGGTTCATTTCTGCATTTGTTTATATGATCATTTATATTTCCAATACTCAAAGTTTTATTTAAAAGTTATATGTCATTCATAAATGTCATTTATGTTATCTGTATTCTGTATCTCAGAATAATTATATTAATATTTATGATGTACAAATTTTAATAAATAATTATTTACTTAGGAGGGTTGAAATGGAGCCATGAATCATGGCAAGTGGTTTTAACAATTCACAAGAAACCATACAATAGAAACAAAGGAGTGTGATTCCTTCACTGGAATTAGCTGAATTGTTTATGTCTGAGGTTTTTCACATGATTATAGTCAGGTGGCATCTAGACTATAATAATCCTAAAGTTCCACTAGGCTGGGCCAAGGTGGTTAAGTCTCAAGACTGTCAGTGGCTTGACTGTTGCCCGGGCCCTCACTTGGGATGTTTACTGGAGCGCCTGCTTCTGACCTCTGCATTTAATTTGAGTTTGTCAAAGCATAGTACCTATGTCCTGGGAGGTAGTATCAAAAGAAAAAAAGCAAGCCTAGTAAGAAGTTTAGGAAGATGCTGCAAGGCTTTTTATGATCTAGCCTCAGATTCCACTCTGAATCACCTGCATTCCATTCTGTTGTTCAAAAGTGAGTCACATGACCAGATCAGTCAACTGAAATTGGTTACCTGAGGGAATAAATGCCTGAATGCTTGACTTGTTTGCAGTTCCTGCTTTGTTATTGTTGCTCATTCATTCAGTTGTGTCTGAATCTTTGCGACCCCCAGACTGCAGCATGCCAGGCTTCTCCGTCCTTCACTATCTCCCAGAGTTTGCTCAAAGTCATGTCCATTGAGTCGGTGATGCCATCCAACCATCTCATCCTTTGTTGTCTGCCTCTCCTCTTGCCTTCAATCTTTCCCAGCATCAGGGGTCTTTTCCAATCAGTTGGCTCTTCGCATCAGGTAGCCAAAGTATTGTAGCTTCAGTTTCAGCATCAGTCCTCCAGTGAATATTTAGTAACCTGACAAGTTCTCTTATCAAGTTTATAATTAATCTCTCTACCCCAAACTTTATTCCCTTCTATGTCCCTCTGACCTCAGTCCTGTGCTAAGCGAACACTAATCTACCATAATCAGATGACTAAGGTTTCTGTTGTTGGTAACATCATTAGTTTACTAAAATTGTTATTATATATCTCATCATTGGGGTTCCCTCATGGCTCCGTTGGTAAAGAATCAATCTGCAATGCAGGAGACCCTGGTTTGATTCCTGGATCACTAAGATCCCCTGGAGAAGGGATAGGCTACCCACTCCAGTCTTCTTGGGCTTCCCCTGTGGCTCAGCTGGTAAAGAATCCACCTGCAATGCAGGAGACCTGGGTTCGATCCCTGGGTTGGGAAGATCCCTTGGAGAAGGGAAAGGCTACCCACTTTAGTATTCTGGCCTGGAGAATTCCACGGACTGTATACTCCATGGGGTTGCGAAGAGTCAGAGTCAGACACGACTGAGCCACTTTCACTTTCATCTCATCATTAATGTACAAACCCAGGTTGTTTCTCAAGGGCAAGAAGAGCTAACAGACTCCAAGCCATGGACAACACAGCCAGAGAATCATCAACCAGACACATTCTGATTCCCAAAACTACAATTACCTTTGTTCTTCCCTTCAAAAAGGACCCTAATGCAAAGGCCGAGTTGGATTGGATCTGAGGTTTGTCTCCAACTCCATTGCTTAGTGCCCAGCAACAAACACTGTACTTTTGTTCACCACAGCTTGGTGTCAGTAGATCGATTTTTCTGCTCATCTGGTTAGTATACACAAGTTTAGTTCAGTAACAAAGTATGAACATTATTAAACTGCTTTAAAGTATTAAATTGATTTAATGTTTCAATGAAAATATATATAAATCTTGAAAAGACTGAGCAGAAGCTAAGATACAAAAATATTAACAGTGTGGTATCACTTAGGTAGATTGTAAACTTCACTAATAAACACTTTTTATAAATTTCTAAAAGAAGATAAAGTCACCAGCTCATATTTGGAGTGGTGTGGGTTAAAATTTAATAAAAGATCTGTTTCAGACAGCAGATAAAGTGAACTAGCTGGGAAATGAGAGAAAAAAGAAAGCTTGGTAACATATACAGAAAAACTATTTAATATTCAGACTATGAAAAATAAAATAACAAGCACCATATTTGCTAATGACCAGTAAAGAGGTTTAATAAGGTCTAAGGTGTAAGGACGGAGAAGGCAATGGCACCCCACTCCAGTACTCTTGCCTGGAAAATCCCATGGTCGGAGGAGCCTGGTAGGCTGCAGTCCATGGGGTCGCTAAGAGTCGGACACGACTGAGCGACTTCACTTTCACTTTTCCCTTTCATGCACTGGAGAAGGAAATGGCAACCCACTGCAGTATTCTTGCCTGGAGAATCCCAGGGATGGCGGAGCCTGGTGGGCTGCCGTCTATGGGGTTGCACAGAGTCGGACACGACTGAAGTGACTTAGCAGCAAGGTGTAAGGAGAAGCAATCAGAAAAAGGAAGGTGTGGAAATGTGAGGGCCACGTGGAAAATGAGTTTTCAAGAGTAGAGGTTAAAAAGTATGGGATGCCACAGTTGGACAATGCAGGCACTTAATGACAATGATGCAGCATTTTGACAGAATGATGAAGTTCAAAGGGCATGTAAAGCAACATAAGAAGAGATATTTTAAACATGGCTAATATGAACAATATCTCAAGGTTTAGGAGAAAGTCAAAGAATGGAGTATTCCACAAAGAAAGGGAGGTGAAAGCCTGCTTTTATTTTTACTTTTACATCTTTGGGATGTGAGATAAAACATAATGCTTGCATGTGATATAAAGAGGTAACAAGCCAATAAGAAATGTAAAGATAATGAAATAAATATCCAAATTCAAATGCATGTCAGAGATTGTTAACAGATTATTAATATATTAAAAATGTTTACCACACATGATTTGTTTTGAAGAGATTTGAAATATAGCAATACTATTTATTTAAATATACTATTGAATTAAAAATTATATGTATGTAGGCTCAAACAAACCTGTGTACACCAGGACTCAAAGACCCCACAGAGACTGAAACAGGACAGTGTTTGAGTGTCTCCTGTGGTAGTACGGGTCAGCAGTGGACTGCTGCAGGGACAGAGGTCCTGGGTGAAGTAGACTTGGGTATGGCATAAGACCTCTTGGAGAAGGTCACCATTAACCCCACCATAGAGCTGCCAGAAGTTAAACAGGACTGGGGAAACAGATTCTTAGAGGGCACAAACAGAACCTTGTGTGCACCAGGTCCCAGGAGAAAGGAGCAGTGACCCCACAAGAGACTGAACCAGACTTGCCCTTGAGTGTCCAGAAGTCTCCGGTAGAGGCGCGGGTTGGAGGTGGCCTGCTGCAGGGTTGGGGGCACTGAGCGTAGCAGTGCCTGCGTGAGAACTTTTGAAGGAGGTCGAAATTTTCATTACCTCCACTATAGTTTGGCCCCAGGTGAATAACAGGGAGGAAACCCAGCCCTGCCCATCAAGAGAAAATTGGATTAAAGATTTACTGAGCATGGGTCTACCCATCAGAACAAGACCCAGTTTCCCCCTCACTCAATTGCTCCCATCAGGAAGCTTGCATAAGCCTCTTATCTTTCTCCATCAAAGGGCAGACAGACTGAAAACCACAATCACAGAAAACTAACCAATCTGATCACATGGACCACAGCCTTGTCTAACTCAATGACACTATAAGCCATGCCATGTAGGGCCACCCAAGATAAAAGGGTCATGGTGGAGAGTTCTGACAAAATGTGGTCCACTGGAGAAGGGAATGGCAAACCACTCCAGTATTCTTCCCTTGAGAACCCCATGAACAGCATGAAAAGGTAAAAAGATAGGACACTGAAAGATGAACTTGCCAGGTCGGTAGGTGCCCAATATGCTACCGGAGATCAGTGGAAAATTAACGCCAGAAAGAATGAAGGGACGGAGCCAAAGCAAAAACAAAGCCCAGCTGTGGATGTGTCTGGTGATAGAAGAAAAGTCTGATGCTGTAAAGAGAAATATTGCATAGGAACCTGGAATGTTAGGTCCATGAATCAACGTAAATTGGAAGTGGTCAAACAGGAGATGGCAAGAGTGCACATCAACATCTTAGGAATCAGCAAACTAAAATGGACTGGAATGGGCGAATTTAACACAGATGACCATTATATCTACTATTGTGGGCAAGAATCACTTAGAAGAAATGGAGTAGACATTATAGTCAACAAAAGAGTCCAAAATGCAGTACTTGGATGCAATCTCAAAAACAACAGAATGATCTCTGTTTGTTTCTGAGGCAAACCATTCAATATCACAGTAATCCAAGTCTATGCCCTGACCAGTAATGCTGAAGAAGCTGAAGTTGAATGGTTCTACGAAGACCTAAAAGACCTTCTAGAACTAACACTCACAAATGATGTCCTTTCCATTATAGGGGACTGAAATGCAAAAGTAGGAATTCCAGAAATACCTGGAGTAACAGGGAAATTTGGCCTTGGAGTACAGAATGAAGTAGGGCAGAGGCTAACAGAGTTTTGCTACGAGAACTACGAGAACGCTCTGGTCATAGAAAACACCCTCTTCCAACCACACAAGAGAAGACTCTACACATGGACATCACCAGATGGTCAATACCAAAATCAGATTGATTGTATTCTTTGGAGCCAAAGATGGAGAAGCTCTACAGAGTCAGCAAAAACAAGACCAGGAGCTGACTATGGCTCAGATCAAGAACTCCTTATTGCCAAATTCAGACGTAAATTGAAGAAAGTAGGGAAAATCACTAGACCATTTAGGTATGACCAAAATCAAATCCGTTACAATTATACAGTGGAAGTGAGGAATAGATTCAAGGGATTAGATCTGATACACAGAGTGTCTGAAGAACTATGGACAGAGGTTCATGATATTGTACAGGAGGCAGGGATCAACAATATCCCCAAGAAAAAGAATTGTAAAAGGGCAAAATCGTTTGTCTGATGAGGCCTTATAAATAGCTGTGGAAAGAGAGAAGTGAAAGGCAAAGGAGAAAAGGAAAGATATACTCATTTGAATGCAGAGCTCCAAAGAATAGCAAGGAGAGATAAGAAAGTCTTTCTTAATGATTATTGCAAAGAAATAGAGGAAAACAATAGAATGGGAAAGATTAGAGATCTCTTCAAGAAAATTAGAGATATCAAGGGAACATTTCATGCAAAGATGGACTCAATAAAGGACAGAAATGGTATGGACCTAACAGAAGTATAAGATATTAAGAAGAGGTGGCAAGAATACACAGAATTGTACAAAAAGGTCTTCATGACCCAGATAATCATGATGGTATGATGACTCACCTAGAGCCAGACATCCTGCAATGTGAAGTCACGTGGATCTTAGGAAGCATCACTATGAACAAAGCTAGTGGGGGTGCTGGAATTCCAGTTGACCTATTTCAAATCCTGAAAGATGATGCTCTGAAAGTGCTGCATTCAATATGCCAGCAATCTGGAAAACTCAGCAGTGGCCACAGGACTGGAAAAGGTCAGTTTTCATTCCAATCTCTAAGAAAGGCAATGCCAAAGAAAGTTCAAACTACCACACAATTGCACTCATCTCACATGCAAGGAAAGTAATGCTAAAAATTTTCTAAGCCAGGCTTCAACAGTACATGAATCATGAACTTCCAGATGTTCAAGTTGGATTGCGAAAAGGCAGAAGAACCAGATATCAAATTGCCAACATCTGTTGGATCATCGAAAAAGCAAAAGAGTTCCAGAAAAGCATCTACTTCTGTTTTATTGACTATCCCAAAGCCTTTGACTGTGTGGATGACAAAAAAACTGTGGAAAATTCTGAAAAAGATGGGAATACCAGACCACCTGACCTGCCTCCTGAGAAATCTGTATGCAGGTCGGGAAGCAACCGTTAGAACTGGTCATGGAACAGACTGGTTCTAAACAGGAAAAGGAGTATATCAAGGCTGTGTATCGTCACCCTGCTTATTTAACTTATATGCAGAATACATCATGAGAAATGCTGGGCTAGATGAAACACAAGGTGGAATCAAGATTGCCGGGAGAAATACCAATAACCTCAGATATGCATATAACACCACCCTTATGGTAGAAAGCTAAGAAGAACTAAAGCGCCTCTTGATGAAAGTGAAAGAGGAGAGTGAAAATGTTGGCTTAAAGCTCAACATTCAGAAAACTAAGATCATGGCATCTGGTCCTATCTCTTCATGGCAAATAGATGGGGAAACAGTGGAAACAGTGACAGTTTATTTTGAGGGCTCCAAAATCACTGCAGAAGGTGACTGCAGGCATGAAATTAAAAGATGCTTGCTCCTTGGAAGAAAAGTTATAACCAACCTAGACAGCATATTAAAAAGCAGAGACATAATTTTGCCAACAAAGGTCCATCTAGTCAAAGCTAGAGTTTTTCCAGTAGTCATGTATGGATATGAGAGTTGGACTATAAAGAAAGCTGAGCGCTTATGAATTGATGCTTTTAAACTGTGGTAGAAAGCTCTTGAAAGTCCTTGGACTGCAAAGAGAGCCAATCAGTCCATCCTTAAGGAGATCAGTCCTGAATATTTATTGGAAGACTGAGGCTGAACCTGAAACTCCAATATTTTGGCCACCTGATGCAAAGAACTGACTCATTAGAAAAGACCCTGATGCTGGGAAAGATTGAAGGTAGGAGAAGGAGATGACAGATGGCATCATTGACTCAATGGATGAGTTTGAGCAAAGTCCAGGAATTGGTGATGGATAGGGAGCCCTGGTGTGCTGCAGTCCATGGAGTTGCAAAGAGTAGGACATGACTGAGCGACTGAACTGAACTGAGGTATATAAATATATACACACATACACATTTTTCAGTCAAAATAATGCAGATTGTATTTTCAGGAAATACATAGTCAAAAGTGATACTCATATTTAGACCATATATATACAGATATATAAAACAGTAAATTATTTATTATATTAATTAACATCTATTATTTAAGAGATCTTAAGACTATCATGTAGAAATAGCTAAGGTTTTAAAATTTTATCTTGAGATTTTCCATTGCTTTTTATACTTGTTAATTAACCCAGTCTACTATGTTAGTTAATTTATGATGATTAAAAACTTTCTATTTTTCTTTTTTTCAAAATACACTTGCATCATTATGCAGACTTTGTGTATGACCAGAATGCCCTCCTATTGCTTACATGAGGATTTCTTTTCACCTCCTATTTTTAGTACATGTTACCATGTCTTTTTCATTTTTAAATTAAAATAAATGTAATTGTAAATATCTTCAGTGTACCAAGGCCAAAGTTCTTTGGCAATATTTTTACCTATTTTGATTCTGAGAAAATTGTATGTATTTGCAGCAGAAATGATTCAAATTCATTTTGTACATTCATTGAAAGAAATACTGAAGAGAACTTTCAGAAATAGTTTTCAGATAATAAGATCTTTTGAGTGCCAAGAGACTCCTCAATTGTAGGTTGTGAATATACTATTCGATTTTATGCTATTTCATTTCTCAAAGAAGACACTGAATGAAGTTTGAAAAAGATAAAACTTATTCATCCTATCAGTCAACACCTTTCAGAAACTATTCCATATTATCTAGTCAACATTCAGTGCACTGGTATAACTAGATGGCTCTTTCCCTCTTCATATCATCATTAAGGAAGTGGGGATGCAAGTTTGCTGGCTTACTCTACTAACTAGCATATGCAAATAAATTTCAAAAGAAAACATGTAACTAGAGAACAGTTTTTTACACCAAGTTATTCAACAGAAATGTGTTGGATACTTTTATTTGTATATTATAAATTTGGGGAGATGTAAGCTTTATCAGTTCAGTTTAGCGGCTCAGTCGTGACCAACTCTTTGGGACCCCATGGACTGCAGCACGCCAGGCCTCCCTGTCCAACTCCTGGAGCCTACTAAAACTCATGTCCATAGCATCGGTGATCCCATCCAACCATCTCATCCTCTTCATCCCGTTCTCCTCCCACCTTCAATCTTTCCCAGCATCAGGGTCTGTTGCAATGAGTTGGTTCTTTGCACCAGGTGGCCAAAGTATAGAAGTTTCAGCTTCAGCATCAGTCCTTCCAATGAATATTCATGACTGATATCCTCTAGGATTGACTGGTTGGGTCTCCTTGAAGTCAAAGGGACTCTCAAGATCTTCTCCAACACACGGTTCAAAAGCATCAATTCTCCGGTGCTCAACTTTCATTATAGTCCAACTCTCACATCCATACATGACTACTGGAAAAACCCTAGCTTTGACTAGATTTACCTTTGTTGATAAATTAATGTCTCTGTTTTTAATATTCTGTCTAAGTTGGTCATAGCTTTTCTTCAAGGAGTAAGCATCTTTTAATTTCATGGCTGCAGTCACCTTCTGCAGTGATTTTTGGAGCCCCCAAAAATAAAGTCTCCCACTGTTTCCATTGTTTTCCCATCTGTTTGCCATGAAGTAATGGGGCCAGATGCCATGACCTTAGTTTTCTGAATGTTGAGTTTTCAGCCAACTTTTTCCACTCTCTTCTCTTGTTTTCATCAAGAGGCTCCTTAGTTCTTCTTCGCTGTCTTGCTGTAAGGGTGGTGTCATCTGCGTATCTGAGTTATAGATATTTCTCTCGGCAATCTTGAATCCAGCTTGTGCTTCACCCAGCCTGGCATTTCGCATGATGTACTCTGTGTATAAGTTAAATAAGCAGGGTGACAATATACAGCTTTGATGCACTCTTTTCTCGATTTGGAACCAGTCTGTTGTTCCATGTACAGTTTTATCTGTTGCTTCTTGACCTGTATACAGATTTCTCAGGGGGTAGGTCAGGTGCTCTTGTAATCCCATCTCTTGAAGAATTTTCCACAGTTTGTTGTGATCCACACAGTCAAAGGCTTTGGGATAGTCAATAACACAGAAGTAGATGTTTTTCTAGAACTCTCTTGCTTTTTTGATGATCCAACGGATGTTGGCAATTTGATCTCTGGTTCCTCTGCCTTTTTTAAATTCAGCTTGAACATCTGGAAGGTCATGGTTCACATACTGTTGAAGCCTGACTTGGAGAATTTTGAGCTCTATAAAAATATGTAAATTTAAAAATTATCTTTTCAGAAATGTATTAGTCATTGATGTTTATTGAAAGAGAGCTGCTGACTTACTTTACCAATCAATATGTTCATCCTTACTGTACAATAAGAATATTGTCTGCTATATCACTAAACAAAGGATGTAGCCACCAGGCTTTGTAGTGGAAATTTAGTGGCATAACTAATAACCTTGGTAGTCAGCCTCCCCCTGAGGAAGAAAAACCTAACGTTCATGATGGGGCAATCAAGAAGTTTGGAAATGACCCGGATGCTGAGAAAGATTGAAGGCAAGAATAGAAAGGGTTGGCAGAGGATTGGATGGTTGGATGGCATTAGCCACTTGATGGACATGAGTTTGAGCAAGCTCCTGGAGTTGGTGATAGACAGGGAAGCCTGCTGTGCTGCAGTCCTTGGGGTCACAAAGAGTTGGACACGACTGAGTGATTTTCACTTTACAGATGTTACATAGATACACATATATTTAGGCTAACACAATAAATATGGGAAATAGTTTTACTTCACTTTCCTAATTTATTAATTTTTCTATTAGTTAAAATATTTTTCAGCTTTTCTTTTCTAATAACTGTGATATTTATTTACTTTTCCCTTTTTGCTCACAGCGTTGATAAGTTCACATGAGATAAGAAGAAAGGTACCTAATTTCCCATCATCACTTAAACTAGTCTATTTAAACCTGTGTCTGTACATTCTGTCTTTTCTCAATTATGGTTAAGAATGTCTGATGCTCCTTTCTACAATCAACTCAATCTACAATCTAGTTTCTTCTGAGTTATGTAATACAAACAGTGCAGTTCAGTCGCTCAGTCGTGTCCGACTCTTTGCAACCCCATGAATTGCAGCACGCCAGGCCTCTCTGTCCATCACCAACTCCCGGAGTCTACCCAAACCCATGTCCATTGAGTCAGTGATGCTATCCAACCATCTCATCCTCTGTTGTCCCCTTCTCCTCCTGCCCCCAATCCTACCTGGCATTAGGGTCTTTTCCAATGAGTCAACTCTTCGCATGAGGTGGCCAAAGTATTGGAGTTTCAGCTTTAACATCAGTCCTTCCAATGAATACCCAGGAGTGATCTCCTTTAGGATGGATTGACTGGATCTCCTTGCAGTCCAAGGGACTCTCAAGAGTCTTCTCCAACACCACAGTTCAAAAGCATCAATTCTGCGGCACTCAGCTTTCTTCACCGTCCAACTCTCACATCCATACATAACCACTGGAAAAACCATAGCCTTGACTAGACAGACTTTTGTTGGCAAAGTAATGTCTCTGCTCTTAAATATGCTATCTAGGTTGGCCATAACCTTCCTTCCAGGAGTAAGCGTCTTTTAATTTCATGGATGCAACACCATCAGCAGTGATTTTGGAGCCCCAAAAATAAAGCCTGACACTGTTTCCACTGTTTCCCCATCTATTTCCCAAGAAGTGATGGGACCAGATGCCATGATCTTAGTTTTCTGAACGTTGAGCTTTAAGCCAACTTTTTCACTCTCCTCCTTCACCTTCATCAAGAGGCTCTTTAGTTCTTCTTCACTTTCTGCCATAAGGGTGGTGTCATCTGCATATCTGAGGTTATTGATTTTTCTCCCGGCAATCTTGATTCCAGCTTGTGTTTCTTCCAGCCCAGCGTTTCTCATGATGTACTCTGCATATAAGTTAATACAAACAAACTCCGTGATAATTGGCTCTTGCCTCCTGCTTTTGCAGTCAAGTGAATTCTTCGGTCAGATACAATATTGTATTTCATATAATATCAGTAATTAAATGATTTTACAAATCAGGCCAAAGAGGTTCAGAGAAAAGCATTGATTGCAGAGAAAATAAATACAAACTGTTGCAGCCACAGAACTAACCTAAAAAAGTTTGATTCCGCAAATGTATTAATCGCAGTGTCAGTTCAGTTTAATAAGTGTCTGTTACAAGCAGCAATGTTCTACTACTCAGAGCTATCCCTTTCTGTGTTAACTGATCACCAATGCCCTCCATGCCAATACAAGCAAACAGGAAATCACAGATTCCCTTCATCGGCCTTAGGACTTTTTACTTAACCAGTTCACTAGAAAGTACTCTTAAATCTATTTCAAAAGAGATCTAAACCTCATTACTTACACTACTACAAACTTTCTTCAAGCCACCAACGTCTAGACTCCAGGTACAATTTTCTGTCAGGTCTCCATGTCTCACTTCTTGGTACCCTGAAAATCATGTACTACACAGAAGCCAGAATGATCTTTCATAGGTTCAAATAACATTGAGTTGTTTCCCTATCTTAAACTCCCCATTACAAACAGAAAACCTTTTTAACTTCTTACCATGCCTACCAATGTTTATATGATCTACCTCCAGCTTTGTTACCTGTCCTGGTTTACTACCACCTCTGTGCTTCCCTACACTACCCTTTTTGTTTCTCAAGTCCTTTGTATTTCTTCTCTTTGTGAGAAAAGATTTTTTTTTTTTCTCAAAGATGTCTTCTTTGTCTTTTTTCTGGAAAACTCATTGCATAGATTTTTACTTGGCTTTCTCCTTGTCATACTAGTGAGAGATCAAATATAAGTTGCAGAGGGATATATTTCTCAACTAGCCTTGCTAAAAAATATCTATAGTCATTTCTCTTTCCATTTTACGTTCTTGAAAGCTTTAATGAAGAGGCAAGGGCTCTCTTTCATGCTTACTGATGTAATTACACCTATAACGGTGCTTTTTATAGAGTAGGTGCTCAATAAACATGTTCGATTTGTAAGTTTAGGTACAATGTTTTAACCACAAAATAATCTATTACTGAAAATAAAAGCTGGTAACCATAAATGTTATTACTGTCATAGAAGTTAATTTTTAGTAGCTCCATAAGCATTTTTACCTCTTGTTGCTTATTCTATATTGCTGATATTTTATGGAAGTAGCGAATACATATAGACTTCTTAAAATAAGAATATCTGACGTATTTCTACAGATCAAAGTTGATTACAAATTCCATAAGCTCTTTTAATAATTGGAATTAAATGCATTAATTCCTTATTTATCAGACAGAGGCATGAGAACCAAATAACAGAAGTTATCAATATGTATTTTTAGCCTGAAGTCATTCTGAGCATCTTGGTTGATTATGAGTTGTCCTGTAAAATCTTTCTATATCATATTGTAAACTACTTTCAATCTTTGAAATTAGACAAAATGTATTTAGCTACCAAACTTTTAGATGAAAGCTAGTTAGAATAAAAGAATAACACAAAATAGTTAAATTTGCATCAAGGTGGAAGAAGATTATCTTGACTCTAGCAATATTAAATTTAGCAGGGATAAAAAAAAGAAATATGCTCAATTTGAATTCATACTGTTGAGGAAAATATACTTTAAAGGGGAAAAGACTCTTTGTATTAATAAAAATTTTTGTATGAGTTATTGACAATAGCATTATCAGAAATAACAGTGGCCTGAAAACAACTAAGATCCATTTTCAAAATGAAGACAATTAATTTTAGAATAAATTTTGAAATATAAAATATCTAGAAGAGCACAAACACACTGGGAGGAATTTTAATGGTACATGAAGAATGGTTGAACTAACGGCACACTGGGTTCAGAGAAAAAATTAAGAGGAAATGTCATATTCTAGGCATAGTTTTAAAGCAGTATAATACAAAATGAAAATTTCATATAGTTCTGCAACTCAAGAGATCAGAACAAGCACCATAGAATGCAAGAGGGGGAATTCAGTTTAATAAAATGAAGATTGGACACTATCTTTGCTGGTCCAACAGTGAAAATGGCCCTCCAATAGGTGTCTTTCTTTCTCAGGTAGGTTAGTGACAGAAGTCCTTTCTGTATCTAAAATGGGCCCAAAAAAAACCTCCTAGGTCATTCCAACGGAGAAGGCAATGGCACCCGACTCCCGTACTCTTGCCTGGAAAATCCCATGGATGGAGGAGCCTGGTAGGCTACAGTCCACGGGGTCGCTGAGAGTCGGACGACTGAGTGACTTCACTTTCACTTTTCCCTTTAATGCACTGGAGAAGGAAACGGCAACCCACTCCAGTATTCTTGCCTGGAGAATCCCAGGGACGGCAGAGCCTGGTGGGCTGCCGTCTATGGGGTCGCACCGAGTCGGACACGACTGAAGCGACTTAGCAGCAGCAGCAGCAGGTCATTCCAAGACTGTATTCCCATCAGTCACAGATTTACAATAAAAAAGGATGCATAGACAGCCATGCAATTTTCAGTGCAAAATTGTGTTTAGAAAATATTTCAATAGAGCAATATGATCCTTGAAGCTGTAGATGAAAAGATTTGAACTTTGAAATATCAGAGTCCATAATGAATAGAACCTTTCACTAACTAGATTACAGTTGAGAAATCTCATTATTTGATTGTGTGTAGGAGTGTGGAGACAAGCTCCTGAGTGGAAATATGCCTCTGCCCATGAATAGACAGCACATAAAAATGTGACAGCTTATATAGTTTATCACAGTGTGTGCATGAGGGTTATAATACTGGCATGAAAGCTGAAATGAAATAAAATGATAATTTCCTTCAATTAATAACTGGAATTCTGTGATGTAATACTCACTGGAAAGTAAGACATCATTAATTTATAAATAAGTTCAGTAAAAAGTAACTTTTAATGCTACATTTTATGTTACCATAGAAAAGCAGAGTATCAACTCGAAGGCAAGCATTTCCTTGTCTAAGTTAGGATGTTTGCAAAGAGTTAACGTACCCTTCTCACTTCGTATTCCAAATTACTTTTGAAAGTAATATCCATATTGTACCTTGAAGGAAGGCCTAAGCAGTAAACTTTAACGGCTGCCTGAGTTGGCAATCATTTCATAGAGACAAGACACTGTGCTGAAAATTGCCCTATAAATAAGATCCCTCACAGAAAAATTAAAATGGAATTCATATTATTGATGTTCACTAGCAGCCATAAGAAACACAAGGGAACCAAGAAGTGGCACTTGTTTCAAATCGCTCTCAGAGGCACCTGAAGGACACTTTCAAAGTCAGCTTTGATCAATGGTGATAAGCAGTTTGTCCAGCATTTGGAGTGGGTTGTAATGTATTTGGAAACCTTGAGGAATTTGCCTACCAAATAGAAATGATCCAGACATTAGCTTCCCATAGCAAATTGGCCGTTAATTCAATAGTACCCAGATTTCCTGCAGAATCAAGTCTCTTTTCCCTCCTTTCCAGTCCTCTGCCTCCTGACCTTTGCTCCCATTTGTTTATTTTTTTCATCTTAGTTCACTTTCAGACCGTATATTCCTTGAGTTTTCTGGATTTTGGATTGAAGAAGAGAGACTTACAACCCTGTTGTTACTTCTAGTTATATAACCCTCTTTGCTAGATGTCTATTTTGATGTGAGATCAGAGACGTAAAACCACAATCTCTAGATTGTACCTGTTTCAATAAGTCAAGAATGTTTGGTCAATGTCCAGTATTATAGTATATTAAGCTGTCCACACTGAAAGGGAAATATTCATGTAAACAGGTAAATGTTTGCCCTATAAATCCAAGCACACAGAGAAAATGAAGGGGCGAACCGGAAGGTGAGACCAAGGACAGGAAAGTGACAGCAAGAGTTAGACTGAGATAGATATAAAAAGAGCAGAAAATAAATTGGAAAGACAAAGCAATTGAAAAAGTAAGAATGCTAGAAATGTACCAACCTACAAGAAAATTGTCTTCTGTGCCAGATATCAAGTTTATATAGGGAATATGCATACTGAATTATAAATAGCAACATAGAGAATAAACATGTTAATAGAAATTCATTTTGATTATTTTAGTAGAACTGAAAAATGTTTTCCTTTCCTAAAAAAAGATAATCACTAGAAAATGAAATTTAATGTGAAATAGAACAAAAACTACAGATATTAGAGTTCAACCCAATTCTACCTTTTACGAGTGCTTGGTCCTCTGAAAAAGGCTCAGCATTTGTTCCTTTATCTGTGAAAATATAATTCCAGGGTAAATGTATAAATTACAGATATTATGTATAAATTACCCAGTGCAATGCCTGTATATGATAACTCTTAAAAACAATTATTATAATATTAATAATATGGTATTAATTTCAATACATGGTATTTTTGTGACTCTAAATTTAAAAGGTAGGAAATATGAGTTAATATTATAATAGATTGAATTTATGGCAGAAATGTAGTCCAATATTGAATCTAGAATTTTTAGCTGTGTGATTTTTGACAAGATACATAATTCCTCTGGGATTCAGACAGTTTGTCTGTATAATAAAAATGATAGTATTGTCAATGCATGCTACTATAAATTAATACCAACAGAATGACAGAATGAAGAATATAGAATGATACAACTAGCTGATTCTAAAGCAAAAACATCCAAGTTTGCAGTTATCTGAATAATCTATAAATTATCTTCTCCTCCTAAAAAATCATGAGTCTAATGCTATAACAAATAAAATTTAGTATCAATAATCATAAATATCACTAAGTACAGGTTATGAAAGTATGTACAGTTATATACTTTAAGACAAAAATTACATTAGACAAGCAACAATGTTTTACAATCTAATTCTTTCTAGGTACACTTGATTCTGCATTTAGATGGATAGATTTGGTAAAAGTCTTGTTAACTGATAAGTTCTTATGTGTGTATGTATGTGAGTGTGTGTGTATGTTTATGTGTACAGGTTCTGAGCTGTTGACCTACTGTGGCAGTATGTCTTACAAGTGAATATATATTCAACATATAAAAATATTAAGCAAACTCTGGCCAATGTAAGTCAGTTGATTCTACATAAAGATGAGTGAAAGTGTCTAAATGTCTTTGCTGGATAAACATGAAAAGTACCAGAAAATTTATAACTATTAATGGAATAAATTAATATTCAGTGGATTTTTGAGATGTGTGAAACCAAAAAGCTAGATTGAAAGAGGAAACCAATGTAACAATTAAGGGAGGGAGGAGTAACAACAAGTAAATTTGCAGTCCTAACAATATTAATCCTTTTGAGTGTTCCTGAAAGAAGTAATCCCCCATAAACCTGCTAGTTTCTTCTTTTAAAGACATTTTTAACATTTATTATTTTAATTATGAAATTAATCTTACTGCTTATGTTTAGTTATAATGTAGTATAGTATGAAGACTATAAAATATTTGCAGTTTGGTCACTGTATTCCAATAAGAAGCTTTCTGCTTAAAGGATCTCTCACGTGTTTAATTGTGTTAGCTTACCTCAAATTGAAAGTTGTGGGAGTAATTTTTCTTTTATGACAAAACCCCCCAAAGGACCATTTTACCACCAAGAAACACTTAATAATTATCTGAAGTCAACATTAATGTAAAGCAGAATTCATCTGCTCTAAGTGGACTAATGATGATGTTTTTTGGATTTCTACCATATAAAGAATATGGATCTATTGGATTTGGGTTGAAAGAACTGAAGGAAAAGCTTAAAACTAAGCTTAAATCTTCCTTCTCCAGAGGAGAAGGAAATGGCAACCCACTCCAGTACTCTTGCCTGGAAAATCCCATGGACGGAGGAGCGTGGTAGCTTACATACAGTCCATGGTGTCGCAAAGAGTCGGACATGACTGAGCGACTTCACTTAAGCTTGTGTGTGTGTGTGTGTGTGTGTGTGTGTGTGTGTGTGTGTGTGTGTGTGTGTGTGTGTGTGTTACACAGACCTTGTTCTTGTAGGAGATTTCCAATGGAAGTAATGCCATTTGGGTACAACTTCAAGTACCCTTGTTCTTGTAGGAGATTTCCAATGGAAGTAATGCCATTTGGGTACAACTTCAAGTACCCTGTTCACTCTTGCATAGTTTTAGGGATTTTGAATTATAACCTACATCTGTGTCACTGATGTATTGTCCAGAAAATTAATCCATTCTCAGGAAAATTCCAAGATTATTTGTAAAATTATCTTCATTCTGGAGGAAAAAAAAAATCAATCCTATGTCTATACACATGATAAGAGTTTGTATGCAAAGAAATGTAGTGTTCCTGGTGAAGAGAAGTTTAAAAGTGCACATTTAGATAGAGCCCTGACACTGTGCTGGACAATAAAAAAGGTTGAGCACCAAAGAATTGATGCCTTCGAACTGTGGTAGTGAAGACTCTTGAGAGTCCCTTGGACAGCAAGGAGATCAAACCAGTCAATCCTAAAGGAAATCAGTCCCGAATATTCATCGGAAGGACTGATGCTGAAGCTCCAGTACTTTGGCTACCTGATGCGAAGAGCTGACTCACTAAAAAGACTCTGAGGCTGGGAAAAACTGAAGACAGGAGGATAAGGGGACGACAGAGGATGAGATGGTTGGATAGCATCACCGATTCAGTGGACATGAGTTTGAGCAAACTCCAGGAAATGAAGGACAGGGAAGCCTGGCCTGCTGAATCCATGAGATCACAAAGAGTTGGACATGACTGAGTGACTGAAGAACAACTGACACTGTCGACAAGTCCTTGATGTGAGGGAGAAAAAGTGTGTTTAGGAGAATATAAGAATTTCCTGTGCTAAGGAACAGAATTTCACAGTGCATTCTCCGAGAGCCCTATGCTAAGTATTGATACAAAGTGTTACTTAGATAAGAATTATGTGGTCAAATACACTTAGAAAACATTTAATTTAAAGCACTCAGATTTTTTACTGAAGAACTTCCAAGAGACTACATACCAATATCTATTCTGCATTTTCAGAAGAATGTAAAGAAATTAGAATTTTACAATCTTACTTAAGCAAAATAATAATTTTAAAAGAGGATCTTTTTTATATTGTTATAAAATTTGGAGCGTAGATTGGTTAAAATAAGGACAGTGCATTTCAGAATGATGAAACCTGAGACTGAAGATACAAGTAGTGATGAACTTATGAAAGTTCTCACTTACTACAAGAAATTTGGGTTATAACCTTTTGACAATTTCATCAAGTAGAAATAGGCTTGGTGGTGGTTTACTCACTAAGTTGTATCTGACTTTTGCGACTCCATGGACTGTAGTCTGCCCAACACCACCACTACCACCAAATTACATTATATAATAAATGTTCTATCTATCTATCTATCTAATATATATAGTTGATGTTTTTAATGTTCTTTCTGGTAAATCTTTAGCCAAACTCACTAGCTTATGTTCTCTTTTTTAACGTTATTATAGGCAACAATATTATCAAATTTAACAGCAATCATAAATTTCAACTTTCACCATATTGTTTTATTTACATGATTCTAGCTCAGATTCACTGGAATGGAAACACATAACAATATTACTTCCAGGAGTTTCAGTTTATTGAGGGGTCACATTTGAACAAGAAGAGTTACTTGATGCCTTTTGGAAGCGTGGATACTATGTAGGAAAGGTGGGCAGGGTTGAAGCCAACAGAAGACTTCATTTTCTGGAAGACAATATAAAGAACAAAATAGATAAATTTGAAGCAGCTAAAAGGAAACCTAAAAAAACTCTTCCAAAAAACTTTTCTTATTTTAGAGTATTACTTCCTTTTAAACTTGGCGTTTTAAAACCAAGATACAGACTCATTGAGTTCTTGCTGCTGCTATAATTTTATCATTATCATCTTTTATAAATATAAATTGGGAATAGCTACATATGTGGCTTCTATTAAATGTGTAAAAATGCAAAAGGCATATTCTAATGATGCTTATCATGGAAAAAATGAAGACACTTAACAATATAATTAGGCTTTTTCCAGAAAGTTTTAAGAAGGTTATGGAATCTGAAAAACAATTATAATGTTGAGAATATGTGAGATGAGATAGCTCTTTAAAATGTTTTCTTTTTAAATATGCATTTCCATACAAATCATGTAGTTCATTTAAACAATATTTAAATAAACTTGTTTGAGTGAAATTCAATGTGCATGTTCATAAATATCACAATATTGAACATTTAGAAATGCAAAGGAATGATTAGAAAATTTTTATAGATATATTATTTGAAACAGTTATTTGGAACATTTTCATTAAAATCATTTAAATAAAATATTATAGCATTTAACCTCCTCCTTATCCTCAGGTTTTATCTCTAACATGTAAACACGTGAAAGAATGAATCTAATGCATTCATTGTAACTAGCATGGTTATTTTCTGAATAATTTTGCTACCAGTTAACATAAAGGGGACTATTGATCTAATATTATCCAGATTTAACTCAGAAAAGGCTTTACGTCTTTTTTAATGCTTATTTCTAGGATTCCTATGGTGCATATTGGATGAGTGATGCTTATTTTCTAGGTTATCATTTTTTAAATGATATAATTATTCAGTTTTCTCTGTATAGCACTTTCATCGTGTATATCACCACCATTATCATCAGTTAAACAGATATAATTTTCTTCAGAGGTATGCACAATGCTTGAATTTGTGATAGATCGTTTTCACTGATTTTAAATTTAAAAGGTAGTTTTCATGCATTTTCCTTCACAGACTCTTTAAAATGACAAGTAAACTTGCAAGCATTAGCTGTAGAAAGTATCCTTTAAGATTTATTTTATTTTTAGAGTTCATTCTTGTGCTTGACAAAGTTCCATTTAGATGAGTGCCCTTGAAAGAAATTAAGGCAAGGATAAGTGACATTACAGAAGTATACAAAGATGTTATATATACTGATACTTCATACTTTGTTCTAAATGGAGTTTTTTCAATGTTTCTTAAAGAATCATTAACTGAGTCTTCATAGAAGCTGTGTATGCCAAATCTGTGGTGAAGATGCTTATGTTCTTTTGTGAGTAGGACATCTTTCAATGGTATGTAATAGCATTTGTGATCTTCAAATAAAGGGACTAAAACATTAATTATTCTTGATTAATTATATGAGCTATGAATTATTACTGTTTTCAATATTGTATTTTTTCCATCCCATGCCTATCTTTCTTAAATTTCTGAAATCTAGAATATACACATCATTTAGCAACTTGTTAGAACAATCCTATGTATCAAGCAGTGCCCAAATCTCATTGTCACACAGCAATAAGGTCATATTTCCATCTGGTATAGATTCAGCCAGACCTGATTCAGGTAGGATGGACTTGCTCATCACCTATCCATTAGCAGGGATTCGATGACTTAGACTGGCCTCTGTAATTCAGCTGTACTGAGGTGGCTAGGCTTCACTATTTCCAAGTCTTTTCTATAGGATCAATGAGCTAGTTTGAAAATGTTCTTTTCACAGTGATAGCAAAGGTGTGAGAAAACTGACAAAATGCACCACCTGTTATGCCTTGGTTCAGAAGTAGCAAGTTATCACTTTCATCTTATTCAAACATCCAAAGCAAGTCACATATGGCAAAACCCAAATTCAAAGGGCGAGAAAATATCCACTCCCTCATCCATCCACATGTGCCTCTTTAGTGAAAGGAAATGAATTCATGTATCAGTGGGCATGTACCCAGGAGGGATGAGCCATGAGGGCCAGTACTGTGATCAACCTCAGGGTTAGCCTCTGGCAATCTGTGCCATAAATATTTTAAGACATTTGTGTTTTTTATAAAGAAAAATGTACTTCACGTGGAATAAATGAGCTCTCTTAAAATAGAACTGATTCACTAATCATTAATATTTTGATGAAATGAATTAAATTGATGAATTAAATTTGGTGAATTAAATTGATAATTTCAGGAATTTAGTAAGAAGAGTTTTAGTATTTGTTTTATAGTTGAACAATTTTAACTGGACATAATTTGCATGAATTCCAATGTTAAGCCTAATATTTTATAATAATTTTCAGAAATTTATAATGTGTTTAAGCAAGTATTAAAAATTAGCAGTGAAGGACTAAATTCTTAAAATAATGGTTACAGTACAAATTGATTACTACAGTATTTTTTGTCTGGATTAAAATTATAAATTTAAATTACAAACAAAGAAAAAATTTTTATCTCATTATAGAGTTTTAATAGAACTTAACATTATGTTTACATAATTTGTATTAAGACTTTATTAAACCAAATAAGTAGGTGCTATCTATATACTCTATGTCAAAACTTTTCAGGATCTTAGGAACTCAACTCATTTTAAATCTGCTTGGATATGATATTGCATATCAATATTATCAGGGTAACCAACAACTTTGATCCTTATTCCAAACAAAATAAAGTTAAGTTATATTGAAATTCTCCAGGTTGGATTATAGATAAAGCTATATGGCCTGAGGGAAAATGCTTCCTCTTACTCATTTCGCATATCATTTTCTTTCATATCTGATACTTCCCATATGTAAGCAATTTCCAATTAATCATATTCAGAAGTAGCATTGTTTTCAGAATCACAGAGTACAGTATCTTCTAGAGTTATATTATTACTGTTGTCTCAATGGCACACCTTGCAAAGCTGTCATTCAATACATTTGAAATAGGACAAGCTATCTCGGCAAGGCCTTTAGATATTATTAAAGAATACTGCCATCCAGAGCATCTCTTTAATTTTTTTATTTGCACTTTTGAGTCAAGAGTAGAATCACTAGCTTAAGACATTCAGGGGTGAACTACTTTACATGCTGCAACTTTGCTCTGAGAATGACTTAAGGCAGCACTACCTGAAATACACTTTGATTTGCTTCAGTGAATGAGCGGAAAGGTCAAGGAATTGCTCCACCGCTAGTAGGCCACCCAAAAACATGTTCAGCTTGGATTCAAGTTGTTTAGGTTGTTCAGTACTCACACAAACTCTAAATAACATGCACAAAGAAAACTAAGCTCTGAGGACTAGTACATGGTACAGAAAGGCTTAATGACCTCTCAACAGACTCTTAAAAACACAGATGCGTGAGTTGTGATTTAGACTCAAACCATATGAAGAGCAGAAAATAATATCATAGGGAGATTTAGAACATGCTTATCCCCAAGGGTTAGTGATCCAATTACTATTAGAACTATGTGGAAAGAGACTTTCACTTATCTCTAGACAGTATAATTTGAAGTGCCCATTTCAGTTCATTTCATCACATTTATAATATTTCAGAAGCACTGCCTTGTTTACGATCTCTCATGCAACAACATGCAGGATAATATAAAAAGGTTGAAAACATAAAAATACAATGCAGTATATTCACTAAAGCTGAAAGACAAAGCAACACAAAAAAGGCTTCTTCTATTAATTTTTCTCTTGCACATATCCTTATTTCTTGTCCATGTTTATAGTACGCAGATTATTCTAAGTTATACTGTGTGTGGCATGTAATATAAATCCCTGCATCACATCCCCATTTTGGATGTTATTGCCTCTGTTAGCTGGGTGGAACTGGAAAGGACATTGGTGTGAAAGGTGACACACAATAAGAACAAACTCTCACAATATAAATGGGTATCTTCCATATCTCTTCAATGAATATAAATGAAGATTCAATAAAACTGTAAAGAAAGGTTCAAACTGGTTCCAACATAAAACGCTGAGGCACATTCACAGAACTATTTACATAGATCTTTCTTTCCTTACTTAATAATTTCTATATCACAGATTAAGTTCCTCTGCTTGAAAGTGACTAGTCTTAGAATGTTAGACTTCAAGGCCCTATTGTCATGAGCCCTACACTGTTTTCCATTTGGAATGGCAGTACTATTATCAGGTATGCCATGTAATCCTGTTTCTGGCACTGTCTACCTTACCTGATGGATTGTACTGAGTACCAACAGCCTATATGGAGAAAGGTAAACAGGGTTTAGTAATCTCACAAGAAAGAGAAGATATATTTGCAACAAATCAAATATAACACCATAATGCTTTAGTTTCTTCAAGTAAAATATTTTCTACTAAGGTAAAATTCAAATGAAGAAAACTCATTAACATTTGTCCTTGCTTTCCCAAAATGACTTCCTTCTTCAGTTTTATGTACAATAAAAGCATACCATAGTCTGGAGTAGGAAGAAGTGGTTTAAGGAGAAAATAAACTTTGTGAAATAACTTATAAGCAGATTTCCAAAAGATGGCTAACAGTCTTGTTGAAATGATAGGAAAAACAGAGTTAAGTGATCATTCCAGTCAGATCAGCTAACAACAGCAATGAGGTCTTCTTTTCTCTTTAAGACGCTTCTTAAACTCATGTTAATATTGTAGATTTCATCTCACATTTACCTAGAATTTTATTTTTAACTATTTTTTCCTCTTATTCTTTCTCTCTGAACAAGTATTTCCACTCTAGATTCACACAAACACACACACACACACATTCTATACAGCATTTTCTCTTTGAATCTTCACAGTTAACTAAAACACAACAACATACAGACTGATAATACTAGTTATAAGTCTTAAGAACCTGCACTCTGTATACCTTCTTTATATATTTATTATATTAGTGAGTGATTTGTTCAGTCCTATATTTGCAAGTAGTTCCCAATTTCTTTAAATTTCCCCTTCTAAATATAGTTTGAATTAGCACATATTCTTTCCATCTGTTCTATAAGCACCAAGGATATAACTCGGATTACTACCTTCACCTTATAACATTCATCATCATAAAATTTCAATTTATTTTTCAATCTAAGTGACTTTTATGATGAATTTTAATAGTGTTTAATGCTACGTCATTTATGTGAGAAAAGGGGAGCAGCATTCACCATCTTACATTTTACATTTCTCTAGATAGAAAGAGACACAGTCCTTGATCATTGGGAGAAATCAACTTAAAGAAAATTATAGGTGCCACTTTCACTTACTATTTCTCCTCTATTCCAAACTCTTGAGTTTTGAAAATACATCTTTCTATTTCTCCTGAATCTCTGTGGAAAATGGCAATAGGCCACAAGTAGCCTAGTCCACTCTCTCTCTCTCTTTCTACCAAATGCTTTCCCTCCAATTGCTAATGCTCTTCTCTCTGCTTCTGCCTATATTATTATTCTATTTTCTATAACAGATAAATGAAAAATCCAATATAGTCCTAAATCCTTGTGTTTATTTGGATGATTGCCCATAAATCAAGAAAGCAAACTCTATTTTACAGCTCTCTAATCTTCAATACATTGTACCTAAGATCACCAGAGAGAGGATCAAGAAAGATGGAATGAACTTGGAAAGATTTAATGGGCCAGGTCTATGGCCTTACACTTCACTTCTCTTCATATTCTCTTGGCCAAAACCCAGTGATGTGGCCATGCCTAACTGAAAAATAGACTGAAAAATATATTCTAACTGTTAACAGGAAACGTATTGGTGCAGGACTGGTCTTAGTGGGTGGTGATTTGAGAGTAGTAAGCTCTTCTACCTTGAACTGGATGAGAAAATCCAACTCACTGAGCAAGGAGTAAGGAAATACTTTGGATTCATATTAAATTGTCAATAGTTATTACATATTAAGTGGGTTGTCATTTTCTTCTCCAGGGGATCTTTCCAACCCAGGGATCGAACCTTGGTCTCCTGCACTGTAGGCAGATTCTTTACCCACTGAGCTACCGGGGAAGTCCTAACAATAAAGCTGATAATATTTCTCCCTATGCTTCTGAATTATTTTAGAACTTCTCTGCCTTCAGTATGTATGTAAATTCTGTAAATGACCAATAAACTTTGTTTTTTCTGCTTTATTTTTCTCCGGACTCTTGGGTTTGTAAACACTTCTTTTTCAACTTTACTTATACAGTGTGCTTGCTCAAAAGTCATTCCTGCCACAGCCACCAGGATGATTTTTGTCTACTTTCTCCTGCAGGATTTATTCTCCATCCCCACTCTTCCTAACAGCTATTCATCTTTAGGTCTCTGTTCAGACTCCCGGAGACTGCTCAAACTCATCTCCATCAAGTCAGGGATGCCATCCAGCCATCTCATCCTCTGTCGTCCCCTTCTTCTCCTACCTTCAATCTTTCCCAGCATCAGGGTCTTTTCAAATGAGTCAGCTCTTCACATCAGGTGGCCAAAGTTTGGAATTTCAGCTTCAGCATCAGTCCTTTCAATGAATATTCAGGACTAATTTCCCTTAGGAGTAACTGGTTGGATCTCCTTGCAGTCCAAGGAACTCTCTAAAGTCTTCTCCAACAGCACAGTTCAAAAGCATCAGTTCTTTGGCTCTCAGTGTTCTTTATGCTCCAAATCTTACATCCATACGTGACTACTGGAAAAATTATAGCTTTGACTAGACAGACATTTTTTGGCAAAGTGATGTCTCTGCTTTTTAATACACAATCTAGGTTTTTCACAGCTTTTCTTCCAATGAACAAGCATCTTTTAATTTCATGCAGTCACCGTACACAGTGATTTTGGAGCCCCCCAAAATAAAGTTTGTCACTGTTTCCATTGTTTTCCCATCTATGAAGTGATGGGACCAGATGCCATGATCTTAGTTTTCTGACTGTTGAGCTTTAAGGCAACTTCTTCACTCTCCTCTTTGACTTTCATCAAGAGGCTCTTTAGTTCTTCTTCGCTTTCAGTCATAAGGGTGGTGTTCTGCATATCTGAGGTTATTGATATTTCTCCTGGCAATCTTGTTTCCAGCTTGTACTTCATCTGGTCCAGCGTTTCTCATGATGTACTCTTCACATAAGTTAAAATAAGCAGGGTGACACTATACAGCCTTGATGTACTCCTTTCCTGATTTGTAACCAGTCTGTTTTTCCATGACTAGTTCTAACTGTTGCTTCCTGACCTGCATACAGATTTCTCAGGAGGCAGGTCAGGTGGTCTGGTATTCCTATCTCTTGAAGAATTTTCCACAGTTTGTTGTGATCCACATCAAAGGCTGTGATGTAATCAATAAAGCAGATGTTTTTCTGGAACTCTCTTGCTTTTTCGATGATCCAAAGGATGTTGGCAATTTGACCTCTGATTCCCCTGCCTTTTCTAAATTCAGCTTGAACATGTGGAAGTTCGTCGTTCATGTACTGTTGAAGCCTGGCTTGGAGAATTTTGAGCATTACTTTACTAGCATGTGAGATGAGTACAATTGTGCAGTAGTTTGAGCATTTTTTGGCATTGTCTTTCTTTGGGATTGGAATGAAAACTGACCTTTTCCAGTCCTGTGGCCACTGCTGAGTTTTCCTAATTTGCTGACATATTGAGTGCAGCACTTTCACAGCATCATGTTTTAGGATTTGAAATAGCTCAACTGGAATTCCATCATGTCCACTAGCTTTGTTCATAGTGATGCTTCCTAAGGCCCACTTGACTTCACATTCCAGGATGTCTGGCTCTAGGTGAGTGATCACACCATTGTGGTTAACTGGGTCATGAAGATCTTTTCTGTATAGTTCTATGTACTCTTGCCATCTTTCTTAATATCTTCTGCTTCTGTTGAGTCCATACCATTTCTGTCCTTTACAGATTACAGATACAGATTAGGGAAAGCAGAAACAGACTGTGTATCAATAACTGATAGATAACCATCATAAATGTTGCTTAAAGTATTTCTGCAGTGTTCATGTATATTGTAAAACAATTACATCTTTATCAACTTCTAGAAAATATGGATTGTAAATTGCAAAATGTAATGGTTAGAATCTTTAAACATATATATGTAGTTTTCTAACTATGAAGTCAGCAAACATTTTTTGATAAAGGACCAGACATTAGATACTTTAGGGTTTATGGACCAAAAGACTAAAAGTAAATATTTAATGCATACCCTTGTATAAGAGAAGAAACAAAAGAACAAAATTGGAATATAATTTTGTAATAAATGTCTACTAATGAGAATAAGGGATTTCTTGTTTGTTTCTTTGTTTTTGGTTTTGCTTTGTTTCATTACGACTCAAAGTTTGTGCTCCACATCATTAACTTTGACAAATATTCATCTATTAATGTTAATATGTGAGCAGATTTTACTTATTTCCTCTATGAGAATCTTTCCCCATGAAGATCAATAATGCCAAATATTGGCATCAATCCACAGGTATATGCTCTTAGTTGAACATATTTACAGAAATCTACTAGATTTTTCTTGATGTTTGCTTTTTGTCATATCATTACATAGCAGGTAATCACTTTCAAGTAAAAATTATATGGAAGTTCCTCCATTTTATAACTGAATGCATCTTGAAATATGGAAATTTCCTTTGAACCTTAATTGATGTCTGAATATTACTGCTAGAATGGTAGTTTGAGCTTAGAAAATATATCCAATGGAAAGTTGTACGCACATATATATTTTGCTTTTGTTTTAACTTTTGACAACACAGTATATAAAGCAGCTTGAAATTGCTCATGATTTAAACAATGCTATAAGTCATCAAAAGTTATTTCAACATATTTATGTTTTTCTTAAAGCACTGCTTGTCTTTGAACTAATTGAGAAACATGAATAAATCTGTAGCAGAAGCTAATTTTTAAAACTATTCAGTGCTTTGTAATAGTGGTTGAGGCAAGTTCTTCTCCCTTAGAAAAAATTCAATTTCCATCCTTAGTATGGAGTAAAATTGAAGTGATTATGTTACCATTACAAGCATATTATGGCAGGTATTTAAACCCTGGATTATTTCTCAATTATTATTGGAACAAAGAATGACTATATTATTCTTAACAGAAAGAGTTTCTATTCACTGAATGGCTTTACTATATATGTAATTACATGTATTCAAAAATAAGGAATTGATTATTTTTTTTCAATAGTGAGAATGGCATCAAGTAGAACAACTTGGTACCTACTACACTTACGTGATTTTATTTTGGCAATAGTATTAGAAGAAGAAAGCAGTATTCTGAATGTACTCTTGTTTATTTAGCTCTACTTGGGAGAAATATTTCCATTTCTCCAGAAATTATCAACAGGTAGGGGGAAAAACAATATCACCAAAGGAGCTGAAAATTACTTTTTGTTATAGGGAAAATAGGATTAACTCCAGATGATATAATTAAAAAAAAAATAATAGGATGGTTATCCCACCAGTTTAGCTAACCACTGGAGTTTTGCTGATTTTGAATTAAATTAGTATATTCAAATGAAATAACTTTGTATAATATTTTATGGTAAATATTTGATTCTAGACTTTTTGCTTTTACTTAAATATGTGTGCTCTCTCATCTCTCCAAAATTAATCACAAATGTATAGCAAGCTAATACTAAATATATTGCCATTTCATCTTTCATTATAACTACTTGATATATTTTTTCTAATTATGCTATTTTAGATTATCAATTACACATTTCCATTCTTCTTGTATTATGACCAACCTAGACAACATATTAAAAAGCAGGGACATTACTTTGCCAACAAAGGTCTGTCTAGTCAAGGCTATGGTTTTTCCAGTGGTCATGTATGGATGTGAGAGTTGGACTATAAAGAAAGCTGAGCACCGAAGAATTGATGCTTTTGAACTGTGGTGTTGGAGAAGACTCTTGAGAGTCCCTCGGACTGCAATGAGATCCAACCAGTCCATCCTAAAGGAGATCAGTCCTGGGTGTTCATTGGTAGGACCGATGTTGAAGCTGAAACTCCAATACTTTGGCCACCTGATGTGAAGAGCTGACTCATTTGAAAAGACCCTGATGCTGGGAAAGATTGAGGGCAGGAAGAGAAGGGGACGACAGAAGTGAGATGGCTGGATGGCATCACTGACTCGATGGACATGGGTTTGAGTAAACTCCAGGAGTTGGTGATGGACAGGGAGGCCCGGCATGCTGCGGTCCATAGGGTCACAAAGCGTTGGACACAACTGAGCAACTGAATTGAATATTGGCAAGGGATTGCTACCTCATATATATACTGAGATCTTAAAATTAATAAGAAGTAACTGTGACTCCAATAAAAGTTGAGCATAGGAATTCCCTGTCAGTTCAGTGGTTAGGACTTTGGACTCTCCTCTTAGTCAGATAACTAAGATCCCATAAGCAACACAGTGAGACCAGATAAAAAAAGAAGTTAACAGTCAAGCAAAGAACATGTATAGGGACTTGATGGAAAGAAATCAGAATAGCTAAAAAAAACATACAAACAGATGTTCCACCTTACTGGTTGATAGCAATATGCAAATTAAACCAAAAAGTAAAACCCAGTTTGTTTATAGAAAAGGGTGGAGAAGTCCCTTCCCATTAAATTAAAAACAGAGTTAAAAACATCAGTTAATGATTTTACATGTTCTTAGACTTTTTGCAAAATCACTAGCCACATCTGGAATAGTTACTCCCAAGATTTCTAATCTTGGTATAAATAATATAAAATAATTTTTAAATTTACTACTCTTCAATTAAGTAATACTGAGGTCTCTGTTTTTCTTTTTCTCTATTACATATAAACTTACCATTTGTCTACCTTCCAGTACTTTAAAGATGTTTGATAGGCTCATAGGGTCACTAATAAGTACACAGTTAATCTTCAAAGGCACTTTAATTTGAAAGTGCATATAAAAACACTGATGTGCATTTATTTACATTCTTCTGAGCGTATCTTTCTAATTATTGTCATAAAATTACTCTGTTAACAGTTGATTTCTGATTCAGCAGCTTTCTCAGTTGCCACTGTTATCTGTAAACTGCAACCATGGTGGTTAGATTTAGAATTTATAAAATCTGACAATAAAACAGTGTTGAAATATGCTTCCAGGGCAATATTTTGTTTCATTTAGTTTTAAATATAACTTTTTTTGGTTTAATTTAAAAACTAACACAGTGGGGGAAAGCTTATACATTTTAGGAGAGACTAAAATACAAAACTAAAAACCGGTTTTGTATTATCCAAATAACATTTTGTGACATACTGAGGCAGGCACTATTATGTATTACCAAACTCTCTTTTTTTAATTAATTAATTAATTTTATTGGAGGCTAATTACTTTACAATATTGTGGTGGTTTTTTTGCTATACATTGACATGAATCAGCCTCGAGAGCACATGTGTCTCCCAGTCCCTTTCCCACCTCCCTCCCCATCCCATCTCTCTGGGTGGTCCCAGTGCACCGGCTTTGAGTGCCCTGTTTCATGTATGGAACTTGGACTGATCATCTATTTCACATATGGTAATATACATGTTTCAAAGTTTCAATGTTATTCTTTCAAATCATCCCACCCTTGCCTTCTCCCACAGAATCCAAAAATCTGTTCTTTACATCTATGTCTCTTTTGCTGTCTCACATATATGGTCATTGTTACCATCTTTCTAAATTCCATATATATATACATATGGGTTAATATACTGTATTGGTGTTTTTCTTTCTTACTTCCCTCAGTATAATAGGCTCCAGTTTCATCCACTTCATTACAACTGACTCAAACGTGTTCAACAGCTGAGTAATATTCCATTGTTTATATGTACTTTATCCATTCATCTGCCGATGGACATCTAGGTTGCTTCCATGTCCTAGCCATTGTAAACAGTGCTGTGATGAACACTGGCGTACACATGTCTTTTTCAATTATGGTTTACTCAGTGTGTATGCCCAGCAGTGGGATTGCTGGGTCATATGGCAGTTCTATTCCCAGTTTTTTAAGGAATCTTCACACCGTTCTCCATAGTGGCTGTACTAGTTTGCATTCCCACCAACAGTGTAAGAGGGTTTCTTTTCTCCACACCCTCTCCAGCATTTATTGTTTGTACACTTTTTGATAGCAGCCATTCTGACCAGAGTGATATGGTACCTCATTGTGGTTTTGATTTGCATTTCTCTGATAATGAGTGATGTTGAGCATCTTTTCATGTGTTTGTTGGCCATTTGTACGTCTTCTTTTGAGAAATGTCTGTTTAGTTCTTTGGCCCATTTTTTTGACTGGGTCGCTTATTTTTCTGGTGTTGAGCTGCATGAGCTGCTTGTATATTTTTGAGATTAATTCTTTGCCAGTTGCTTCATTTGCTATTATTTTCTCCATCCTGCTCTAATTATTGCTGTATACATGGGAGACAGCATTTAACTTAATCAGAATGGACTGAGATGGTGAAGAATCCACCTGCAATGCAGGAGAGAGACCTAGGTTTGATCCCTGGGTCAGGAAGATACCCTGGAGAATGGAATGTCTACCCACTCCAGTATTCATGCCTGAAGAATCCCAAGGACAGAGGAGCCTGGCGGTCTACAGTTCATGGGGTTGCAAAGAGTCAGACATAATTGAGTGACTAATGCTTTCACTTTCATTTGAAGGACACCCTTTAACTTAGTCAGAAAAGGCTGACCCTCAACTTGAAGCACCTGGGTGTTTTATCCTGATTAATATCTCTGTTCCAATTATAAAAATTCAAGCCTCTCAATCATCCATCGTTGACTTTCACCCCTGTGCTGTTATCCACATTCTCATTTGAAAAATCACCACCACTGTTACCTTTATACACAAATTACTCTATAAATTCTTCTCTGTTATCTCAAATCATCTCAGAAATTTTCTTTAACCTCTCTGTGTCATGAGCAAAGCTCTTGGGAATCTCCAGGAAAAATAAGACAGAACTTGCATGATGTCTGCATTCTCAGTCCTGACCGACTCTCTCTGACCCCATGGACTATAGCCTGCCAGGGTCCTCTCCATGGAATTCTCCAGGGCAGAATACTGGAATGCGTAGCCATTCTCTTCTCTAGGGGATGTTCCCGACCCAGGGACTGAACCCACATCTACTGCATTTGCAGGTTCTTTACCACTGCGCTACCTAGGAAGCCCAAGACAGAACTTAACGCAGTAAGTCTAACCTCTTCTTTTAGGTTTAGTCCAGTTTTCACTTGTCCATAGGGAGCTGTGTGCAGAGGCCTGGGACTTAACACACTGGGTTAGAGTTTCCAGCACACACCCACTCCTTACCTTGGCAGCCACATTTAGAAATGGCTCAAGATGGCAATGGTGTACCATGTGCAGAAGTGCTGTGACTTGAAGTGCTTCAGCCTGAAGTGCGCTGAACAAGACTGCAAAGACCCCGCATCTCCTTATGCAGATGAGAGTATGGGTGGTAAAAATCAGCCAAAACTTACAGAGGGAAATTGTGCAAGTAAGGGGAAATGATCAGTGGAGCCTGATGGGAACAGTGTCTCCGTGCAGTTAGTCAGATACCAGGATGAGCTTTCAGCTCTTTCTCAGACCTGGGGGAAGTTAAAATTCAGGAAAGTGTAGGGAGGAGAGAAGCCTAATGTCTGGTCAAGACAAAACAGAAGGCATGAATGGGCAACTGAGATCATTCGGTCGGTGGGGATGAAAATCTTCTCTACTCCAGGAAATGTGGGTTCTCTGCTCAAACTGGACCCTGGTGGGCAGGGGCTACCTGGTTTGTGGACCAAGGGAAACTTTACTAACACCAAATCCTCTGCAATCCCACCTTTCCCTGTGAGGAAACATTCTGAAACATCATCCCAGGAAAAGCCCATTAACAACTCCCAGGAACTAAAAATAGAATCATCTGGGTAATAGATTAAGATTAAGGTCTAACCTTTTTCTTTTCCTTTGTGCTTCAGTCTCACTTACTTACAGGGTGCCGCTTGCAGAGGCCTTACACCTGGCACTTCAGCTCAGAGTTCCCAGTGCAAAAAGAGCCGTGCCTGACACTTCAGCTCCGGGACACTCAAGATGGCGCTGGTGGGCTGCGTGCTGAGATGCCGCAACCCTCACTGAGCTGAAGCCTGAGCAGCTCAGCTGTGCACCAGCCCTGCCCGCACCTCCTCCCAGACAAGATCCCCATTAAGCAGCCCCGCCCACCACCTGTGGAGAAAGCATGGCCTCCACAGAGTGCAAACTTACACCCTATTTTTTGATTTACAAAGCAGAAATAGAAACACAGACTAGAGAACAAAATGTATAGACACCAAGGGGAAGAAAGTGATGGGACGAATTGGAATTAACATATGCATAATACTGCGCATAAAATAGATAACTAATGAGAAACAAAAGAAAGAATAAAGATTTCTTTGCTTCTGAAGAAACTAGGTCACATCCTATTGATTCAGCTACACTGGGCAGAGGGCTTCCCAGGTGATGCTAGTGGTAGAGAATCTGCCTGCCAATGCAGGAGACATTAAGAGATGGGAGTTTGATTCCTGGGTGGGGAAGATACCCTGGAGGAGGGCATGAGAACCCACTCCAGTATTTTGCCTGGAGAATCCCATGGACAGAGGACCCTGGTAGGCTACAGTCCAAAGGGTTTCAAAGAGTTAGACACAAGTGAAGTGACTTAGTATGCATGCACACTGGGTAGAAGTTTACTTGTTGGGCTCTGGCATGAAAATGCCAGTAATCGTTGTTTTGATTAAACTTGGCACTCCCCTGAGTAGTTTACTTTCTATACTGGACACCTGAGGCTTTTTTCTTTTTTCTTTTTTTTACCAAATACAACAAATTATCATAGAAAAAACATTATCTTTCAGAAAGATCTATTATTATAATCATTCAATCTGTAGCTCACTTTGTGACTAATCAAATTCCAAGCAACTAAGCTAAAATACAAGGATCAGTTTTTATTTTTATGAAGTGCAAACATGTTACTAGTCTTTATGATGATGATATATCTAACTCAAAATTAATGAGGTACGTATTTTATAGCATGAATGCTCATTGACATAAAGGTGTGGTTAATTTTACAGTACTACTGACATTTGCACTGTTATAACTAGTGACTATTTTCAAAATTTTTATATATGTAGGTGTGTGATCTTTATTGAAAAAATTGCAATTGCTGATATTATTGATTGTATTTGAAATATCTTTAGTTTATAAGAAAAATCAAGATGAATTAAAAATACTGATAAGTTGAAATTTATTTCAAGGTTATTTAAAAGAAGAGGAAGTGAAGAAAATGGAAGAAAGTGTGATGAAATATGAAGGAGGCACAAGACAGGAGGCAGGATATCAGGGTTGTACTCCCATATCCAGCCACTGTGTTGGCCCAAGTCTTTCTGACATTCACTTCCTTTGGACTTATGATGGGGATTTCTAATATAATTAAGCAGGAAAATGACTTCTGGTTATGATCACCTTCATGTAGCCCACTTAATTGTTTTCAAAAGATTGGTGGATTTCATGAGGTGTTTTCTGTTTTATTTTGTGCAATTTTGCCCTGTTTTATTTTGTTTTAAAGAGAAATTTTGTGTTGATATACTGTTGTTTTGCAATATCTGAAAAGAAACGTTCAGCTCTGAGAAAAACAAATTTATAACTCTGAAAGGAATATCAAAGGTTTAAAAGGTTACAGACAATATTTGCTATCAGAGGGCAAAGGGAATGTTGGAATACACACTGTTATCTCTATTTATATAGCAGGCAGGGAATCAGCCAGGTCCTTCAATGATGGAGGAGGAGATGTCCTGAGCTAGGATGAGCTGCAGCTGAAGGTTTTGTTGTGGGCAGAGCTGGCCTCACCTGACAGCATCTGTTTCCTGGATAGCACTATTTCTTCTTGATTCTTAAATTTAAAGCTTGATGGGGAAGGCAGGAGGGGTGACTTCAACTTTTTCCTTTTCCTTCTACTCTAGCCACCATCTCCATTCTTTACCTTTATTTTTTTCATAAAAGACACCTGCTGGCCTCTTTGCAACACCCTCAATGACTTCCTGCTTTGGTTAAGGCAGTGAAAACATTCCACTATCTTCTAAAGTCAAGACAAAAAAATTAGAAGAAAAAAAGCATCTTTCCTTGTTATTCCATCTCCTTGGCGGGGGCGGGGGGGGGCCTCATTATGTTCTTTGAGAAAGAGAAAATGCCAGATTGAACAGTGCTATAAAGTTTGTTAAATTCAATCCTAAATCCCACATAACCTTCGCTGTCTGAAACAAATCTCAAAAGGAAAATCCAAAAGAATATCAAATGACTTTGCTCTAAAAATAGCAACACAGGGACCATTGAGAAGGTCAGCAGCATGGCTTCATTCAGTGATATTTATGTTGTCCTATGTTGCTTCTGCCAATAGAACAAGATGCCTCTAGATCCTCTAGATGTTTAAGACAGTTCTCTAGTTGCTCAACATTAAACTGAGTCATTACACCCCAGGGCCTGACTCTGCAGATGGCAGCTCTTTGGTCTTCAAGTACAAGTACAGCAACTTTTTCTTTCGTTCTCTCTTCAGAATGACCTAGCTTCCTGTATTGCAGCTATGTTGGAGTACATTGGAATGTCTAATTTTACATAAAAAGTATCTATAGCCTTCCACTATTCTTTCAAATTAGGTCACTATCAATCATGTTGAAGGTTAAATACCCTTGAATCATGTAGATGAGAGTGAAACAAGTTCACCTTTTTTTTCTTTCTTTTTGTGCTTTGAAATGAATTGAAACTGAGACCTAACTATATATGCTACGGTAAAACAACTTTTGTGGCCGGAACTAACATTATATTTCAGGAGTTCTTGCATTGCTATTTCATCAGTTCAGTTCAGTCGCTCAGTTGTGTCCGACTCTTTGCGACCCCATGAACCGCAACACGCCAGGTCTCCCTGTCCATCACCAACTCCCGGAGTTCACCTAAATCCATGTCCATTGAGTCGGTGATGACATCCAACCATCTCATCCTCTGTCGTCCCCTTCTTCTCCTGCCCTCAATCTTTCCCATCATCAGGGTCTTTTCCAATGAGTCAGCTCTTCACAAGAGGTGGGCAAAGTATTGGAGTTTCAGCTTCAACATCAGTCCCTCCAATGAACACCCAGGACTGATCTCCTTTAGGATGGACTGGTTGGATCTCCTTGCAGTCCAAGGGACTCTCAAGAGTCTTCTCCAACACCACAGTTCCAAAGCATCAATTCTTCGGTGCTCAGCTTTCTTTATAGTCCAACTCTCACATCCATACATGACTACTGGAAAAACCACAGCCTTGACTAGATGGACATTTGTTGGCAAAGTAATGTCTCTGCTTTTTAACATGCTGTCTAGATTGGTCATAACTTTCCTTCCAAGAAGAAGCGTGTTTTAACTTCATGGCTGCAATCACCATCTGCAGTGATTTTGGAGCCCAAGAAAATAAAGTCTGACACTGTTTCCACTGTTTCCCCATCTATTTGCCATGAAGTGATGGGACCAGAGGCCATGACCTTAGTTTTCTGACTGTTGAGGTTTAAGCCAACTTTTTCACTCTCCTCTTTCACTTTCATCAAGAGGCTCTTTAGTTCTTCTTCACTTTCTGCCAGAAGGGTGGTGTCATCTGCATATCTGAGGTTATTGATGTTTCTCCCGGCAATCTTGATTCCAGCTTGTGCTTCTTCCAGCCCAGCGTTTCTCATGATGTACTCTGCATATAAACCACCATAGGACCCAGCAAATCCCACCCCTAGGAATATACCCTGAGAAAACCAAAATTGAAAAAGACACCTGTATCCCACTGTTCACTGAAGCACTATCTACAATAGCTGGAACATGAAAGCAATCTAGATGCCCATTGACAGATGAATGGATAAAGAAGTTGTGGTACATATACACTTTGGGTATTACTCAGCCATAAAAAGGAATGCATTTGAGTCAGTTCTGATAAAGTGGATGAACCTAGAACCTATTATACAGAGTGAAGTGAGTCAGAAAGAGAAAGATAAATATCGTATTCTAACACATATATAGGGAATCTAGAAGAATGATACTGATGAACTTATTTATAGGGCAGCAATGGAGAAAGAGACATAGAGAATAGACTTATGGACATGAGGAGAGGGAAGGAGAGGGTGAGATGTATGGAAAGAGTAACATGGAAACTTACATTACCGTATGTAAAATAGATAGCCAACGGGAATTTGCTGCATGGCTCAGGAAATTCAAACAGGGGCTCTCTATCAACCTAGAGGAGTGGGATGGGTAGGCAGATGGGAGGGAGATGCAAAAGGAGGGGATATATGTATACCTGTGGCTGATTCATGTTGAGGTTTGACAGAAAACGACAAAATTCTGTAACACAATTATCCTTCAATAAAAAAAATAATAATAATAAAAGAAGTAACAAAAAGGAAAGGAGTAAGCTTACTAATTCAGCATAGACACAGTAGATCAAAAAACATAAATGTGTATCTTTTACTTTAAACAGTATTATTTTCATCATTTTTATTAATATATAGACTTACTGTCTGTAGCCAATTAATGCATATTCACTGATACACTTTTGTATGGCATCATGGACATGATAAAAATATCAAAGATGCTAATAAAGTTGTCCAAAGTGAGAAGCTATAAAAGATTACAAGTTTCTCTATTTACCATTAGTTAATTATAAGGCAAAGCAGCAAACTCACCACCTGCAGATGTTTGTAATATTATGTTAATAAAACAATTAAAATATTAATTGAACAAATTTCTAAATGGAGCTATGGTTTTTTTGAATCATTACCAAAGTATAAAACAGGTTTCTTTATTTAGTGTTTAACAGCATTACAAAAATATACAAATTGGAGCTTTCAATCACCACAACAACTGGAAGAGTTAGATAATGCCCAAGCACATTCTCTAAAAGTCATTCAATAAAGAATTTAAAATAGGTTAATGTGTAGAAATTTATAGTAATAATTTTCTCTCCACATATCTCTCCTGTTCCTAGCACTAGACACAAATATACACGATAAATAATTCTAAAGGGCCCTTATCCCAAAATGATGATGACAATGTTTGCCATTTACATGTGACAGAAGACAGTAAACATTTATGCATTTAAGTCTATGTTCTATGTTCTACATACATTTTAAACCTATAACTCACAAGTTAGTTCTGTAAACATCTTTACTGCATTTTAAGGTATAGAATAACTAGATTAAGTGCCCATTTCTTTACTTAACATATTTCTTTACCTAACATTACTTTGCAATAGTTAAGTCTTATAAGAGATATGATTACTTCTCATCTTCTATTGCTATACTCCAACCTAAGAAAAAATGATTAGATATTCCAAATTTTTTTACATTATACCTTCACCAATTTCTGAGTGCTTTTCTATTTTACAACTGTTTCCCCACATTTATATGTTGCTTTAGATGCAGAGAATTTAATATTAATATTTAAAGATGAATATTCAGCAAACAGTTCTGGGTGATAACTTTACTTTTCAAAGGTCAAAGGACTTATCAGTTCAGTTCAGTAGCTCAGTTGTATCCAACTCTTTGTGACACCATGGACCACAGTGCCAGGCTTCCCTGTCCATCACCAGCTCCTGGAGCTTGCTCAAACTCATGTCCATTGAGTTGGTGATGCCATCCAACCATCTCATCCTCTGCTGTCCCCTTCTCCTCCTGCCTTCAACCAAAGGACTTACAAATGCCACCTAAAGTGCTCTAAGGAAGCTCTGGAACCTGCTTGTCACCAGATTTTGGCTGGAATATATAGTAAATTCTCCTAGAGTTGTGGAATATTTTCAGGCAGGCAAGTTAGGAGGTCTGGGTTATTTTAGGAATATGGACTTAAGCTGGTTGAAGCCATGCAAGACCTTGGCTAAGTCCCTCAGTGAATGGGGTTGGATGGAACCATTATTTGCTGAGAGTTCTGCAGTTCTCATAACTAAGTAATTTTCTGATTTTCATTTACATTCCATATTACAGTTGTCTTAAGAGAAACAACCCACAACATAAGAGTTGTGAGTTTAAGTTTTATTCAGGTTCTTACTAAGGATCAAAGTATGAGAGACAGCCTCTTAATTAGCTCTGGAAAAACTGCTCTGAAGAGGTAGGGGAGAAGCCAGTTTATGTATCATTTTGGTTTCCCCGACTCAGACCAGCGTCTGTCTGCAATGCAGGGGACCTGGGTTCGATCCCTGGGTTGGGAAGATGTCCTGGAGGAGGAAATGGCAGCCCACTCCATTACTCTTGCCTGGAAAATCTCATGGATGGAGGAGCCTCGTAGTCTACAGTCCATGATGTCACAAAGAGTCGGATATGACTGAGTGACTTCACTTTCACTTTCTTTCTTTTTTGACTAGAAAGTATTTGCAGTCAAGGATACATTTTGGTACATAAATTCAAATGCCTGTGACAAAAGAAAAAAGATTACTGCTACCGTAAATGAATAGTTATCTCAAGTTAATATTTTTAGTTTTTTTATGTATGGGAAGATGCAAGAATCTGAGGTCATTAAAATTCTTCCTGAGATACATTTCTAACTATCTATGAGACCTGCCTGTTTAAATGCACCCAAAGCACAGAGTGCCTCATCCTTGTTTTCCCCTAAATTCCTCTCAGAGTGCAACTGTCCATCAGTAACTGCAGCAGGTAATGACTGCATCCTTATTGCAAGGTGAGCAATGTTCTTCATCTTACTGTTCCTAATTTTTCTGCATCCACATTTCCTGGGAAGATAATGTGCTGGTCAAAGGCTTCAAATATTTGGTTATTTTGGCAGATTCATGTCTAGATTATATTACTCAACTGATATTCAAAATTTCTATTTTAATATGATATTTGATTACAAATCCCTTATATACATTGGTTTACATCTTACATGAAAATACTCATGTAAACTGTTAAAAAATTCCACCAGATAAAATTAAGATGAAATTCCAAGACCAGCCCAAGCTGATGAAATTAAATTGATAAACACAATCATAGGCTTATTCTTGATCATCTGTCTAGAGCCAGGAAGATCATTTGTCCTTCAACATGCTTTACTCTTCCTAATACAGCAAGAATCTTTAGCAGCTAGAAAACTGATGCTGTTATTGAAGTTTCCAGAAAAACCACAGGGCAAAAATAAAATGTTCTGAGAGTTGAGCTTTCCTCTTGAGATGTATAATGCCCACAGGCTCTGGAGCCAGAGATATAACAGTTCTGTTAGTAGACAGCACTTAGGGGTCCAGCTTCCATGTGCTTCACCTGGAGACTGAGTATAATCTTATCTCAAGTCCCTTCAGATGAAACAGTGTAACACCAAAATTGGGCAAAGAGTGATGCAATTATCCTGTACTCCAGATGTAGATGTTAAGGAAGAACTTTTTGCTACTGCTGCTAAGTCGCTTCAGTCGTGTCGGACTCTGTGCGACCCCATAGACGGCAGCCCATCAGGCTCCACCGTCCCTGGGATTCTCCAGGCAAGAATACTGGAGTGGGTCGCCATTTCCTTCTCCAGTGCATAAAAGGGAAAAGTGAAAGTGAAGTTGCTCAGTCGTGTCCGACTCTTAGCGACCCCAAGGACTGTAGCCTACCAGGCTCCTCCGTCCATGGGATTTTCCAGGCAAGAATACTGGAGTGGGGTGCCATTGCCTTCTCCGAGGAAGAACTTGACCTAGTCCTAAAGACAAATAATAACCTGAACTCCAATGTCTCTTAAAATACAGATTCAGACAGAACTTTCTCATGTAAGGATAAATTAAAGAATTAAAGAAAGGAAGAAAGAAAGGTGGAAACGGAAGGAAGTGAGGAATACAAGGACAAAGTGATGGAGGGATGGAAGGACAGAGAGAGAGAGATAAAGCAAGATTATAGATAACACAAATAAATAATAAACTTGATGATTCAGAAGATTCACTTTGAAAATGTGTTTTATATAATAAAAACTAGGGAAATTTTTTGTAAGGAAGATTTTCAGGAAATATAGAATAGATTGAAGAAAAAAAGCTACAAAATGAGATAAAAATAAAAATGAATAGCATGCAAAAATGTTGCATAAAAACAAAAAGAGCAAAAGAAAAAATAATACTGTAAACAATTTAGAAGAGAATCTACAGTGGAAAACAATGTAGCAATGTGGAGGGAAAATCTGAGAAACAATCCTACATTTAAGAAAATAAGGAGCTAGAGATAGAATATACATTAGGAAATATGAACAGGATCTATACTCAAAGAAATAATGGAGTAAATTTTTTAAGCCATAAAGAATTAAGCAAGTCAAATTAAGCCTAATTAAAAAATGATAGTATGTATTTTAAAGTTCTTTCAGGAAAGATCAATGAAGATAAACCCATCTTTTTTTCTGGAATGCCAAGAAAGGAAGTACAATCTATTACAATACAGTCTTAAGTTCTCCAGAGTCACTTTTTTTTTAATTTAAAAAATAGCCTTTTTTTTTCTTTAGTATAGTAGAAATTGTGCTTCTTTATTCAGTTTGAATAACAATGGAAGAGGTGTTTGAGAAAGGGCATTGGGGACAATGAGGGGTGTAACTGCCATAAGTAAGACTTTTCATTTAATTCCACTGTTTGGTCTCATTTCATTCTTGTCTAGGATTTTAGATGGTTGTTCATTCCTGTCTAGGATTTTAGACGGTGGTTATGCTTCCTGCTTTTTCTTCAACTACAAATTCCATATATTCTTGGTTGCTGATGACTTGTTTCAATTTGAGCTGTCAACAGGGTTTCATTTACTCTTTCTCTTGAAAATAACCTTGAACCTTCTTTACTACATGCTAAATCACTTCAGAGTTGTCCAGGCAAGAATACTAGAGTGGGTTGCCCTACTCTCATCCAGGGGATCTTCCTGGCCCAGGGATCAAACCCTTGTCTCTTACATCTCCTGTATTGGCAGGCGGGTTCTTTGCCTCTAGTGCCACCTGGGGACCTTCTTTACTATAGGATTTAGTTGTATCTTTCTAATGAGGTCTTGCAAGGAAATGGAGACAATCTAAATACTTAGTTTATTATCTCAAAATTTTCTTTAATTGGTAACCAAAACAGCATGCACATATAATTGAGGGACAAAGTGTAAATAACATAAATCTTTACAATATGGCAGGAAAAAATAAGAGCAAGAGAGCATAAGAGGAAGAAGTGAGAAAAATTGTGGTGGAGAGATGTATAAATGTGCTAGTTGCTTGGTCTAGCAGTGCTAAGCACAAGATGTTAAAAGTCATTTGACCAAGAAATAGACTTCTAAGTATTAAATATATGTAAGGAGAAAATTATTCTTGAGTGTTTTGTGTATCTCCTGAAAAGGAGAATTAACAGTATTTTTGCTCTGGGTAATCTTTTCAAGGATGTTTGTACAGTAAGCAACCTTGAAAGATAGAGAATGCCTCCCTCTGAGCAGATTTAACTCTCTAGGATAATAAGATAATAACTCTCATAGGGATAAAGATTGGCAGGTTTTTCAGCTGCTCCTCACACAAGCTGGGGCTTCCTAATGTCAGGGTTCATCTCCTAAAAAGCAGGTCCACTGCATGTGAAAGCATCATCTGGCCTTCATTGTGTTGCCCTGTAGGAACTGGGGCTCAGGGAATGGGCAGAAGTAGCGTGTCTGGGGTTACTGTTATTCCATTGACCATTATATTTTCCTTTGTCTCTGGCAAAGTTATTTATAAAGTTGTTGCTAGTGAATTTATGAATTCACAAGTAAACTAAAATCCTAGACCTTCCAAAGTTCTTGACACCATGCCACTTGAAAACACAATCAACAACAGAACTTACTCACATATCAAAAATTTTTAAGTGTTGGCAGGAAGGTGTATGTAAAAAATCTAAACTATTATATCCCTCAAGGGAGTAGGCAATGGCACCCCACTCCAGTACTCTTGCCTGGAAAATCCCATGGACAGAGGAGCCTGGTAGACTGCAGTCCATGGGGTCGCCAAGAGTCGGACATGACTGAGCGACTTCACTTTCACTTTTCACTTTCATGCACTGGAGAAGGAAATGGCAACCCACTCCAGTGTTCTTGCCTGGAGAATCCCAGGGATGGGGGAGCCTGGTGGGCTGCTGTCTATGGGGTCGCACAGAGTCGGACACGACTGAAGCCACTTAGCAGCAGCAGCAAGGGTAGTCAGCAAATAATGCCTTATATCTATTCATCAACACACAATATTATAATCATACTATGTAGAGTTACAAATATAGGAAAAACAACAAAAGACTAAAGAATGTAATGCTCAAATATATTTGCCTGTGACGAGTCTTAGAATAGGAAAGACAGAACACTGTAGTTTCTCATGAGATGAAAATTTTTCATTTTTTTCATGGGTTATATAATAATGAAATCTGGAAATATAATCCTTTAAGTATCCTGCTAGAATAACTAAAAATAGTTAATTTTAAAAAAGTAAACATAGTATGATGTAGGTCTTTTTCTCTACTATATTAAAAAAATGCCAGAAGATAATTGGAGTAGTTTCTGTAGAGCTAAAGGAAATTTATGAAGCCCAAGAATACATAATTAGGACAAGTTTTTCTTTCATGAATTTAAGCAACAGAAAATTTTTCTCAAATATGAAGAATTTTTTATTTATAACACCTATTTAGCATCCTTAAAAGTATTTCTTAGATACCTAGTGAAAGTTAATCAAAAAAGTTCAAGGGGGGAAGGCGGAGTATAAAATATTTGGCAGGTCACCATAAGAGATTATCAACACACCTAATTTGCAGCATGTCTCAAGATTCCTTTGGACAGTTGTTTGCTCAGAAAACCATTACTAGTCTGCATACATAGATGATCAGGTAAATAAAGGGACATGGTGATAGTGTCATCTCATTAAGGCAAATGAATTAAATCTTAATAAGAACAGGTTCTTTACAATTTGATATTCCTTAGTAAATAAATAGAGGAGGATGGGAAATCTCTCCTCAAACAGTTTGGGAACACATGGAGAGCTCTAAATAAGATTGTACTATTTTAAAGCAAAACTACACTTTATGAAATACTAGAACTCAAAATCTCAGCGTGTTAAAGTAATTAACATTTTAGACTGTGTGAGTGATACAGGCTTTAAAATTAAATGTCATAAATGCATTCTTTCAAAATCTCTGCATTTTCAATGCTTAAAGTATTACATATGCATCAATTTAATAACATATGATACAACAAATAAATACATCTTTCTGGTTTATAAATTCCATTTTCTTATTGATCATCTTTAGGTTAAGCCAGATTCTTAGGTCTTAAACATTCTTCGTATCTGGCAACATAAATTATCTGGATGTGCAATGTGAAAGTTCTTCAAATAACCACTACGAATCTTGAAGCACTTGATAAGAATTATAGTATTTTTGAATAAAAACACAAAATAGTTGTTTTAAGTACTCTTCAAATAAGAGTTAAGACAGTAAATAAAATTCATGTTGAAATGTAGTTTAAGTTTCACACAGAAGATGTTTCAATTCCAGAATATTTCTTTACCTCATTTTAACTTCAAAGATCACCAGAGAGAAAATCAAGTAATTCATGTCTCCAATTTCTTCCAATTGGATGCAAAAATAAAATATGATTTATTAAATTTGATTTGTGGAAATGTTTAGAATGATGACTGTGCTCTAGGACATGGGCTTGTACTTGTTGAAATTTAAAATTTATAAAAAATGTAAGGGACATTTTGCTTAAGGGAAAAAAAAAATCATATACTGTCTTTTATTTAACACTTCATACTTATAAATTAGGTCACATACATGAGGAAATATTTTCCAAAAAATATCTTCGTACTTGGGTTCAGTGATTACTGCTGTGGTAGGAAGGATGAGCGAGAGAGTAACTGCCGTAAGTGTCTGTACGCCCTGATAATTCCCTCAGGTTGTTGTTCTCCATGCCAAAGTACTATGCTAACAGATACTATGCTAGCAGATTTTCAAATTTCTGATGCATACTTCTAAATTAATCATTGATTAATTTAGTTTTTAAGGTGCATTAAGGAAACACCAAGGTCATATATACATATATGATTTCAGATTGTTGGGGTGAATTTTTTGTGTTACAAATATGATTATACTCATACAGGATTAAATCTTCCACACTTTATATTGCAATGGCTTATAAACACTTTTAAAGTTGGCATACTATATAAAACAAAATCTTACTCTTTGTATAGTGAGTTTTAAGACAAAATGTTACTCTTAATAATTTTCTTCAAAATCAGTAATCGTAAGATTGGAATTTGAAAGACTGGTGCTCAATATAGAATTTTTATTATTTCACTGTCTATTTATAGATACTAATAACACCATATGGTTCAGTGATGTAAACACCTGTCACCCAGACAAATATTGATTAAATCAGTTGGAATTACCTGAGGCACATGGGGAGTTAAAGGAGTCTTGATTACACATGTATATATGTTTGATTAAAAACTGTCCTTTAGTAGAACTCAAATGAAGCAAATATTAAAACAGGGAGTATTTTTCTCACAGGAAAAAGTATTTCTCACTCATCTGCATTTAATGCTGAATTTCTTAATGATTTAGACATATATGCAAGACATACAATTTAATTTTATATATTTAAATACTTTTATACATTCAAATATAATCTTGCTACTCTTCACACTTGGTAATTTTAATTGGCAGCAGAGAGACACTTTTACACAGAAGTAGAGACTTCTCTTCTTGTATACAGCCTTGGAAAAATGCCAGGACTTATTTAAAAAGTCCCAGTTTCCAACAACTTCCAAGTAAATATCATTGGTTTATAGATGCCTGCAGATTAGGTTACACAAAATTGTTGTATATTTCATAATCACTGGTCTACTTACTAAAGTAGTATTTTATGTTTGCTGTGTATTTCAATGAGACAAAAATATGCAAATGCTCTAAAATTCAACTGCCAGGTTGAAAAGTTAAAGAAAAAATTAAGTTAAAGTCATCAAGCTTTATAAGAGTCAAACCTTACCTATAAACTATGTATGTAGAATCCATGAGTAATGATGTATACTATTTAACGAAAGTGACAGTCGCTCAATCGTGTCTGATTCTTTGCAACCCCATGGACTATACATATAGTCCATTGAATTCTCCAGGCAAGAATACTGGAGTGGGTAGCCTTTCCCTTCTCCAGGGGATCTTCCCAACCCAGGGATTGAACCCAGATCTCCTGCATTGCAGATGGATTCTTTACCAGCTGAGCCACAAGGGAAGCCCAAGAATACTGGAGTGGTTATCCAATCCCTTCTCCAGAGAATCTTCCCAACTCAGGAATTGAACTGGGGTCTCCTGTATTGCAAACAGATTCTTTACCATCTGAGTTATCAGGGAAGCCCTATAATATGTGGTCTATAATATGTGACTTCTGCTGACTCTGAAAATAACAAAGAAAAGTAGATTATTATATGTTTTTTCTGATCATATATCCAACTATTTACTGATGTTCACTGAATATAATGATAATATTGCTACTATAATGTGAACCTAAGTATTATAACATAAGCATAACAATTTTTGAAGCAATGTACATATTGCATTTCTGAGAATTCACAGCCTGCAGTGACAATCAGCCAATAATATGACTTCAATTAATTTTCAGTATATTGTTAGTTCATACTTAGTAGCAGGAAAAAAATCTTTGCATTAATATGTTTTAAAAGGGAATATAAAAGCAGTTGTAATTACCAAGTGGTCTTTAAACATTTAATAGTGATACAACTGATTACGATCATAGGTATTATCCAGAAGGCAATGCCAAAGATAAATTTATTAGGAAAAATATTATGGCAATGTTTTTTGATAGCTCACCACTGTCAAATACTCATAAGTTTAGAAATAGAGGAAGAAGGTGGTAAAATGTGTTTCTGAGAAGAGGAATATCTATAGATAGTTTTATTTTTAATAAATATTAATAAAGTCTTTTTGTGCTTACCTTTACCCCCAAATACCTTACCTCTCATAAGCCTCTAAGTATTTTCTGAATAATACTTTAAAAGAAAATGATTTCAGTAACAAGTAATTTTAGAAGACAGCTGTTAAATATTTGAGTGTAAAACAATAGTCTCTGGGGGAAAAAAAAATTCATGTTCCTAACTGCTTCAAATTCTAGTCTCTTTATGTTTCTTTAAACTTAAAATAAATATTATCTTACTTAAAAATAGCTTTGTCAGTAAAGCATGTCTGCTTGGGGACCTACCCTACTCTTCCCCAAAGTTCCATCGTATAATAAAATATCTCAGTACCCTCTAGGTACATATGTGTGTCAGCAGTCTTAACACCTTTACCAAACTTTGCCTGAAAGTTTTCAGAACCTATGTGAGGAAGTTGCAAAATAAAAGAAATGTTAAAATTAAAATTATGTAAGCTTAAATAATGTTCTCAACTAAAATAACAAAGACTCATATTACATTTTGATATTATCTAAGTGTTTGAGACAAGGCTGTGGTCCATGTGGAAAATTCTGAAAGAGATGAGAATACCAGACCACCTGACCTGTGTCCTGAGAAACCTGTATGCAGGTCAAGAGGCAACAGTTAGAACTGGACATGGAAAAACAGACTGGTTCCACATCAGGAAAGAAGTATGTCAAGGCTGCATATTGTCACCCTGCTTATTTAACATATATTCAGAGTACATCATGCAAAATGATGGGCTGTATGAAGCACAAGCTGGAATCAAGGTTGCTGGGAGAAATATCAATAACCTCAGATATGCAGATGACACCACCCTTATGGCAGAAAGTGAAGAAGAACTAAAGAGTCTCTTGATGAAAGTGAAAGAGGAGAGTGAAAAAGTTGGCTTAAAACTCAACATTCAGAAAACTAAGATCATGGCAGCTGGTCCCATCACTTCATGGGAAATAGATGGGGAAACAGTGGAAACAGTGTCAGACTTTATTTTCTTGGGCTCCAAAATCACTGCAGATGGTGACTGCAGCCATGAAATTAAAAGATGCTTGCCCCTTGGAAGATGAGTTATGACCAACCTAGACAGCATATTAAAAAGCAGAGACATTACTTTGTCAACAAAGGTCCACCTAGTCAAAGCTATGGTTTTTCAAGTGGTCATGTATGAATGTGAGAGTTGGACGGTGAAGAAAGCTCAGTGCCAAAGAATTGATGCTTTTGAACTGTGGTGTTGGAGAAGACTCTTGAGAGTCCCTTGGACTGCAAGGAGATCCAACCAGTCCATCCTAAAGGAGATCAGTCCTGAATATTCATTGGAAGGACTGATACTGAAGCTGAAACTCAAGTACTTTGGCCACCTAATGGGAAGAACTGATTCATTTGAAAAGACCCTGATGCTGAGAAAGATTGAGGGCAGGAGGAGGAGACGACAGAGGATGAGATGGTTGGATGGCATCACTGACTCAATGGTCATGAGTTTGAGTAAACTTCGGGAGTTGGTTATGGACAGGGAGGCCTGGTGTGCTGTAGTCCATGGGGTCAGAAAGAGTTGGACACGACTGAGTGACTGAACTGAACTGAAGAGGGTAGAAAACTTACGAACAACTTTATTAGTCAAAATCTCAACTTTGACACAGTCAGAGGACTTTAAGCAAAGGAGTAATATGATCTAAGTTAAGTTTTGATAGATCATCTCAGCAATTATGCCATGGCTAGTTAGACAAACTTTGCAGTCACTTCTGGTTACATAATTTGACAGATCAGTGCAAAATGAAAATGTTGGATTCTCACTTTTAAAAATTTTCAAGAATTTCAAGAAGCCAAGAGCAGAGTCTTTTTATCCACAGGGACCTACTGCACAGGTATCTCACATAGGAAGCTGGTCCTGTTTGCCACAATTCTTGGGTGTGGGTGGTGACATTATCAGTGCTGAACTGATCAAAAGTTGAATACTGAAGCCTTAACAGACTGGATTTGTTTATAATGTGAGTAAGGAAAATGACAGAAAGAGAGGAGACAAGCATAAACTTAGGTTTTGACTTAAGTAATTAAAAGAATAAAATAAACCTAATGAGGTAAAGAGAACAGCAAAGAAACTGGCTTGAAGAGGTTTATTTGTATTACTGTCCTCATTCTTGCAATTTCATGTAAGATGCCATTTATGAATTATAACTTGTTTCATGTCCTTCGTCTGTATTATCATTATTAATATATTTTAAGTTATTTTAACTTTTAAAAATGATGCCAGAAATAAAGAACTTACTTGAGTAAGAAAACCTTTTTCTACATTTGCTTTCAATACTTTTTCTATACTTCTTTTCAGATTTTAACTGTTTCAGTAATAATTAGGAGACACAGTTTTGATCCCCGGGTTGGGAAGATCCCCTGGAGTAGGAGATGGCAACCCACTCCAGTACTCTTGCCTGAAAAATCGCATAGACAGAGGAGCCCAGAGGGCTACAGTCCATGGAGTCGTAAAGAGTCAGACAAGACTGAATAACTAAACACATACACAGTAGCAATTCTTAATTCTTGTATGATTACAAAATGATTAATTTCTGGATTATAAAAATAATTCATAAACAGCATAACATATTTTGTGGTAAAAATTGATAGGACCACCCTCATAGTAAGCTCATTATTTTTTAAAGCCCATGTCTATTAGTGTTTGTTGAGCTTTAAAATGTACACATTCTATGAGCCAGCAAGTGAACCTCTTCATAGCTTCCCCTATTTCCAATAGCATTTCTTCCTTGTGTTGACTTTTTGTTCTGTAATTTAAAATGCTCTGAGGACACAAATATCAAGTAAATTGCTTATAATTGCATTCCTACTTGTTATTAAATTCAATTAATAAGTATACTCTAAATATATATGAGAATGAAAGTATGCATTCAGGCTTTAATTTTCATGCTAATCTTTTGCTTATTTTCTAATCAATGCTGAAAAAAGCCTTAAGATGCTCTTCAGCTTCAACTCTGGAGGTCAATAAGGACATTAAAGAGCAGAGAGCTGATAAAATGGGGGCTACAAGGCAGAGCAAGCCACTGTGATTATTTCCTTGGTGTCTGTTTTGCAGAAAGATCTTGTTATCTCAAAAACTCAAGAAGATTATAAAGGTTATTTTTCAATGTAGAAGATGTGTCAAATAAAAACTACTCAATCATGCTGTCAAAGATTTGTGTAGCTGAAATTAGAATTTATATTAGAAAATGTATTTCTCTTCTATATGGGATAAAGCAGAGAATTCAAATTGATAATTAAATCTGTGTTTCACGAATTTGATGAAGTCCAACAATGGAGGAATCAAAAACACTGTTTTGACCAAGATGTGTACTTATTTTCTAAGGTAATGAAATAAAGAATGGACATACCACATCACAGAAACTATGATAGAAAGGAGAGTTAATTTCATGTTTTATATTCATTTCAAATTAATTATAATGTTATGATTCTATCACATATATTTCTATAAATATATATTTTATACAAAATCAATATATAATTAAATTTATAAATTTAATATATAATTAATATATATGAAATATATATTAATACTACTACATAGTATTTATCTGAACTTTTCTCTCCACATAATAAAAGATATTAAAAGTATTTAGGGATTTTTACAATGTAATAATCTGTATGCGTGTGTGTGTGTGGGGGGTGTATTTTAAGTGAGAAAGACATAAAAAATGTTGACATATTGGTAGCTTTGTAAGCAAGTCTCTGAATTTCAAATAAGGGCTTCTCGTATTACATTTTCAAGTAATAATTCAAAATTTATTTGCAGTTTTATAAGATTCTACTTCATGATTCCCAACTGTTGAGATAAAAGACTCTAAGGAATAATTTCTTGATGGATTTTAGTAGTGAAAAATATGAAAATAAAAAGCAAGGAGGCACACTTAACATTTATCTTACATTATTTCTGTAATAAAAAAATTACTGATTGAGTCATCTAGGAACAATTCTTCTTTGAAAGAATAACTGTGTCACATGCAATACTAGAGATGCTGATTGTATATATGCATTAAAATATTTTAAAGGCACACAATACCATTTGAGAATATTTGTAATTCATTTTGGATTAAAATATACTAAAAGAGTGCAGTAATTGATAAACTACCACTTGACAGTATATGTAATTCATATATATTCAGTTTTAACAAAAATTTCAAGCAATTTAAAATTTTAAATAAAGTAAAATTATACATATTTCATAATTATGTGCAAACACAAAGTCCATAAACTCAATAAAGAGATCCAAAATGGTAATTTGAAGGTAGAAAAACTCTCCCAAGATTATTTGATAAAATAAGTACTGATATTAATGTTTCCATTCATCTCTGATATTTCTGTATTTTTATATCCATACTCAAATGATTTGTGAGCATTAAATCACATTTATGGATAGATGGAACTATCTCAGTTCTTCAATTTATATAATTTTCTGTTATTATCTTCCAGAAGTATCAAATCAGTTTCACTAACGTAAAGATCCAAAAATAGTATATTGGACAATGCCTTCTGTCATATGGATACCCAAGAAAAGAAACTTCTTTTCTGTAACAATTTTATCTGAACTTTTTCTTGTGTCTACACTAAACACTAGCTGGATAGTTAGCAATGAATACTTCATCAAACATTTAGCAAAATTACATACTATACACCATGTTAGATGCTGAATAAGACACATAAGGTTGTTTGTCTCTTGAAGTTTGCATTCTTGTGGGAAATTCAAACTTTGAAAAAAATGTTTCCAAGTGTGCTGAATGTGAACCTAAGAGAAGAATACTGCAAGTGGAATTAAGAAAATCCAGAGGAATGGATCCTCAATATGGTTTAAGAGAAGGAGATTGTACCTCCCAGTTTGCCTGGAACAGGTCAACTCACGCCCATTATATATGTGTGTGTGTGCTCAGTAGTATCCAACTCTTTGTGACCCCATAGACTGCAGACCTCCAGGCTCCTCTGTCCATGGGATTTCCCAGGCAAGAATACTGGAGTGGGTTGCCATTTCCTTCTCTAGAAGATCTTCCTGACCCAGGGATCAACCCTGCATCTCCTGCATTGGCAGGTGGATTCTTTACCACTGAGCCACCTGGGAAGCCTATTATATATCCACATGTTATTGTCAATAATACCCCATTTCACTTGTAAAATTGTCACTGTGTGAACAATAAATGGTATGGTTTCTCTACTTAATAATATGTTAATTTTCATTTCTCTCAATTGTGTTTTGGCTTCTGTCAAATAATAAATATTCAAAAACTGGGCTCCTTAGGAACTCATAAAAATGCATATTGTTGTTTGAAAAGAGTAGCATTTTTTTTTTCTTATCAGATAGTATACTTAGGAGGCAAAGCTATGGTGATCTTACAGAACTCAGCATAAACTCACCTGGATGGTTGGTCAACTTCTGTTTACATGGAATGCCCTTAGGGAATATGCAGAAAAAAATATAAATCATCCTCTAAGCTAAATTGTGGATCTTTTTACTAAATTGATTAGATACTTTGTTGTGATTTACAAGTGCCATAGCAGGAGGAAAGAAAATAATATCAATCTGGTGAGTTATTTAGCAGCAAGTTATAGTTAAAATTGACTAAAATATAAAATAATTCTAAATTTATTTGAGTTTTTGTTTCTATTCTGTAGAATTTTTCCAATGTAATTAAAAGAAATCAACATCTTAAACTTCTCATTTCCTCCATAGAAGTGGCCTCTTATTCACCCAAATACTTGTTCTCCATGAGAACTACTTTCCAGACTAGAATTTGCTATTGTAGAATAGAATTCTCTATTGTATGCTGTGCACAGCCAGGTACCCAGATCCTGATTTTCACTCTTTTAATGCTACAAACTTAGGTGTCCAGTCCCAGGTTTTCCTCATTTTCCTGGGGCTCTATTGCTTCCACTCAGCTCAGATACTGCCACACTGTTACTCATTGGTTGCAAGCAATAGAAACCACTTTTGGTTGGGCAAGATAGGTGTATCAGAGCATTTGTAGAATCAATGGGATAGTAGGACCTGGACAATAACTAAGAAAGACAGTCAAAATCTTTCCACAGGAATAATCAGCTTAAGCTGGCATCACTGCCACCAGTGATGCTGGTGGGATACTTGACGATCCCCAAGCTCCCTGCTTCAGGACTCTGGCTGGCAGCTGCACTATGCCACTTGGTTTTATTTGCTTTCCAGACTCCCCTGTATCCCACTGAATGTTATCTACTTATGGTTTTGAAAGTCTTGGCAAATAAATAAGAATCAAAGAAAAGGTTAATAAAGGACAATTAAAATAGTACAATGAAAATATGGGTAGAGCATCACACTGGAAAACTGAAGACATTGAGATGGTGCTTTTGTCAATAGTAGCTGAAGTGTATTTTTTAAAAACTCATCTACCTAAGTCATTCAGGTGCTATATACTAAGCAGTCCATGACCCTTGTAAATATTTATTGAATTGGTTTTATAGGTCTATGTTTTTCCATCTCTACTTTTTTCCCTTTAAATGTGTCTTCTCCTTTAATTATCTTATATTATACTTTTCATTCACTTATAATTGTTTTATTAAGGTACATCATAAACTATTATAATGTAGTTTAGACTATTATTTTCACGTGAGTAAAAGCATGTTTCATGTTATAATTTATTTTGTTTGTAGATTATAAACTGATGATGTAAAATGTCCATTATGCCACTGTGGGTTATTTATTGCTCCTTAAATACCATAGCAAAACATAGCGGCTTCAAACACTGCCATCTTAATTGTTCATGATGCTGTGAGTAGGAAACATGAGCTGGGCTCAGATGAGGGACTTTGTGAGGGGCTTCTCCTGCAGTTCTCATGGGGTTGCAGTCATAATATGACTTGACTGAGGTTGAATGGTCCCATACGTCTTTACTCACATGTGTAGCTGTGGTTCCTCAATTTTCATTCATGTGGTTTCTCACGTTCCAGTGGCATGTAACGGCCTTATGGCTAGAAGAGAAAAGGAAAGGATGTTAAACACTTCTTGAGAAGTCATCTCTTGAACTCTAAAATCATCTGTACATCATCCTATGGGTCAAAGGAAGTCACATTTCCAGTTCAGATTCAGTAGATGAGGAAATAAACTACTTCTTCATAGGAGTATGGCAAAGGTACTGCCAAAGAGAACACGTATGGGGTAGGAGGAATCACTGACACACTGAAATAAATCAATTCCAATACTTAGCATAAAAGAATATAGACAGCTAGTTTAGTTACAGAAATAATATTTTAATTTATTCTCTTAAGGATACTACATTAAGTGAGAAAGCATAACCTAGAAGAATATAGTAGTAAAGGAAAATTATCCTTTCAACAGTTTTTACACTTTCATACTAGTATGTTATTTCTATCTCATTCAAATACATTTTCAAAAACAGGGCAGAATATGATCTGAAAGCAAAGGATTTTTTGATTCATATTATGGAAAACAGCAAGTGAAAAATAGCAAGATAAAAGCAATATTAAGGCAGTAATAAATAATTTTGATAAACTATAACATTCAATATAGAAAATTAATGGCATCTTTTAATATTGAGTGAAGTATGAGATAAATCAATTCAATAAAAAAATGGCATCATTTTAGTTCTCTTTACATTTGCTATCCTGGTGTAGGCTTTTATTGCTCATAACAAAGCACCACAGTGGGAACAGAGAAATGACCAATTTACACTGACATTAGGATTCATATTAGGTAAGGGGAAAAAAAGGAAGTCACGTATGTGAGAAAGCAAATGAGTACAACGTGACAATTTCTAGCATCCTAGAACAGAAAAATAAGACTTCTGATTACCTTAGCATTTCATCGTTCATCTCCTTGACCTACTTACAAGAACTCACTGTTGTCACAGTAGTTGTAGAATCTAATTTATTTGCAAAGACCTCTGTGGAAAAGGAGTTTACAAATCTCCCCTGGTAATCTTTTTATGGTCCAGTATGAATTTCTGTCAAGTGTATCTTCCTGTTGTCCAATCTAAATCACTCCTGCTGTGATTTAAACATATCTCCATGTCTTCTACTCTCAGTGGAAATGAACAGCAGCTGGTTATAATACTCCATGTACTTGAAGGTTACAGTTTTAAAAGGCACTCATTTAATCTGCTCTAGAAAAAAAAACTCATGAATTTCTGCATATTTACTTTACAAGATCATTGAATGTTTTTAAATGATCACAAGCTATAAAAAACATTAGCATGCTAAAACAGCAATAAACAAAGTAGCTCCTATATGTGCCTCTCTCCTTGTTTACAATGTATTATATGTGTTGATAGCTTTGGCATAGTTTTTTTTTTTTTCATTCTATGGGGGATCAAGTCAGAATTTTAAGTATTTCAATTTGTGTGAAAGTTGGAGTATAAGGAGAAAAATATGAATGTATGTAAAAATACTGACCTATAATTAAAAAAAATTAGAAATCTTTATGAGTTTATTTAATGTAGCATCTTGATTTCCTTAATTTTCAAATTTGAACAGTGAAAACATGACAACCTGGTATATTTTAGGATTTGAGTGGTAATGTATAAAAACTGTTTAATTCTAGAATTGATAAATAATTATGAGTAAACTGGAAAGACATTGTTGGGAGAGATCAATGTTTTATCCAGGTGATATATGGCACTGTAAATCTTCAGAAAGACCATAGCCAAATGTATAAAAGTCTTAAATATCTCTTTCTATACTGCTTATTTAATATAATATCACAGCTGGAAAGACAATTATGTGTAGTACTGTCAGCATCTTGAAGGATTTCTTACTAACATTCCGAACATCCACAGTTCGAGATTCACCAGGGTGTCTTTCTACGGATTTAACTGTCTGGCAAAGCTCAATACATACATACATATGTGCATATATATATATATACATATATATATAGAAGATTTACAGATATATATATATATATATACACACACAATAGCTCCACCAAAAGATTATTTTCTCTCCTCTTTCGTAATTCACTTTATAAATTTAAATTCACTACACCATTTAAAATATATGAAACAAAAGATGTAGCAATCAGGCTGTTAGATAGCTATTTGGAGGATGATACAGTGGTGTGATAATAACGTTGTATCTTCTCTACTCTTTGGTCAAAGGGTGAAGTGTTTTTTTCTTACAAAGTTGAGCAGGCCTGGTGGAACTTGGGTGTAAGGAAATACTTTCATGTTGATTCTTATATTCCTTATCATTCTTTGTATTCTTAATAACCATTGTAGGGAAAGTAGGGGAAAAGTAACTGGTCCAGAAATTATATTGTATCTATAAGAAAATTGACAATAAGCCAGTGAATTGTTTGTATATTTCTCAAACAATATGAGAACTCTCTGTTTTCTGCTAGGCAATTTCACAGATAAAGGGCTTGGTGTTTAATTTCATCATTTTTTCAGGCATGAAGTGAGTGCACCTCACATAAAGCTGTATGCAACTATGATCGGCACACTCAGGTAAGTCAATCTTCTCATGTTTATTGTTAAATATTCTTTACCACACTTAATCAGGTGTATATCCTGTTATAATTTGGCGATCTCTTTTACGTTTAGGTCTTCTAGACTATCAGAGTATGTTCAGATCAATCATTGTAAATCCACCTACATTGCACCTATATTGCCTAGAATCCTCAACAAAAAGTCGGTGGCTTTAAACAATAATATATTATTGCTCATGCATCTATCTGTAGGTCAGCTTGACATTAGCTGTTCTACACTGGGCTGCTCTAAGCAGTCTGTGCATCTTGGGGAGACTTGCTCACGTTTCTACCAGTAAGCCAGGGAAAACTGACCAATGTTACACTGGAACTCATTCTCTTGAGATAACAGACCTAAGTGGGACTTATTTCACATGGAGGTGGAATTGCTGCAAGAGGGAACTGAAATTGGTGAGGGTTTTTTTAGGCCTAAGCTCAAAATCAGTACACTTTCATCACCATGGGTTTTACCACTTGGCCAAGTTCAAAGTTAAGGTTCAGATACACACACTGGCTCTTAGTAAAAGGGACTGCAAAATTAGATGCCAAGAGGCATGGTATCTGGAATGGTGAAAAATTATTTAAATATATTTGAAACAATTTGCCTGTGAACTCTATTGACTAGAATCTTATTTGTAAGCGAGATAATTCTACATTAATTATATGAACTATTTTGATGTTATCTAAAATTTTTGTATCTTCTTATCTAAAGATAATTTGTATTGGTTTTATATACCTATTCACATATACATGTAAATATATATATATATATATATATACACACACACACACATTATACATGCTTATATATGTACAAAATACAAATAAACACTTAGCTTTGAAATTTATCTTTAAAAGTGTTTTACAGTAAGCTTCCCTGGTGGCTCAGATGGTAAAGTGTCTGCCTGCAACTCGGAAGACTCAGGTTCAATCTCTGGGTCAGGAAGATCCCCTGGAGAAGGAAATGGCAACCCACACCAGTATTCTTGCCTTGAAAATCCTATGGACAGAGGAGATGGTAGGCTACAGTCCATGGGGTCACAAAGAGTCGGACACAACTGAGCAACTTCACTTTACAGTAAGCTATATCATGATTATTTCAAATTCTAGACATAGGAACATGACTGGTCAAACGCGTGCATGCATGCTTAGTTGCTTAGTCGTGTCTGGCTCTTTGTGACAGTTTGGACTGTAGCCTTTCTGGCTCCTCTGTCTATGGGATTTTTTAGGCAAGAATACTGGAGTGGGTTCCCAGTTCCTCCTTCAGAGGATCTTTTCAACCTTGGGATCAAACACATACCCCCTGTATCTCCTGCATTGCAGGTGGATTCTTTACCAGCTGAGCCATTGGGAAAGTCCATTGGTCAAATATTAGGAGGTAAACACTTTTCAGTTACAGGCCATGACTAATAGGTCTACCAATTGTTTAAATGAATAAAAGATTCAAACTCCAAATGCAAATATCAGTCAAATGAGTCTTTTTTAACTAGTACTTTTATATGCTATGGGTATGCATCCCAGGTGGTACAGTGGTAAAGAATCCATCTGCCAGTGCAGGAGATGAAGAAGATGCAGGTTCAACCCCTGGGTCAGGAAGATCCCCTGGAGTAGTAAATGGCAACCCACTCCAGTATTCTTGCCTGGAAAATTCCATGGACAGAGAAGCCTGATGGCTACAGTCCATGGGGTCCCAAAGAGTTGGAATGACTGAATGACTGAGTACACAGAGTTTGCTTAGCCAATGACATATTGGAGATTGACTATATGTTACAACATACATCAAATTAACATACATAATATCAAAATAAATAATAGCTCAGCCTTTTAAACATAAAATCTTGTGATAGTTAATTTTGTGTGTCAACTTGACTGTATCACTGATGTTCAGATACCCTGATTAAACATTATTTCTGAGTGTATTTGGGATAATGTTTACAAAAGAGATTAGCATTTGATTTGGTAGACAGAGTTAACAAAATTTCCCTCTGCATATGAATGGGCATCATAAAAACCCTTTAGAGTCTGCATATAATATAATAAAGATTTGGAGAAGAAATTATTTGTTTTCTCTTTCTCTCTCTCCTGGTTTTTGGACTTTCAGACACAGACTTGGAAAATATACCATCACTTCTCTGGTTCTTACGCTTTTGAACTAAACAAACAGCATTCCTTGGTGTCTACCTTGCAGAAGGCAGATTCTGCAATCTCTCTCTTTATACACATATACATATCTTCTTAATTGTGTTTCTCTTGGAAACTATAGCTAATACAGTTCTCTACCTCGTATCTTTAAAATACTTGAGTGGAAATAGAAATTCTCCAAGTTCTACCTGCTTGAATGGTTGGGCAGATATTCACCAATATTTAAACTCCCTGTATATGTACCTGATTACTAATATTCCCTCTGAATGTATTATGCTCTCTCTTTCTCTTTTGTACGTATGAAGATTAAAAGTAGAGATATCAAATTATAAATTTTATTTTTCTCATCTATAGTCTTAATAATCTAGTTACCATTATTCTTTGAGTGTTACAGATTAGAACCATTGTAACAGTCCTTATAACATAATCTAATATATAAATAATTCAAATATTTTGCTGTGAAAATATATTTAATATTCATCCATCTTACAAAGTCCTTTTTAAATTCTTTTTAAAAATTAGATAAATATAAAAGTCCATAAGAAATGACTTGAAAAGAATGTGCATGGAAGTAAAAGAAACATAAATATAGACACCTCTTTCAGGTTACTATTTTTTCAAGGGACAACAGAGAGGGAAAGTTTGGGCCAAAGGAATCTTTTTGCAATAAGGATTTTTATAGTAAAACTCTATAAGTGATAAATTTAAAAAAATAATTATTGATGATAAAGGATGAGAGAAGAAAACTGCAGTATTGAGTTGATACTTGAGTGGATGGAGGGGTATAGCAACCAGGTTACAAACAAAAGACTTGTGCAACCCAAGTTCATGTGCCCAACTCACTGTGAGGACACTCATCTCAAAACATCAGAGTTTGAAGTGGGAGAAAGGTTTATTTCATGGTCTATACAAGTAAAATGGGTGACCTTGCTCAAAGGACCCAAATTCCCAGATGAGTTTCAGGGCCATATTTTAAAAGACAAGCTGAGGGAGGAGAGTTGCAGGATGCATGATTAAGCTTGTGCACAATTCTCTGATTGGTTGATGGTGAAATAACAGGGCCTCATCACAGGAGTTAATATTATCAATCCTCAGGCTCCAGTAGGTCTGGAGGATACATACTAATGGTCATCATGCAATTAACTTCTTCCATTTGGTAGAGGTTTAGCATATGTAAAACAACACAGGATTGTGCAGCAGTTATTGTTATCTAGGTACTTTAGGGAAGAACTAGAGGTCCCATTACTGCCACATGGCTAATTTACTGTTGAAATTCTTAGTTCTCCTAGCTCAATTGCTATTTTTTTTCACTGCAGGTTTACATACTTTGGATCATTAATTCATGAGTCAGGCTTTTGTGACTAATGGGAGGCCTGGGAGACTACAGCTTTTTTATAAACAAGAGGCAGGTAGAGGACATGGTTGGAGGTATCTTGTCCCAGGAAGGTCCCATAGGATCCTGCTCAGTTACAAGACCTTTGATAGAAGTAAGGGACTTCTTAATATGTAATATGAGTTAAGTCAGAATATAAGTGGTCAGAAGAAGGAGCATTGTTAGAAATGTGGGAATAGAAGTATGATGTTTTTCTCTTCCAATTGCTTTCTTTTTTAAACAAAATGTTAGTAAATTTTTTCTGCTGAATATGCAGGGGCAGGTAGATGATATAAAATAGTTATATCAGAAAACGGGAATGTGAAGTTAATATATACATGTAATAGTGCCCATTTGAGATTTGCATACATAAGTACGATGCGACTATATAATACTGTTATATTCTTTTTCTGAAATATAGTGATATTCAGACACTTAGGTGTGAACTCAGAATAGATCAAGAACTGGAGTAAGGGTTGTCTACTTGCATATGTCAGATGGAGAGAATAGCATAAGACTTTAGGGGATGGTATTTTTAATAAAGGAAGTGAGAAAACAAATTGATTGTTGCATAGTGAAAACTCGTGGCATCATTTGGTTAGAGTTCTCAGCGCAGTCAAAGGACTCTTAGAATACAGCACTTAGAATAAGCAAACTTGGTGGGAAAAGACATGATATCTGGGAGACAGGATTTTTTTTTTAATATATATAGTGGCTTCCCCCCCGCCCCAGTTTTGATTCTGTCATGAATTATTTTTGTATTTTTTAATTAATTAACTTATTCATTTTTGACAATGCTGCTCAGCTTGTGGAATCTTAATTACCTGATTAGGGCTTGAACTAGGCCCCCAGCAGTGGAACCATGGAGTTCTAACCACTGAACTGCCAGGGAATTCTCTACAGGATTCTTAAAATACGCACTTCAGAAAAAAGGCAGTAACTAGTGCTGGCAGTCAATTTTAAGTGTGACCATGTGAGCAGTTAGTTAAGATAAAGTAGGAAAATGACCATTATAATTTTGATTTTATAGCAGCATTACAGGTTGGCTGGATTTCTTTCATTGCCCTACAAAAATTACTCTTGAAGGCTTTCAGGAGGTTTGAAACCATGCTGATTTCACGCCTTTAACTTACTTGAATATTACACATTTGAGGAGGTGCTTCAATAGCCATAACATAATATACGAAGTGTTGATTCTACCTTAATCAATTAATAATTGACAAATGACTTTTCCTTTTAGTTGCCTGCTTCAGTTACTCATTTCTTAATATTTTGTAATGTATAGTTCATAATAATTATCTTGCTTCAAGTGGTTGTTACTTAACTTTCTCTCTCATTTCTCAGTGATTATCCCAATCTTTTGTTAAGACTATTAGTTTAAGTACTGATATAAGAGAATCTGCTACTGTATTTTTATTTTGCTATTGTTTTTTCTAGAATAATTTTGTCCTCAGTATTATCTGTTTATCTTAACTTTGTATTTTAAGTATAACTCTTTTCCACTGATAGTAAAATTTTTTATTATCCTAGAAGTGAAAAGTATGTTTTGCCTTTAACTTTGGCAAGTCATTCTTCCTTTTTTGCCTTTTAAAATTTTTCTCTGTAATTTTTGCTGTATTTCTTTCAATCTTACTGATTTTTAACATGAAGATCCCTACCTACACTAGATACTTTCCAGGCAAAATATCTAACCACTCTCCCTGACTTCACATGCACTTTGTCTGAGACTGTTTTCTTCTCCTTAGAGATTAGACCTGAGGGCTGGGTTTGCACAATTCTGGTCTGTATGCTTTGCATTTGCCTGTTGGTAGACTTAGTCTTTGACATTTTAAAATGTGTTTAGGTTAAAAGTCCCCAAATCACTTCAGATTTGAGGCATATTGCGTATTTTATTCTTATCCAGCATATTTTAAACTTTTTGAACAGTTTTTTCCACTTTAGGTTGACCCCAAGAACTTTGATTTTCAGAGAAAATCAGCTCTAAAGTTTCTTCCTCATTCTAATTTCCTTAGCAGTCCCCTATTCCTGCAAAATGGAAAATATATAGTGAAAGCACCAAGCATTGTTCAAAAAATAGCTAATCGAGAGTAATGGAGGAAAACTTCAATGGAGGTGGACATAGTTTAATTGTTTTTTGTACAGGAGCCACTGACCACCTCAGTTTTCTTTTTCCATATTAGTTCCTGTTCAACTTTCCCTTTCTAGTCATATGTTTAATTTTAAAGAATAAAGTGGCCTCATTATTAATCAGTCTTTTTCCAATTGTTACATAAGGAAAAGAAAATAAGAAATATGTTTTTTCTTCTACTGGTGTTACCAAGATTATAATACAAGTTGCAAGTCAGTTTCACCCAGAAGGACTCTGAGATGGAAATTTACATACAGAAATTTATTATAAACATTCTCAGAATTAACATCTCTAAGGAAGTAAAGAAGCAAAGTTAGGTAGTAGTAGAAGTTGAACTATAACAAAGGTTTTATCCCAAGGGAGCTCCTCTAGAATCGGAATGGGCCCTCAGGGTTGAATCAAAGTGGAGCAAGGATATGGACCTTTGTACTGCCAAACCAACTAGTCATTGCACATGGGTTGCCACTAGGAAGAGGAATGACATTGGGCAAGACTTGGAAGTAACTCAGCAGAGAGGTGTTGTCTGCCCTTATTTCACACTTCCGATGCTAGAGAATGAATGGTTCAGGCCAGAAGGCAGGGAAAGAGTGAGGAATCTGAAAGGTGTAGAACACTTATTATAGTTTGGGAAAACTTTTGGTCTTAGAGTCATTTGATGTTTTTCCATATGATTCCTAAATCCCCTCAGCCTTTGTCTCTTAAATGCATGAAACTTTTCATATTGCTTTTCTACCACTCTCCCTATGATTATTGAAAAACATGTGATCTACCTAGTATATATTTTTAATTGTGTTGATAAAAGAGCAGCATATTGATTATTGATTCTGATGTATATTTTTGGAATATAAATTTATGGAAAATTTCTGCAGCATAATTTGGCAATATATTTTCAAAGTGCATAAAATACATATTTTGAGATAATCAGCAACCTGAATTTTTTTTTTCTAAGGAAGCAAGTACTACCAGTAATTTCTAAAATTATATTCAAAAACTGCAATTTAGAAACACTAAGAGATTAGCCAAGTAAAATATGGGGCTTACTATAATGGAATAATGTACAAGTTCTTAAAATCAAGGGAAATGCAGGTTATATAAATTCATGATTGCACTGAATATTTATTTATATGTGAATATAAATATAAAATAACCTGAAAGGAAACATAATGAAAATGTTATTGTCTGGAGGTGAATTACAGATTATTTTTAGACCTTTATCCCCTGCCAGTTTTTCCAGCATTACCATGTATTATTTTATAATCAAAATAAATACATTAAAACAAGCCACAATATATCATCTTTATATTATTTGTGAAGGTTGATGGTGAAAGTTTTCTCTTCAACATAGTGTATTTAGCCCAATGATGTAACAGTTAGTTTAACTAAGGGGAAAAAAAAAAACTATTAAAAAAGGAAGCAAACAAAATAATAAGTAAGTGTCAATAACTCAGACACTAGAAGGTCAAATCCAAGTTTGATATAATATCAACATGTAGACTAATTTTATTACATTTACTGAATTTTCCAATATATACATAAAATAAAAATGGGAGTGTATGTATAAAAAATAAACATATATTTGTATATATATTTCAGATAAGTAAACAATATGTATTTCATCAGCAAAATAATACTTCTTATATTTTGTACAAAATAAAATCCATAATGGCTAAATTTTACTTATAAAAATTTGACTATGATTAATCAGAATCTTTGTGGTATGAAAGATAATCTAAGATTTTAAATAATAATTTAGTACATCAATAAAAACTTCCTAAATATTGGGTAGATATATTAAACATGAAGTCTATTTACCTTAGACAGCTAGAAACACATAAAATATGTATTCTTTCCATTTATTTTAAGATCTGAGAGGTATATTTACATTTATTTTGTAGGAAAATATATGAAATTATGAATATGACAACTGAAATTTATCTTTAGTTTTTCCCTTTTGTAGAATTGTGTGAGTTAGAAAACAAAATCTTCTTAAACTTATACTTACTTCAGCAAGTAGGTATTATACTTTCAATTTCACAAAAACAAGTGAGGTTGAAGTATATATTTCAGTCAGAATGGGAATTGGAATCATTTTGTATGAAACCATAGTTGACTGTAACCTCACATGGGAATATTAGTCTGAAGGCCATCATGGCATAAGATATGTCTTGATAGAAATTAGAAATATAAATACTGAGAAAAATTTTATTATGAAGGTGTTGGTTATGATGGGAAATTATTGTTTTCACACATACTCTTTTAATCTTATTTGAAAAAAAGAGAAGTGATGACAACATGTGAAATCATGCAAAAGTGAAAACTATTTTGTCAGAACAGAGTTGTTACAGGTGGTTTTATTTTTAATTATTAAATTATCTTACAATTTTAATTTAAACTTCAGAAACTGCTTAAATTTCATGAATGACTCAGAATCATTGGGTAACATGTAGTTTAAATCAGGATGGGAAAAAGTAATTTTTCTTGAAATATACCTTAAAGACATTTAGAGGGAGCCATGGGAGCAATTTCTGTCATTATCATTTGCTGTGCTTTAGGAGAAAGGAGAAATGAGCACAAATCTATTCCTTAGGCAAGAGTAAGCTCTCTGAGTTCTCAAGTCCAGAGAAACAAAGCAGCCATGGATCAGTTTACTAACTGTGGTGCAAAGTCCTAGACTTCTCAGGAAAGACTCTCCGATTACTTTAACTTTGTTTTAAAAAGATAAGGTCTCCTTCACTTCAAATTATCTGGAGCTTATAACTGTAAAAATCAGGTCATTTTTTATGGGTCACTTTTCTTGTGCCTGTTCTAAAGTTTTGACAGTTCCTTAGTTCCTATCCCTATGGACTTAATTCCCAGATACTAAGCAGTGTATACATACATAGAAAAAACAAACAAACAAACAAAACAAGCTGACAAAAACAAAGAAAAGAAAAAAAAATAAGGACACATAGGGATTACATAAAATGAATCAGATAAAGATACAGATTAATGGTGCGCTTCTATCTACTTTTCCACATAAACATTAGAAATATTTGGGAGCACTAAATCAACCAGAAATATTCACATCAACTATGGTTAAAATTTTAAGACCTTAATAAATACAGAGATTAGAAAATGACAAAAGTCAAAAAAGAATATATAAAATTGACTAGTGTCAAATATGATTAATGAAATATAAGCTGACATACTTATAGAAAGGTGATCTAGCAATATGAAAGACTGGACTTTATCTTTAAATCCATAATACTCTAAGTCCAGAGCAAGAGCTATAAATGTCACAAGATACTCAGAAAAAAAATAAATAAAAAGAACAGTAATTCAAAGTAAAAAGTTCAGACTGATCTTGCTAGCGTCCTGGACTACTGGTTGTGGAATGGACCAAGGGGTGAGAATCTCATTCTGTAGAATAACTGAAGGTAGTATCACTAGTCTAGGTAAGAACAAATGCTTTAATATTTTTTGCCTTGTTTTTTTTAAATTTAAGGATAAAGAAAATACACTTGACAAGATTCAACATACATTTATGATAGATAAATTCTCTCAAGAGAACAGGTTTAGATGGTATGTACCTCAACATAATGTACACCATATAAGACAAGCCTACAGCTAATTCATACTGAACAGTAAAAAAGTGAAGTCTTTTCCCCTAAGATCAGGAACAAGACAAGAATGACAATTCTATTCAACATATTATTGGAAGACCTAACCAAAGTAATTAGGCGATGAAAAATATAGAAGGTATTCAAACTGAAAAGAAAGATGCAAAGCTGTCACTTTTGCAGATGATATGATATTATGTATAAAAAAAGCTCCATCAGAAAACTGTTAGAACTTGGAAGATATGGAATCAATATACAAAAACTTATGTTCTATACACTAACAACAAACTATCAGAAAGAAAAATTAAGAGAATAACGCCATTTTCAATTGCATCCAAAAAAATAAAATACCTAGAAATAAATTTAACCAAGGAGGTATAAGATTTGTATATAGTAAATTTTTAAACTTTTTGAAAATTGGAATGTGACAATGTCATGTTACCTGTACACTCTCTGAGTGACAACAGTTTATACTAAGGATACATAGTCAGAATTTGAGAAGAAGTACACTTAGCCTCAAAGTGAGCATCACACTGAAATAAAGCTGATCAGTGTAATGTCCAAAAGCCAACATAGAGAAGGATGACTGATTTATGACTATATGTTGTTGCTGTTCAGTCACTTAGTCACGTCAGACTCTTTGTGACCCCATGGACTGCAGCATGCCAGGCTTCCCTGTCCCTCACCATCTCTTGGAGCTTGATCAAACTCATGTCCATCAAATCAATGATGCCATCCAACCATCTCATCCTGTATCATCCCCTTCTCCTCCTGCCTTCAAATTTTCCCAGCATCAAGGCCTTCACCAACCAGTTGGCTCTTTGCATCAAGTGGCCAAAGTATTGGAGCTTCAGCTTTAGCATCATTCCTTCCAATAAATATTCAGGAGTGATTTCCTTTAGGATTGACTGATTTGATTTCTTTGCAGTCCAAGGGACTCTTGAGTCTTCTCCAGCACCACAGTTCATAAGCATCATTCTACAGTGTTCAGTCTTCTTTATGGTCCAGCTCTCTCATCCATACATGACTACTGGAGAAACCACAGCTTTGACTAGATGGACCTCTGTTGGAAAAATAATGTCTCTGCTTTTTAATAAACTGTCTAGCTTTGTCATAGTTTTTCTGCCAAGGTGTAAGCATCTTTTAATTTCATGACTGCAGTCACCATCTGCAGTGATTTTGGAGCCAAAGAAAGTAAAGTCTGTTACTTTTTCATTGTTTCCCCATCTATTTGCCATGAAGTGATGGGACTGGGTGCCATGATCTTCGTCATGACTATATGAGCTATGGAGTATTTGGGGGTCTTAGTGTCAGGATGAAGTAATCACAAAACCAACTACTAAGGGGAATGAAGGGAAAGGGGGAGGGAGGGAAAAAGGGACAGAGAGAGAAAAGAGAGAGAATTTCCACTCAGAGATTCAGGGTAAACCTACAAACTATATGTCCAAAGTACACGAAAGAAAAAAGAAAAAAGTGAGTTGGAAGAAATGGTTAGACCAGTAAATTCTTATGTTTCTGTCCATGGTAGAGACCTGTGAGTTACTAGAAAGCAGCTGCCGGACCAGGTTCTACCTGCCTGTGTGTGTTTGTGCTCAGTCACGTCCAACTCTTTTTGACCCCATCGACTGTAGCCTGCCAAGTTCCTCTGTCCATGGAACTTTACAGGCAAGAGTACAGGAGCTGATTGCCATTTCCTACTCCAGGGGAATCTTGAATCTATGCGTGGCCATGTGATTTTTTCCCCCCATTGGAATGTGAAGTGATGAGTTCATTTGTATTTACAGTATAAGATTCTAACCTGTGGATGTGCTTTTCACATATAATCTCTTTTCTCTTTTGCCTTCTGCACGAAGAAAAAAAAAAAAATTCTGAGGCTCTTATCGATCAAGGTACAACAAGATGGAAAGAGACTAGGATATCTACCATTAAGAACAGCCATTTTTGTTTTACTGTTATTAGCAGAAAGAAATCATAATTAATGGTGCATTTGAGCTGTTATAAATTAGGGTCTATTTATTAGAATAGCTAGTATTGCTTTCATGAAAATACAATAATTTGTAGTAATAATATGTAACAAATTCAAAAAGCAGATTTATATCCAGACAAAGTAGATAAGTACAATAACTATGATTAACTCAGATACAAGAAAATAATAGTATTCGTATAATTCTATATAACTCACCAGAGTGTGTGATTTAAAAGTAGAAGATTAAATAAGCATGTATGTCTAAAAAAAATAATAATAAGCATGTATATTAAAAATGAACATACAGAAGTTAAATATGTAGTTACAGGATTAAAGAAAAAGCCTACATATTATAAACTACAGACTGGACAAATTCTTAGGGTATTTTAGTCAATTAGAACTTAGGCCTAAGGAACCATCACTCTCCACAGAATAAGAAAACTATGAAAAAGCTATTTAGAAACATAGTATGCTAATTCATGTGTGTGTGCTCAGTCATGTCCAACTCTTTGTGACCTCATGGTCTGTAGGCCCACAGGCACCTCTGTCTATGGAATTTTCCAGGCAAAAATACTGGAATGGGTTGCCATTTCCTACTCTAGGAATCCTTCTGACCCAGGAATTGAACCTGCGTCTCTTCAGTTTCCTGCACTGGCAGGCACATTCTTCACCACTTGGCGACCTGGGAAGCCCATGTGCTACTTTAAGAGGCATCAATTTGTTCCAAATGATTCTTTCAGATAAAGATAATTAAGAAAAATGATAGAGAAAAAAAACTTAGGTCTAGTAACTGTTAATCTAATTCAAAGACATGAATCTTACCTTAAAAGTTGACGCTAATTACTTCATAGGATAAATAAAATAAATCCACACTAGAAAGAACATGATGAAATTGAAAATATTAGATATGGAAGAGAAAATCTGAAAAAAAAATACTTTAATAGTGTAAGTTATCTACAAAAGAGTGACAATGAGACTGAGAGCCCTTTCCTCATCAATAATAGGTGAGAGGTAAGATAGAGCAATCCCTAATAAGACCTAAGAAAAGGAAACTGTTCTTTGAGTCTAAAGTGGGGTAAGCTATTACTTGAGAGTGTCAGTGAAATAAGGCTATTATATCAGTACAAAAAAGATATTTTACTACTCACTGAGTTCCTGTTAAACATTACCAAACAGAAGTTATGGAATAAGTGCCAATCATAAATATTACCAAAATAGAGTTAGATATTTAAATATTACCTATAAAATTATAATGAACTGTTACTATGCAAAAAGTGGAAATGAAATTCTAACCAATGACTTTTAGCATGATTGAAACCAAATATTTGTAGTTATGACTTACAAATTTCTTTTTACTTTTAAAAGAGGTATCAAAATATGAACTAACTATAGTTTAATTAATGATAAATTTAATTCGTGCCAACTAAATTGATAAAAATTGTTTAAAACCATTATAAAATTGGATATTGGTACATCGTGGTAAACATCTCAAAGAATGCTGACAGCATTAAATTCAGAGTAACTTTAGTTTAAAAAAGTTATTTCCCTGAAAGATCCTGAAAATCAGCACACAGAATTCATTCAGTAATTCCATAAAGCATAAATATGCATTTTTCAGAATCTGAAAAAAGCTACAGTGAAGATGAAGTAAAGAATCTCTTTATGAGGGTGAAAAAGGAGAATGAAACAGCTGGCTTAAAATTCAACATTAAAAAGCTAAGATCATGGCCTCTGGCCCTTATCTGCCTCTGGCAAATAGAAGGGAAAAATGGAAACAGTGACAGATTTTATTTTCTTGGGCTCTAAAATCACTGAGGATGGTGACTGCAGCCTTGAAATTAAAAGACACTTGCTCCTTGGAAGGAACGCTATGACAAATCCAGACAGTATATTAAAAAACAGAGATATCACTTTGCCAACAAAGATCCATATAATCAAAATTATGGTTTTTCCATTGGTCGTGTACAGATATGAGAGTTGGACCACAAAGAAGGTTGAGCACGAAAGAATTGATGCTTTTGAACTGTGGTGCTGGACTCTTGAGAGTCCCTTGGACTGCAAGGAGATCAAACCAGTCAATCTTAAAGGAAATCAACCCTGAATATTCTTTGGAAGTACCGATGCTGTAGCTGAAGCTCCAATACTTTGGCTACCTGATGTGAAGAGCCCACTGGTTGGAAAAGACCCTGATGCTGGGAAAGATTGAAGGCAAAAGAAGAAGGGGGTAGCAGAGGATGAAATGGCTGGATGGCATCACTGACTCCATAGACATGAGTTTGAGCACACTCTGGGAGATGGTGAAGGACTGGGAAGCCTGGCATGCTGTAGTCTTTGGGGTCACAAAGAGTCAGACATGACTTAGAGACAGAACAACAACAACAACATACTATGACAAAAACTATTTATTTTTAGAATATAACTTATTAAAATAATATTCTTTTCAAAGAAATTGGGACAATCTAGTCTATATTATAATCCAGAAATACTGTTTGAGCATCAGTCTGATCTTTGAGAGATAAAGAAATCATGTAGTAATAAGAGACAAATAGCTTAATTTAATTCAATCTTCTTTTCTTTCAATGGTCTAACTAGCCACGTATAACATATATATTTGAATTATTTAAGTACACTCTCTAAAATGTTTTGGGAATATAGTATTGGAGGTTATATTTTTAAGTATAGTGTGTCTCTATAAGCCAATATACTTTTCTTTAATAAGGGAAAAGTCAAATACAATTGATTTTTATTGGCATTTTCTTACCTTTTGCCCTGATAGTCTTAGATAGTATTGCTACTAATCATTAATAAGTAGCCATCTTTGCTTATAATTCAAAGGCCAGTGTTTGCTAAATACATCATACTACTTTCATAAAATGATCAGTTTCTTAAATATTCATCACATCTTTGTTAACATATTGAAAGGTGAAAGAATTCTACACAAAAACAAGCAAATCACTTCTACCAGAATTTTACAAATCAATAAGTATTTCACAGGCTGGCTTGAATACTCATTTGCTTTTCATTTTGAAAATATTACTTTTTATTTATGCATTTATTTTTTAATTGGAGAATAATAGCTTTAAAATATTGTGCTGGCTTCTGCCATACAACAATGCAAATAAGTCATAACTCTATGTGTGTATGTATATATATATATCCCCTCCTTCTTGAGCCTTCCTCCCCCTCCCATCCCACCCTTCCAGGTCGTCACAAAATGCGAGGCTGTGCTCCCTGTGTTATACAGCAGCTTCCCACTGGAAAACATATAGATGGCCAAAAATCACATGAAAAGATGATCAGCATCACTCATTATCAGAGAAATTCAAATCAAAACTACCATGGGGTATAACCTCACACCAATCTGAATAGCCATCATCAAAAAAACTATAAAGAGCAAATACTGGAGAGGATGTTCAGAAAACGGAATCCTACTGAACCACTGGTGGGAATGTAAATTGATACAGTCACTATGCAGAACAGTTTGGAGATTCCTTAACAAACTAGGAAAACAAAAAAACTACCATAGGACCCAGCAGTCCCACTATGGGTCACATACCCTGAGGAAAGCATAACTGAAAACAGGCACATGTACCTCAATGTTCATTGCAGCACTATTTACAATAACCAGGACTTAGAAGCAACCCATATGTCCACTGACAGATGAATGGATAAAGAAGCTTGGTATATATATATACATATATATATATATATATAATGAAATATTTCTCAGTCATAAAGAGGAAAGAATTTGAGTCAGTTCTGATGAGGTAAATGAACCTAGAGCCTATTATACATAGTGAAGTAAATCAGAAAGAGAAATATCATATATATGGAATCTATAAAAATTGTACTGATGAAACTCCCACCATGGAAAGAATGGAGACACATATGTAGAGAATGGACATGTGGACACAGTCAGGGAAGGAGAGGGTAGGACAAATTGAGAAAATATTACTTGTAAAGAGTTGTCTTTTAAAACTTCCAGAATGCTTGTTATTATGTTTAAGTTTTTATCTGTATGTGTTTACTACATAAATATTTTAACCATTACTACTTTAGTAAAATATTGAGATCTATCATATTTTTATTTCTATCTTGATATATGGCATGTATAAAATATCTAACTGACTGCTCCCTTCCTTCCCCATTTATAAATGGACCTTTTTGTTGCTTTGTGTTCTCTCTGTTCAAAAACATATGTATATCAATTTCACAAAAAAAAATCTATACAGTAAATTTGTAATATATTCCACTGATTTTAAGGTGCTTTTTCATCATCAGAGAATATCCAATCAAACTATCTACACCTATGAATATTCAGATGAACTTTAAAGAAATTCTTATCTGATCAATAACTAGCTCTGTTAAATACTACAGTGTGTTAAAATGCTTCAAAATGCTAGAAATCCACTGTTTCTTTTTTTTTTTTTTTTTTTAAATAAATTTATTTATTTTAGTTGGGGGCTAATTACTTTACAATATTGTAATAGTTTTTGCCATACATTGACATGAATCAGCCATGGGTTTACATGTGTTCCCCTTCCTGGACCCCCCACCCACCTCCCTCCCCATCCCATCCCTCTGGGTCATCCCATTGCCCCGGCCCTGAGCCCTTGTCTCATGCATCGAACATGGAATGGTGTTCTGTTTCACATACGATAATATACATGTTTCAATGCTATTCTCCCAGAACGTCCCACCCTCACCTTCTCCCTCAGAGTCCATAAAATTGTTCCATGCATCTGTGTCTCTTATTCTGACTCGCATATAGGGTTATCGTTACCATCTTTCAAATTCCATATATATGCATTAGTATACTGTATTGTTTTTCTTTCTGGCTTACACTGTTTCTTTAATAACAAAGCATTCAAAATAATGACTGTGTTCACATTTCATACTTATATGTTCAAAATATTTGTTATATCTATATATCAAGGCGATTTCATTCATTCTTTATACTTAATTAATATCCTAAGGTTAGTTTTTTTACACAATGATAAAAATTAACAGTAATTTAAAATTCATCTCTAGTGCTAAAAATTGGAATTTATGGGGGTTAATGGATCTGTTCTTTTGCTTGCTAAATAAAATTTGTCCCTTTAGATGATGGTTACCATTTCTTAATTAAGAATCCACTAAAGTGCCATCCAAATGTACATAATTTATTCCCTTTATATTGTTGGACTGGGAATTTTGCCAATGAATAAAACATCTTATTCTGAGGCAAAATTAAAACTAATATTTTAAAGCATGGTGAAGAAATATCATTTTCTTAACTTCTTTTAAAGAAATCATTTCTTTAACTTGTTAAATAATAAATCTATATTATAATGAAAAGAGAATCAGGATAATACCTAATCAGACTTTCAATAACGGCACTAGCTAAAGTCTGAAATGACTGTTTCTAAATTAAAATATAGAACCCTTAAGGATGAAGGGAAAATATGCATATATGTACATATGTTCCTCTGTGTGTATATGTTGTATGTGTGTATATATGTATTATTTTTGTTGCTTATTATTCTTTTCTTGTATGAAATAATTGGTCTTGCTTTTAACTACACTTGTCATAACAGACAGTATACATATGAACTTTGTTTTTTTGAATGAGAAAAGATGTCAGGAGCTTTATAAGGAAAGAGTTTTAAATGAGACAAAAAGAACCAGATGGCAATATTCTGTAGAGGTCAACAGAAAAACAACCAAAAAATTGTTCAATGTTTTGAATTTTTATTTCTTTGCTTGATTCATAAATTTCCTTTGAAACATACTATGAGGTGTTTAGAAAGCCCCTCTGAAGAAACAACTCTGAAAATTTCAGTAAGTATGATTGCCAGAGCTACTTCTGTGTACTTTTACTTATACAGAAATAGCATCAGTGTCTCAACTTTCCTTAGTTTCTGAGTTATGGTGAGTCTCTAGATCTTTTAAGTCACTTCCATACACTATTTTTAATGCATATTTTATACCTATTATTGGGCTAATGATAATTGTATTGTGCTTGGTATGGAATTATTTCATTTACTAATGGTTTTCTTAATGAGAAATTGTTTAATTTGAGAAATTAGTTTGGTCCAAAAATAATCCTTTATTCAGTGGAAGAGTTAAGATTTATAGTACATTTGGTTCACACTGTTTCTTGATAAATATCCAAAAATAATAACTTAAAAACACAATTATCAACAAATACACTAGAGACATATAGAATATAAAAATCAAGACCATAACATTTTGAAAATTCAGTTGATGATGTTACATTGGCAACTGTTATTTATATTATAATTTAGATAGAGGTTCTTTGTTGGGAAGGTAGTTTTTGTTACTACAACATTCAAGAGCAATATGAAAATAAATTTAAATCATCTCCTGGAATAACTTAGTCAAACATTGTTTAGATTAATCACATAGCTAAAAATTACTTGCTTAGAACTCTAGCATCCATGTCAAAGTTAAAATACCTATTTACTTGATCCCACTCTTCTCCAACAATCCACAAGTGACTTTTGCATAAATAAATTTGACTTCTTACCAACTTGATATTTCAGTCATGATTGTTTTCCATTGTTTTGCTAATGCGTGATCACACAAAATGCAGAATATAATTTTTAATTTTTTGTTTCTAAAATTTTAATTTAGACTTATTTTTCAGAATCTATGGACTCACATGTCTGAAGAATGTTGCCTAAGAATGCTGCTAGATGTAGGAGAAATTTATGAGAATTATTTCGTTTTGTCTCAATTTTGCACTTGTGGACTCAACAAAATCTCAAGCAATGCAATGCAAGTATTCATTTTGAATTATTAATACATGGATAGAAAAAGAAGAGGGGCAGATACAAAAGCACAAAAGGTAAGACTTTTCTACTATTTGCATATGGCAATGAAAAAGTGACCATCATTTTGAATCCCTGAAAATGCTGCTCTATTTTAGCAGTCTCTTCGAAAATCCAACTCATAGCAGTAACAACCTTCCTATCCCCTTTTATACTGATTCTACAGTTTTTGGTATGAGTGTATAAAGAGAAAATGTAGGGAATGTAGTGCAGAAATATGGTTTCTTTGTAGCAGGAAGAAAAACTACATGACTAAGTATTACCTAAAGCTGAAGGTTAGACTAGAGTCTTAACATCCTTGAAAATAGCATTTGTTGACAACACACTGATTAGATTTTAAAAGACTAATATTAATTTCCCTGTTAAAGTTTGTTCATTTCCACCTAAAGTTCATGTTTCAAATCATTTTTATATAATTAGGATGCAAAAGCATGCTCAAGAAACTAATTAAATTACACCAAACATACTGGCTACAAAAGTAGTAGAATTTTATAACAGAGAAAATGTCATGTTTTACATAACAGCAAACTATTTTTAAACAAATTGCCTGTCATTTTAGATTTTTTTTCCTAAAATGATTCTTCTAAAAAACACCACATCCAATTTTCAATTTAAATTACCATGTGCTTCTCTTTATGTACTAGGAGGGCAGACTTATTACAAATTCTGATGTTTCCTTTCACGAGGATGGGACACCCATCAGTGTAACTCTTCTGGTCTATTATCTATTCCCTCACTGCTTCCTCCTCTAGGCAGAAGGAATTACCTGCCTTATGAGAGTATTTAGAAGAGAAAGTAGAGGGTGCCTTCCTCTCTCACGTCTATCTGAAGTTATGCTATCTTCTGGAGCACAAGTTCTTGGTTACTCCACAAAGTAGCTCACCATGATAGGCTCTGTCCAACAGATATTTAAGTCCAGCACAGCCTCTTACAAAGAGGATAAGTTTCTCCAGTTCTGGAGTATGGGATCAAAGCCCTATTGTCCAACATCCAAGCCATATTATCCAATGTCAGTTATATCAACAGTATGGTTATTTATCTGCTTTTGTCTTTTCCTTCAGTTGATTCAGAACTTGCAAGGGGAAAGATAAATTGGGGGCACCTTAAAATTCTCAAAGTATGTAACTTAGTACTTATTATAATATTAAAGCATTAGATTACTAGCACTTATTTGTTTGCAAAAGGATTCCAACTAATTTAGGCATAAAAAAAGTTGAATTCAATAGCTTTTGTAAAAAGAAATCAATATATCAGGAATGTATATACCCGAAGAAATGACTAGAATATTAGAGTCGAGCACCATCTCTCCTCTTTGATCTCTGTCTATTCTTTCTGATTTATTTTTGTTTTCACTTCTTTCTCTAAGGCTTGTTCTCTCTACACAGTAGAAGCTATGGCTGCAGAGAGTCATGTGCTTCTATTTTCAAGGGTATCATAATCAGATGGGGAAAAAATGAGCCTTCCTTATCTGCCATTAATAGAATACAAAAGCAAGAACAAACACAGAAGAAAAATATCTCAAAAGGTTTTCTCACTGATCTGGCTTAAGATTTACATGTATTCCTTGAACAATCCTGTTGGTAAATCGGGTTTACTTGGCCTGCATCCCTGGAACAGAATTCTGTGACTAAGGATTTAGCATGTTACTAGAGAAAACAAACAAACAAATGTAGAATAGGTGTAGTTCATGAGATTCAATATAGTGTAAAACAAGAGCAGAACATGTTGAATGCTTTTATAGAAAATATTCATGTTGGTGGGGGGCCGTGTAGAATACAGAAACAGAAGTGATGTCCATCTAACACTTAACATATGCAAGAACTGGGTATTTAACACATACTCTTTCTTTCCTCTTTCAGTAAGGTTGAAATAGCTTTTGGGGATGTGATGTATGTTGATGATAGAAAACGGATAAATGAATAGCATAGCCATGTCAAATCACAGCTATTAAAGTACTCAAATTTCAGATTTTTCAGGGTAGCACAAGTAAGCCTTTTTATAGATATGTCTTCTAGGGCAACTGTCCATGTGACTAGGTGTATTATTTTCTTTATATACAAATGTGCATGATAAATCTTTCTGCCTTAATTATCTGTGTATTGTAAGAATAATATAGTTTCAGTAAATTATGATTTTTTTTATATTCCCTATTTCCAAGAAAGAAAGGTATGCATGAAACCACTCTTCCTTTGAGGGGTGAGGGAAATGAGGCATTGTAAACCTTGGACCCAGAAGACTGTTGATTTAGTTGGATCAATGAGAAGCAATGAAATATTCTTGGATATGATAATAATACCTGGCACAGTTCACGTTCATATTGAGATTGCTAGAGAACATATTGTATCTTAATTTTATTTTCGTATTTTGAAACACTTAAATAAACACTGTTTGGGGTTACCACAGGGAAAAGAAAAATTCTTCTAGAAGAATCTCACTTAGAATAAATGTGATTTGAATAAAATATAAAATCTGGCTTTGCTTTCCAATATTAAAAACATTTAAAAATTAGCATTTTAAACCAGAATTACAAGAAGAATGCTTAACTTAATTAAGAGGAAAAGTTGCATTTAGAAACACCAAATTATACGCAAGTGGCTTATTAATATATGTCATTTATCCGTATTTGAAGCTCTATTAGGCAAGAAAGAAGCAATGAGTTCATGGCAATGTGCACTTTTAAACAGCAGAAACTGTTAACGTGACACATAAATGAAATATTTTATGTGTTTAAATAAAACTTTATTTCAGATAGACAATCAGTAGAGGCTGGCTATTAATGTGTGATTATAATTTGCCATAAACCATTTAACAGCTTATAAAATATAGAAGAGTTTCTGCTTTCTCTGTGTTGAGGCTAGATTTATAAAAAGTGTAAACATTCTCCTTAGTTGTCAACATCATGTTTAGACAGCCACATGATTACAGAAATTTTGGTCCTGCCTACCAAAAATAGATCTCTGAGAAAGTTTGAAAGAAGAGATGAAGGAATATCACCAATATGTATTGAACAAAGAAAGAATTTTCCAGGTAAATTTTGTGCCAGCTTTTATATAAGAACACAGTAATTTTTCAAACAATCCAAAAATAGATCAACATTTTACAGTTGTGGAAACTATAAATTAAATGATTTTTTTTTTTCTCAGTAGTCATAGCACAAAACTAGGGTTACTGGCTTCCTATTGCATGTTATTTCTATTGTGTGGTATTGTTAGGTCAAGTTACACATTTTGAGAAAAGTTTCCAGGCATGGTCAACCAGTCTGGTCATTTCTGGCAAAAAATAGAAACACAGAGGTTGGAAAGACAATGGGTAAATGTGTGATCTGTAATTCCTTCTGGAGAGGAAGCAAGATGAGTTGGAGTCAGAGCTGGGGAATAAAATTGACTTGGGGGAATATGAAGGAATAAACTATAACTCTTAAATCAGTAGTGTTTCTAATTAATTGTTATTTTTAATAATCAATGTATCCTCAAAATGTGTAAAATAACACATTTATTTTATATTTTATAACACTTGTATTATATCATTAAATATTAGTCACACTATTCTGTGTTAAGGCAATATATCAATGTAAAGCAAAATTACATGTAAAAATTTACACTGATAGTAAACTGCTACTGCTAAGTCACTTCAGTCGTGTCCAACTCTGTGCGACCCCATAGACGGCAGCCCACCAGCCTCCGCCGTCCCTGGGATTCTCCAGGCAGGAACACTGGAGTGGGTTGCCATTTCCTTCTCCAGCGCATGAAACGGAAAAGTGAAAGTGAAGTCACTCAGTCGTGTCCGACTCGTAGTGACCCCATGGATTGTAGCCTACCAGGCTCCTCCGTCCATGGGATTTTCCAGGCAAAAGTACTAGCAGGGTTACAAATGATGCAAATAGAAAATTTTTGATCCTTGTGATGATTTATATTCTGCCATATTTTTGCCAAAATTAATTTTCTTGATTTCATAATAAGCAATTCATTACAGAAATTTGAGTTTCATGCTCATTCCAAAAAGGCCATTTTTGATAATGTAACATATTGTTACAACTACCAAAGTTCAAAACATTTAGTTTATGGGTCAATGAGACCATTGGTGGGATTTGATTCTGCTCAGGAATTTGTTGAAGGGACAATCAGGCAAGAAAAATATATTAATGACCTAACTTGCCTAGAGAAGCCTGTAGAGAATAGAGGACTATTTGTGTAATAATAGAATACATTTAATCAAATTTAAAAGTAGCTTAGAATGATCTTGAAAATTAAAAAATGTAAAACTATATTAAAAGCTATGATTTATTCACCACAGTAATATATCCTCAAAACTGATTATTACTTTTACATCATGTGAAATAATTTCACATGTGGAACTTAGCATTTAACAGAACATGATTTTTATGAGGAAAATATGAAAAGCATGTCTATAAGCAAATCATACTTTTTTACAGTTTAATGGTAATTGATTTTCGAAAGATCTGTAACAGCATCCACAGTAGGCTTTGTTTTATTTTAGCAATTTTTGAAAGTTTATTATATGCCTGGCAAAATTCCAAGTCCTGTTAGCACTAAGTCAAATAAGAAACTCTTTGTCTTTATAAAACTTAGGAATCAAGCCCTTGGAATGGTTGATATAGATTACATGCATCATATCATAATTTTATTTCACTATAAAAGAACAAATATAATATGCTTTCTTATAAATCTTTGCATTGCACCAATTAACCATGTGTAGGAGGAAATTAAAGAATCATTAAACTATGATAGTAAGAGAGAGAGAAGACGCCAAAGAGGGACAAAGAGAAGGACGAGGAGAATTCTTAGGTAGTATTTATGTTATCATTATTTATGCTATTATGTGTTTTGTACTTATGTTATTATATTTATGCTATCATTAAAAAATTGAGAAACAGGATTTTAGAAAATGTATGGATAGTAAATTATCTCTGATTACACAAATGATTAAAACATTTTAATCTTGACCAAAATATTTTGATAGATATTACTTTTCTATTAATGATACTTTTGCTCTTATACAAAAGAATAAGGAAATAAATACTGTGACACTAAACTAAATATGGGACTCTGTACACCCTTGTATTTCTGGGTATGATAATTGTGGATGCTGCAAAATTCATGTCTCATTTTGGATAAAATGCATAGGTTATTCTCACAAGTTACCAGTACAAGGAAACACTGTTTATGTTCAGGAGTTTAATTTCTTGTAAAGGTTAATCACTATTAGTTACCCTAGCCGACAAACAGTAAAAGGGCAACAGGTCAACCCGCTGGAAGGAAAACTTCCAATTTGTACAGCTGTACACCTAATGGCAATCCGTGTGTATTTGAAGATTCATTTTCTCATTTTTAATATGCATATGGTTATAGATTGCTTTTCATATAAATCTGCAAAACGTTGTGTGGCATGTGAGCATTTGCCCATCTGGAGGACTGGTCATAAAACTCATTTTCTGTGATTTAATGAAACTAGAAATCCGCGGGTAAGAATGGTTTTATCTTTGTATCCAAACGTTGGTAGGTTTTGCAATCACTTATATATTCCATAATATGTTCCTAATTTTATAAATGACTAATTTATGTTTCAAAGATAATAAACCTGGTAGTATGACCTTTGGATATAATGTCATAGCAAACTATATCAAAGAAATATATGTTTTAATAATTTTCAAATATCATTCCCAATGTCTCTCCTCCTCTTTCTCAAACCCCACTTCTCAGAAAAGCTGAATGTCTCAGAAAACACTATTATGTAGCTTTGTGAAAGCTGTTGCTGGCACTGCATAAAATGAAGTATATATTATATGATTCAAATGTACCAAAACAAATGATATTTTTGGAATTAAATTAGAATTTTATTGCTTTTTCTCATCAGTTTGGAAACTATTCTGTAACAAAAGATTATTACCATTCATGCATGCTTTCTGGAACCTCTCAAATTCAGATATCAAATCAGAAATTGCCCACCACCAGCCTCTCAGAAAAAAATACATATTTTTTCTGGAAAATATTAATTATAAGTTGAGAATAAAAATGTTTTTTTCATAAAATAATTTAAATATACTCCAGTCAATCTTACAAATGTCTTTGAGATAAACAGATGAATATAATATAGCCCATGGTCCTTAAAGTTGTATAATATTTTCTAGTACAATGTAGCCTAAAAACTTTTCTTCTTAGCAAAAATCTATGAAAGACTCTAGGCCATTAATATGCAATTGCATCTTAATTCTCTCTTTGCAGACTCTTTTACTTAACAAAATAGCTAATTTTAAAAGAAAATCTAAACTACGATGCCTCTGGATTTGTAAATAAGGAGCACTTTGTAATAACTACCAATATGTCCATATTTAAATAATGATATGCAATATGGAAGAGAATAAAATGTAAAAATAGTAATATCTTGACATTAATTCGAATGTTCTCTGTATTATGTTTTCCTTATCAAGTACTTTATAAGTATTATCTAGGTTACATTAAAGGAACATAGTTTATTGATTACCATACTCACTTGTTAGTTATAAAGATAATACTGAAATTGAACTAGTACTGTGATTTCAAATAGAGTGGCTGTTAGTCATATATAGCTAATGTGAAGTTAAAATGTGATGTTCGAACTGAGATATGTTGTTAAGCATAATATATATACCATATTTTGAAGATTTAGTGTTAATCTGTGTTAATATATAATATTAATACGTAGTGTATCTCATGAAATCTTTCAAGAAGATTCAATGTTCTTTATAAATCATTATTTTCATGAGTGGAAAAAATACACAGGTGTTTTGTTTCTAATCAGTTCTTATGTATAATGATGTGAAATCTGGACATGTTAGTCTACTTTGCTGTGTTTTGGAGAAGAGCTGAAACTCTGGCAAAGGATAAGTCAAACTGTGTACAGGTGTATATGTGTCTGTACTTCTTTGTTTTCTGAATGTGCTTACTTTTGTTGATGTAAAATATATTTAAAAAGAGATTTAGGATTTTATTGAAATACATGGCTGCATATTTGAGGTGGGGAACTAAATGAGGGAGAGATAAATACAATTTACTTGTAAATGATAGATTCATTTATTATTTACCAACAGATTCAGAGGAAATCATTAAAAATAACCAGAAAAGTGGGGCTCAATTAACAACAATAAATAACATTTGAAAAATATTTGAAGGCTTGTTAAAGCTACCAAGTAATTCAGGGCTTAAGAGACGAAAGAAGAAAAGCACCACAAAGAAGAAAAGTTCAATGAGATTAGCTAAAACTCATGAAACAATGCTTTGTATTGCACTTTGTAAGTGGCCCATGGGGAAATGCCACTTAAATGGAAGCTAGGAAACTAAGAAACTAAGCAGAGTGTGGCTACTGACATCTCTGGTATTTGGGAAGACAAAAAATGGAATTCACAGACTACCAAAGAGAAAAGATAAAATCTTAGGGTTTCAATTATGATCCATGGAGTGCTATGCTGTAGAAAGTAGCAAAGACCATTCTTCAAAAACTTAATCTTAAAAAAAAAATAAAACAAAAAAAAAACTTAATCTTAGTTTTGAGTATTTTCAGTCTCTACCTGTATTAAATGAGCTGACCTTAAGCAGAAGAAATTGTAAGCCTCAGTTCAGTTCAGTTCAGTCGCTCAGTCGTGTCCGACTCTTTGTGACCCCATGAATTGCAGCACGCCAGGCCTCTCTGTCCATCACCAACTCCCGGAGTCGACCCAAACCCATGTCCATCGAGTTGGTGATGGCATTCAACCATCTCATCCTCTGTCATCCCCTTCTCCTCCTGCCCCCAATGCCACCCAGCATTAGGGTCTTTTCCAATGAGTCAACTCTTCGCATGAGGTGGCCAAAGTATTGGAGTTTCAGTTTCAACATCAGTCCTTCCAATGAACACCCAGGATTGATCTCTTTTAGGATGGATTGATTGGATCTCCTTGCAGTCCAAGGGACTCTCAAGAGTCTTCTCCAACACCACAGTTCAAAAGCATCAGTTCTGCGGCGCTCAGCTTTCTTCACCGTCCAACTCTCACATCCATACATGACCAGTGGAAAAACCATAGCCTTGACTAGACGGACCTTTGTTGGCAAAGTAATGTCTCTGCTTTTAAATATGCTATCTAGGTTGGCCATAACCTTCCTTCCAAGGACTAAGTGTATTTTAATTTCATGGCTGCAATCACCATCGGCAGTGATTTTGGAGCCCAAAAAAATAAAGTCTGACACTGTTTCCACTGTTTCCCCATCTATTTCCCATGAAGTGATGGGACCAGATGCCATGATCTTAGTTTTCTGAACGTTGAGCTTTAAGCCAACTTTTTCACTCTCCTCTTTCACTTTCATCAAGAGGCTCTTTAGTTCTTCTTTGCTTTCTGCCATAAGGGTGGTGTCATCCGCATATCTGAGGTTATTGATATTTCTCCCGACAATCTTGATTCCAGCTTGTGTTTCTTCCAGCCCAGCGTTTCTAATGATGTACTCTGCATAGAAGTTGAATAAGCAGGGTGACAATATACAGCCTTGATGTACTCCTTTGCCTATTTGGAACCAGTCTGTTGTTCCATGTCCAGTTCTAACTGTTGCTTCCTGACCTGCATACAGGTTTCTCAAGAGACAGGTCAGATGGTCTGGTATTCCCATCTCTTTCAGAATTTTCCACAGTTTATTGTGATCCACACAGTCAAAGGCTTTGGCATAGTCAATAAAGCAGAAATAGATGTTTTTCTGGAACTCTCTTGCTTTTTCGATGATCCAGCGGATATTGGCAATTTGATCTCTGGTTCCTCTGCCTTTTCTAAAACCAGCTTGAACATCTGGAAGTTCACGGTTCACGTATTGCTGAAGCCTGGCTTGGAGAATTTTGAGCATTACTTTACTAGCGTGTGAGGTGAGTGCAACTGTGTGGTAGTTTGAGCATTCTTTGGCATTGCCTTTGTTTGGGATTGGAATGAAAACTGACCTTTTCCAGTCCTGTGGCCACTGCTGAGTTTTCCAAATTTGCTAGCATATCGAGTGCAGCACTTTCACAGCATCACCTTTGAGGATTTGAAATAGCTCAACTGGAATTCCATCACCTCCATTAGCTTTGTTCGTAGTGATGCTTTCTAAGCCTCACTTGGAGAAAAAAATTGTCATTGAGAAATTGACATTGTATAAATAATGACCAGCATTCAAATGAATAACAAATAAATAAACATACAAACAACAAGCATACCAAAGACAAGACCAAATTCCTGAAAATGAAAAATAATTTTGATATCCAAGTTACACAAGTAGACTTTTAAAGTCATTGATATGCCAAGTAACGTAACTGGTAAATATGACTTTGACCCAGGATTACTTGTGTTGGTAACTTAGAAAGACTAACAAAATCCTCTGTTCAGAAAACTAAACTATGAGCATTTATCTAATTGAGAATGAATTTTAAATGAGTGTTCATGTCAAGATTCAGAAAAATATTCAAATCAAATAATTACCACCACTTAGAGACAGGTTGTATAAGCAAAAATGGATTATGATTAATATACAGTATAATAGAATTACTGTCCCTGTGTTATTCAGTGGCTAAAACAATATAATTATATGCTTGAAGAAAGAAGCAAAAAGTGAACTAGATTTTAATAAAAATGTCATATTTGTATAATGCATTGAGAATATCTATTCCCAAGAAAAACACACTGAGTCACTTCGATTTTCTCTAATATAATTAATAACTTGTATTTGGAATTTTCCATTTCTCTATTCCATTTCTCACCTTTGCTCACTATTTTGTAAAATAAAATGACTACATAGGCTATCTCTGTGTTTTCACATATTGCTCTACAAATTGAAGGAGCACATTGAATGGGAAATTATAGGATTTGAGTATTATTCATGTTACATAGGTAAGGAAATTTATTGCATTGAGATATTTAATATTTATTAAATATTAAAATGAATTAATGAAATAATTTTTAAAACAGGTAACCTTATTCTTTAACCTTGGTTTTAAAGAGTATTGTTATGGGAAAAGAATAACTTCATTCCATTGCTTTATACTGACCTCACCTCTCTTACTGTCTTTTTAACGTTTCTTTCATGTCTCAAAAGCCTGTCTAGTGTACCCTTTCCAAAACTGAACCCTTGGTTTGTTTATTCCTTTCCTCTGCACACCTTGCATTTTTTTTTCCCTTTAAAGGCCCTAACATCCAACAGGCTTCACTGATCATAAAGACGAAATTATCTACATAATCTCTTTTTGAGCAAAGAGTTTGGTACTTTTCCCATCATAGTAATTCCATCATTTGTCATCATACACACACATGCACACCCTTGCAACCATACACATACATGTATGTATATGTATAGTTTTCAAATAAACCATAGCTATCAGTACAATAACTGCATCTGTGTTACTCTTTCTTTTATAATCAACTCCTTACAAGATTGTGACAAATATTTGGCAATCAGTATGTACTTGAGAATAAACGAATTAATGAACCTAAGCTCTTTGAGACTAGCATTTTCTTGTATTAGTTCATCATGAGCACACTCTATTTTCTTTAAAATTCATAGCATCATAATTTGTTTTATAACTATTTTTATGCATGATTTATCATCTGTAATAAACATTAAAACTTTATATATGGAATAAAATAAGAGATATTAAATACAATTTTTGAATTAATGAATAAATGATTAATCATTATTATTATTGAGAAATGAATGCATCTATCTCTTAATGTTTAAAAGGATATTTCGTTATTTGTAATGAAATATGTAATTTATTCATTTAATGAAAGGCAATTCTTCTAATAAAGCATAATTTTATCTCTTTGTATCTAGTTATTAAAATAATGTTTTAGACATATAAGCCATCTATATGTTAAATTGAAGCCTTAAAATGTTAATTGTTCAAATATTCCTATTAATGTTATAAATAGGAACATTTGTGAGCTCTATTTCTGAATCTACTAGGACTGTTTTTAACAGAGAATAGAATATTGATTTTGAAAATGATTTCTTGGCACTGCCTATCCTGTATCTGAATCTCTCTATTCAACAGAATAAATTTGCTTAAAAATAAATTTTTTTAATTTTAGAAATAAAAATTCCTGTCTGCATGTCACTGACACCAAAACTCAGGAGCTAAGCTTATTTGTATTTTCTCTAAGCTCTGAACACTTGTGAAAGTTTGCTAAATATAGAGAGCCTCTTGCTTAGTTGGTTTTCTCACTTTACATTCAGCACTACCATTCTGTCTTACCCCCTTTCTTCAGTGTGATCAAGAGAAAAAAGGAGGATGATCCTTAGTCCATGGCACCGTTTGGATCCCTATTATCCAACCTACACTTTATGACTTTTTCATCATGTGGCTATGAAAGTGAAAGGGGTTTTGGAAACAGTGGAGTGGAAGCTCATGAAAAATGTTAAAAGAACTAGTAAATAATGGCAAGCAATTAAAAATAGGTACATACATGTTTGTATTTATTCTGATTGAAATAAGTATATATATATGTGTGTATATCAAAAACAATTTGAGAAAAATGATTGTTATTCATTTTACTGAAATTACCAATTTGTATAAAACATGCAACAGGTATCATTTATTGGCTAGAATACTATTTATCTTTTAAAGATTTATTTGGCATTTGTATTGACTGATTTTTACTTTGTTTACCTGAACTATTGAAGGTAACATTCCTTAAGGAAACTTCACATGTCTATGTCTACCTATCTTATCTATCATCCATTTATCTACCTAATGACAACTTACATTAATTTTTATTGCTTATCAACAATTTTTGTAATTTGCTTTGTTCACATATATTATGTAATTTTATCTTTGTCATACTCCTTTTAGATATACAGGCCTGTTCCCTTTACTTTTATTTAAAAGAACAGAAAGTTGAATCTCAGAAATCCAAATTAATTAGCTCAAAATAATTGCAAATTACATGGGAAAGTATCTACAGCTCCATTTCAATTCAGTCGCTCAGTCATTTCCTACTCTTTGTGACCCCATGAACAGCAGCACGCCAGGCCTCCCTGTCCATCACCAACTCCCAGAGTTTACACAATCTCATGTCCATTGAGTCAGTGATGCCATCCAGCCATCTCATCCTCTGTTGTCCCCTTCTCTTCCTGCCCTCAATCCTTCCCAGCATCAGGATCTTTTCAAACCAGTAAGCTTCGCATCCGATGGCCAAAGTATTGGAGTTTCAGCTTCAACATCAGTCCTTCCAATGAAGGACTGATCTCCTTTAGTGTGGACTGAGTGGATCTCCTTGCAGTCCAAGGGACTCTCAAGAGTCTTCTTCAACACCACAGTTCAAAAGCATCAATTCTTTGGTGCTCAGCTTTCTTTATAGTCCAACTCTCACATCCATACATGACTAATAGAAAAACCATAGCCTTGACTAGACGGACCTTTGTTGACAATTCAATGTCTCTGTTTTTTAATATGCTGTCTAGGTTGGTCATAACTTTCCTTCCACAGAGTAAGCGTCTTTAAATTTCATGGTTGCAATCACTATCTGCAGTGATTTTGGAGCCCAGAAAAATACAGTGAGCCACTGTTTCCACTGTTTCCCCATCTATTTGCCATGAATTGATGGGACCAGATGCCATGATCTTAGTTTTCTGAATGTTTAGCTTTAAGTCAACTTTTTCACTCTCTTCTTTCACTTTCATCAAGAGGCTCTTTAGTTCTTCTTTACTTTCTGCCATAAGGGTGGTGTCATCTGCATATCTGAGGTTATTGATATTTCTCTGGGTAATCTTGATTCCAGCTTGTGCTTCTTCCAGCCCAGCGTTTCTCATGATGTATTCTGTGTATAAGTTCAATAAGCAGGGTGACAATATACAGCCTTGACATACTCCTTTTCCTGTTTGGAACCAGTGTGTTGTTCCATGTCCAGTTCTAACTGTTGCTTCCTAAAACAATCCTAAAGGAGATCGGTCCTGGGTGTTGATTGGTAGGACTGATGTTGAAGCTGAAACTCCAATACTTTGGCCACCTCATGCGAAGAGCTGACTCATTGGAAAAGACCCTGATGCTGGGAAAGACTGAGGGCAGGAGGAGAAGGGGATGACAGAGGATGAGATGGTTGGATGGCATCACCAATTCAATGGACGTGGGTTTGGGTGGACTCCGGGAGTTGGTGATGGATAGGGAGGCCTGGCATGCTGCGGTTCATGGGGTCGCAGAGTCGGACACGACTGAGCAACTGAACTGAACTGTACTGGAAGCAATAGAAAGAAAAAAACAAAGTAAACAAATAGAACCTAATCAAACTTACAAGCTTTTGCACAGCAAAGAAAACCACAAACAAAATCAAAAGACAACTTACAATTTCAACATATGGATTTGGGGGGAAGGCACAAATATTTAGTTCATTGCAGGACAGCTGAATTAAAATTACTACAGTGTAGTGTATGGGAGAATGGGAGAAAGAATGGAAGAAAATATTTGAAAATAATGTGGGCTTAATATTTGCAAACTTTTGAGCTCAATTTCCAAAATATACAAACAGCTCATACAATTCAACAACAACAAAAACAAAACAACCCAATCAAACAATGGGCAGAAGACCTAAATAGATATTTCTCTAAAGAAGATATACGGATGGCCAATAGGCATGTGAAAAGATGATCAACATCGCTAATTACTAGAAAAATGCAAATAAAAACTATAATGAGGTATCACTTCACACTGGTCAGAATGGCATCATTAAAAAGTCTACAAATAACAAATGCTGGAGAGGGTGTGGAGAAAAGGGAACCCTCTTACATTATTGGTGGGAATGTAAACTGGTGTAACCACAGTGGAAAATAATATGGAAGTTGCTCAGAAAATTAAAAGTAGGCTTTACCATATGATAAAGCAATCCCACTCCTAGGTCCATCACCAGACAAAGCTATAATTCAAGAAGATACATGCATCAGTATGTTCATAGCAACACCATTTGCAATATCCAAGAAATGGACACAACCTAATGTCCATCAACAGGTCAATGGATAAAGAAGATGTTGTGTATTTATACAATAGAACAGTACTCTGCCATAAAAATATAATTAAATAATGCCATTTGCAGCAACATGAATAGCTAGAGATTTTCACAGTAAGTGAAGTAAGTCAGAAAGACAAGTACCATACAATATCATTTATATATGGAATATAAAATATGACACAGATGACCCTATCTAACAAACAGAAACAGACTCACATGCATAGATACCAGACTTGAGGTGGTCAAGGGGGAGGGAGTTGGGTGAAAGATGGAGTGGGAGGTTGGGGTTAGCAGATGTATACAAGTATATATAGAATGAATAAACAGTATCCCTACTGTATAGCACAGGGAAATATAGTCAATATCCTATGATAAACCACAATGAAAAAGAATATGAAAAAAATTTATATATACATACATATGTATAACTGAATCAGTTTGCTGTAGAGCAGAAATTAACATAACTTTTTAAAACAATTGTACTTCAATTAAAAAAGCAATGAAATAGTTATTAAAAAATCCATCAAACCTTTTGATTCTATTAGTTTCACCATTCTTTATCTTCTAATGTCCTTGCAACCTCTTTTGTAACATCTTGAATTCCATGTCCACATACTTAATTTATGTGGCTCTCCTCATGCTTCCTCATATTCAACTGGCAAAACCACACTGTGATTAAATCCAACCCTTCGGCTTCTAGACATATGCCTTCCTAAAGATTAGTGCATGTGGAGACAGTTTTGTAATCATATGATGCTTCTCTAGGACATTCATTCTTTCAGCCAATTATTACCTACCTTCTCCTGTCTCCAAATCTCTACACCTCCTATTTCTCACCAGCAGCTCATATTCTTGTGTCTTATTCCATTAGAGGCAATTAAAGACAAACTTGCCAACTCCCAATACTAATTCTATCTTTTTATACCATTTACACAATTTCCTCTAACGGCCTTTCAAACTCTGTAGAGCAGGTGCCAACTAGGTGCCAACAGCCCCTAAATTTCCCATGGATGGAAATTAGAGGGCTCATGAATTTCGATGAAAATAACCTATATCTTTCCTTTCACTAATTCCTAACTGACATTTTATATTTCTTTAAAATATCAATACTGGCGATCATTGAATTGCAGTATTTGAAACTCAATCATCATTAGAAAGCACATATAGTTTCAAATTATGTCATAATTCTTACAGTCTTCTTTCAATTAATCACAACTTGTAAACAATCACAAACTTACCACTTCAACTTGTTATTTAAACTATTAATAGAGAAACACATGTAACTATAATACAACTTTATGTTTTTAAAAGTATATGGACACAAGCATTAATATATGATTGGTTTTATTTAAGTCCTAAAATAGTACTTTGATAAAAGGACAATAGGCTTCTCCACCTTTCCCAAAAGTCCATGGTATAAAAATTTTAAGAACTCCTCTAGAAGAAATGACCATGTCTTAATTATGAGTCCCTTTATACGTACATTGGATCATTTTCCTTTTACCCACTCAAAAATATCACCTCAGTAATTTTACCTGCTTACTTCCATATTAGTCAGGGTTTTCCAGAGAAATGGTACTAATCAGAATAGGATCAAGAAGGGGTGTATTAGTCCCTCAGTCATGTCTGACTCTTTGCAACCTCATGGACTGTAGACTACCAGGCCCCTCTCTCCATGGGATTCTCCAGGCTAGAATACTGGAGTGGTTTGCCATTTCCTTCTCTTAAGAAGGGGTGCGATCGAGGGAAAGAAATGGAAAGATCTGGAGGCAAAATTCCTTTCTCCTAAGGAGAGTTCAGAATTTTTTCTCTTAAAGTCATCAATTGATTTGATGAAGTCCATCCACATTGGAGAGGGTAATATGTTTTACTGGAAGTCGGAAAGTGAAAGTGAAAGTCACTCAGCCATGTCTGACTCTTTGCGACCCCATGGACTATACAGTCCATGGACTTCTATAGGCCAGATTACTGGAGTGGGAAGCCTTCCCCTTTTTCAGGGGATCTTTCCAACCCAGAGATTGAACCCAGATCTCCCGCACTGTGGGCAGATTCTTTACCAGCTGAGCCACAAGGGAAGCCCAAGAATACTGGAGTGGGTAGCCTATTCCTTCTCCAGCAGATCTTCCTGACCCAGGAATCAAACTGGGGTCTCAAAGTTTACTGATTGAAATATTAATCATGTCTGAAAAGTATCTACACAGGAACTTCTAGATTGCTGTTTGACCAGGTAACTGGGCAGCATAGACCAGTCACAGTAACACTTAAAATTAACCATCATACTAGATTATTTTCATCAGCATAAAAAAATCCTGAAATTCCTCTTATTTAAAATTATAAAAGCTGAAACTCCAATTCTTTGGCCACCTGATGAGAAAAGCTGACTCCATTTGAAAAGACCCTGATGCTGGGAAAGATTGAAGGCAGGAGGAGAAGGGGACAACAGAGGATGAGATGGTTGGATGGCATCACTGACTCAATGGACATGAGTTTGGGTAGGCTCCAGGAATTGGTGATGGACAGGGAGACCTGGCGTGCTGCAGTCCATGGGGTCGCAAAGAGTCGGGACACAACTGAGCAACTGAACTAAACTAAAAACTAAAAATCTACAAATAATTACTTCTGATCTGATTCTCTTTTCCATATCAACTACAAATCCATTCCTCTGCTTTTCCCTTTTCAGGTAAGTTATTTGAAAGAGTTGTTCACCCACACTGTTGTCAAATTTTCTCTACACATTCTTTCATGAAGCCACACTGATCATGGATTAACCCCATTCTAGCAAATGTGCTCTTGTTGATGTCATCAGTGATCTTTATCTTACTAAATCCAATATATGAGTCTCATTCTTTGGCTTACATGGCCCATCAGCAGCATACACTCCCCTTGGTCTTTATATCTTCCTTGATAGGTTTTGTTTTACCTTCAGGTCACTAGTCTTCTTGTTTGTTCTCCTAACTCTTGTTATTTTTTTTTCTTCCTTTGTCTCTGACTTCACATCATGACTTCTCAGATCCTCAGGTCTCTACTTCTTCACTACAGTGGTTATCTAATGCAGCCTCATGGTTTATGTGCCAATGACTCCAAAATACAATTTCTAGTCTTTTTCACCTGAAATCCAGATTCATTAGTCCAACTGCTAACCTAACACCTCAACCGGAGCCTAACAGACATTCAAAAATTCTACATATCTAATAATGTAGTGCCCTGGACTTCCCAGGTAGCGCAGTGATAAAGAATCTGCTTAACGGTGCAGGAGATTCAAGTTCAATCCCTGAGTTGGGAAGATCCCCTGGAGTAGGAAATGGCAACCCACTCCAGTATTTTTGCCTGGAAAATTCCATGGACAGAGGAACCTGGTGGGCTACAGTCCATGGGGTCACAAGGAGTCAGACACGACAGAGCAACTGAGCACGCACACACAATGATGTAGTATACTTCATGTTTTTCCTCCAAATCTACTCTGTCTACTAATCTCTTTGCTTTCGTTGGTGACATTTTTATTTTTCACATCTTTAGACATCATTCTTCAAATACATGATGTCATTCTTCATTGTATTTTTCCTTCATACTGGACATTTGGAAACATTTCTGACTCTCCTTTGAAAATATAAGCAGAATCCAAGTCCTGAAATTGGATACAAGAATCTCATTTGACAGCTGCTTCTTCTTCAAGTTCATTTTCTGCTCCCCTGATAGTTCCTTCCTTTCAAATCACATGGGGACAGAGGTTGTGGGAGTGGTATTCTTGTTCTTGGAACATGACACTGCTACATAGGGCACTTGCCCCTGAACTCCATCTGCCTGGAAAATATCTCCCCAGATCTCCTAATGGCACTTACCTCCAAGCACTGGCTCAAGTGTGCCCTTCTTTGTGATGCCCACTTTAATCTTCATTTTGAAATTATAACACACACTTCCAATCTCTATGCATAACATAACCATCACATGGTTTTCTTTTGACAGAGCACTTATCACCCTCTAGCACAATAAATAGCACACTTATTAATGTATCAAAGTATAGTATATATCTCCCTGTAGTATATATCAACCCTAAATATTCATTGGAAGGACTGTTGCTGAAGCTGAAGCTCCAATACTTTGGCTAATTGATGCGAAGAGCTGATTCATTGGAAAAGACCCTGATTCTGGGAAAGACTGAAGACAAGAGAAGAAGACAACAGAGGATGAGATGGTTGGATTGCATCACTGACTCAATAGACGTAAGTTTGAGCAAGCTCCGGTAGATATTGAAGGACAGGGAAGCCTGGTGCACTGCAGTTCATGAGGTCACAAACAGTTGGATAAGACCTAGAGACTGAACAACAACAACAAAAGAACTATTAACAAAACGTCCCTCCATATTTTTAAAGAAATATTAACTTATCTATAGATAATCAGGTTTAATAGGATACAAAGCTTGGTAATGGTTTTCTTGCTTATCTTTTATAACTGCTTCCTTCCTATTTTTTCTCATTCTCGTCTTTAAATTTAGGTGCATTTTCTTAACTAGAAGTAAACTCTTCTTTTGATTCATTCATCTAAGGGCTTTTTTTTTTTTTATTACAAAAAGTCTAGAAGGTAGTTTTGGAGACAAATACCTTTGGTTCAGATGTTTGATGTGATACAGTTTAACTGCTTTGGGGTGCTATATGATTACACCATGCTTCAATTTCCTCATTTTTAAATTAGGAAAGTAAGAGTATTTTAGAATTTTTTGTAAAAGTAATTATTTTACACATCCAGTATTTATAAAACTATGTTTTGCACATACTAAAAATTCAATATTAGCCCAGTTTACTTGCTACATTCATAATTTTGGAAAGGTTCTCAGTACATGGAAATATATTAAAGTTATTATTTGGACAATTAGAACTCAACAATAACACAGAAAACATTTTCTTCTGTATTTGTTCAGATAAAGAATCATTATGGTAGATAGTTAAGGTCATCTCTTGGGTAAAATGTACTGTATTTATTATTACTTGTCAGTTTGGAAGTCATGCTAATTCTGAAAGCCAATGTCTATTACAAAAAAAAATAACATATTTTGATGTCCACTTTTTCTAATCTATTTGTTCTATAAGGAGAATATAAACTCTCTTTTACTGATTATAGCTTTCACATTTCTTCCCACTCTTCTCATTTCTATTACCTTCAGATTACAAAGTTACGCTATGTGACCTTTAATGTTGAAACTTTTTATTGAGTTTTTTACTATCATGTTTTTTATTTTTTCATTAAAGAATAGTGCTTTGAAGGATATTTTTTGAAAATAAATTGACTTTTGAAGGTATTTGACAGCATCCATTATTTGTGTTTGTTGAGAGTTCATCAGAGACAACACATGATAAGGAAATATCTCACCTCCAAGCTCAGAGTACATAATCAGCTTCAATTGCTACATTTCATCTTCCAATTTAAAGGGGGCTAAAATATCATCTGAAACTACTCATGCGTTTGGAAAGACTTTAGAACTACTAAGATTTATCACATATCAGTGGCATCTAGAATGTTACAGGATCCTTCCCAAGTTGCCTGTCTGCTGTCCAGCAGGAAAGAAAATTCACAAATATGTTGGCACCTGCTTTCTAGTTGCAACAAGCAGGGAATTAACATCTGCAAGAAGGAGATTACACTCATGCATCATACTGAGATTTTTCACACACTTCTGTTATTGCTTCAAAAATACCTCCCTTGTGACATATTCCATGAAGGAGCTAATAAATCTGCAGGCAGAAGACAACCTTGAAACACTGCCACTGCTGTTGAAAAGTAATTAATGATAATATCTTCTCCTCACCACGATGCTTGCAATTTTTTTTTTAAGCTCTTAACGAGGGTACTCAAGTATTACTTTTTAAAAAGTAGAAGTTTCCATTCATATTAGCCCCTAAACCATCTTATTCTGTGTTATTAACTTCAAAACATCTTAGATTGTCAAATTAGAAAGTGTTTGCATATATTAAGAAAAAGAAATTATGTATTTTACTGGTATATAAATGACATTTACACTTAAGCTTTCCCTTTATTGGTTTCATACCTTTTTAATAATTTTTTTACATTTCTCTGTGAATGTTCACCCAGTAGCTGTTTATTCTGGTGAGTGTTGATTTTAGTTGTGTGTGTATTTGAAAATAAATTTGTATCAAGATAACCTGGTGATTTCCTCTTTCCTTCAATGAATTCTCTGTATTACACTGTCAACTACAAATTGGCACTTACCAAGAGCATGGCCAAGGACTGAACACCAAAGGCATTTGCCATCTGCCTCTGTGGAGACTGAACCCCATGCTGCTATGGCTGTTGACCTTCGACAACTCCTGAGGGAGTTCAGGGTGGAGTGAGGCACTCTGTGCTCCAGGGAATCTGGTGCGACAGGTCTTTAGACAGCTGGATGTTTTTGGGAACAGATTTTATGGTCTTAATCCTTGCATCTCCTCATATCTAGAGAAGCACTAAATCCCTTCATGGTGACATCAGACCCTCAGGACTAAGAAAAAACCTTTTGTAAATTGAGTGCTTCATGGTATTGAACTCCTCCTTCACCAAAATCTTATATATTGACTTTCCCCCACTGCCACTTTGGAGCAGTCTCTCAGAGCTCTCTGAGATGCTGCCTCCTGGGCTACAGTCCTCATTTTGCCCCAAATAAAACTTAACTCACAACTCTCAAGTTGTACATCTTTTTTTAGTCAACAATACAGAAACTGTATTTTAGAGGCATTTGCCTTCTTGGTGAAAAAACATTTTGCTCCACACATTATATCAGGAAGCTGATGCAAATTCTAATTTTTATAGGTAAAACTTCTTTTATTAAGTGTCAATAGTTCAAATTCCTGGATGATTATAGGTGGTAGAGTGAACTAGACGTATCTCTGACATTTATTACAGTCTAGTAGGTTTATCTGTATTTACCCAATGTAAATATGTTAATTTTGAATATAAAATACAAAATGCGTCATGAACACTTATTAGCATAATCATTAGAGAGCCACTTTCAATGGGTGTTATTAGATGTCAGGCACTATGCCCCCAAGCATTTTACATATGCTAGCTCATGTGATTTTTACATCAACCTTAGAAGGTGAGTTCCATAATTATTCCTCTTTTATAGGAATTCCTTTTTATATTTCTTTTGAAGTTCAGAGAGGTTAAATAAATTGCCCAAAGTCATAAAGAAGATAAGCAGCAGAGCCTGGACTCAGGCCTGGGCAATTTACTGAAATTTAAGCACCTATCCCAACTGTCATATTTCTGTTAAGTTTTCTTTTTTCCAGCAAATAATAACCATGAAAACGCACCTAATTTCCCACATAGATAAAAATGTTGCAAATTCTTAATCTTCTTTTCTTTACTCAGTGGAATCTTTTTAAGCCTTTATTATCCTAGTCTGAGGATTTGCTAAGAATTTTTAACTTCTGTTTTTGTTTTTGTTAATCAGTGTAATTAAAATATACTATACTTATAAAGAAGGGGAAAGGTCAATATGGATAGCAAAATTATTTATTATTAGAGTCACTTTATATAGAATTTAACGGTATGTTTATGATTGTACAAAGTGGGAATTTAATATGTAATCAACTGGATTTAAATTTAAAGTAATTTACATAAAATATATTATCAGTCTCTATTCCACAGAAGAAAAACTCTACACTGTGAACAAGAATTACTGATATATTTAGTCTTTCTGAGTTTTTGAATTAAAGGACACTTAAAGGAAACAAACTTAAAAAGTGAAACAATTTAAAAATAAATGATACAAATGAACTTACTTACAAAACAGAATAGACTCACAGACACAGATGCCCAACTCATGGCTGTGAAAGAAGGGAGAGGGTGATGGGAGGGATAAATTAGAAAGTTGAGATTAACAGATACATGCCAACATATGTATAAAATAAGTGAACAACAAATACCTACTGTATTGCACATTTAATATCTTATAATAATCTATAATGGAAAAGAATGTGGAAAAGTATATATTCCTTTTTTTCAAACAATCACTTTGCTGTACATTTGAAACTAACACAACTATGTAAATCAACTATATTTCAATTAAAAATAAAAGAAGAGTTTGACTCTGAAAATTAATTTTATATTGTCTTCTCCTGATACTGTTTCTGAATATAAGCATAAATTAAACTATTCAGACTCAGTAACTTTTACCTCATGATCTGACAATCCGCTAAACTTACTGAATAAATGTAATGTAAGTTTCCTTATGTTATAATTGCCATAAATTCAACCTTTGTGTATTTTGCTTTCTAACCACATCTTTGATGAATTTTACTAGCACAATCTATACTATTTGAAGGCTTAAATGAACAATTGATCCACAAATTGTTTTGGTCTGCTCAGGCTGCTGTAACAAAATAATGCAGACTGCATGGCTTAAACAAGAGAAATTTATTCTCCCTCAAATCTGGAAACTTGATATAATCCAATATCAAGATGTTAGCAGTGTTGGTGCTGGTGAGGATTCTCTTCCTGGCTTGTAGATGGCACCTTCTGTTTGTGTCACATAGCCTTACAGGCAGAGAGAGAGAGAGAGAGAGAGAGAGAGAGAGAGAGGAAGCATGAGTGAGCTCTGGTGTCTCTTATTGTAAGAATACCAGTCCTACTGGACTGCATGCTGTATAAGACTCTAGGGCCTGAAGATTCAGAGGGAAACAAGATTCACTGCCTCCAACAAGCTCACATTCTAGTATGAGAAACAGAGTAAATCAATGTCTTGTTTCCATGATAAAGCTAGAATGCTAAGTAGGAAGGATGGTTATAACATTTATGGAAAAAATGACTTAAAAAGATCACAGATGGCACAGTAATGGATCATACAGATGAGCTAGAATTCAAAAGCAGATGAATGATTAGAGTTCATGTCCAGCTGTGTATTGGAAATTGCATAAACTTGCATATAACTGCAAATAGTTGAGTATGGCTAGAACAATGAAGGGGAAAGGTGAGAAAAGAAGGTAAAGGCCATATTTAGGTGCTTGTACTCAGTACTAGAAATCAATCAAAGGGTTTTGAACAGAGGAGTAACATTATAAGCCTTTTATACCTTTAAAACAACATGCACAGTATTATTTAAAGAGGTGTTTGAGAACAAAGATACCAGAGGTTTGGAGCCCAGGGGATTTTGCAGTAGTTCTGGTGTCAACAATTGAGAACCTAAATTAATGTAATTATATCTGTAACAGGGAACAGAGGACAGAGTCAAATTATAGCTTGAGAGGATCCATGAGTGAATCATGATGGGTGGTAAGGGGCAATGGGGAATCCATGTCAAGATCTGCATTTTAACTTTTACTTAATAATTCAGTGAACTGAATATATTGTCTGGGTGGTTCGTAGTTGTTGCTGTTATTGTGTTCATGTGTGTTGGAAGTCAGAGGATGGCTGTTGGTTAGCAGGTTTCCAAAACGGTGTGCACTGAGTTGTCTGATACATCTAATATATACACTATTTAAAGGAATAAGTCTGGTTGGTTGTATGCTGCATATGGATATGGAACTCAGAGCTGAGGTATGGGTATGGTTTTGGGAAGAGGTAACATGAGGTGGGTGACTATGTAAGATTGCTTTAGAAGTGATTGCTCTATTACAGGAGAACTGAAGAACAAAACCTAGAGCCAAGCAATGTTTCAGAAATAAGCAAATAGTTGGCTAACTGACTGCCCGTTCCCAAATGACGGCTTCCTTGCCAACTTCACTGTCTCCATTGCTGCTAGAAATGACAGATAAATCAATCTTTACCATAGTAACCGAGTAAACGCAAATCTGTGGGGAAGCTTCAGGGAAAGCTGTTACTTTCCTGATGCAAGGGAGTGATTTTGCTGGTCATGTCTCCTTCCCCCTTCTTCCTGTGTTGAATATAAATAAGATAAGTGAAGTTGCAGGATAGACATTGTGAAACCACCAGAGAAATCGTAAAGATGTTACCCTCATAGCTCTGAATCAGTTATGCAAGATGAACAAATTCTGGAGATCTGCTGTACAACACAGCATCTATGTTATAGTTAATACTGTGTTGTTTTTGTTCAGTTGCTCAATCATGTCTGATTCTTTGAGACTCCATGGACTGTAGCACACCAGGCCTCCCTGTTCCTCAGCATCTCCCAGAGTTTGCCCAAGTTCATGTTCATTGCACCATGTTCAATGCATTACATTGCCATCCAGCCATCTCATCCTCTGACACCCTCTTCTCCTGCTGCCTTCAATCTTTCCCAGCATCAGGGACTTTCCAATGAATCATCTATTCACATCACATAACCAAAATACTGAAGCTTCAGCTTCAGCATCAGTCCTTCCAGTGAATATTCAGGGTTGATCTCCATTAAAAGTGACTGGCTTGGTCTCCTTGCTGTCCAAGGGACTTCCAGGAGTCTTCTCTAGCATCACAGTTCGAAGGCATCAATTCTTTGGTGTTCTGCCTTCTTTACGATCCAGCTCTCACAACCGTACGTGACCACTGGGAAGACCATAGCCTTGATTATACGGGACCTTTGTTGGAAAAGTAAATGTCTCTACTTTTCAGCACACTGTATTAACTACAGTTAATACTGCGAAAGTGAAAGTGTTAGTCGCTCAGTCAATCCAACTCTTTGTGACCCCATGGACTATAGACTGCCAGGTTCCTCTATCCATGGAATTATCCAGGCAAGAATACTGGAGTGGGTTGCCATTTCCTTCCCCAGGGGATCTTCCCAATCCAGGGATTGAATCTGGGTCTCCTGCATTGGCAGCCAGGTTCTCTACCATTTGAGCCACCAGGGTTAATACTGATGCACTTAAAAAATTGTGAAGGTATATCTCATGTTGTTTCCCCTCTTAACCCTTTCAAAAAAGCGGAGGGGGCACTAGGAACCTGTTGGAGGTGATGGATATGCTTATTACCTTTATAATAGTGATGGTTTCATGGAACATGCATACACCAAACTCATGAAATTGTGTACAATGAATATATATAGTTTTTGTACCTTAATTATGTATCGGTAATTTATTTTTAATTACACATCACAAATATTTTATTATCCTGAGAAAATACAATACTTCTTTTCAAGCCAGATAGTAAAGCTCTAATCTCTTGAAGAAGGATGGATCCTATCTACCTCAAAGAAGTAGTAAGGCAAAGAAGGAAAACTCTGAAGCAGTCAAAATGTTAATATCCATTGTAAACTTTATACAAAGAAGAAATTGAGAAAGCAACTCCAGATTATTAATGTAAATAAGAAAAACAATTTAATTCATGAAAATTTGATTGCATCTTAACATTTAGAAAATTTTTAAATTCACATACGGATATAAATTTGTGATGGACACCTCATATTATTACATGATGCTTTACAACCACTTTAAAATGTAGTACTAAGTAAATTTTGAATAGATCAACCACTCAATAAACATTATTTTTTAAGACTAAAAATGTTCCCTTTAGTTTTCTTCCAAATTGGGAAGAGACCCTTTGAGTTATAAAAATAACATATGCTTATCAGAAAAATAAACAATAACAGACCATAGAGTTAAGTATAAAAAAATGGTCGAATATACCTAGAATTTTCATAAAAAAAAAACAACTCTGTTCCTGCTATTCATATTATGATATCTAAACTTCCAGATTTTTTTTCCTTTTGTTAACACATTATCTAATAGGTGTGACACAGATATGTTATGCAGAAATTAATGAAATACATGTATAATATAATTTTATAAAGTGATATTTTTGTCATATTGGTAGCTCAAAGAGTAATATAGTAGCTTTATTCTTAGTTTTTCTCATTTCTTCCTTTAAAAATATATTGTTGTAGCCACGCATTTTGGGAAACAAACTCACTCAGAAGGACAATGCAGGTAGTAGAGTGCAGTTTATTACACTGGCCGGCCCAAGGCAGAGTCTTCTCTTAGCCAAGGACCCCGACCAGCATTTGTGAAAATCTTTTATACCTCATGTGTATGTGTCTGAACTCACCACCCCAAATTCTTTGAGACTTACATAAACAAAGGAAGGGCAAATACAATCACAATAATCTCATCATTTATGTGTTATGTGTTCAAACAGTTAAACAATTGGCCAATAATCAATAAGCCCGAGGTTACACTCCGATAGGTACAGAAAAATTTACGGCCTGTCCAGAGACAGAGGTGATTAGCGTATGTTTTCTCTTAGGCGATGAGTAACCTGGATATGATCTTCAAGGTTCCCCTGTCTGGTGGGGGTCTTATCCTTTTATTGTCATTTCCATGGGCACTAAGTACAGAGTTTAGAGTCCATTAGAGAGGTGGCCAAGCATGATCAGCATAAACAGGCCTAAGGTGGAGTCCAGGTCCTATGAATTCCCTCTTCAATATCTTATTTCCATTAATATATTTTGGAAATAAGTCCTTGTCTGGGCCTTCCCTGGTGGCTCAGTGGTAAAGAATTACCACTGGAGCTCTGGATAGGTTGACTTTGTTTTGGAGAAGAAATACTGCAATCTTTAAGCTAAACAAAGTATGACTTTTGTTCCTTTTTTTTCTCTTGCTTGTCATAAATTTAATACATATTTATCTCAGAGACTGGGTTAAATTATTTTTGCTTTTCACTTTTTTTTCTGAGTCAATTCCTCGGCAGGTTGATAAGAAGTCCAGGGGTCGGGGTCGGGGGTGGGGGGGAGGAAGAGGAGGCAGAGTAAGGGGTCTGAGGCTCTCAAGGAGGAGATAGGGGTCTTTTGATTATCAAAAGATAGGGGTCTGGAATTCTCAAGGAGGAGGAAAGGACAAATGTCTTTTTTTTTCTCTACATTCCTTAGTCTTAGTCACATAAAATGTTTTTTTCTTTAAGCCCAGAACTGATGATTAAACAAACAACTCAGTTTAAACTCAGTTTCTCCTTCCTGAAAACCTTCTGGCTAATCCTGTTATCTTAACATGTAAATTATGGGAGTGGATCTAGTAAGATCTTTACAACCTTGAGACATCCTTTTGATTTATTGTAATAACTAATTTAAAAAGTATATAATTCCCTTGCTAGACGAGCGAGGGGGGGGCACTCTTCGCCCCCTTCTGATGTCTATGTCAGAAGCTTTCTCTGTCCCTTTTTCACTTTAATAAAACTCTGCTACACAAAAGCTCTTGAGTGATCAAGCCTGGTCCCTGGTTCCGAAGCTAAATCTTCTTCAGAGATCATGAATCCAATATAGTTCACCATAAGGAGTGATGGAATTCCTTAATTCAAAAGGAATCATGGTTTTATTGACATGATAAATATTGAAATTTAAAAACTGCATAAGGAGTATATGAATCAATTTGAAATATGATGGAGTTTGATGTAGGCATTTCATAATTTGTCTCTGGTCTTGTTTTTTTCCCCATAAATTTGGAATCATACAATGCTTACATGCATTAAATATGTTGGTAACTCTGTATTTCCTGCTTTACTGTGGTCATGAAACAACAAATTTGGATCCAAGTTGCCAGCTCTTATGACTATTTAATGTTGCATTTCATAGATATATCTTAATTTAAATAAGTAAAGTTTACTGCTCAGTTAACATGCAAATTGATACACCTTGACATAAGATGACATATGCATTTTAGTTGCTTTAATATTTGAAGGTTAACGGTAACGTTTATTTTATAAATGATATATTTGGCTAACATACCTTTTCATTACACTGCTATATTTAATGTTGGAGACCTATCTGTTATTTTCATTTTAATAAAGTAAGTGAGAGAGATCATTTGGTGATTCCACTCAGTTTAAGACTTCCAATACTGGGCCTTCCTTGATGGCCCAATGGTTAAGACTCTGCCTTTCAATTGAGGATGTGCGGGTTTGATCCCCGGTTGGGGAGCTAAGATCCGACATGCTTCATGGCCAAAACACCAAAGCATAAAACAGAAGGAATATTGAAACAAATTCAATAAAAATCTAAAACTGGTCCACCTCAAAAAAATCTTAAGAAAAATGAATTCCAGTGTCAATTTCTCCATCTTTTCTCCATGTATTTTTGCTTGAAGTTTGACTTCACAAAATACTGACAGAAAGTTTCACTTCATGAGGTTTTGTGAGTAAACAGAAAGATCTGTCTATAAAAATCTACATGGTTAAGTTTTACATTTGCTCTATTAAGTACTGTTGGGGGCTTCCCTGGTGGCTCAGGTGGTAAAGAATCGGCCTGTAACTTCCCTTATGGCTCAGCTGGTAAAGAACCTGTCTGCTGAGACCTGGGTTCGATCTCTGAGTTGGGAAGATCCCCTGGAGAAGGGAAAGGCTACTCACTCCAGTATTCTGGTCTAGAGAACTCCATGGACTGTATAGGCCACGGGGTCACAAAGAGTAGGACACGACTGAGAGACTTTCACTTTCTATTAAGTACTATTAGAAATTAGACACAACTTATTAATTTTTTAGAACCATCTCATTTACCAAAAAAAAAAAACCAACCCTCTAATTTGATTTCATGGTGATTGCAGGTGAAAAAATAAAAATGTAGGCTAGAATATGGTAACTAGTAACATTTCATTTCAAATATATAGTTTTATATACAGCACTTAGTGGGTTAACAAAATATAGGCGTAGACAATCATTTACAAACAATCAAATTACAAAGGTATTTAACTAAATAAACAAGTTAATGAAAACAGGACATCTGGTAATCTTTGCTCATAAACCATTATACAGAGTTAATGCCTTCTATTTCTAATGCACATATTTAAGCTGTAAGTCTATTTGTGATTATAAAAAGTAGTTCTCTTGCCCTAGATGTGGTGCTGGACAATACTGTTGTGTTTACAGGCAATACATTCACACATGCAACTTTGATTCACCAAGGCCAAATCTTAGAGTAAACAATAGGACTTCAGTAAGTCTAGGTGAGAGCACTTGGATTTTATCATTATAAGAAATGGATTTCCTTTACTGGCTAAGAAAAAACTGCATCGAATGTCACCCAGATTTCTGAGACACTAAACAGGTAAAAAATAGCAGAATGGATGAACACCAAAAGCAAATTTTTAACAGCATCTGTGTAGACTCTTCTGGCCTTCACTTACATATTGCAGTTAAGGCAGCTCACAATATGAGTGTCTATCAGGTTTCAGAGAGTCAAAAAAGATTAAGTTGCTTATTTAAAACAAAATATCCCCCTGTGGCTTCACAGGTACTTCTGGGCTCTAAAGACCACTTTGAAATATTCAAATAGTTAAATTACAGAAATTACAGCATTATATTTAAATTCTAAAAGACTTGACTCAAACTTCAAGCTATTAAATGTCTACACGTTAAAGAAATCAAACAAAATATGACCGAAATGAGGAAACAGGTTCTGCCACTATTTGAATATAAACTTGAAATAACCACTAAATACTCTCTTGAAATAACCACTAAATACTTTCTGTATCTAAAAGATGAAATTTTGAAACCAGAAAATTTGCAATGCTCCTTCCAGTGCCAATTATATTCCTGTATTATTTATATTGCCACAAGAATGATCATTCTTATTGTTTTAGATGAGTTGTTAAAAATACAAATAATTACTTTTTTGAATTAACATTTCTCAGCTATCCTCCAATCTTATGACTATAAAAATAAGTTTCTCTAAGCTTTGAACAAGACTACTTTTAACCATAGTATAGTTTATCTATTTCTGTAACATATGTAAATCTTGGTATATTGTAAATGCATAATGTAACCAAAGAGGTATACACGATAAAGCAGTCATGAAAATAATTATCATTGAAACAATTTCATTTTTGTTTGGTGGGATAAAGTTGCTGAAAGTTTTGGTGTTCTCTGTTTGATCTATCCTCTGAACTAATTTTGTATACAAAGACTTTGGGGAGCTTCCTCACATTTGTAGTTCAGACGCTCAGTTGTGTCTGACTCTTTGCGACCCCATGGACTGAAACATGCTAGGCTTTCCTGTCCTTCACTATTTCTAGGAGTTTTGCTTAAACTCATGCCTATTAAGTTGATGATGTCATCCATCCATCTCATCCTGTCACCCCCTTCTCCTTCTGCTCTCAATCTTTCCCAGCATCAGGGCCTTTTCCAATGAGTCAGCTCTTCGCATCATTTGGCCAAAGCATTGGAGCTTCAGCTTCAGCATCAGTCCTTCCAATAAATATTCAGGAGTGATTTTCTTTAGGATTGACTGATTTGATCTCCTTGTAGTCCAAAGGACTCTCAAGAGCGTTCTCCAGCACCACAGTTTGAAAGCATTAATTCTTCAGCACTCAGCCTTTGTGCTCCAACTCTCACATCTGCACATGACTACTGGAAAAACCATAGCTTCGACTATATGGACTTTTGTTGGCAAAATGATGTCTCTGCTTTTTAATATGCTATTTAACTTTGCCATAGCTTTCCTCCAAGGAGCAAGCATATTTTAATTTCATGGCTGCAGTCACCATCCAAAGTGATTTTAGATCCCAAGAAAACAAAATCTGTCAGTGCTTCCTTTTTTTCCCCCACATATTTGCCATGAAGTGATGGGACTGGAGGCCATGATCTTAGTTCTTTTTATGTTGAGTTTTAAGTCAGTTTTTTCACTCTCTTCTTTCACCCTCATCAAGAGGCTCTTTAGTTCCTCTTCACTTTCTGCCATTAGTGGTGTCATCTGTATATCTGAGGTTATTGATATTTCTCCTGGCAATATTGATTCTAGCCCGGCATTTCTCAGGATGTACCCTGCATAGAAGTTCAATAAACAGGGTGATAATATACAGCATTGATGTACTCCTTTCCCAATTGTGAATGAGTCATTTATTTCATGTTAGGTTCTAACTGCTGCTTCTGGTGTATCCTTTTGCCTTTCCATACTGTTCATGGGGTTCTCTCAAGAAGAATACTGGAGTAGGTTGCCATTGCCTCCTCCAGTGGTCCAGGTTTTTTTAGAATCTTCATCATGACCCATCCATCTTGGGTGGCCCTGCATGGCATGTCTCACAGCTTCACTGAGTTATGCAAGCCTCTTCACCACAACAAGGCTGTGATCCATGAAGGGGATGGGCAGATGAATGGGAAAGTAATATGATAAACATATGTATATGTGATAAATATATACAATGGAACATTATTCAGCCATAAAGAAAGAAAGAAATCTTGCCATTTGTGTCAACATGTATAGACTTGGAGAAAATTATGTTAAGTGAAATAAGTAAAACAGGGAACAACAGCTACTTTAAATCTCAGCAATATGAAGACTCTAAAAAAAAAGTCAAACTCATAGAAACAGAGAGTGGAATAGTTGCCAGGGGCCACAGAGTTGAGGAAAAAGAGGAAATAACATATGTGTGTGTGTGTGTGTGTGTGTGTGTGTGTGTGTGTTAGTTGCTCAGTGATGTCTAACTCTTTACAACTCCATGGACTGTAGCCTGCCAGGATCTTCTGTCCATGAGATTCTCCAGGCAAGGATACTGAATTGGGGTCACCATTCTATTCTCCAGGGGATCTTCTTGACCCAGGGATTGAACCTGGGTCTCTTGCATTGCAGGCAGATTCTTTACCACTAGTGCCACCTGGGAAGCCTATATAATCCCAATGCAATAGTAAACTGAGACAAGAAAGGTGAAGGAGAACATATTAGAGATTTGAAAAGGAAAGAAAGTATATGAAACAGTCATCTAGAATTGAAGAATATGTATGATTTCTGCACAATTTTTTGTGGAATCAGCAAAGTATTGTTTTTACTCCTCTAGTTTCTTTAAATTGCATCAGAGTATAATCCTTGGGATTTAATCTCATCTGTGGTACTGCCAACCAAGTAAAAAAGAGAGAGGGGAAAAGAAGTGAGCATGTGTGCAGGAGAGGAATTGTTATGGTTACACATAAAATTGGGAGCTTCTTCATACTCCACGTGTGAATCACTTTTATAAAGGTTTCAGTCCAGTTCACTTTTAGTGGCTAACATTTTAAGATATCTGTCTGTTATGTACATAAATTATTTTCCCTATTGAGGCTGAAACAAATAGAGAAATAAAATAGAAGACAGACATCTGAATTAAAATTATGATGAAAGCTTTACTATTAGTAAATCCATCTATTGAATATAGATTTAGATTTGTGGTCAAAAGACTAAATAAGAGTTTATAAACTGCCATTTTCACTGCCAAAACTATGGGATTCCCAACTTAGGAAAAGTTGGGGAAAACACAGCAGCCTTGACTACCTAGGATTACTGCTCCTTATCAGTTTAGGATAGACTGAAGAAAAAAAATCTGCAGTTCTTTCAGCCTTTTTATAGCTTAATATCTCATAATTAAGAAACGTGGGCCAATGGAAGTCACACACTTATCAATTAACACCAGTCTCCCAAGGAGGGATAAGTAATGGTGAGCGGAAAATCTTCATCATTTACTATCATAAAAGACACTCCCTGTGAAAACCTAAATATAGTGGAAATATCAAATTTCTAATAAATTAAAATGATAAGATACTTAGACTTGAAACACACTGATTCACATTAAAACCTATGGCAGTAAAACAATACATATTTAGTGCAATTTTGTAAACTTTAAAGTATTTATTCAGAAATAAATAGGCAAAACAATTGTTCAAAACAACATCAACAAAAAAATATAAAGAAAAAATAAACATATGAATAGGAATATCAAGCAGAGAACAGAAAAAGAATGAGAGACACAGTGAGATTAACACAAATAGGTGCTGGAGTTTTGAGGAAAAAGGTCAGCCAAGTATTAACACTTCTGAAAATTTCTATCTTATCAAAAGAATTAAAAGAGTGCATGAATAACAAATCAAAAAACTGAGAACTAAGAAAATTATATGAGCAAATACAGATACAAAGTGTGTTAAACTGCAGAGTAAAGATTGAAATAATCCTTAGAGAACAGAGTGTGAACAAAAGTATATCATAATTTTGAAAATTTTAGTGTAATAAGTATGCCTCTGAAAAAACAAAAATGGAATTTACACTGTAGGAAGATCTAGAAAACACCAAAAATCAATTACCATAAAATAAATTTGTAAAAGTATCATACATGACAAGAAACTAGGACCAGAAGGTCTTTCAGATTTGTTAAAACTCACTGTCAAGAAACACATAATTCCCACATAATATCACATTTTCAGGAAATGAAAAATAAATAGTCCAATATATTCTAGAGGAATATAATTGCATGCACACAGTCACACACACACAGACACACACACAGACAGAAATCTAAGATTAAGTGGAAAGACTTGTGTTCAGCAAGACTGCTACCCACATACCATCTTCTGCCTCCAGGAGAAGTTGTCAAAGGTTTAGCGTAGCACCCATAAAGTGCAGAAACTGATTCTTAGATACACTTCCAAAAACATGTGTTTGGTAACAGAGAAAACAATATATACAAGATGTTACAAGATTTGCCAAATCTTTAAAAATAAATAAATAAATAAATGGTTTACTGGAAAGAGAGGGTAAGGAGAAGGGTGAGAAATGTGTATAAACAGTTAAAAATACAGAGTTTGCTAAAAATGAAATCCCTTGTTATGTATCTACTTTATTCATAGAAGTTTGTTTCTGTTAATCCCATACTCCTAATTTGTCCCTCCTTCCCTCCTTCTCTCTCTCTTTTGGTAACCGTAATAAGTTTGTTTTCTATGTCTGTAAATCTATTTCTGTTTTGTATACAGATCACTTGTGTTGTTTTTAGATTCCACATGTAAGTGATATCACAGGGAACTATATTCAATATTTTATAATAAATTATAATGGAAATAATCTAAAAAAATTCAGTGAAACACTTTGCTTTGTACCTGAAACTAACATCAGATTATAAATTAACTATATTTCAATAAAATTTTTAAAAAGATAAATAAAGAACAAAAACAATTCTAAGTTAAGGCAACCAAGTGACTGGACTCTACGGTTTCATTTACGGATTTACCATAAGTTCCAAAACCACAGCCTTTCATTTTTCAGACTGTTATGCCTCCACTTAATTGAAAGTAATCTGGAAATTCAAAACAGTCTTCCTTTGGATATTTACTCACTTACAAGGCAGGCACATTTTTATGATGTGTTTAGTTAGCAGATTAGTGAAGTGAGTATGTCAGAAAGATTCAGCTTGCTAATTAGCGTTTTTAATGAGTTTTTGCTGTGTCACTTCTTGGTAGTCTATTTACAATTTTCTATACTGTAGTTTGGAAGCCAAAATCCTAGCGGATTTCAATTAACTTAAAGTATTTCTACCAAAATCGTCCCAGTCATAATATTTAATGAATTCCATCAATAGAAAAGATAGTAATAATAATTCAGAGTATAAGATGAAACATATAGATTTCACATAAATATAAAAATATATTACATATATATAAATATATTAGAGATACAAGCATTAAAATAAAATCAAAGAGAAATGTGCTCAGTCGAATTCTAGGAAGAATTTACCTATTTTACATAGGTTATCATATATGCAATGATATTTATTTAAATGAAGCTTTAGTGAACTTGCAGTTAGATTCAAACTATCTTAGTTTTACTAGCTGCATACTCTGTGATGGATTATTTGCAAATTCTGTGGCATCGATGAATACACTGAAACTTGTAAACAATATCTGTATATCAACTACTTTGATTTACTAGTATACTGCTATCTATTATTATACTTTTATGGTAAATCCTATATTGGTCTGTCACTGCTGCTGCTGCTGTTAAGTCGCTCAGTCGTGTCTGACTCTTAGCGACTTCATGGACTGCCGCCTACCAGGCTCCTCCGTCCATGGGATTTTCCAGGCAAGAGTACTGGAGTGGGGTGCCATTGCCTTCTCCGATATTGGTCTGTCACATGTAATAGCAAAATGAAGAAATACATGTCTACTCATTGAGTGTCAATCTATAGTCCAGAACAATCCTCGATTAAGGAAATCTTAACTGTGTTATATATTAACTGGCTTTCATTGTATGTTATCTTCACATTGGATAGGGAATTGAGAATCAGATTTCAGATTTGGTAAATGTTAAGCTTTATATAAAGCTGAGGATTGTTTTAATTCTATCCAAGGTGAGAAACTTCTTTTAAATTTCCTGATATATATATATATATATATATATTTTTTTATGGAATATGCAACATATATAATTGTTTTACAACAAACTCTATTTCTCTTCCCATGTTATACAGCTTTAATTGGTAAGTGGCTTCTCAGCCAGAGATAGCATTCATTAGACTCCTTACATGTGGTGGTCATATGAGTTGTCTCTAGTGAAATATGAGCAGAATTATGTGTCACTATAGGTAAAGCCAATTAAGAACAAGGGAATCTTTCTCTTCCTCTTACTTGTCATTTTCACTTTTGAGGACTGAGAGCCGAATTCTGGGCACAGTCTGGGAGCAACTTGGTCTCTGAATCACCAGATAGAGAAAACACTCCTAAAGCAGACAGGAATATCCACATTAACTAGTTAAATGAGTAAAATTGGTATACCAGTAAAATTAGCTAGTTAAGTGAGTAAACTTCTTTTGTGTCACTGAAATTTGAGGCTTTTTTTTTCTTTTTTACATTATGGAGAGCTAACTGCAGAAGAGATTCAGCATTTTTCTATGTACGTGAATACCTTTTTTTAAATTGCAGTATCTCAGAAATTGTATGAATGCTTATTAGGTGCATTTACAAATTGGCCTCCTAAAAATGACCTATCAAACATAAACTAATGTGTGTGCACGCGCACACACACACACATCAATCATCCATAGTTCAAGAATGGAATAAAGTAAAGTTCAGATGTTAATATTTAGAAAACTGCCTGAAAAGCAAAATACATGCATACATTTTTGTTCATCCAGCTTATAAACACATTGTGGAATAAAAAGGCAAATAGGAAAATATGCTTTCTTTCTCCAGGGATTACTTCACATCCTCTTTTCTCTTTATTTTATCATGCACATTGCTATGGGGATATGGGAGGCCTATTATTAAAACAATCCTTAATCCTAAGGGAAAGAAACAAGCTGGTTATGCAGATGGGATCTAAGTGAAAAGAATAAGTTATAAAAAAAAGTTCAGTGAAATCATATCACAGGAAGACTATATAGAACACTGGTTCCCCATAGAAATCTATGATTATATGAAATTAATTTTAAATCCTCTTTGTTTGTCATTATTAATTGATGTTTGGAGGCAACATAGCTAAAATATGAAGAGGAAAAATCCAATTAATTTCTTGACTCTACTTTTAAGAAAAATATTTTATTTATTTACTAAATATATTAGTAAAATTTCCATATATAACTGCCATAAATTCATTTGAAGTATGAGTTTGGCTTCAAAAACTTCTATTATGGTAGGATCAGAATCCTTTGGGCTTCCCAGGTGGCACTTGTGGTAAAGAATCTGCCTGCCAATGCAGAAGACATGGGTTCGATCCCTGGGTTGGGTAGATCCCCTAGAGGAGGAAATGGCACCCCACTCCAGTACTTTTGCCTGGAAAATTCCATGGGCACAGGAATCTGGTGGACTACAGCCCATGGGTCCACAAAGAATCAGACACAGCTGAGAGACTGAGCGTGCACACACACACACACACACAGAATTCTTTGGGCTTCCCAGGTGGTACAGTGATAAAGAACCCGCCTGCCAGTGAAGGAGACACAGGAGACCTGGGTTCAACCCTTGGGTCAGGAAGATCCCCTGGAGGAGGAAATGGCAACCCGCTCCACTTATTCTTGCCTGGAAAATTTCATGGACAGAGGAGCCTGACAGGCTAGTCCATGGGACCGCAAAGAGCTGGACATGACTGAGCAACTAAGCATGCACGCACCTATATGGACAGGGAGCAGATACCTCACTTAAGCAAGAACAATCAGAATTTCTTCCCAAGGAATTTTTAATTGGTGATGTTAGAAATAGGTTTCTCATGGCACTTATATGTTTAATCTGTAAACTTATGAGCTCTGAATAGGTTCTTTGGACACATGGACTCAGTTCCTTCTGGAAAAGGAATAACGTTGCATGTGACCAACAAGATAAAGAATGAGAAACACTGTGGATAAACTTTTCAGGGATGCTTAGAAGACTTTCCAATCATTAGTGTTCCTGTCTCCAACTTAGAAAGAGACCCTGTATCAATTTTGCTTAATCTAACTTCATTCATTAGTATTCTATTACTTGAAATCACCCCTCCTCCCAAAAAAAAACTCTAATATAAATATATAAAATAATGTTTGAAGATTCTCATTCTGGTAACTCTTTGAATCACTATGCTTTTGGGCCTGCAGAACTGCTTCAGAAAAACTTAACAGGATCAATGGCCTATATAAGGACTAGAGAGACACTATGTCCCATTTTTTTGAACTCTAGAATGTATTCCATCTGTGAAACCTGTGGACTTTTTTTCTATTCTGTTTGTGATAATTTACTTTCTCATAGTTCCTCCTGTAGCAGTTAAGAACAAAATCTCTTTCTATTCACATTGGTCCCACTCCATCTTTTTGATGAAGAATAACCCAATTAGCATAGTTGAAAGTTTTACTTTCTTTTCTGAAAATATATTTCTGAAATTTTATTGAAAGTAATATTGATAATTTGATGATTTTAAATCTTCTGTAATTTACTCCATTAATTGTAAAATAACGGATGAAATGTAAGACAATAAACAATTAAAGTTAGATCCTCAGGTTATATGCAGTTGAGCCTCAAAAAATGTTTAAATCAGTCTAGTGTCCTATGCATATTGTTTGACAGTGTTACTATAATTGATTCAATAACAGAAGCAAGCAACTTTTAATACATTTTTGATAAGTATTGCTATTGCTTGAGAAAAATTCATGAGAACATTATTTCTTTTCCCTTGTAATCCTTTTCTTTTTTATTTTGAATGGAACATACAAGGTTCAGTTTATTTATTGTACATTCACCACATGAATGACTGTAAGAGACAGGCATGGAGCCTCTAAACCACGTTTAAGCAGAACAAATGCACTAAGTCTCCCAGGCAACAGATCTCACACTGCTGATGGAGGTACCACAGAGCCTTGCAGGACACAGGATGGGGTCAAGAGGAGTTTCAAGGACATCACTGTAATGGCAAGTCAACAGACTATGGCTCAAAACACCAGGTGAAGCGATGGTGATTTGGAAACTCTGATTCTGACCCCTCAGTTTTAGTCTGCATATGAAAACCACAAGTGAGTTTTTTGATATCTTTTGTCCTTGCTTGGCTGCAGATGTGGCTCCTGGTAGTGATGCACTTGGATAGAGAATAAATATCCAGGAAAGGGGGTGCCCAGAACATAATTTTCACACAAGCTACTCAGCACCCATACTACAGAGCCATCACTCAAAGACTGGGAAACCAAAGCACTATAACTGTAAATATTTTTACAGGAATTAAAATCTTAGCATAACATTCACATTTAAGCACTTTATTATGATGAGCCAGGGCACACAAGGGTCCATAAACTATATATATATATATATATATATATATATAATAACAAAGTATATATGTGATAAGGATATATATATATATATTATATATATATATAACCACAGTAAGTTTAGTGAATATCCATCATCTCAAATAGACACAAAATAAAATTATTTTTCCTTGTGATGAAACTCAGCATTTACTCTCTTAGAAACTTGCATATAAAACTTGTGCATGCTAAGTCGCTTCACTTGTGTCTGTCTCTTTGCAACCCCATGGACTGTGGACCACAAGGCTCCTCTGTCCATGGGATTCTCCAGGCAAGAATACTGGAGTGGGCTGCTGTGCCCTCCTCCAGAGAAACTTCCTGACCCAGGGATTGAACACATATTTCTTATGTCTATTCACATATAACCTACATCAGAGTTAATTATACTCATAATGTTGTACATAACATTCCTAGTACTTATAACTAGAAATTTGTACCTTTTGACTGCCTTATTCTAATCCTCCCCCGCCCCTTGTAATTGCCAATCTGATCTCTTTTTCTGGGCTTCCCTGATGGCTCAATTGATAAAGAATCCGCCTCCATGCAGGAGACCCCGGATTGATTTCTGGGTGGAGAAGAGTCCCTGGAGAAGGAATAGGCTACCCACTCCAGTATTCCTGGGCTGTTGCTGTGATTCAGCTGGTAGAGAATCCGCCTGTAATTCGGGAGACCTGGTTTCGACTCCTGGGTCGGGAAGATCACCTAGAGAAAAGAAAGTCTACTCTCTTCAGTATTCTGGCCTGGAGAATTCCATGGACTGCATAGTCTACAGGGTCGCAAAGAGTCGGACACGACTGAGCGACTTTCACTTCACTTTACTTTCTCTTTTTCTATGTGGCTGTTTGTTTTTGAAGTATAATTGACCTACAACACCATGTAAGTTCCTGCTACACAATACCATGACTCAATATTTCCATACATTTCAAAATGATCACAATAAGTCTAATTACAATGAAAAGCTGTATTTTGCTACTCCCAATCCCTTCTTCCTTGGATACACATGACTCTAATCATAATGACAGTTCTGTCAGTTAACTGCAAACCAAACTATCCAAGGATTTTAAGGAAAATAGACATCTGGAATACTTCACATGCCCATACCCAATGAAGCGATGAACATGTCCATTCCAAAGTGCACAGGAGGCTACCCCAGGATCTGTGTTGGAGTGCCAAATGTTTTCATTTTTGGTTTGTTTTCTTGTGTTTGCTTTTAATTGGTTTTTAACTGACTACTGTGAGTAGTCAGGCCAGTCTATAGAACCTCCCAACCAATTCCTCCCCAGGGAATGTGGAGAACTGTCCTTTTCTTTTTTTTTTTTTGGTGAGAGTAGTTAAGTTCTACTTTCAGCAAATTTCAATTATACAATATAGTTTGATCAACTATAGTTACCATGTTATACATCAGATCCTCAGATTTTATCTTAAAAATGTTTGTTGTTCATGTGGACACCATGACCACTTTTGTGAGAGGGTCCCGAGGTGAACCTGGGTGTTGACTGGGAGCAAGGCGAGAAGGCAGCCTGGCAGTAGGAAGTGCCGATAAGCTGAGCTGCAACAAATCTTGCCTCTTCTGTTCAGTCATTGAGTCCTTGCAATGAAAAATGGTTCCCAGAGTACAGCTTGTCTCAACATTGTCAGCTTTGAATCAGCTTCTGAACTGTCCCCAAGAAACCTGAATTCTTACAGCAGCAAACTGACAAAGGTAAGACCCATGAATACCTGCAAAAGGGTTGTTCTATGGGTTAATTTGCATTGTCTGATACACTTCCCTTGCTACAATCTCAAAAGTCTCCAACCACAAGACTGCTCCCATTCTCCGCATCTCAGTTCAGTTCAGTCACTCAGTCGTGTCTGACTTTTGTGACCCCATGGACTGCAGCACGCCAGGCTTCCCTGTACATCACCAGTTCCCATAGTTTACTCAAACTCATGTACATTGAGTCAGTGATGCCATCCAACCATCCCATCCTCTGTCATCCCCTTCTCCTCCTGCCTTCAATCTTTCCCAGCATCAGGGTCTTTTCAAATGAGTTAGTTCTTCTCATCAGGTGGCCAAAGTGTTGGAGTCTCAGCTTCAGCATCAGTCCTTCCAATGAATATTCAGGACTGATTTCCTTTAGAATGGACTGGTTGGATCTCCTTGCTGTCCAAGGGACTCTCAAGAGTCTTCTCCAACACCACATTTCAAAAGAATCAATTCTTCAGTGCTCAGCTTTCTTTATAGTCCAACTCCCACATCCATACATGGCTACTGGAAAAACCATAGGTTTAACTAGATGGACCTCTGTTGGCAAAGTAGTGTCTCTTCCTTTTAATATGCTGTCTAGGTTGGCCATAATTTTTCTTCCAAGGAGCAAATGTCTTTTAATTTCATGGCCGCAGTCACCATTTGCAGTGGTTTTGGAGCCAAAAAAAATAAAATCTGTCACTCTTTCCATTGTTTCCCCATCTATTTGCCATGAAGAGATGGGACCAGAGGCCATGATCTTAGTTTTCTGAATGTTGAGTTTTAAACCAACTTAAAACTTAAAAGATGTTCCACAAAAACATCTACTTCTGCTTTATTGACTATGCCAAAGCCTTTTACTGTGTGGATCACAATAAACTGTGGAAAATTCTGAAAGAGATGAGAATACCAGACCACCTGACCTGCCTCCTGAGAAATCTGTAGGCAGGTCAGGAAGCAAAGTTAGAACTGGACATGGAACAACAGACTGGTTCCAAATCAGGAAAGGAGTACGTCAAGGCTGTGTTTTTACCCTTCTTATTTAACTTATATGCAGAGTACATCATGAGAAACGCCGGGCTGGATGAAGCACAAGCTGGAATCAAGATTGCCAGTAGAAATACCAATAACCTCATATATGCAGATGACACCGCCATTATGGCAGAAAGCAAAGAAAAACTAAACAATCTCTTGATGAAAGTGAAAGAGGAGAGTGAAAAAGTTGGCTTAAAACTCTACATTTAGAAAACTAAGATCATGGAATCTCTGCGTCTATGAGGCCAAGATTGGCTGCAAAGACATAAGGCTAAAAAAAATTTGCATAAAAATTCAAATTCTTTTCTTCTTCCATCTTGTGAACTTTGTTTTAAAGGATTTCTGCCACTCTGCCGGCACACAGCTCACAGAGGCCAACTGTCTCTGTCCTAAAATGTGATTTCAACATGTTCCCATTCTTCATTGAACCTGGGACACAAACAAGGGCTGATCAACTCCAATTCAAATGTACTTTATCACTTCATTTTTGCTATTGTTTCCAAAGCCTTTTCAAAGGATTTAGTTGTTGCATAGGCACGTCCAGATTTCTTTATATAAATGTTTGTTCAAGTCCGTTTCTCCCTGTAAAGCCTGCATTGTCTCCTTTGTCCCATCCATGGATGCAGGCCTCATTTCCCCAGAGCAGGCAGATGAAAGCTGCTTCTAGTTCTTCTGCCAATTTCCCTAGAAACATTTCATTGTATTATTATTTACTATTTTAGAATAGATTTTTGTCAGTTATTTCAAGATTTCAAATGGAAGAAATAACAACAACCTGAAGCTAGAGTATTATTTAATGTTGCTATTAAACCGTTTTTATGGGTTCCTTTTTTTAAACTGAGGTAAAAAGGACATAACATTTCAGTCATTAAACTGATTTGATATGTAATTACCACAATAATTCTATGTTTCATATATATGATATACATATATACATATATCTATCTCACAATTTCTCTACCCATCTACCCATATCCATCATCGATGGATACTTAAATTCACATCCAGTAATCCTGAAATGAACATGGAGATGCATGAATCTTTTTGAGTTAGTGTTTTCATTTTATTTAGATAAATAATCAAAAATAATGAAATTGCTGATTTATATAGTAGTTCTATTTTCACTTTTTTGAGGAACCTCCAAACTGTTTTCCATAGTGACTGCAATAATTTACATTCCCACCAACAATCCACAAGGGTTCCCTTTTCTCTGCATCCTCACCAACAGCTGTTATTTCTTATCATTTGAATTATTGGATGTGAGACAATATATTATGGTTTTGATTCGCACTTCCCTTATGATTAATGACGTTGAGCATCTTCCCATGTCTATTGGCCACCTGTATATCTTCTTTGAAAAATATATCTATTTGTATCCTCTGCCATTTTTAATTGGATTGTTTGTATTTTTTGGTAATAAATTGTATGAGTTCTTTATATGTATTTTGAATATTAACACCTTATCAGATACACAATTTGCAAATATTTTCTTCCATTCAGTATGTTGCCTTTTAATTTTGTTGATGGTTTCCTTTGCTGGGTAAAAACTTTTTTGTTTGATGTAGTCTCACTTGCTTAGTTTTGCTTTTGTTGCCTTTGCTTTTGGTGTCAAATTTCAAAAAATTATCATCTATATTAATATCAAGAAGCTTACCACTTATGTTTACTTCTAGGAGTTTTATAGCTTCAGGTCTTATGAAGAACCCTTAATTTTAAATGAATCAAATTAAATTTATTTTAAATTAAAGGTAAATTGCTACAACCACACAGGCTTCAACACTTGGAAATATCAGATCCTAATATACACATTTTTTTGTTTATGATTTTAATATAATTACAATATTTAAGCACTACACATAAACTCATATTATATTTGAATAACCTTAAATATCTCATAATACTTTATTGGCATAATTTTAAATTTAAAGTAAAATCATATGTTTAAATACTTTGCTCTTCTGCTAAAAGTCTTCCTACTCCAGCTAATCAGAGTTAGGACAGAATTTCCAGGTTAAGGGCATGGTCCTTGTTGCGGAACACTAGCTACAAGTTTTGAGGTCCCCAGGCCATCCTTACTTCTGATCTGCTGGCTATAAATTTGAGGGTTCTCACCACCCATTCAGGTTTAATAAAATACTAGAACAATCCAAAGAACTCAGAAAGAGCTATATTTATGATTACAGTTTGATAATAGCAAATAGGTACAAATTAGAACCAGCCAAAGAGAGATACACATTGAGCAAACTCTAGGAGGATCCCAAACACAAATCCTCGGTTGTCTGCTCCTTGTGGAATCAGGAAGCGTCAAGCATATATGTGATAATACACAGAGTTGCTAACCAAGGAAACTCATTCAAGCTTTAGTATCTGAAAGTTTTGGTTGGGACTTAATTCTTTTCTTTCTTTCTTTTTGTTCTAGCCACACCATGTGGCTTCTGGGATCTTAGTTCCCTGACCTCAGCAGTCAAAGCATGGAGTCTTACCTAACAAACCACTGGACCAGCAGGGAATTCCTGGGGTTTCACTCTATAGGGATGCTATGCTATGCTAAGTCGCTTCAGTCGTGTCCGACTCTGTGCGACCCCATAGACGGCAGCTCACCAGGCTCTGCCGTCCCTAGGATTCTCCAGGCAAGAATACTGGAGTGGGTTGCCATTTCTTTCTCCAGTGCATGAAAGGGAAAAGTGAAAGTGAAGTCGCTCAGTCGTGTCCGACTCTTAGCGACCCCATGGACTGTAGCCTACCAGGCTCCTCCGTCCATGGGATTTTCCAGGCAAGAGTACTGGAGTGGGGTGCCATTGCCTTCTCCGCTATAGGGATAGTTGGTTTAATCATTGGTCACGCTATTGAACTCAGTTTCCAGCTTCACTCATCTCTCCATACATCTGATTGGTATCATGCTGCTCTACGCGCTCGTACTCACATAGTTGGTCCACTGACAGCCTCTCTTCTGTGTCATCTCCTTCATGTATCTAGGGGACCCCCCTGAGCCACCTCAGTAAAAACTATCAGGTATAGTCAGAACCCACCATAAATAACAATGACACTTCTGTCGCTAGGGAAGCTCCAAGAGTTTAGAGGGGACTTCCTAGGAACTGAGGACAAAGACCAACCAAATTCATTATTAGACAAATGCTTAATCGTAACCAAAATGAGCTAAAGAATACTTGTGTAGTGCAATCAACATTCACTATAAAAACTGAGAAACAAAATCAGTATCACTCAGATAGTAACTCTACCTAAACGTTAAAGAAAAATTGGCCTCAATGCTCTCTGTTGGCAAAGCTAGAATTGTCCTCTGAAAATATTTTCAGATGCATTTTAGCATATGGGAAAAAAATAGGCTAGTTTCCCCCAGAGTTCCATATCATAGCAGGTATTAGAAACAATCATGCTTTGAAATGTGCTCCTAATCTTTAGTTAGGACTCTGTTGTATGTGGGGAGAAGAGATATACTCAGGAATGATCTCATAGGCCAGCAAATTCTAGAGGGTGATTTCTGTGTATGTCTACATACCAAAATAGGAGGAAAATCACATCTTAGATACTTGAAAAGCTTACATGAATGTATAAGGTTGTATTATCTGTGATCCAGATGCAGAATAATGTTCAGATATTGTACAATCTAATATAACAAAGTGTTTTAAAATTCATTCCCTGAAGGTGGCCTTGTTGTTATCGTTGTTTAGTCGCTCAGTCATGTTGACTCTTTTTGACCCCATCGACTGTAGCCTGCCAGGCTCCTCTGTCCAAGGGATTATCCAGGCAAGATTACTGGAGTAGGTTGCTATTTCCTATTCCAGGGGATCTTCTGGACCCAGGGATCAAACCCATGCCTCCTGCATTGGCAGATGGATTCTTTACCACTGAGACACCAGGTAAGTTTGAAAGTGGCCTGCCTAAGTGCAAATACTTGTTCACTTACCAGTTGTGCGTCTCAGGGAAAGAAAACCAATTTATGATGTTGATAATACTCTCTTCAGAAAACTATAAAATTTGGAGGATTCAATTAAAGTTGCTGAACAATATTTGTTTCGTTGCAAATATTTAACAAATGGGAACTGGGAACTGATAGTAGTAGTAATAGTAACAGAGTCATCAGCAAAGCCCATTAACAATTCCTGGGAAAGAAAAATAGAATATGGGTAATAAAATAAATGTCTAATTTTTTTTCTTTTCCTTTGTGTTTAGTCTAGTCTCATGTGCTCAGGCTCACAGGGTACCTCATGCAGAGGCCTTGCTCTCAGAACCTGAGACCAGAGTTCCTACTGTAAGATGGCTGCAGGAGGAGACACCTCAGTTCAGAACAGTGTGCAGAAGTGCAGCTCAGGTAACTGAACTGAAGATGGTGGCGGCAGTGGGCAGTGTGCAGAGCGGATGCGCTCAGCACTGTGCTCCGGAGCCTGAGGAGCCCCGCTGTGCAGCTACCTGTAGAGAACTCCACCCCCCATCCCCCACTGACAGAGCCCTAGAAAGCAGCCCCGCCCACTGCCTGTGGGGAGCGCCCTGAGCTATACAGCAGGATCTCACAACCTCTTCATTCTCTGATCAAAGGTAAAGATTTCCTTTGCTTCTGAACCCAATTCAATCTCATTCTATTGGCACAAGCAACAGGGGGCAGAAGGACCCTTGTTAGGGACCAACTTGGAAGGGCCAGAAACAGTAGTAGCAGTAACACTGGTCTCGATAGAACACTTGGCATGCTTTCTTTTAATTTAAAATTAAGACATCTATACATGTGCCTTTTAAAACAGAGGAAACAATAATCTTAATTGGAAAACTTTTAAAAAATATGTTTGTAAAGAATAAAGCTCCCATGGGTGAGTAATGTCTGATAGTTCAGAAACTGTCCCATAAAGAACAATGAGAAAGGAGACAGAGCTCTTGCCTGATGGTCAGGTTGAGAAAAGGGTATTCCTTTTTCCTCTTTTTGCATTGCTCAAGTGCCTCTATGAGTATTCATTTAATGAGGCTAAGAGACCACTTCTAGGTACTAAATAAGAGCATTCACTTATGTATTCCTGGCTGCTACTGAATTTGTATGGGCTTTGTTTTGATAAATATCCATTTGTCCCATTTTGAAATTCCATAACATGGTATCCAGAGTAGAGTTCCTTCCATTCCTGAGTTGTCCAGGGCCAATCTTCCTGACTATATGTTCAGTCTGTTAGCTACATAAGAAGAAGCTGTGTAAACTCATACCTTACCATTGTTGTTTTATAGTTCTTCTGATGAAATGAAAAGTATGACTTTTAATTCTGCTCATTTAGAGGATATACATTTTCCTTCTTTAGTCAAATGAAACTGTCACAGGTCACAATGCAGTTGAATGTTGGTTCTCCTCCCTGAGCCATGAGGCTTGCTAGGAGTCTGTAATTGATTATGCACGCATGCTAAAGTACTTTCAGTCCTGTTCGACTCTGCAACCCTATCGACTAAAGCTGACACGCTCCTCTGTCCAAGGGATTCTCCAGGCAAGACTACTGGAGTGCGTTGCCATGCCTCCCTCCCGGGGATCATCCCAACACAGGGATTGAACCCGGGTCTGCTGCATTTCAGGCTGATTCTTTACTGTCTGAGTCACCAGGGAAGCTAAACACATTTCTTCAGGGGATACTACTGTTTACAATAGCCAGGACATGGAAGCAACCTAGATGTCCATCAGCAGACGAATGGATAAGGAAGCTGTGGTACATATACACAATGGAATATTACTCAGCCATTAAAAAAAATACATTTGAATTGGTTCTACTGAGATGGATGAAACTGGAGCCCATTATACAGAGTGAAGTAAGCCAGAAAGAAAAACAACAATACAGTATACTAATGCATATATATGGAATTTGAAAGATGGTAACGATAACCCTATATGCGAGACAGAATAAGAGACACAGATGCATGGAACAATTTTATGGACTCTGAGGGAGAAGGTGAGGGTGGGACGTTCTGGGAGAATAGCATTGAAACATGTATATTATCATATGTGAAACAGAACACCATTCCATGTTCGATGCATGTGACAAGGGCTCAGGGCCGGGGCAATGGGATGATCCAGAAGGATGGGATGGGGAGGGAGGTGGGTGGGGGGTCCAGGAAGGGGAACACATGTAAACCCATGGCTGATTCATGTCAATGTATGGCAAAAACTATTACAATATTGTAAAGTAATTAGCCCCCAACTAAAACAAATAAATTTATAAAAAAAAAAAAAAAATTTCCACTAAATTCAATATAAATATCCCTTGTGTTTTCAAAGCTAAAGCTAATAACTACACATGCTAATGTTTATGAAATAACAATTTGCCATCTGAACCACCAGGGAAGCCCCATTATCGGCAAGATATTTTTGCATACTGATTTCTAAGACAAGTGAAAAGTTAAAGTTGCTCAGTTGTGTCCAACTCTTTGTGACCCCATGGACTATACAGTCCATGGAATTCTCCAGGCCAGAATACTGGAGCAGGTAGCCTTTCCCTTCTCCAGGGGATCTTCCCAATCCAGGGATTGAACCCAGGTCTCTTGCATTGCAGGTGGATTCTTTACCAAATGAGCCACAACGGAAGCCCAAGAATACTGGAGTGGGTAGCCTATCCCTTCTCCAGGCGATCTTCCCAACCCAGGATTCAAACTGGGTTCTCCTGCTTTACAGGCAGATTCTTTACCAACTGAGCTATGAGGGAAGTCTGTAAGACAAGTAGATACTGTATTTGTGAAGACAAGTAAATACTGTTATTGTGAAGACAACTTTTGGAACATTAAAATGAGAATAAATTTGAGCTTTTGGATGTATCAATGTTATCAATGGCTAATTTTCTACTTTATGGAATAAAAACTTATCCCATATCTCCAACATTTACATATTAACATTCTGCTGCTTAGTTGCTCAGTCCTGTCTGACTCTTTGCAACCCCATGGACTTAGCCCACCAGGCTCCTCTGTCCATGAATTCTCCAGGCAAGCATACTGAAGTGGGCTGCCATTCCCTTCTCCAGGGGATTGTCCTGACCCAGGGATTGAACCTGGGTCTCTCACATTGCAGGCAGATTCTTTACCATCTGAGCCACCAGGGATAAACACATTTAAAAATACATTGAAATTACCCAAATGAATAAATTTTTTTGTGTATGCTCTTCCATATCAAGCTTTAAATATTTTCAAATGGTTTTCTGTCATCAATGTGAATACAAATTTTTCCATAAAACCATTCATGTATCTAGAAATATTATAGTTGTACAATATCACATATTAAAATTTCTTTTTCACAAATATACATTGTGTGACTTACATCAAAAGTGAACAATTTTCAGTATTTCATTGTATGATACATGTGGTAACTAATATGGAAACAGGCCCAAATATGAGCAGATGAGTAGTTCATTGTGACAGCTGCTGGCTTGATAAAATCATTATGTCTTATACTAATATATTTTTCCTGTATCTAACTTGTATATCTAAACATCATTAACACTTTAGGAAATCTAAGCCTTTCTCCATCTGGCACATGGTTTTTAAAACGCATTTGCTGTAATTTAGAAAATCTGTAAACAGCTGGCAAAAATGTATTTTTATTAAGCTGCTCAGCACCATATTTAAAAGATCTGTAGTTTGCATACATTTCTAAAACTCAGAATATTTTCTTCATTTTTCAATTCTGTAATCTCCATAATCTTTTTCTAAATTTTAAGAAATTAAGTGGCTTTGTCTTCAATTATGAACCTGTACATCTTCTGTATTTAAATTTTATATGCAAATAATTCAACTGAAATTTGATCTTAAAAATATTAAAGCATGAGAGTCTCCCTTTTTTGTCTGTTTTAGCAACAAAGATTTCAGTCAGTGTTTCTCAATTCATACAAGATCATTGAACGAATAATTAGTATGCTTTTGCTCTTAGATTGTCTTTTAACATATGTTATACACCATATGTATTTTTTCCTATTGCTAAAAATTAGCTCGTATCCATAGTCATCTTATGTGCTGCTGTGCTCACTCACTCACTCATGTCCAACTCTTTGCAACACCATGGACTGTACCCTGCCAGGCTTCTCTGTCCATGGCATTTCCCAGGCTAGAATCCTGCAGTGGATTTCCTATTCCAAGGGATCTTCCCCACCCAGGAACCGAGCCTGGGTCTCCTTCATCTCCTGCATTGGCAGGTGGATTCTTTATCACTGAGCCACCATGGAAGCCCCATAGTTTGCAGATCCATGCTCAATATGACAACTTAGTAGATAGGAATGCTTAGAAGATGTGCAAAGTAAGTAACGTGTTTAACTCAAAAAGACCAGAAGCCAAAAGCAAAACACATGTATTTTCTAGATTTTATTCTTACTTAAGAATAAAGTAAGCATCCCTTGATTTTAATCTAATTTATTTTCCTATTAAAAGATTCTAAGGAAGCACAGAGATGGTCCAACACATATCAAGTTCTACCCACTGCTAGAGCAGCCCTGCAGTCAAACATAGCTGTACCGAGAAGGGACTGACAGAACAGCACTCTCAGTTGACAAAAGCTTGATCCCTGTAACTGGAGATACAGTATAGCAACTGCAAGAAATAATAATGATGATATCAAATTAATCAAAACAATGTTAGTCCACTTTATTTGTGGCATCTCTTCTCATAAGAAACTCAGGCTTTTAGAAAGCTTTACAATTGTTTCTGTGTGAATCTTCAAATATTTCAGCTGCATTCTGAACAAAAAGCAAGCCAATCTACACCTCTTATTTATCACCTATGTGGATGGAAATTCTGTTTTCTTCTGTAACCACAGCTGTGAGCTCTCCAAAACCACTTCACAGTGGACCCTTCTCGAGAGCCCACTAAATAATGTTTCCCAGGGAATGAGATAAGATGTCTTAACATAATTTGTATTTTGTTACATTTTACATAATATGATAATTTTAGCTCCAATCTGACCTCAAATGATCAGAAATTAAAGGAAAATATTATCTAGTGACAGACACTGAACTGTAACCAGAATTCTTGTTCTTGAAATAGAAGAGAGTTACTGAATCTGGCTCTAAGGTATTGTCTCATTTTCCCTTTGGTGAGTTTCCTTTAGGAAGGGCCTCTCATCCTCTACAAAGAGACTTCTATTGAACCTGTATGTTCTGTATTCAATGTTCATGAACATGACTGAACCCTAGCACTGATAACAGCCAAAAATTCAGGTGATATTCCTGAAATACGTAAGTAGAAAAGGAATCAAAATATTAAAAAAAAAATTTTTGCTTTTTGATAACTCACCAAAATAAAAGTAAGTTAACTTTTAAGATATTTCTGGAATTCCCTGCTGGGAAAATCCTGGTTAAGAATTGGCCTGCCAGTGCAGGGTACACAGGACGATTCCACATTCTACAGGATGATTAAGTCTGTGTGCCACAACTACTGAAGCCTGCAGGCTCTAGAGCCCATGTTCTGCAACGAGAGAAGCTACTACAATGACAAGCCTGCACACCACAACTAGAAAGCAGGCCCCATTAGGTGCAACTAGAGAAAGCTTGCAGATAGTAGGGAAGACTCAGTATAGCCAAAAATACATAAATAAATAAAATTTTAAAAATAAAGTAAAAAATATGTCTAATTAGTAAGTTAAAATACAGTTGACCATTGAACAAACAGGGGTTTGAACTACGTGAGTCCACTTATAAGCACATTTGTTTTTCACTGAATACTTCCTACAGTACTATATTCCTCAACTGTCTAAATCTACAGAGGGCCCACTGTAATGTTTTGGTTTTTTTTTTTTTTTTACTTTTTAAAAAATTTATTTATCTATTTTTTACTTTACACTATTGTATTAGTTTTGCCCTACATTGACATGAATCCACCATGGGTTTACACGTATTCCCCTTCCAGAACCCCCCTCCCACCTCCTCCCAATCCCATCCCTCTGGGTCATCCCAGTGCACCACTGTCATGTTGTAAGCAGATTTTTAAATTCAAGGAGGACTAGCACACCCTAACCCCCACATTGTTAAGGGGTCAAATGTATTATATTGTTTTATGATAAATATCAAATACATTAAAGGTCAAATTATAGAGCCATAAAAATAATTCATTTTACCTTTGCTGACAATTATTTATAATAGTAAAAAAAAAAAAGAATATACCTTAATGATAAAAATTTTTTTTCTCTTTTCTTTGAGTTAAACATCTCATCAGGGTTTGTGATACTCAAACTATTCCCTGCATTCAAACTTGGCAATTACTTCTACTTGTGAATAGTCTTTTATTTATATAGGAAAAAAAAAACTATTTTATTTGAACCTCATTAAATTATTTATCTGATTATGTAAATTGTAAATGTTTTAATAACAGAGTTACTTGAAATACATAATGCTACTGACAGCTAATTATATTGTAAATTGCATTATAGCATGTTTGCTATTTCAATTTTTACTCCTCAGCCAGGAGGTATAAAATTTGCAGTTAAGTATTCAAAGTATAATTACTTTAATAAATGTGCCATACGTTGCATATATTTTCAAACTCCTATTTACTAAAAGAATTGCAACTATGCTCCACTAACAACAAAAAACTTGACTCTGCCATATCAAAAGATAATTGAATTTTAAAACTATACCATTTAAATGGAAAGATTTTAAGAGCCTTGAAAGCATACTGATACACTTACTGAAAACACAGGTGTAAGTTAACTAAACTATTTTTTCATATTGTATATAGTTTATTCTAAAAAGTAGCTGTTAAGTAATTTCCCATCAAAAAGAGAATATGGAAAGTAGTATTATATACATATATAGTAGCTCTTTGGGCAGAGAACATGAAAAAGAATTAGATTATACATGAAGATTATTACAGATATCAACGACTAAAGGCAAAAAGGAAAGCAGGATGAAAATCTATTTTACATATTCATTGTCTGTTTTTATCAAGGATATCATGCTTTGGCAATAAAGATCTGCTGTCCCTAGGAGATGCTGATCAACTAACGTAGCATTCAGACTATACAATGACTCAGGTCAGCAGAAAATATTTAACAAGCTGGTAACACAGCTAAAAATGTCCAGAACACAGATAGATGCAATATTGCATATTATATACTATTTACAGATTTTTTTACTTGTTTTTATGTATTGCAACATCCCTTCTAGAATACAGCCCATTTGCAACATGTTATGCAAGTACAGAATTGGGAAACAGATTTTGCAAAAGCCTTACTTCAAAATCTTGTGATCTCAGAGTGGTCAAGTAGTCTCAGTGCACAGTGTGCAGAAAAGATACATGCTTCATTGCAGCCCAATTAACAACAGTCAAGAGATGGAAGCAACCTACATGTCCATTGACAGAGGAGTGGATAAAACAGATGTGGTACACATATACAATGGAATATTACTCAGCCATAAAAAGAATGAAATGATACCATTTGCATAAACATGGTTGGACCTAGAGATTATTTATACTAAGTAAAGTAAGGCAGACAGAAGAAGACAAATATCATATGATATCACTTATATGTGGAATCTAAAAACATGAGACAAATAGACTTATTTAGAAAACATAAACAGACTCACAGACTTAGAAAACAAACTTATGGCTACCAAAGGGGAAAGGTAGAAGGGAGAGATAAGCTAGGAGGTTGGGATTAACATATACACACTACTAAATATATATATTATATATATATGTATGTATGTTAATATATGTTATATATGTGTGTATGTATGTATGTTATATATGTACTACATATATATATGTATATATGTATGTAATAAACAAGGACCTACTATATAGTGCAGAGAACCCTACTAAATACTCTGTAGTAATCTATTTGGGAAAATAACCTGAAAAAAAAAGATATATATGTATGGAGGCAATGGTAATGAGTGTGTGCTTGGTCATGTTTGACTCTTTGCAACTCCATTGGCTTTCCCAAGCAAGAATACTGGAGTGGGTTGCCATTTCCTCCTCCAGGGAATCTTCCTGCCCCAGGGATTGAACCCATGTCTCCTGCGTCTCCTGCACTGGCAGGCAGATTCTTTACCACTTAAGCCACCTGGGAAGCATATGCATAACCAAATCACTTTGCCGTACACTGGAAACTAGCACAACATTGTAAATCAACTATACTGCAATATAAAATAAAAATTAATTAATTAACTAAAAAAGAGTTAACACTGCAGACTGGAGACTGGATCATAAAAAGACCTACTTGTCAAGTGGCTCTTGGCTGGTGGTTGGAAATCTGGTGAGAAAACTGCATTATAATAATAGTATAAAAATTTCCTTAGTGATAAAACTGGCTTACTGTGCTAAAACTGTTGTCAATGCTGCACATTTGCTTTCATTCTAGGAGTGTGGGAGTTTTGTATGTTCCTGGTAGGATGTCATTAAGGGTCTAACTCCAAATTTTGGTGTTTTATTGGAAATACTAAATTCTAAGTCTTCTACTATTCTAGCTCACATCTGGGCAAGCTAGTTAGAAAGTAGAAGGCTTGCTCCCTTCGTTTGTGCTGACATGAGGTTCAAACTATGACACTCTCATCCCAACCTCATCATTTAAACACCATAAAAACCTTCAGCTGGTCTCCTTTCCAAAATCTGTTTGGGTGCCATGCTGCTCCCACTCTTTCACCAGCAAGTCTTACTATGTGAGTATATACCTCTTCATATATAGAACTCTTCTTTTTATGCCAATTTCTACTCAGGAAATGGCAACCCACTCCAGTTTTCTTGCCTGGGAAATCCCATGACAGAGGACCCTGGTGCGCTACAGTCTGTGGGGTTCCAAGAATTAGCAGCTAAACCACCATCACCCATTCCAGTAGTATTAATACTTGGCTAGATTCATTCATACAGCTGATCTAGATACCACTTCTACTCTGTGTATAGTGAATTTCACTATCAGTTGTTTCAGCAGTGTACGCTGATTCAAAGAGTGATTTTTTTCTACAGTCTTTTCCAACTCAAATCAAATGATCTATGATAATAAATAATGACTGTCAGAAATAACAGCACAATTTTTTGCTCAGTCACTCAGTCATGTCTGACTCTTTGTGACCCCATGGACTGCAGCATGCCAGGCTTCCCTGTCCTTCACCATCTCCAGGAGTTTGCTTTAACTCTTGTCTATTGACTTGGAGATGCCATCCAAACATCTTATCCTCTGTTGTTCCCTTCTTCTCCTGCCTTCAATCTCTCCCAGCAGAAAATTGAGTTTTTAATAATATCTTACAAATTCATTATCATTTGAATTTTTAATATAAAATTATTATATATCAGTATATGATTATCAAAACAATGCATATATAAAATATCTTATATTTGATGAATATTTATTAAAATAAAATTTTCTGGTTTGTGTCTTAATTTGATATAAGACCTATGTAAAATCAATAAATGTACAAATACATACCAAAATTTCAATGATTTATTATGAAAAAGTGTTTTAATGATCTGTAATATTATAAGAACTGCACTGTGCTGTTTTTATCCAATATACTTAGAACAACAACAAAAATAAATGGACTGGTTTAAAAGGATTTGTTACTCAGGAATTGGCATTTTCCAATTTTCAACAACTTCATCAGTTAAGCACTATGTCCCTTTGTTTGTTCTACTGAATTTTTTTTTTACTTCTAAGATATTCTTCTCTGGTAAGATTCCAAATACATGTGGAATATGTGAGTAGGGACAATGTTGAAAGTGCAATTAAGAAAGATTCACAGATGAATTCCTGTAAGGACCAGTTTTAAGGAAGAGTATAAATAGAGTATGAGAATCTGAAAATTATCTTAAGATTCTTTGAAGTATCATGAACTTTGGAAAGTGTCATATTTCCTAAGATAGCCATGTGCACGCTCAGTCACTTCAGTTGTGTCCAACTCTTTGTGACCTCATGGACTGTGGCAGCCAGACTGCTTCTGTCCATGGGGATTCTCCAGCCAAGAATATTTAAGCGGGCTGCCATGCCCTCTTCCAGGGGATCTTCCCAACCCAGGGATGGAACCAGCATCTCATGTCTCCTGTACTGGCATTCAGGTTCTTTACTACTAGCGCCACCTGGGAAGCCCCTCATCATACATCACTGTAAAGACTGCCACACTGTTCTGACTTCAACTTGATCACTGTTCGCATATCCAACTGTAGGAATATTCTACAGCAGGCTCACAAGGCCCAATAAAGAAGCTGACTCAAATTGCATAGGCTGAAGGAATGATGAGGTACAAAGCACAAATAATGTGAATTTTTAACAGAATATAGATTCAAGTATAGGAGAAGTGCTTCTCTAGGACTGCCCATAAACTGTTCAAGCATTCTGTGATTCTAAATAATAGAGAAGAGAGAGACAGAGATTATTTAGAAAATATATTAAATGACTTCAGAGATTTTATTTGAAAGAAAAGTATGATTTAACTTGAACACAGCAGGACATGATACAGAAGTGGAGAAAATAATTAAATGGCAAATATGTTCATTTCAAGATTTTTTTCATTAACATATTCTCCCCATTCTTAACGGGGAGATGGTCTTTAATTCCAGATAATCACTTTAATTATTGTTTTCTTTATACTTCTTTGAAAATGTTGCTGATGTTGAGAGAAGAATCCTGAAATATACATACATGTCAAAGATGTTGCTATTTCTATACATGGTTTAATGAGAACAATTTAGCTTTTTATTCCACAGTGAGGGAAAATTCAATTTATATAAAGTGACATGCTTCTAAGATGCTTTATAAATATTTTATTAAAGTGTAGGAAAAGGTTTTTCTAATATAATGTATTATTTTTTCATGATTCTATTGAAATGGACACTTTGGTTCCTTTGTTTTGTTTGTTTCTCCTCAAAATTTTTTCCCTTTGGAATTTTAAAAATATGTTTTTAATTGGAGGATGTGGGTATGCTACATATCTTGTCATGTCTGGCTCTTTGTAACCCTATAGACTGTAGCCCACCAAGCCCCTCTGTCCATGGGGTTCTCCAGGCAAGAATACCAGAGTTGGTTGCCATGCCCTCTTCCAGGGGATCTTCCCAACTCAGGGATAGAACCTGTATCTCTTGCTTCTTCTGCATTGGCAGGTGGGTATTTACCACTAGCACCACCTGGGAAACCCAACTGGAGGATAATTGCTTTACAATGTTGTGTTGGTTCTGCATACAACAACACGAATCTGACATAAGTATACATATATCCACCCCCTTTGAACCTCCCTGCCACCCACCCCATCCCACACCTCTAGACTGTCACAGAGCTCCAAGTTGAACTCCATGTGTTATACAGCAACTTCTCACTAGCTGATTCCTTTGCATGACATTTTAATTGAAGGCTATGAGACTGAAAGTTTAGACTTATTTATTGATGGCTGGGAAAGTTTTTGAACTTTTTTTTCATGTCATCATTCTGTAATAGCAAGAACAAATTTGACTCCATGTTGGATCTGTTCCTTTTACTTTATACTTTGTATTCTATTGCTTTTGCTGTAATTTAAGAATGTTGCCTATAGCCTGCAATATATAGAATAGCTCATTCTCAAGGCTCTGACCTTCAAAGGTATAATATTTTTTCATTCTTTTAGAGACAAAAAGTTACAGAACAGAGAATAACATTTGTCTTGCTGGGGATTTATAGGAACACCATGACCTGACAGCAGTAAGGAGAAAGGATTCTGACACTTGAGAAGTATGCAACAACTTTTCAGATCCATTCCTCTCTAAGCAGGAAAGAAGCCTGAATTATAAGTCAGGTAACATGGTTCTTTGGGACACTAGTCCACAATCTTCTCAGTACTCTGGTTTTCTGAATAATGTTGCTATCCCTTGCCTCAACAACTCATCTCTCAATTTATTGGTCTGTCATGTAGCAAGCAGTATGAGCTTGTACTCAGTAACCAATCTTTTCCCCTAATATCCCTTTGACAATTTAAAATATCATCATAGATGTTTAATGCATGTTAATCTACTTGTCTACAACCCATTTTATGTAAATTCTACATACATGAAAAATTAAGTAAAATTCGTGACAATAATGAGTTTCCTTAGCTCATTTTTTGTAGCATGGAGACTGTGCATATATTGGTTGCTAAAATATTCCCAGCTTTATGGCCCCAGCTGAAAGTTTCCAAGACTCTTTTTTTTTTTTTATAAATTTATTTATTTTAGTTGGGGGCTAATTACTTTACAATATTGTAATAGTTTTTGCCATACATTGACATGAATCAGCCATGGGTTTACATGTGTTCCCCTTCCTGGACCCCCCACCCACCTCCCTCCCCATCCCATCCCTCTGGGTCATCCCATTGCCCCGGCCCTGAGCCCTTGTCTCATGCATCGAACATGGAATGGTGTTCTGTTTCACATATGATAATATACATGTTTCAATGCTATTCTCCCAGAACGTCCCACCCTCACCTTCTCCCTCAGAGTCCATAAAATTGTTCTATGCATCTGTGTCTCTTATTCTGTCTCGCATATAGGGTTATCATTACCATCTTTCAAATTCCATATATATGCATTAGTATACTGTATTGTTGTTTTTCTTTCTGGCTTACTTCACTCTGTATAATGGGCTCCAGTTTCATCCATCTCAGTAGAACCGATTCAAATGCATTTTTTTAATGGCTGAGTAATATTCCATTGTGTATATGTACCACAGCTTCCTTATCCAAGACTCTTTACATAGGAAGTGTGGATATCCAGTTATGTTCCTCAGTCCCATTAGTTCTATTGTTGCCTTTTGTTTTGTTTTTCTGTATGCTCTCTAAACTGTTCTCTATCTCCATCCCGGTAAATTAATTCTACCTAGAGACATTACCACTTCTTTCTTGTCCTGACATGGGTGTTACTTGATTTCGATTCCCAGTTGTCTGCCAGACATAAAACTTAAGAGAAAGAAAAGAATGGAGACATTTATGTCATCCTGGATATCTGCTTGCAGAGCCACAATCTAAAGTGTTCCACTACAAAGAGGAATAGAAATGACTAAGTTTATTGTTTCATCAGGAGTAGTTTTCCTTAACTATGAAACATTTGTCTTCTATCACATAGTAAAACTCACTTGTGTGTTTCGGGCTTCCCATTTGGTGCATAGTAAAGAATCTATATGCCATCACAGGAAATGCAACAAATGCAGATTCGATCCCTGGGTCAAGATGATCCCCTGGAAAAGGAAATGGCAACCCTCTCCAGTATTTTTGCCTGGACAGAGGAGCCTGGTGAGTTACAGTCCATGGGGTCGCAAAGAGTTGGATATGACTGAACACACACATAATTGTGTATTTTATTCTCCAAACAGCTATTTGTATTTCTTTTCTTTTTCTCTGTTTTCAGTTATGTCCTAGCCTTGAACAAGAAGAGATTGATGACTAAAGTTGTCTAGTGATTTACTAGACCATCTACTCCATTTATTGTGGAAAATCTCATTCCTTTATTAATGTTATTATTTACTAAGCAGCATATGCCAAATGCTGTAGCTGAAACTGCTTGGTTTCTCAAATCAATCCTTTAAAAACCAACTTTATTTTTAGTGTTAAATAACTTACAAAATTGGCTTCAAGTGAAGCTATGCTAAATGTGTAAAACTGGCTTGTAAAATAACTGCCCACTGTAGCTACAAGTTCAAACCTACATTAATATTCATTTGGCATCTTTCCAAACCAATTATTTCAGATTTAAAATTTTATTCTCCATAGGAACATTCCCTAACTTTTATCTCTGTCCCTTTTTAAGTTACTTTTAGTCATTATCCTTTTTTTTTGTGAAAATATGAATGTTGTGTTAATTTACAAAAAGAAACTGACAAAAACATAACCAAATTACAAGTAAATACTCAAATGTGATAATTTAAGATAATAATAAAAAGTAATGATTAATGTTGTGAATATTTACAAAATTTATATGCATTTACTTTTTAATACTAACACCCATGTTGCTGTAAGTAAAGGATATAAGAAGAATATAAGAGAGATGGAATGGTCATCCTTATAAATCAAGATTACAAACTCATTATCTTTTTTGTTTCTATAAGGAGAAAAATACTACTATTTACTAATTTATCATCATATTTTTGTATATATTATCTTTATTAGTTTTAAATAACTTTGGCTTTAATCATAAACTCAAATAATGTTATGTATATTACAATAATTGAAATGGCTTGCCTGATGTCTTCTGTTGTCACCGAACTGCACAGAAAAATTATCCAAAATTTGAAAGTAAGTCAAAAGAATATATAGTAGGATTACAATGTCATACCAGGTATTGCTCAACAACTTCCTCTACCCTTAGGTTTATTTAATTATTTAGGGGAATGTTCCCATGTGCTGACTTTGCTGTTTACTGCTTGATTAATGCCCATACAATGTAAAATACTTGGTAATATGCAGATTTCCATCCAAGAGAGAAGACAACCCCCAAATTAATGGAAATATTATCCTATATGATATTTTCTAGTTCTATATCTAACTTAACTACATTATTATAATATCTTAATTTTTAATGACTGTTAATACCTAATTCTCAAAATGCTGAGCATTATCATTTTACTGATTTCCTCATTAAGTGGTGAAAAAAATCTTTGACATGTTCATATCATACTTGTAGAAAAGTACGCTTTTACCTTTTTAAAAATTATACTTTGTCAGTATAAAATATAGTTTCCTATGTTTAATTATTGAATTTAATATTATATGTATAGCCACCATAATTGAAGTTAAGTCAAAGAGTTAGTTGCAAGTTTAAAATCTTTCTTTGACTAAAAATATTTAAATTTCTCTAACTGACCAAAATAAAGAACTTTTAAAGATAAGTGTTGATTCCCATTTGATTTTACAACTGACAAAAGTTGTACAGATTAATGAATTTTCTGAAACTTTCACTTTGATCTCAATGCCATTTAGCTCTTGACTTATCCCAGCTCAATAACCATTTTAAGAGGCAGATTTGTTCACTGGTTTATGTGTCTTTATTTCTTTTTGTAAAGTGTATAAACCCTGAATTCTTTTTATCCCCTCTCTCACTTGGCTCTTTATACTGTCTAAATGGAATTAATTTCTTCTGCTTCTCTCTGTCCTATGCTAGTTGCCCACAGAAATCTATAGTCAAGTGCATTTTCCTTCCATTTTTACAATTCAACTTAGTTTATAAGAAGGATTTAGGTATGAGCTTTTCTTATCTGCCAGGAGCCAAAATATTTCTCATCGCATTTCTTATTGAAACTATGCATGCAAGTTTAACTCAAAGGCAACAATAAAAGAAAATTTAAAATTTAAATATTTCATATCATTTACAAAGTATTTAAGTAAAGCATTTTTCTCATAAAGCCTCATCTATTGAAACATATGTAAAAATGTCAGACACTAGATAGGTAAATTTTACTTGGATTGAGGAATCAATGTAAGGAAATGATTTCATTTGCATGATGTAAATATTCACAGGTTTTAAAGTTAAAATTGATAAAAAAGAAAAATACCTCCTTTTACTCCACTGAACATATTGCATTCCTACTGGGAGAAGGTAGCTTATAAAACAGAGAAAACTATGTTGGAATTTTCAAAGTATCCAGCCTGATGTGTTGATGTGTTTCTTCACACATGTCCTGGCAGCTCTGAGGCTTCTTTGTCAATCAGAAGTACATGAGATATTACTAGTGAATGGCATTGTCATATCCCAACAAATTTGTCTTGCTAAAGTACCATCAGTCTAAACCAGAGGATTTTATTTTCCACTATTAAAGAATATAAAATAATACGTGAACCAACCTAAATCATATTCTTCTTCTTGTAAATCATCTTATTCAAATAGTCTCTCTGTTCACTTAAGCTCTGGTGCAAACACTAGAAAGACATATTCATATTCTCTTTGCAGAGTAAATTGTACTTCCTCAGAAACTACTGAGATTGATGGTTTACAACGTTACTTTTAACATTCTTATTTACACGGTATCGTTTTCCGTATATAAATTCAAGAAATCAACCTACTTTAGATCTTTCTACTGAAATCTTTCTCATGCATACTTTCTCTTTGTTTATTCTGGGAATTAAAATAGAGGTTTTTATCTTCAAATAAGCCACTATTATCTTCTTTGTATTTAAGAACAATGGCATTGCCATTCTATTTTAGGAAAGTATGTTTTTCAAGGTTTGGTCAAAGAAGGGAACCACTATGAGTGATAAAAAAGAAATTTATTATGCTGATATGATCCTATATAATTGTGAAACTGAGGTAGGCCCACCACGAAGTCTGTTACCTGGCCTCTGTACTTGTTCTGAAGTCAGCAGGACTGGCTACCAGGAAAGAGAGATGAACATGAAAAGGAGTACTCACACAAACTAGTTCCATCAGGGATGAACAGAAAGCCATTGAAATGAATCCACGTTTGTCTCTGATTACTTCTATTCTCCTACCTCAATGTAACTTGCAAAAGCACTGGTGCACTATATCCCAGAACTCAGTATGCACCATGCCTAGGAACTGAGGAAGCTAAGCAAAGAGATCAGGTGGAAGCTGAGGGAATTAAATCTCAGCTGCTACACTGACGAGATGGAGAATTTGGAGGAGCCAAGTGCCCTGAAATCACCAGTTACCATCAGAGTGACTCAGCTGAGACTGACAATGTGCTTGAGCTGAAGAAGTTCCCGGACTTCTATGGTTATTCTGTGCTTCACTTCCCTACCCCCTGCCACTGACCCGCCGCTAAATCCTGTGAAATTTACCTTGTATCCCAAGAAGCTTGCCATCATTGTACACTGTCTTTTTTAATTGAAATTTCCCCATTTGCTGTTATTTTCATTCATCTTGAACTTGTTCATTTGTGTGTGCTCAGTTCACTCAGTCCTGTCTAACTCTTCTGCAATGCCATGGATGGTAGCCCACAGGCTTCTCTGTCCATGGGATTTTCCAGTCAAGAATATTGGAATGGGTTGCCATTTCCTCATCCTGGGAATCTTCCCAACCCAGGGATCGAACCCGCATCTCCTGCATTGGCAGGCAGATTCTTTACCACGGAGCATCTGGGAAACCCTTAATTTGTGTATATAGGGCTCAATAGTATTTTCCAGGAAATTAATACACATAGTGACCTTTCAATTTGTTGAACATCTGGGAAGCTTTGATTTCTTTTAAAAATTCTGAGCTACTGAACACCTTTGTTATTGGTGGTAGTGGTAGTGCTATTTTAATTTTAGCTGCTGTCTCTGTTATATTGTTACTCTTATTATTGATTTGATAACCTCTAAGAGCACTGCTTCATTTATGCCTTCCTTTATATCTTCTTTTTTTTCTCCAAATGATTATTGATGATTATATTGATTTTTTAAACTTCAGTAGTTTCAGTGGTACAGTTAGATATTTCTTCCCAAATTTTCATTGTAATAAATGAGCTCTTGCTTCCCTGGTGGTTCAGATGGTAAAGTATCTGCCTACAATGCAGGAAACCCAGGTTTGATCCCTGGGTTGGGAAGATCCCCTGGAGAAGGGAACGGCTGCTACCCACTCCAATATTCTTGCCTGAAAAACCCCATGGGCAGAGGAGGCTGGCAGGCTACAGTCCATGGGGTTGCAAAGAGTCAGACACAACTGAGCAACTAACACTTCCAACATTTGCAGATACTTGCCTATTTCACTGACTCCTCTGGTGGTTCAGTAGGTAAAGAATCCACCTGTAATGCAGGAGATCTGAATTTGATCCTGGGGTCAGGAAGGTCCTCTGGAAAAGGAAATGGCAACCCACTCCGGTATTCGTGCCTGGAAAAGAAATCCCATGATGAGCCTGGTGGGCTATAGTTCATGGGGTCACAAGAGTTGCACACGACAGTCACTAAACCACAATCAACATCTATTTCATCTCAGGATATTTTTTTCCATAGTAAGTAAAGTGTCTTTTATTAGTGTCCACATGTTGTTGTTGTTGTTGTTTTAATTTTTAGGAGTCAATTATTTGCATGTTGCAGTGTTATCCATTTTCAGTCCCACTGTCATGTGTTAATTGAGAAAAATTTGCAATTTTCATCGTTGTTATTATCTATTGAGTTAAGGAGAACAACTTAGGTTTTAAAGCCTCTTTCATCACATTAATAAGTAGATATTTTTCCTGATTGAGTATGTACTTTTCTGCTTTGATATTTTAAATTTATCTCTGTGATTATTTGCATTATTCTGTTTTTTTTATAAATCTGATGACACCTTTATATCAATATTCATACACATATTTTCCACTCTTTTTACACCTTCCCTGATCATATAATCCCTTACCACACTGGGCTCCAACTGATATGCATTTTTATTTTTATGATTTTCAAGTTGTCCAATTTTTTATAGGCAGGACTTCTGTTCTTTATCCATCAACGGAAACTAAAATTAAAAACCTATGAACAGAATTTATACTGTCTTGACTCTCTATATATTTATCTAGGCTAAAAAATAGAATGACAGGATTGCATTTTTTTTTTTACATGAATCCTGTGTGAAGACCCCTGGCTGAATAGAAGTTGAATGTTATTTTTAAACATTAATGTAATATACACTAATAACTGCTTTAAAACACTCAAGTTTTGAAATTTATTTTGGCCCTTTTATTACGGACATCATTTTCCTTTAATTATATCTTTTGAGTTTCAAAATATCTTTCATATTTTTACCATATTTGTTTTAGAGATATATATCCAATTTAATTCAAATTTTGAGTATGTGCACTTTCTAGTTTTAAGAAATTTCTCCAAGTTTCTTCTTTAAGATTGGGGAGGAGAACTCCTAATACTCAAAGAGTGTACAGAAATCATACAATTGTTTGTTGTTGGCTTGTTGCTTGGTTGGTTTTTCATTTTCTCTGTTATCTGGACTTCAGCTTCCAAGAAAACTTGTAGCTGTAGCAGTGGTTGCAATTGGAGCCCACAGAGACCAAAATTTAGAGAGTCTGGAAACTTTTCCAAAATTTGGAGTTGTGATTGCAAGAGGATGGGGCCAACCCTTGCTGGTTTTTTTTTTTTTTTCTCACTGATCTCCCATCCCTTAACCCTGGATGTGGTTTTAGTTGTTGAGGTTCAGGGCAGAGTGAATTAACTAAAGCAATTCCATCTTTATGATTGGAAGAATGAAAAATGGAACCACAGGGAACCAAAAATTACCACAGAGATCAAAGAAAAGGGAGAACTCAGGAAAGCAACCTCACAAAATTTTTATGACTTTCTTGGCTCACCACTGATTTCAAGAAGAGTCTCAAATCAAAAGTGAAACCTTGTTTTTACTTTCAGAAAAGCCAGAAAAAAAAAAGAGCAAGATAAATCAAAGAAAGCAAAAGAAAGGATACAATAGTTACATGTGCTAAATCAATATATTTGAAAGCAGAATTGTAATTAAAAAATAACCAATATGCTTATTTGATGTGATCAGTGCACTGGATAAATGTTTAGCAAGACTGATCACAACAACAGCAACAAAACATAGAAGACATATATTACCAATATCAGGAATGAAAGATGGGATATAAAAAAAGACACCATACACATCAAGAGAATGAGGGAATATTGTGAAGAAATCTATAGCACAATTTTAGTAGCATAAATGAAATAAACCAATACCTTTGAAATCTATAAATTACTAAAAATTACTTAAGTTGAAATGGTGAATCTCTATAGTATTATAACTATTTAGAAATCAAAATTGTAATTAAAAACATTTAACTGAAGAAACCTTTAGGCCCAAATGTTTTTTCTGGCAAATTTTACCAACATTTAAAGAAGAAATAACACCAATTCTACAATATCCCTCTCAGAAGATAGAAACAAAAGAATATTTTGTAACTCATTTAATGAGGATAGAATTACCTTCATTTCAAATCAGAGACAGTACAAAGTAGAAAACAGTGTTTAATATCCATCATGCAAAATTCCCCAACAAAATATTAGCAAGTTTAACCAAACAGTATATAAAATGAATATATCACAATTGCTGCTGCTGCTGCTGCTAAGTCGCTTCAGTCATGTCTGACTCTGTGCGACCCCATAGACGGCAGCCCATCAGGCTCCGCCGTCCCTGGGATTCTCCAGCCAAGAACACTGGAGTGGGTTGCCATTTCCTTCTCCAGTGCATGAAAGGGAAAAGTGAAAGTGAAGTCGCTCAGTCGTGTCCGACTCTTAGCGACCCCATGGACTGTAGCCTACCAGGCTCCTCCGTCCATGGGATTTTCCAGGCAAGAGTACTAAGTGTGGTTTATTCAAGGAATGTAAGTCTGGTTCAAAAATAGAAAATTAATTAGTTTACTGTATTGTGTATCTCAAGGAGGAAAAGAACACATATGTCAACTGACACAGAAAAGGCACATTGCAAAAACACATCTATTCACAATGAAAACTGTCACTAAGCAAGGAACAGAAGGGGATATTCCTGCCTATAAAAGGAACCTATATTAAGCTTATCTCAAACATTATGCCAAAGGAAGAATGACTGAAGGTTTTCATTGTAAGATGAAAAAGAAAAGAAAAAGCAAAGATAGCTACACTTACTACCCCTACACTCATATTCAATATTGTAATTGAAGGTAGAAAGGAAGGGGAAAAAGGGTTATACCAGTTTATACCAGTCTGTTGTTCCATGTACTAACTGTGTTTCTTGACCTGCACACAGATTTCTCAGGAGGCAGGTCAGGTGGTCTGGTAGTCCCATCTCTTTCAGAATTTTCCACAGTTTGTTGTGATCTACAAAGGCAAAGGCTTTGGCATAATCAATTAAACAGAAGTAGACATTTTCCTGGAATTCTCTTGTTTTTCCTATGATCAATCAGATGTTGGCAATTTGATCTCCGGTTCTTCTGGCTTTTCTAAATCCAGATTGAACATCTGGGAGTTCATGGTTTATGAATTGTTGAAGCCTGGTTTGGAGAATTTTGAGGATTACTTCGCTAGTGTGTGAGATGTGTGCAACTGTGCGGTAGTTTGAACATTCTTTGGCCTTGCCCTTCTTTGGGATTGGAATGAAAACTGACCTTTTCCAGTCCTGTGGCCACTGCTGAGTTCTCCAAATTTGCTGGCATATTGGTAGCAGCACTTTAACAGCATCATCTTTTAAGATTTGGAATAGCTCAACTGGAATTCCATCACCTCCACTACCTTTGTTCATAATGATGCTTCCTAAAACCCACTTAACTTAGCATTCCAGAATGTCTGGCTGTAGGTGAGTGATCACACCATCATGGTTATCTAGGTCATGAAGATCTTTTTTGTACAGTTCTTCTCTGTATTCTTGCCACCTCTTCTTAATATCTTATACTTCTGTTAGGTCCATACCATTTCTGTCCTTTATTTGTGCCCATCTTTGCATGAAATGTTCCCTTGGTATCTCTAATTTTCTTGAGGAGATCTCTAGTCTTTCCCATTCTATTGCTTTCCTCTGTTTCTTTGCATTGATCAGTGAGGAAGGCTTTCTATCTCTCCTTGCTATTCTTTGGAACTCTGCATTCAAATGGTATATCTTTATTTTTCTCCTTTGCCTTTAGCTTCTCTTCTTTTCTCAGCTATTTTTAAGGCCTCCTCAGACAAACATTTTGCCTTTTTCATTTCTTTATCTTGAACACTGCCTCCTGTACAATGTCACGAACCTTTGTCCATAGTTCTTCAGGCATTCTCTCTATCAGATCTAATCCCTTGAATCTATTTGTCACTTCCACTGTATAATTGTAAGGAAATTGATTTAGGTCATACCTGAATGATCTAGTGGTTTTCCCTACTCTCTTTAAGTCTGAATTTGGCAATAAGCAGTTCATGACCTGAGTCATAGTCAGCTCCTGGTCTTGTTTTTGATGACTGTATAGAGCTCTCCATCTTTGACTGCAAAGAATATAATCAATCTAATTTTGGTATTGACAATCTGGTGATGTCCACGTGTAGATTTGTCTCTTGTGTAGTTGGAAGAGGGTGTTTTCTGTGACCAGTGCATTCTTTTGTCAAAACTCTGTTAGCCTTTGCCCTGCTTCATTTTGTACTCCAAGGCTAAACTTGCCTGTTACTCCAGGTATCTCTTGACTTCCTACTTTTGATTCCAGTCCCCTATGATGAAAAGGACTTCTTTTTCGGGTGTTAGTTCTAGGAGGTCTTGTAGTGCCTTATAGAACTGTTCAACTTCAGCTTCTTCAGCATCGCTGGCTGGGGCATAGAGTACAAATACGCAGAGTACATCATGTGAAATGTTTGGCTGGTTGGCTCACAAGTTGTAATCAAGATTGCCAAGAAAAATATCAGCAATCTCAGATATACAGATGACACCACTCTAATGGCAAAAAGTGAAGAGGAACTAAGGAGCCTCCTGATGAAGGTCAAAGAGGAGAATAAAAAACCTTGCTTAAAACTCAACATTCAAAAACAAAGATCATGGCATTTAGCTGGATCACTTCACACAAATATATGAGGAAAAATGGAAACAGTGACAGACTCTTGTTTTCTTGGGCTCCAAAATGACTGTGAATGGTGACTGCAGCCACTAAATTAAAAGATGCTTGCTCCTTGGAAGAAAATCCATGACAAACCTAGACAGTGTATTAAAGAGCAGAGACATCACTTTGCCGACCAAAGTCTATATATTCAAAGCTATAGTTTTTTCAGTAGTCATGTTTGGACCGAAGAGTTGGACCATAAGGAAGGATGGCAAAATGTGGTGCTGGAGAAGACTCTTGAGAGTACCTTTGATAGCAAGGAGATTAAGCCAATCAATCCTAAAGGAAATCCACCCTGAATATTCATTGGAAGGACTGATGCTGAAGCTGAATCTCCAATATTTTGGCCATCTGATGCGATGAGCTGATGCACTTGAAAAGATCCTGATGCTGGGAAAGATTGAGGGCAAGAGGGGAAGTAGGCAACAAAGGATTAGACTGCTAGATGGCATCACTGACTTAATGGACATGAGTCTGAGCAAACTCCAGGAGATAGTGAAGGACACGGAAGTCTTGTATGCTCCAGTCCATGGTGTTGTAAATAGTTGGACACAACTTAGCAACTCAGCAACAACAATAAATGCAGAGTAATGTGAAATGTGGGGCTGGATGACTCACAAGCTGGATATAAGATTACCTGGAGAAATATCAACAACCTTAGATACGCAGATGATACTCTAATAGCAAAAACCAAAGAGGAACTAAAGAACCTCTTGATGAGGGTGAGAGAGGAGAGTGATAATAACTTGTTTAAAATTTAACATTCAAAAAACTAAGATCATGGCATCTGGTCCTATCACTTCATGACAAATTCATGGGGAAAAAGTCATGGGGAAAAAACTGATGGGGAAACAATGACAGATTTTATTTTCTTGAGTTCCAAAATCACTGTAGATGGTGACCACTGCCAGGAAATTAAAAGTTGCTTGTTCCTTGGAAAAAAATCCATGACAAACCTAGACCACATATTAAAAAGCAGAGACATCACTTTGCTGACAAATTCTGAATAGTCTATTTTTGTTTTTCCAGTAGTCGTGTATGGATGTGAGAGTTGGACCATAAAGAATGCTGAGTGCTAAAGAATTGATACTTTTGAGTTGTGGTGCCGGAGAAGACTCTTGAGATTTCTTTGGACAGCAAGGAGATCAAACCAGTCAATCCAAAAGGAAATCGACCTTGAATATTCATTGCAAGAGCTGATGATAAAGTTGGAGCTTCAATACTTTGACCACCTGATGTGAAGATCAGATTCATTGGAAAAGACCCTAATGATGGGTAAGATTGAGGGCAAGTAGAGAAGGGGAGGACAGAGATGAGATGGTTGGATTCCATCCTCAACTCAGCAGACATGATTTTGAGCCAACTCTGGGAGATAGTGAAGGACAGCGAAGCCTGGCTTGCTGCAGTCTATGAGGTTGCAAAAAGTTGGACATGACTTAGCAACTGAACCTCAACAAATAGTAATAAGTAAAAAAGTAAGGAGCGCATGTGTGCTAAGTCACTTCAGTCTTGTCTGACTCAGCAACCCTATGGACTACAGCCCACCAAGCTTCTTTTTCTATGGTATTTTCCAGGCAAGAATACTGGAGTAGGTTGCCATACCCTTCTCCAGGGGATCTTCCCGACCCAGTAATCAAACACAGGTCTTCTGTGTTTTCTGCATTGGCAGGCAGGTTCTTTACTACTAGCTTCATCTAGGAAGCATAAAGTTGAGGTGCTCAGAGAATGTTGTGCCAGGAAGGACATTAAGGCATAGATATGGATTGCAAATAGAGGTCTGCTTTGTAAAAAACTGGTGACAGTTTTCATGGGACATGAAGAAAATATATAAGATCCCAGGAAACTGAACACGTGTAGGGTTTTTAATGGCCATAACAGGACAAATATGAATGGAATAATTAATAAGGAATATGATGATTAGGAGATTTCTAAGTGGTAAAGATCCCATCTGCCAATGCAGGAGACAAAAGAGATGTGGATTCAATTCCTGGGTCAGGAAGAGTCTCTGGAGAAGGAAATGGCACCCTCTCCAGTATTCTTGCCTGGACAATACCATGTACAGAGGAGCCTGGGGGGCTACAGTCCATGAGGCTGCAAAAAATTTGGACATGACTGAAGCAACTTAGCGGTGGTAGGACAGGCTAATCAGGGACTGTGTAAATCATAATAAATCTTGAGATTTTTAATTTTAGCTAACAATAGAAGGCATTTGAAAGTATAACCAAGAAAATGATGTAATATATGACATTATATATACAAATATATGTCTTTAAATATAGACAATAGATTGAGTGGTTGTACAGTAGTATTGGAAGTAATTGAGGAAGTCAAATCCTAGAGTAGATGAGAGAGGTTAGAATTCATCTTCCATTGGGTGAATTTAGATGAGAGCAGAGCTGTTTCTTCCAACATGTTAGTATTTGAAAATAGAAGCAGGAAAAAGTTTTATTAGTTACGTTAATCTTTGTTAACTTCAACACTGCTCTCTTTTCTTTATCCATGAGGAACATTAATAATGTATTTGTGTGGGTACATGTTTTTGGTAAAGTTTGTAAAATAACATATTTTATCTGTAATTAGATAACGTTGTTTTTTCTTCCTGTCAATGTTTCCCCTATAGTCACAATTCCTTGTGACCAAATGGTGTTGCAATGTCCACTGTTAATCTATGTAAGGGGAAGATGGCTAAAACACATTGAGTTTGATTTTAGTGTTTAATGTTTATGCAGTTCATGTTCATTTCTGGCTTCTGGGAATACTTGCACCTACTATACTGATGATCTTGTTACAAAAAAATGACTTTACTGAACTGAAGTATTGTAGAGTAATGGAAATCATTTGTAACTTTGACATTTATTCTAAACACTGGGTGTGCTAGGAAGACATACTTAATTGATCTAAAAAACAGAAGAAGAAATATTGAATGTTGTGCTATTGGAAGGATAAAAGCTGAAACGTGTGTATAAGAAAGACTAAAGTGACACAGTATGCAAGAGAAGTGGAAATGAATTATTATTATTAGATTTTTAGAAATTCAATTTGGATGAGAAATTAGGACTTCTGCTATTAGAATGAAGAAAAATGGGTACAGACAGTAGAGATTTAATAAATTATATAAACACTTTAACATGGTTTTTAACAAATTGTATCATTAAACTATTACAGGACAGTCCCTATTATGTCACCCTTTCTTTAAATATGTCTATGATAAAAAAAGATATAGCTATAACCAAGTTCTCACCTCTGATTCTATAAAAGGTAGTACTATACAGGTACTTAATTGATCCTTCTAAAATTTCTCCCAAACTCATCTATCATAGTTAAATTAGTAGAGCACCATAAACTAGCAAGAGGTGCAGAATGCTGTGTCTCTTCTCTGTTTCCAATAAATTATAATCACTTGACTTTTTCAGTAATTCTCAGGGCAATAAAAATGAAACAAAAAAGGAGGCAGTAGCTATTGATCACTATTTGTGAAGTCTCATGAAGTTACATGATTCTTTCCTTTCAGTAATGGATTACTATCTGTAGCCTACAAATTAGAACAAGTGGCACTGATATATTTCTTAAAAGGCAGTGATGAAAGAATTATTTGTGTTGTTTGAAAAGAGAAGTGGTTTCCATTTTGGTAAAAGAGAGTGATAAAGTAGAAAGAGAACATAACCCAGATGTATGAGTTCAGATTTTTAGTTACTAGTTATGCCACTTCGGGGGAAATAATTCATTTCTGTGAACCTCAGTTTACCAGTGTGCACTAATATAGTCAGATTTATAGCCTCTAAATTTGTGAATAATACAAAATTACACCTTATCATTCTAAAATGCTGGATGTACAAATTATTAGTCATCACAGTCTATAAACAGGATTTCAAAAACCTAAACATTATTTTTTTGTAAATTTGCTTTAGAAATAATATAAAGATTAAAGTACTATCAGTTTCTAAACATATTAATAAAATAACTCAATAACAAATAATATTGTGTTCATTTCTCACAAACTAAGGTATCTTCACATTAATGATTTACACATTCATTGGGGATCATTCATATCCTTTGTCCTAGAATACACTTCTACAGTAATAAATTATCTCTTCACAAAGTACTAAAGAGGAACGCTGAAATAGTCAACACAAGAAGATAAGAACCATTTTCCAGGTGAGTCATCAGACACTCCATCTGGTACAGAATTGACAGATTACCAGAAATTTTGGATGCACAATAAAAAAGTGAAAATCTAGTTTTATTGGAAGTTTTAAAATCAACAAGTTCCCCTCACTGAAGTAAAACAGTTCAATAGATCTTTAAATCTTATGAAAGCTTCATAACTACTTCTAGAATGAAGGTATTAAGACCTCTGTAGACACATTTTCAAGTTAAACAGCTATAATTGGTGAAAATTATAAACTACCACAGTTTTTAAGTTTCTTAAAATTGTCCTAAGGGAATACAGTAAATGAGAAAACATATATTCAAATAAATCTACTGAATCTTGAAAAGAATGGTAAGATATGTGGCATCTGAGTCATAACTCTCTCCTTTATCTACAAGATCACCACGAAATTCTAGTGAAATGTCTACTCTTGATATGCAGGTAAAATCACAGGGCTTCTTATTCTTCAAGCAACCTGTCAGATCAACAGCATTTTTCATGCACAGCTGCTTCAAACTGCAGAAGCTCTATGTCATGCAAGAACAGCTAAGAAGGCTGAGGTTCTATCCTACCTAACCCCATTCCTTGGGTCAGGCTCCACTTCAGCTAGAACTACGTCGCAAAGAGTCGGACATGACTAAGTGAGTGAACTGAACTGAAATGAACCTCAAAGTATGGAGGCCCCAGTTGCATTCACTGTAGCTCAATAGTAGCATTGAGATTTCTTGATTGGAGAGGCAAACCCAAAAGACCATAGTCTATTGTCCTTGCTGAGTTCTCCCAAGAGAACTCACAAAAGAAGTGTCATTCCAAGAGAAGTGGGCAATGTATCCATGCCTACGTGTGGAGCAGTGGCACAGGCTTTTGGCTTGTGGGGAGTTTCTGAAGCAATCCCAAAGAACTGACATTACTTGAAACAGTTTGGGGAAAATCAAGCTTAAGGGCACTTTAGAACACAACAGAGATTTTGGTGGTAAGAAATTAGGAGTAAGGGTGGTATTTTCATAAGTCAATAAACTAAACTCTACATAAACTGTTAATACAAGTTTACCAGAAAGAGCTAGGCAAAGAGGTTGCTAGTAACAGCCCTTCCTGGGTCAGACAAAATCTCCAAGAGTGGCTTGAAAGAATACCCTTGAAGAAGAAGCCTAAATTTAATTTGATCAGACTATGGAACAATATATACCTAAGGTAAATGTAAAAAACAATAGAGAAATCAGCTGTCAATTAGTGGAAACTGAAATCTAGATATAATATCAGCACAAGTAAGCAGATTAACAAACAGAGGCAGGGACATTCGAAGGCAACATTGTGAAAACCAATATTCGAAGGGTGACTGTGTGTGAGCTCAAGGCTGTTCTTCTGGAGAAAGAAATCAGAGTAAGCATCCTTCTGGGAAAAAAACAGAAAGCAAAACAGTACACCCAAGGTACTAAACAGATCAACAGACAAGCTCTTGAAGGGGCATGGGGAGTTATAGTGGTGGTGGTGCTGGTATCATAATACAAAATTATTGCCATGTTATCTAAAATATTCCATCTCTAATGAAAAATTATGAGATAATAAATAAGCACATAAGGAACAATGCATAGAAAGGAAATAAAGCAGAAATTGCTCATGGGGGATCCACAGCTTGAACTAAGCTGATGAAGACTTCAAAATAGCCATTGTAAATTTTCAAAGAATATCATGCTTAAAGAAGCTAAGGGAAGCATAATGGCAATATCTCATCATAATGACCATATTAATAAAAATATAGAAATTATAAAAATAGATTGAATGAATATTCTGCATTCTGGAATTGAGCACAATAATTAATGTGAGAAAGTAACTACAGGGACTCAACTGGCAAATATGAACCAGCACAAAAAGAAAAAGCAAAAGGATAAGAAAACATATAGATAGATCAATAGAGATTATGCAATCTGAAGAAGAGAAAGAATAAAGATAAATGAACAGAGTATCAAAAAAATATGGGATGCTTACTTGTACCAACATACAAATAATAAAAGCACAAAGGAAAGGAGAGAGATAGAGTGTAAGAAGTAGCTAAGGGACTGATAAGTAAAAATTTTCCAAATTATGATAAAAATATTAATTGTACACTCAAGAAACACAGTAAGTGCTAATTAGGACTATTTTAGCAGTTTCTTGGGCTTCCTAGGTGGCTCAGATGGTAAAGAATCTGCCTGCAATGCAGGAGACCAGGGTTCAGTCCCTGGTTTGGGAAGATCCTCTGGAGAAGAATACCCACCCCGGTATTCTTGCCTGGAGAATCCTCATGGACAGAGGAGCCTGGCAGAAAGAGTCAGACACAACTGAGTGACTAAGCACTAGCATTTTCTTAGTCACATCATAGTAAACATACTGCAAGATTAAGACAATGAAGATGTTATGAAAGCAACAAGGAAAAATAGCTTAATTTATATGAAAAGTTCCAATAATATTAATAGCTAACCTTAATCAGAAAAAATGAGGTTCAGAAGAGAAGTCAGTAGGATTACATATAGGTCGTGCTGAAAAAAAAATAAAAAAATATATCCAGTCAAGATGTTATCTCTAGAACGTTTCAAATGTAAACTCTCTTTCACAAATAAAGGAAAAAAACTACTTCCCAAGAGAAACAAAATTGAGAGATTTATTTCAATTTTATTATCCTTAAAGAATTAGTAAAGTAATTATTTAATCTGAAATTAAGTGTCTCAAGACAGTAATTCAAATACACACACAGAACAAAGAGAATGCTACTGATAATTACATAATTATGAAAGACAATACAAATGCATATGCTTTCTTTTTCTTTACTTGAACATTTACAAAAATCAGATCCATAAAGCATGTATATATTTGCATTGTTCAGCATGTCACACATACAAATGTAATATATTTGACAATGGACAATGCAGTGTTTGGACTCCAAACTGTACTGGAAAAAGGAAATGACACACGATAGCAACACAAATTTACGGGAAGAAATGAAGAGACCCAGAGCTGTTTAATAAGTTAATGTAACAAACTCTATACACATGTACTTGCTCTCTTTCATTTTTTTTTTAGTTTAAAAGACACAAAAATGCATAAAATAATCATTTAAAACCATTTGTTTTAGATTTTATAACATAAATTTGATGTAACATGGATGTCTTATTATTATAAGACCACAAAAATGAGGAAGAAGGAGTTGAGCTATACAGGATGAGGACTTCTATAGAAGAGATTAAGAGACACGGGTTCGATTCCTGGGTCAGGAAGACCCCCTAGGGGAGGGCATGGCAACCCATTCCACTATTCTTGCCTGGAGAATCCTCATGTACAGAGGAGCTTGGTGGGCTAGAGTCTATAGGGCTGCGAAGAGTCAGTCATGATTGAAGTGGCTTAGCATGCATGCAGCATGATGTTAAGATATTTATGGTAAGCCCCAGATCAGCTACTAAGAAAAGAACTCAGAAAAATATAGTGAAATAACTGATTAAAGAAATTAAAAATATTTCACTGCAAAAATATTCATTAAAGAAAGAAAAATGAGGAACATAGGAACAAATAAGACATAAAGCACTGTCAAGATAAAAAAAGGCATATATAAATCAAAACTTTATAAATGCGGTACATATGAATGAATTAAACAATTAAGTCAAAAAAGACTGACACATTGGATAATAAAAATAGGACTGAGGTCTTTGTTTTCTTCTGGAGACACACAAATCTATGGTACAAATATGTTAAAAGTAAAAGGATGAAAAATCATCATGTAAAGAGCAAAAATAAGAAAGCGAGAGTGAGAATAATAACCTCTCACAAAATAAACTCTACAATAAAAGAAAGTTACTAGAGATAATACTGAACCATAAAAATGAATGAAGTACTGATATGCTATGGCATGAATGATCCTTGAAAATATTGTTAAGTGAAAGAAGTCAGTCTTCTGCCCCTTGAAAAAGAAAAACCCTACATATTGTACAATTCCACTTATGTGACTTAACTTATTATGAAATAACTGTCCTTTGGCAATTATGTATGCATTTCAAAGCAGGTGGTACATATATAGCTTTGTAATAGAATACCCACTCATCAATTTAATCAGCACTATGTTAGCTGTATAAAAATGCTACTCACTCAGAAGCACAGCCAAGCACCAAAGTACAAATACTTACAAAACGTTAACATCTAAAAGTTGTAAGAAATCATAATATCAGTTTAAAAGAGAGATCAAGAAGGCATTCTTTTGTACATTTTCTCTGGTACTTTCAAATCTTTTCAAATTCACTGGCTTTTAAAAAAATAAGCTTCTAATTACTTAACCTTTAAAGACAGTTATGTGGATTCAGTTCTACAACACTTGAACACCAGAGCTTGCTCTAAAGCACCACATGTTGATGAGTTGCCAAAGTCTTTCAATTAATTAAGTCACTATATTTGGCTCAGTCTCTGGTGAGTTTACTGCTTATCCCAAGCAGGTGTTGATGGATTAGGACATTTCTTTCTGGCCGATCCCTGATTAAATTTGGACAAAGAATCTGACAGCTGTCATGTCTCTGTTTTCCAGAACTCTTTCCTCAAATCAGAAAGCACCTAGCCTAACACATGAGAAAAGTGTGTAGAGCTACTTTGTGCAGATAACTCTAAAGTTAGCAAGAGGTATGAAAGATCACCTTATTTTAATTATCTCTAACTCAGCCATAAGGACTACTTAAATTGAATGATAGCAAGAACTTTGAAAAGTCAAATTTATTGTGTGCAATTAAAAATAAGAATGTGGTGTTCATTTTCCATTATCTCTATTTTATCTTATTAACAGTGCAAAATACTCTCATGGTCTGAGATTCTTACTCTCAAGATAAATATGAGTGAGGGTCACGAATTGTGACTTGGTTGCACTGGATTACTTGTAAGCCCTTTTTATCCAGGGAACAATGAAGAAGATAAGTTGTATTTTAGATCATTGTCCAAGCATAAAGTTGATTAGCGTTCTATCTCTTTATAGTATTCAAATTATTTAAACTCATTGTGCTCTTGTTAAGGAAATTTATTTCAGAATAAAATTCTTACCTCATTTTTATGTTCCTTAAAGATCTATTTCTTTTTTAATGGACATGCATGAAACAAATTATTGCTAAATTTATGAATAATATCCTATACAGTAACTGCATCTGCTTATTGCTTTCGTTTTCCAGAAATTGATAGTGTACATTCTTTTCAGCAAGAATAACAGAAGTCTATTTATCCATCTCTCTCTCCCTTATATTTCCTCTGAGCAGAAAAACACAGAGTAGAACTGTTTGTGAAATACATGAGATGAATTGTATTGTACACACAATCTTCCTTTTCTTAGTTTTGCCCACTTTGGGTGTCACCTGCCTCTTTGTGGACATCTCTTCTCACTGAGTAAGCAGTGAAGGTCACTGTGTGAGCCCAGGTGATTCTACCATCTGAGGCCAACCAGGCAAAGGCCTGGGCCTGGTATCTGGTTAAAATATTACTCAGCACATCCTAGCATCAGCCTTCTCCAAAAGCTTCAAAAGAAAGCAACCAGGTAATGCCCTCTACCATGTGGTGCATGCTGAGGGTGATGAATTCCTCATGAAGGAATTCTTTTCCACAGGAGGTGGACAGGGAACAGGAGACAGATCAGGTTGGTTCTCCTCTACTTCATACAGTGTCAATTGTGAGGCAGTATTTTGTTTTCTCTTGTTTTTTGTGTGTGGTCTCTTGCAGAACACCCGCATGGTGGAGAGACATACTTGTGCAGAACTCAGTAGGTGAACTGTGAAGTTCACCACTCTGTAGGTGGCTGTGAAACTGGCAGGTGCACTTGCTTCATATCTTTCTCCACCTCAATGTCTGTCTTTCTCACTCTCTCTGCTCTGCAGATGTTCCAACTAAGTCATATGCCCTTAAGCCTGCCTCACCTATGTCTTCAAGCAAACTACATATAAGACATGAGGGCAAGGAAGCTTTGTTTCTCATCTTAGTCAATCCTCTCATGAAGTGGTACTGTGGACCATATAAGAGAGCCACCTTCCCACCTTGAGGGTCAGAGGAGACTTCTCAGAGGAAGTGACAGATGGGAGAGTATCTAAAGCAGGATACTCAGTAGTATTTAACATATATGCCTGAGTAACTATGATATTATCCTTAAAACCAGGGGTAAAAAAAGAAAAAGGTATAAATGATTAGGATTTGATTTTACTCCTTTAATAATAGATTATTTTTTTTATTTTTCCCATCTAAAAGAATGAAGGAAAACAATATAAAATACATCATGCAATACATATGGCATATATATTGTTACACAGACTCCTAAATCAGAATGACCTGGATTTATTTAAATAAAATGATTTTGCAAGGGGCAAGCTAGATAAAAAAAGATAGGTCAAAATATAGCCAAAGTATAAAAGAATAGATACTGAGAAAATCATTCTCTTTACCTTGACGGCTGTTATTGTCTTACGTGATGATCTTGAGAGTTATCTCCCATTAACGGCTTTGAGGCTGAGGAACTTGTTAACTTCTACTTTTCATGCTTTTTTTTTTATTCATTCATTCATTCTGTAAATATTTTTAATTAACTACTATGCATGTGATACAGTAGTAATCTGAACAAATGAAAAGTCTGACCTTGTAGAGCATATTTTCAAGAAGATGGGCCTTTTCTGCTCCTTTAATCTCTTCCAAATCACTGGATTATTTTCCTCTAGCCTAAAATGTGCTAAATTACCACCCATAAACAAAACAAAAATACTCCATGTTTTTGTTCCCTAGAAATTTAATACAGTTTGTTTTAAGCCAAGCTTCTATAGTCTGAAAATATTATTGTCATTTTTCTGACCTCCCATTAACTTCTCAACCTACCATAATAGAGCTTCAACCTTCTACATTTCTAATAAAATTGTTTTCCCCAGTTCACAAATTACCTCTTAGCTTCAAAACATGATGAATCCTTTTCAGTTCTTGTCTCACTTGACCTTGCTACACCGCTTAATTTGTGCTCCATTAATTTATTCTTGAAAGTGGCCTTCTTAGTTTCCTTGACACTGTTCTCTACTAGTTTTCTCTCAGTCCCTCTGGGCATTCAAGCCTAATAGTGAATTTCAATTTCTCTGACTTTGTCTATTTTGTTAAAAAGTGTTCCTGCCCCAGGCCCTCTTCTTTTTTTTTAATATACTAGTCTTGCTTCTTGAACTCTTTCCTGTCCCTGCATATGGGCATCCCTCCATCATACCCACACTACTCCAAAGTATTTTCCCATTGCTTCAGATTCATGGTTCTAGACATTTTTCTCTACATGTTTAGTGCCTCTGCAGCAGGAGGTCCTGTGGGCAATATCAGGGTTTTTAATCCATTGGTATTAATAGTTTCTAATATAGTTTTGAATATATTCTAAGCACTTAAATAAATTTATATGTGATCCTAATTAAATTATGTAACAAATGTGTGATATTACCCACTCCCATTGGCATAAAACCCCTACCATGCTTGATAACTCCCATATGTGTATTTCATGCTCTTTCCTAAAGAAGTCTTATGTCATTACTCACAGTGGGGCAAGAACCATCACTGAAAAATGAGCTCAATCTTGACAGTTTTCTTGCCTAAAATTATTCTGCATCTCCTCATTTTTTACAGGATACAACCTATATTCCTTAGCAGGTAGTATAAATTTCTTCACTTTCTGAACTCTGCCGACAAACTACAGTACGTATAATTTTTCTTTGTCATCATGACGTTCATTTTGGTGCATCAGATTGTCTAGGCAATACTTCCCAGTTATTTTGAAAACTGCTTGGTGTTTCTGTGACCATATCTTGTAGACATGCTTAAATTCCATAATCAGGGATTTATAATCAGTTTCAGTTCAGTTCAGTTAAGTAAATCAGTCATGTCCAACTCTTTGCGACCCCATGAATCTCAGCACACCAGGCCTCCCTGTCCATCACCAACTCCTAAGTCCACCCAAACACATGTCCATCGAGTTGATGATGCCATCCAGCCATCTCATCCTCTGTTGTCGCTTCTTCTCCTGCCCTCAATCTTTCTCAGCATCAGGGTCTTTTCCAATGAGTCAGCTCTTCACATCAGGTGGCCAAAGTATTGGAGTTTCAGCTTCAACATCAGTCCTTCCAATGAACACCTAGGACTGATCTCCTTTAGGATGGACTGGTTGGATCTCCTTGCAGTCCAAGGGACTATCAAGAGTCTTCTCCAACACCACAGTTCAAAAGTATCAATTCTTCAGCGCTCAGCTTTCTTTATAGTCCAACTCTCACATCCATACATGACCACTGGAAAAAACATAGCCTTGACTAGACGGACCTTTGTTGGCAAAGTAATGTCTTTGCTTTTTAATATGCTGTCTAGGTTGGTCATAACTTTCCTTCCAAGGAGTAAGCGTCTTTTAATTTCATGGCTGCAGTCACCATCTTCACTGATTTTGGAGCCCAGAAAAATAAAGTCAGCCACTGTTTCCCCATCCATCTGCCATGAAGTGATGGGACCGGATGCCATGATCTTAGTTTTCTGAATGTTGAGCTTTAAGCCGACTTTTTCACTCTCCTATTTCACTTTCATCAAGAGGCTCTTTAGGTCTTCTTCACTTTCTGCCATAAGGGTGGTGTCATCTGCATATCTGAGGTTATTGACATTTCTCCCAGCAATCTTTTTTCCAGCTTATGTTTCCATCAGCCCAGCGTTTCTCATGATGTACTCTGCATATAAGTTAAATAAGCAGGGTGACGATATACAGCCTTGATGTACTCCTTTTTCTATTTGGAACCAGTCAGTTGTTCCATGTCCAGTTCTAACTGTTGCTTCCTGCCTGCAAACAGGTTTCTCAAGAGGCAGGTCAGGAGGTCTGGTATTCCCATCTCTTTCAGAATTTTACAGTTTATTGTGATCCACACAGTCAAAGGCTTTGGCATAGTCAATAAAGCAGAAATAGATGTTTTTCTGGAACTCTCTTGCTTTTCTGATGATCCAGTGGATGTTGGCAATTTGATCTCTGGTTCCTCTGCCTTTTCTAAAACCAGCTTGAACATCTGGAAGTTCACGATTCACTTATTGCTGAAGCCTGTCTTGGAGAATTTTGAGCATTATTTTACTAGCGTGTGAGATGAGTGCTATTGTGCAGTAGTTAGCATTCTTTGGCTTTGCCTTTCTTTGGGATTGGAATGAAAGCTGACCTTTTCCAGTCCTGTGGCCATTGCTGAATTTTCCATATTTGCCAGCATATTGAGTGCAGCACTTTCACAGCGTCATTTTTCTGGATTTGAAATAGCTCAACTGGATTTCCATCACCTCCACTAGCTTTGTTCATAGTGATGCTTTCTAAGGCCCACTTGACTTCACATTCCAGGATGTCTGACTCTAGGTGAGTGATCATACCATCATGATTATTTGGGTCATGAAGATCTTTTTTGTATAGTTCTTCTGGGTATTCTTGCCACCTCTTCTTAATATCTTCTGCTTCTGTTAGGTCCATACCATTTCTGTCTTTTATTGAGCCCATCTTTGCATGAAATGTTCCCTTTGTATCTCTAATTTTCTTGAAGAGATCTCTGGTCTTTCCCATTCTATTGTTTTCCTCTATTTCTTCGCACTGATCGCTGAGGAAGGCTTTCTTATCTCTCCTTGCTATTCTTTGGAACTCTGCATTCAAATGGGTATATCTTTCCTTTTCTTCTTTGCTTTTCACTTCCCTTCTTTTCATAGCTATTTGTAAGGCCTCCTCAAACAGCCATTTTGCTTTTTCGCATTTCTTTTTCTTGGGGATGGTCTTGATTTCTGTCTCCTGTACAGTGTCATGAACCTCCATCCATAGTTCATCAGGCATTCTATCAGATCTAGTCCTTTAAATCTATTTGTCACTTCCACTGTATAATCATAAGGGATTTGATTTAGGTCATCCCTGAATGGTCTAGTGGTTTTCTCCACTTTCTTCAATTTCAGTCTGAATTTGCCAATAAGGAGTTCATGATCTGATCCACAGTCAGCTCCCGGTCTTTTTTTTGCTGACTGTATAGAGCTTCTCCATCTTTAGCTGCAAAGAATATAATCAATCTGATTTCCGTGATGACCATCTGGCAATGTCCTTGTGTAGAGTCTTCTCTTGTGTTGTTGGAAGAGGGTGTTTGCTATGACCAGTGTGTTCTCTTGGCAGAACTCTATTAGCCTTTGCCCTGCTTCATTCTGTACTCCAAGGCCAAATTTGCCTGTTAACTCCAGGTGTTTCTTGACTTCCTACTTTTGCATTCCAGTCCCCTATAATGAAAAGGACATCTTTTTTTGGGTGTTAGTTCTAGAAAGTCTTGTAGCTCTTCATAGAACTGTTCAACTTCAGTTTCTTTGGTGTTACTGGTCGGGGCATAGACTTGAATTACCGTGATATTGGAAATGAACAGAGATCATTCTCTCATTTTTGAGATTGCATCCAAGTACTGCATTTCGGACTCTTTTGTTGACTATGATGGCTACTTCATTTCTTCTAAGGGATTCCTGCCCACAGTAGTAGATATAATGGTCATCTGAGTTAAATTCACCCATTCTAGTCCATCTTAGTTCACTGATTCCTAGAATGTCGATGTTCACTCTTGTCATCTCGTTTGACCACTTCCAATTTGCCTTGAGATTCATGGACCTAACATTCCAGGTTCCAGTTTAAGTAAGGAATATTATCCTAGAAAATACAGGTGAACCAGATTCAGTCAGTTAAAGGTCTTAAAAGCAGAGTCGAGGTTTTCCTTAAAAAATAGAAAACTGCCTATGGGTAGTAGTTTCAGCCCATGTCCCCGAGCACAGGTATGCTCTCTCTGATGGCCCACCTTATGGATTTTGGATTGCTTACCTAGCTCCCACAACTGTGTAAGCCAATTTCTTGCAATAAATATCTTAGTGTATATCTCTTATTAATTCCATTTCTCTGGAGAATATTTACTGAAATAGATTTTGCTACTGAGAGTGGGTCTAGAGCAACAGAACCTTAAGAATTGAGTGTATTCTGAATTGGTTTTGTGTGAAATGGACTTCCCTGGTAGCCCAGATGGTAAAGAATCTGCCTGCAATGCACGAGACCCAGGTTTGATCCCTGGGTTAGGAAGATCCCCTGGAGAAGGGAATGACAACCTACTCCAGCATTCTTGCCTCGAGAACTCCATGGACAGAGGAGCCTGGCTGGCTACAGTCCATGGAGTCGCAAAGAGTCAGACACAACTGAACAAATAACACACAAAATTGACATGGTATTGATTCTCTAATTTGAGCAGATTTAAAAGCATTAGATTATCCTATTTTTAGTGGGAATGTGAGTACTGATAGCTCATGACATAATATGTAACAGAGATACACAAAATATCACCATTGGATACTTCTAACCAAGTACTCATATGAGACAAGATTCTGTGTGACCATGTATTTAATACCTTGGAACAATTTTGTCAAACTAATGAGTGTGATGAACTGGTTGCTTCTAATTGAGCTGGACAAAGTAGAGAAAGCAAAATATGAGCTCAGGGGTTCAAATTTCTACCTCAAGCTCTACAGACATGATATAAAAGCTTCTATATTTCCATAAAAAGAAGGAAATAGCAACCCACTCCAGTGTTCTTGCTGGGAAAATCCCACAGACTCAGGAACCTGGCAGCCTACAGTGAATAGGATTGCAAAGAATTGGAGATGATTGAGCGACTGAACATATATCACTCTTATATCCTATAGTCACAGAGTTGAAATTTCTGAAAACTAAGTCTAGAGCCTAATCCTTTAAGTGACTGAATTAAAATTCAAATTGCATTGCTGACTTTACAAGTATTTTCTGTTAAAGAAATAACATTGATTGGGAAGGAATAGGACCCTAAAAATTGTAATTGGAACCCATGAGTGGATTCTGATAAAGCTGAACATTGAATCCTCATTTCTGATGACAAAAATTGCCAGTTGAAGCAAACTCCCTACCTCTGCCAGAGGATGCTAGCCATAATTGTCCCATAGAATCTGTTATTGTCTCCCCTGAAGTAGTTGCCTTTCTAGGTCCTGCTGATCATTTCTCATGGTCTATGCCTGCTGCACCATTTTTGCTTCTAGACCTATAAGTACACTCAAGTACAGACAGTACCCAAAGAGTGAGATACAAAGTGGCCCACATGGAGGTGTGATACATACAAACAAGTTTACATGGTTTTTCCAAATTATATAGATAGAAATCTGAAGTTATATCTGTAAGGGTAGATCTTAAGTAGAGGGATGATAATGGAAGAAATATAAAGTTAAATCAGGCTGAATGTGCCGATAAGGATCCATGACCAAGGATTCTTTATTCAGTGTTTCAGCTTGACAGGTGAGAAAGGCTTTAACAATTTGGTTGGTTGTTTGGATATAGCATGGATACAAAAATGGATAACACTATATAAAGTTGAAAAATCAAAACTACTTTTATTTTCCATGGAAGAAGACACCTAAAGGCTCAGGGTAGTGGAAGGTGAGAATGGATTTATCATAAAAGACCTTTTCCTAATTCCAGGGAAGGTCCAAGGGACACACTTTTTCATGAAGACTTTGAGTTATACATTTATGAGAGGAGCCCCCAAATTTTCAGATTTTTGTGGTGCTTCTTCTCTGTTGGCAAGAAATTACAGCAGGAATTGATATCCTTTAGGTGAGATGACATAAACACAATTGGAATAATGGGATCCTGTAGTGTCAGCACCAGTGGTGACACCAAAATATCCAAAAGAAAGGAGGTTGTGGTCCTGAAGCCTCAAGTAACTTGCAGTTGAAAGTAGAACAAGTACCAATGCCCCCTACTTCTAATGAATTATCATTTCTCTTCTTGTGTGTACCTATGACTTCATTAGCTATTTCTGCAAAGAGTCAGAAATGACTGACTGAACTGAACTGAACATGACTAGCAGACTGATGAGAGAAAACTTGAGCTTGGTTTAGTTAGTTTGTATGACATTTAGATATTCTTTGGAAAAGAACAGCCTCTTTCTAGGGTACTGCTGAAGGACACTGGTAAAGAGATATTCTCTCAGGCAGCAGTACCACCTCTGTGACTTTGAAGACATCTGTAATACCACCTCAGGCAAGTTTCCTCATCTGCGAGATGCATGCAAATATTAACACCGCATGAACATTTTGGAAGATTATTTGATATACATACAAAGCATTTAAGGCTGGTACCACATTGTAAGCATATAATGTGTTTACTATTGTTATTATTATTCCATAGTGTTCCTTAATTCTTCTCAAATAATGTAGGTTAACCTTTTTAAAGGGCTTCCCTGGTGGCTCAGATCGTTAAGAATCCATCTACAATGCAAGAGATCCCAATTCGATTTCTGGGTCGGGAAGATCCTCTGGAGAAGGGATAGGCTACCCACTCCAGTAATCATGGGCTTCCCTAGTGGCTCAGGAGCTAAAGAAACCATCTGCAGTGTGCAAGACCTGGGTTTTATCCCTGGGTTGGGAAGATCAAGAACTACTTAGATATTGATAAAAAAGAACTTGAGAATTAGATATTGATAAAAAAGAACTTGAGAATTTGTAAGCAGAACTGACCACTCAAATTTTACACTAAAGACTACTAAATTGGAAGTTACCTAAAGTTAGCCAGACATACATAATTCATAAAATTGAATAATATAATTGAATGAGAAATCCAGTGTTATAAGATCCTTTGAAAATTAAATATGGAGAGCCTTATTTTGAAAGATTGGATATTTATAATAATAAATATTTCACTAACTTTTTTTTTGTTTTGGAAGCACAAAACATATTATCTATAGCAGCATAAAATGTCACATAAGAGAAGAGAAAAACAAATACAGAAAAGAAGTTCTTGAACATTTGAATTAAGTCAAAACTGGATATCTTAAAACTGACATCCTTTTAAAATGCCATTATGAAACAAGAATTCACAACAGGAGTTAGAAATGTCAACTGCAAAGAATGAATTTCCTTGCTCTTGTCAATGTAACAAAAGGCCTAAAATATTGTTTTGAGTACATTCAATCTTTCTTACTTAAAAATATCTCAATGGTTGAAAAATTACTATTATCCTAATTTAAAAGCATATTACACATATACCTTTAATGCTCCCATATTTTGGATAACCCACAGGCATTTTGCGTATCTCTAGATTTTTGACAGGCATTGTTAATAGTTGAAATAATATGCTGGGATGTGAGCAACTTCTTAAAAAGTTTTTTATGAAAAAGGGATATGTGGAAAGAACATGTTCTCTTCTTCTATGGACTTAAATTTTCTTGTTGAAGATCTGATTATTAACATATCCTTGTCCACTTTATAAACACAAGAGGCCAAATAAGAGGCAGCATTCTGAGGATGGCAAAGGGCACAAATTGATATAATCTGTTATTTGATGATATTGTTGCACTCTTTAATTACCCCTAAAGTCGCAATTTCTTTCAAATTTTTTTTGTTAGTTTTTTATATGCTTTTAGTTTGTATTTATTGTAATAATAAATTTGCCTTATTTTAAAATTCCCTGGTGGCTCAGGTGTAAAGAATTTGCCTGCCAATGCAGGAGACAAAGTTTCAATCCCTGGGTCAGGAAGATGCCCTGGAGAAGGAAATGGCAACCCACTCCATTATTCTTGCCTGAGAAACCCATGGGCAGAGGAGCCTGGCGGGCTACAGTCCATGAGTCACAAAAAAGTTATGCACGACTTAGTGACTAAACAACAGAAAAAATGTCTAGTTATATTTTCATTTTCCTATTGCTTCATCAAAAGTATTTTAAATGACACACACTTCAGGAGGCATCCAAATCTGGGTATTCTACCTAGCCTTTAAGCTCTTTCTATTGTTATTCAGAATTCACAGTCATCCATAAGCTACAGCCTAAACGCAGAACTGCACCAACACTTGAAATCTGAGAAAATATTGTGGGACTTTGCCAGCAATCTTAGGGGAGTTGGGTAAGGAAAAAGGGCAATAATTTTGTTTGGGGGCTACCCAGGTGGCACTAGTGGTAAAGAACCTGCCTGCCAAGGTAGGAGACATAAGAGATGCTGGTTCAATCCCTGGATCAGAAGATCCCCTGGAAGAGGACATGGCAACCCACTCTAGTATTCTTGCTTGAAGAATCCCATGGACAGAGGAGCCTGGCAGACTACAGTCCATAGGACGGCAATGAGTAGGACACGACTGAGCAACCAAGCACAGCATACCACAGGAACCGTAAAATATGATTGATGATATAGCACAGATTTTACATATTGTTAATCATTTCAGATTTATCTCGATTTAAATTTACCATGTTTTTTATTTTTCTCCCAACTCAATCATTTTATTACACAAAATAAAATTTAGTACAGCTTTTGGTATTTGAGACAATTCACTGTTTTTCTTCTGCAGCAGGACTGAGTCAAATTAAAGTACTTTGTCAGTTTCTAAATCTAGAACACAGCATGAAATTTTATTTCTTACACAATACTTTCAGTATTTGCTTCAGTTTCCTTTGTAAGTATAAAGGATTTTTTTTTTCACTTTTTCACTGAATATCTTCTTTCAAAGTATACAATTCTGCACTCTCTAGCATATTGTTTTCTGACAAACTACATAAAATTAACATGTTTCTTTTTTGTGGGTTGATTTATATCTTCAGCTTATTCACTTTTAAGCACAAGTCGTCCTACCCAGGTTTGCAATTATGAATGAGTAACATGAAAAAAGTTTTTTTCTAGGCCCTTTTATTATTTACCTTAATAATATTTCCTTCCTACAATTCAAAATGTATATAATGTGCTAAAATTTATATCGGTTTGTATTCTTTTCTGTTCTCTGATTTTTTTTTGGACTCATATGGCAAGACCAGGTAATATGTCCCAATCCTTCTTAAAAAGCTGAGGAAAACAGAGTCTTTCAAAATTCTTCCTTGAATTCTACATCATGTTAATCATTGAAAGTAATATAATAGCTAAGTTCCATGCCATCTTTCAATTTTGTTCAAATGATTCTGTCTAAAGTAAGGTGTTCATTTAAGGAGGAGGTTGCTCTTCCCAGTCGCCATGTAGCTGCATATTTGCTTTTGTTTGGAGAGTGTGTTTCTGAAAAAAAGTATTTTAACAAATTTTCATTGTTATTTTAATGAAAATATCTTTTGATATAAACATATAAAGGTATAATTCTTTAAATTTCATTGTGACATCTTCAGCAAATTAAAGATAGGGCTATATCCTTTATTGATCTGGGCATACATAAATATTTGTAAGTATATAGTATGATTTAATCGTATCCTAAATATAGTCAGTTCAGTCAGTTCAGTCACTCAGCCATGTCCGACTCTTTGAGACCCCATGAACCACAGCACGCCAGGCCTCCTTGTCAATCACCAACTCCCTGAGTCCACCCAAACACATGTCCATCGAGTCAATGATGCCATCCAGCCATCTCATTCTCTGTCGTCCCCTTCTTCTCCTGCCCTCAATCTTTCCCAGCATCAGGGTCTTTTCCAATGAGTCAGCTCTTCCCATCAGGTGGCCAAAGTACTGGAGTTTCAGCTTCAACATCAGTCCTTCCAATGAACACCTAGGACTGATCTCCTTTAGGATGGACTGGTTGGATCTCCTTGCAGTCCGAGGGACTCTCAAGAGTCTTCTCCAACACCACAGTTCAAAAGCATCAATTCTTCAGTGCTCAGCTTTCTTTATAGTCCAACTCTCACATCCATACATGACCACTGGAAAAACCATAGCCTTGACTAGATGGACCTTTGTTGGCAAAGTAATGTCTCTGCTTTTTAATATGCTGTATAGGTTGGCCATAACTTTCCTTCCAAGGAGTAAGCATCTTTTAATTTCATGGCTGCAGTCACCATCTGCACTGATTTTGGAGCCCAGAAAAATAAAGTCAGCCACTGTTTCCCCATCCATCTGCCATGAAGTGATGGGACCAGATGCCATGACCTTAGTTTTCTGAATGTTGAGCTTTAAGCCAACTTTTTCACTCTCCACTTTCACTTTCATCAAGAGGCTCTTTAGTTCTTCTTCACTTTCTGCCATAAGGGTGTATAGACACAATATATTTTTGGATGTAATATCCTTGTATTGCATACTTAACCAATATATTGTACAGAGACGAAATCGTACCATACATTTTCTGAAGTCTTATCTTAAATTAGACTCAGTATACCAAACATTTAAAGAGCATACTCTATGAAAGACACTGTTTGGTGCAGAATATCTATTTATAACAAATGATTTTAATCTAAATCCTTAATTGATGTGATGTCAACACATGACAGCTGACCCTTGAACAAGGCAAGGGTTAGGGTCACCTACACTCTATGCAGTTGAAAATCCTATTGTAATTTATAATTGATCCTTCATACATGAGGATCCTCTGTACACGGCTACTCTGTATCCCAGTTCCATGTCCAAGGCTTCAATCAACCACAAATCCTGTGGTACTGCAAAATTTTCTAGGGAAAAAATTCCATCAATAAAATGGACCCATGCAATCTAAAACTCATATTTTTCAAGGGTCAATGCATAAATAGGATGCTTAATTACAAGCAAAAAATATTGTCTAACAAGATTACTATAGAAGAATAATAAATCAATCTTATTAGAGAATTCACTCCATTTTGCCTGCACAATTATTTGAAAAACCAAAAGGTCAAAATGCCAATGTCAATAGAATATATCTATTATAATTATATATAATCCAAATATATTATCATACACATTAATAGAGTCTTTTTTGAAATTATAAATTCTGCTTTGTATTTTCATTATGTTACATATCAGAAAGAGTAAACATAAATAACAATTGTATCCACTAAGTTATGACTGTATATGTTGTAGTAGTAATTGATAATTGTTTGAAAATGTCTAATTCCCTAGAGTCATATAGTTTCCAGTGTTAAAACTGAATGGCATCTACCATTGTGCATGGTAATAATTTCCAATTGTTCCTTTAAGAGATTCCAATTTTGGCTAAATTATGAGGTAAGAAAAAATTATAGTACTCCCAAGCCAAGGAAATGACAATGGCAGGGTTATTACATGAAGGGCATGGAGAGGAAGAGTGTATATATATATATATATATATATATATATATATATATATATCTGATATATACTGTTTCAATAATCTTTATATCACAGTGAACTCTATAAATAAACAATTTATCTTTAAACAACAAACATATTTATGTCTAGAAACTGGTTTCCAAGATTAGTTTCTTACTGAATTAAACTTTTTGAAAATCTGTTTATTTAAATAAAATAAATAGTTTAAATAAGTCTATTTCTTCTGTGAAATGTATAGATATTTCAATATAGCAAAAAATAAAAATTACTAAATTCAATTCTCTGTCCTTTGGAAAGTAGCATGAAAATTTTAAGTTCTTCAGTGATGAGATATACATTTAGGATTCACGTGAGTTCAATGAGTCTTATGTAAGAATTCATTTATTATTCAACAACAATAAACATCATATTAGGTGCAATATGACAACTTAAGTATTATGGATAATAAATTGTGCATGAAAGTGTTAGTCTCTCAGTCATGTCCAACTCTTTGCGACCCCATGGACTGTAGCCTGCCAGGAATTTAGCCTGTAGCCTGTCCATGGAATTTCCCAGGCAAGAATACTGGAATGGGTAGCCATTCCCTTCTCCAGGGGATCTTCCTGACCCAGGCATTAAACCCAGGTCCCCCACATTGCAGGCAGATTCTTTATCATCTGAGCCAGGGAATCCATTGGCTTACTTATACTCTCTAAGTATTAAAGGTAACAAATTGTGCATACTACTTTATTATTTTCTTTTTTTAATTGTAGAGATACATACCATAGCAAAAAAAAATTATTCCTGCAATTTGTTTTTTTAGAAACAAATATTTATACAACACCTATTCACAATTCATCCCTTTTACCAGAGCAAAATGTTTCTCTGAATAAGCCTATTATACTAAACCAATATACTGAGTCTAAATAATTTTATTCAACAGGTGTATTAACATCATGCCTTCTGAAGGACTTCTCTGTGTTTTATTAAAATGCATACATATATTCAAAACACTTCATTGTATTCATTAAAAGGAGTTATTTATATTTCCCTACCAAACATTTTCCAATTTTAATGGTTCCATTTATACATCAGATTATCTGATCACATATATGTATGGCAAGCAAAATCTATTTTTCTTTTCTAGTCTTGTGAATTTCATTATATTGTAGTCCTTTCTCCCAGCCTTTTATGCCAAAAATGATAATTGTCCTTGTGCCTCATTCTCCTTCACTAGTCATTATTCAACTACCAATACTGCCAGTTCTATCATAACAATTATTTGAATACTTCTATTTTTCTCCAACTTTCCTACTATTACAGTTGTCAGGGAAACCATCATCTCTTACCTGGGTAAGTATATAACTCATTTTTCTCAATTGATCTATTCTTTACATAGACTTTATATCTTTAAGCCAAAACCCAGTATGTGTTCCCAGTTATATCTAGTCCTTCTTAGGGCTTCAGTTTTCTCTCTGATAGATCCACACAATAACACAGTATTGGAAGGATCCCTGTATATTGCTTCCCTAACTAGACCCTGTCAAATACTTCCTACTCCTTTGCCTTCAAAAATGATGTTCTTCTGCTTAGAAAATTACCTTCCTCTGCTCTCTACCTGGCTAATTTTCAATGAGCCTTCCAGACTTTGATAAAATATTGAATCTGCTCAATGTATCATGGAATCTCAGGATTTTGTCTTTATAAGACATCAAATGTTAAGTTCATATAAGTAATTATCTGCATAACTTTATATCATATATTGGTATACAAGTTCTGTAAGAAAGAGAACCCTGCACAGTTGTAAGCCACACCATTTTAATTAAAGAAATCAATAAACATGTTTTAGTGAAGGAACAACAGATTGGGAAAGACTAGAGACCTCTTCAAGAAAATTAGAGATACCAAAGGAACATTGCATGCAAATATAGGCTTGATAAAGGACAGAAATGGTATGGACCTAACAGAAGCAGAAGATATTAAGAAGAGGTGGCAAAAATACACAGAAGAACTGTACAAAAAAGATCTTCACGACCCAGATAATCACGATGGTGTGATCACTCACCTAGAGCCAGACATCCTGGAATGTGAAGTCAAGTGGGCCTTAGAAAGCATCACTACGAACAAAGCTAGTGGAGGTGATGGAATTCCACTTGAGCTATTTCAAATCCTCAAAGGTGATGCTGTGAAAGTGCTGCACTCGATATGCCAGCAAATTTGGAAAACTCAGCAGTGGCCACAGGACTGGAAAAGGTCAGTTTTCATTCCAATCCCAAAGAAAGGCAATGCCAAAGAATGCTCAAACTACCGCACAATTGCACTCATCTCACATGCTAGCAAAGTAATGCTCAAAATTCTCCAAGCCGGGCTTCAGCAATACGTGAACCGTGAACTTCCAGATGTTCAAGCTGGTTTTAGAAAAGGCAGAGGAACCAGAGATCAAATAGCCAATATCCGCTGGATCATCGAAAAAGCAAGAGAGTTCCAGAAAAACATCTATTTCTGCTTTATTGACTATGCCAAAGCCTTTGACTGTGTGGATCACAATAAACTGTGGAAAATTCTGAAAGAGATGGGAATACCAGACCATCTGACCTGTCTCTTGAGAAACCTGTATGCAGGACAGGAAGCAACAGTTAGAACTGAAGATGAAACAACAGACTGGTTCCAAATAGGAAAAGGAGTACGTCAAGGCTGTATATTGTCACCCTGCTTATTTAACTTATATGCAGAGTACATCATGAGAAACGCTGGGCTGGAAGAAACACAAGCTGGAATCAAGATTGCCGGGAGAAATATCAATAACCTCAGATATGCGGATGACACCACCCTTATGGCAGAAAGTGAAGCAGAACTAAAGAGCCTCTTGATGAAGGTGAAGGAGGAGAGTGAAAAAGTTGGCTTAAAGCTCAACGTTCAGAAAACTAAGATCATGGCATCTGGTCCCATCACTTCATGGGAAATAGATGGGGAAACAGTGGAAACAGTGTCAGACTTTACTTTTTTGGGCTCCAGAATCACTGCTGATGGTGACTGCAGCCATGAAATTAAAAGACGCTTACTCATTGGAAGGAAGGTTATGGCCAACCTAGATAGCATGTTTAAAAGCAGAGACATTACTTTGCCAACAAAAGTCCGTCTAGTCAAGGCTATGGTTTTTCCAGTGGTCATGTATGGATGTGAGATTTGGACGGTGAAGAAGGTTGAGCGCCGCAGAATTGATGCTTTTGAACTGTGGTGTTGGAGAAGACTCTTGAGAGTCCCTTGGACTGCAAGGAGATCCAATCAATCCATCCTGAAAGAGATCAATCCTGGGTGTTCATTGGAAGGTTTGATGTTGAAGCTGAAGCTCCAATACTTTGGGCACCTCATGCGAAGGGTTGACTCATTGGAAAAGACCCTAATGCTGGGTAGGATTGGGGGCGGGAAGAGAAGGGGACGACAGAGAATGAGATGGTTGGATGGCATCACCGACTCGATGAACATGGGTTTGGGTAGACTCCGGGAGTTGGTGATGGGCAGAGAGGCCTGGCGTGCTGCGATTCATGGGGTTGCAGAGAGTCGGACATGACTGAGTGACTGAACTGAACTGAACTGAACTGAGTGAAGGAACACATATTTGGAAATCAGAACTTCTAAATTATAGGTGAAGATAAGATGATGAAAGATGCATTGGTTAATCTAGATGACTCTATCTGGGGACATGTACTATTTCACCACTTCTTTGAAAATGACATATTTGGTGTTTCTTTAAATTTAACTTGCTTGTTTTTGAGTGTTCATAGGTTTAACAATAGACCTGACTCATTTCATGTTTATGTACATTTTATTTATGCAATAAGTATTATTTTTCTGCTCTTTTTCTATTCTAGGCATTTTACTAATCATTCATATATATCATATATTTTAATCATTTCTCTAATGCTTCCATTATTTTTTCTCATCTGTACACATATATTTCATTTTCCCTCTCATTAATCTTGAAATTAAAGAAAAAAAAAATCTTGGAATCATCCTTGACAAACATCTTAAATTTACCAATTAATCTGTTTTAAAAATCCTCAAATAGCTAGCTCTCTCTTTCTCAAATGCTCCACCAGACAGTACGTAATATATCCTTTTGCCCCTGTTTCTACAACTCTGATCTTGTCTCCTGTAACTGATGACATCTTTGCTTACTGTATCCAAGGGTTAATAAATTGGTTGACTTTCAGTGTCACCTTATTGGAATCTATTTTATCTATTTAAAACAGCTCCTATTGTCCAAGGCTCTTAGTTTTCTAATTTCATGTATCTTTATTTTTCTGCACTCATAAGTGTCTCTCCTATTCATTTTGGTTGTCTCTTTCACTTTTAACAGCTCTAACAGCTCTAAAATTTTTTATCATATTTTAATGTTATTTATTTAATACATAACATTTAGTAGGGCCTCAACATTTGTGAACTGATAAAATGATCTTCTGCAAAGCTATAGGATACAGTAAAAGAGAACACCAATTCTTGCACATGTTTTAACCACAAAATATTTCCTTACATGTTTTAATCCATATCTTTTATTTTTTTAAAAAAATTTATTTATTTTAATTGGGGGCTAATTACTTTAATATAATCCATATCTTTTAAATTCTCTATAATAATGTAACTATGAGAAACAAGTCATTTTTTAAGTCATTTTAATGTGGTTAATATTTACTCATAGTCTGTGAGACAATATGTTTACCATATTGAAACTAGTTTATACATATGATAGAGTAAAATAGGCTAAAATAAATCTACTGTTGCATAAATGCTCAAGGATTTTAAAGGCATCATATTCTAGTTATCTGTTGACATGATGAATAAAAATTAAAATCCAATTACCACAAAATGTACTATGAAGAAAAATTAAGAATGAATTCTTCCCACACATATTTTTGAACAAGTGCATTTCAGGATGGCTCAGATCAGACTTTGAATAATGATGGCAAGTTGAAAAGAAGCATATAGTTTCACCCTTCTCAAAAAAATACTAACACTTGAATTTACCATGATTCTAGTTAATTTTAAACTTTGGAGTTTTGGAGATACACTGCATGGACTCCTTCCAAGACCTGTATTTAATTTTGCATATTATTCATGCTTGTATATCACCTTTCTTAAAGAAAAGCCCATTACATTATATAATCTTTTATCCCCCAAACTATACCTACTGTTGAGAGCAGATTAAAGATTATTCCTTAAGGTAAAACCCTAACAAGCAAGGAAACAATACAAAAGAAGAGCAATTAAATATTGAAAAATGGAAAGCAAATAAATGACTAGTAACTAAATTATTAAACCATAAAAAGGGAAATTCTAAAATTGCAGTGGGGATAGCTGATTATAAAACTTTACCTTTAAAGTATAATATTTAAATTATTTATGAACTGACAGCATCTGATACCTCTGTAAGTAGTGATAAGACTGGGATTATAAAATGCTTTAAACAATGAGTATATGCCTGAATTCCTTCTACTCTTTCAGTTACATAACTGACAGTCCCACAAACTAGCAATAATATACCAAGTTGTTCCCTGGAGATGGTAAAAGGTCTATTAATTATGGTAATTCATATACAGTTTCAAGCACAGATACTATACCAAACCAAAAATCATAACTATATATGCAAACTGAAAGCTGATAGCCTATCTCCACCTTAATTGTGTGTTCTAGCATCACACAAAGACCTTCCAGGAGTAGTCTCTAGGAAAACGGACCAGCCCAAGAGGAAGTACCAGAGAGAATGACATTGGGATCCTTCCCTAATATGCACCAATCCTCTCAACACGAACTGGAGCTCCAGTACAAACAGTTCCTTGGAAAAAATAATAGACAATAGAAAGTAAACTATGAAACCTAAATGAAAAAGGCTAAAACCATCAGATAAGAGACATAGGGAATCTGCCAAAATAGAAATTTATTTATTTATATACATATACTTATAAAATATATAAATCTCAGTGATAGTCTCACATTAGTGAATATATCGATTTTGTGATACAAAAGTAAGATACCACAAAAATTCAGAGAAAATACTAATGGAAATGACAAATATAACTAGGTGGCAGAAATTTTTAAGTTATTGAATGTTTGAAATACAAAGTTTAAGAAATAACTGAAAAAGTTAAAAGATATGGAGAATAGGAGAAAATAGGAATAATCAACCAAATTGAACATAAATGTACATAGATTATTTACTAAAATGAAAAAGAAAGGTAGAAAATCTTAAATTAAATAATGAAAATATTTCAGGACTAAAGAACATTTTCCAAATTCAAAGTCCATGGAAATCCTGGCACAGTCATGAGTGTAGATACTTATTAAGGCACTAGTGAAGAGAAACTAAGTTTAGTTCACTTCAGTTCAGTTGCTTAGTCATGTCCGACTCTTTGCGACCCCATGGACTGCAGCACACCAGGCCTTCCTGTCCATCACCAACTCCCGGAGTTTATTCAAACTCATGCCCATTGAGTCTGTGATGCCATCCAACCATCTCATCCTCTGTCGTCCTCTTCTCCTTTCACCTTCAATCTTTCCCAGCATCAGGGTCTTTTCAAATGAGTCAACTCTTCTCATCAGGTGGCCAAAGTATTGGCGTATCAGCTTCAACATCAGACCTTCCAATCAACACTCAGGACTGATTTCCTTTAGGATTGATTGGTTGGATCTCCCTGAAGTCCAAGGGACTCTCAAGAGTCTTCTCCAACCACAGTTCAAAAGCATCAATTCTTCAGTGCTCAGCTTTCTTTATAGTCCAACTCTCACATCCATACATGACTACTGGAAAAACCACAGCCTTGACTAGACGGACCTTTGTTGACAAAGTAATGTCTCTGCTTTTTAATATGCTGTCTAGGTTGGTCATAACTTTTCTTCCAAGGAGTAAGCGTCTTTTAATTCCATGGCTGCAGTCACCATCTGCAGTGATTCTGGAGCCCAAAAACTAAAGTCTGTCATTGTTTCTTCTGTTTCCCCATCTATCTGCCATGAAGTGACGGGACCAGATGCCATGATCTTAGTTTTCTGAATGTTGAGCTTTAAGCCAACTTTTTCACTCTCCTTTCACTTTCATCAAGAGGATTTTTAGTTCTTCTTCACTTTCTGCCACAAGGGTGGTGTCATCTGCATATCTGAGGTTATTGATATTTCTCCCAGCAATCTTGATTCCAGCTTGTGCTTCATCCAGCCCAGCATTTCTCATGATGTACTCTGCATGAAGAGGAACTAAAGAACCTCTTAATTAGGATGAAGGAGGAGAGTGAAAGAGCCGTATTAAAAATAAATATTAAAAAAACTAAGATTGAGGCATCTGGCCCTATTACTTCATAGCAAATAGAGGGGGAAAAGGTGGAAGTATTGACAGATTTCATCTTCTTGGGCTCTAAAATCACTGTGGAAGGTGAATGCAGCCATGAAATCAGAAGCTATGACAAATCTAGATAGTGTGCTGAAAAGTAGAGACATTACTCTGCTGACAAAGGTCCATATAATCAAGGCTATGGTCTTCCCAGTAGTCATGTACTGTTGTGAGAGCTGGACCTTAAAGAAGGCAGAGTGCTGAAGAACTGATGCCTTCAAACTATGGTGCTGGAGAAGACTTCTGAGAGATCCTTGGACAGCAAGGTCAAACCAATCAATCTTAAGGGAAATTGACCATGAATACTCATTGGAAGGACTGATGCTGAAGTTGAAACTCTGGTATTTTGGTAATTTGATGTGAACAGTTGACTCATTGGAAAAGTCCATGATGCTGGGAAAGACTGAAGGCAGAAGGAGAACAGGGTATCAGAGGATGAGATGGCTGGATGGCATCACCAATGCAATGGACATGAACTTGGACAAACTTCAGGGGATGGTGAGGAACACAGAGGCCTGGTGTGCTCCAGTCCATGGGGTCACAAAGAGTTGGACACTACTGGGTGACTGAACAACAACACAATGTCAAGAAATTTTAGAACATTGTTGAGAAAAAGGAGAGATAAGAAGAGAATGGATCACATAAAAACATAATCAAAATGACCTTGTGTTTAAGAATAGCCAGTAGAAAGTGAAAATAAAGTTAAGGAGTAATGTGGTCAACATTGTGAAGCGAAATTGTTTTTTCATCTAAATTTTATAGCAATCTAAAGTATTAATCACATAGAATAATAAAATGAAATATTTCAGACATGTGCCAAATGTTTATAACTCCACATATCCTTTTTCAGGAAGAGGGGATATACAGAGAAAATAACCACTGAAGGAAACCAAAAATCTAGCAGGGAAAAGAGGCAAACCATCCTTCCAGGAGGAGAGAAATGTGGCAGCTAGATATGCACACAGACATCAAACATAGAGGGAAAGCAATTCAGACTCAAGCAGGTCAAAAGACTTAATGAAAATTTTCTCTAAGAATAAAGTTATTAATAAACTAAAGTAAATAAACTAAACCAAATAAGATTGAGCTAACACAAGCTGGAAACAAGATTGCCAGGAGAAATAACAATAATGTCAGATATGCAGATGACACCACTTTTATGGGAGAAAGTGAAGAAAAACTAAAGAGCCTCTTGATGAAGGTGAAAGAGGAGAGTGAAAAAGTTGACTTAAAGCTCAACATTCAGAAAACTAAGATCATGGCATCTGGTCCCATCACTTCATGGCAAATATATGGGGAAACAGTGCAAACAGTATCAAACTTCATTTTTGGGGGCTCCAAAATCACTGCAGATGGTGATTGCAGCCATGAAATTAAAAGATGCTTACTCCTTGGAAGGAAAGTTATGACCAACCTAGATAGCATATTTAAAAGCAGAGACATTACTTTGCCAGCAAAGGTCCGTCTAGTCAAGGCTATGCTTTTTCCAGTAGTCATGTATGGATGTGAGAGTTGGACGGTGAAGAAAACTGAATGCCGAAGAATTGATGTTTTTGAACTGTGGTGTTGGAGAAGACTCTTGAGAGTCCCTTGGACTGCAAGGAGATCCAACTAGTCCATCTTAAAGGAGATCAGTCCTGGCTGTTCATTGGAAGGACTGATGTTGAAGCTGAAACTCCAATACTTTGGCCACCTCATGCGAAGAGCTGACTCATTGGAAAAGACCCTAATGCTGGGAAGGATTGGGGGCAGGAGGAGAAGGGGACAACAGAGGATGAGAGGGCTGGGTGGCATCACCGACTCAATGGGCATGGGTTAGGTAGACTCCAGGAGTTGGTGATGGACAGGGAGGCCTGGCATGCTGCAGTTCATGGGGCTGCAAAGAGTCGCACACAACTGAGCGACTGAAATGAACTGAACTGAATACCAAAAAAATGTTGCTGAATTCTTGATATAGAGCGAATTAAGCAAACATACCTGAAAGACATAAAGAAAATAATGAGGATGCAGACAGAAATAAGTAAGCAAATTTATTATGTGACTCATTAGTGAATACCATTCATTTATCACTCAATATTGACCTCATGCACATAATTATATATCCATTTTTGGAGGATGGTAGATGGGAAATGTGGGCTTCCCTGGTGGCTCAGCTGGTAAAGAACTGACCTGCTAATGCAGGAGATGCATGAGACTTAGATTCAAACCCTGGGTCAGGAAGATCTTTTGGAGAAGGAAGTAGCAACCCACTCCAGTACTCTTGCCTGAAAAATTCCATGAACAGAGGAGCCTCGTGGGCTATTATAGTCCATGGTATCACAAAGAGTTAGACATGACTGAGCACACATGCTCAGGAGATAGGAAATGTATGTGCTGGGGCTTGAGGAAGAAAAAAAAAATTACATGTTCAACTTCTCTGTTGTAAGCCAATAGAGAAGGCCTGAAAGATCAACCAAGTACATTCTCTAGAGATACGGAAATAAATCACAAAAATTCAACTAACAGATTCCAAAACAGTTACCTGAAGAAGGGGAAATGAGGAAGGGTAAAGGAAGGGTCTTTAGACTAATTTTTTCTTAATAAGCCTTATAAAACTGGCTGCCTCTTTGTACAGGTATCTCTTTATATTTAATTTGGTAAATTAAATAATTATAGTAATTTAAGTCAGAAAGTTCAGAAAAGAACATCACCATCTATATATAACAATCTTGAGCGACATATCATTTTTCAGTGCATATCTGCCACAGCCAATCAAAGTGACAATTATCAACAGTGATTGGAATAGAAGGCTAATAAAATAAACTTTCAGTTGCAACTAATTCATATGTATACTGAAAAGAAAGATTATTCAGTGAGAAAATATAGTTGAAAAATCAGAGAAAACTGAATATACTTTAAATTCTTTGATGATACATGTATATTGTATTTGGCCTGAAGTGGTGTTAATAAGACCACTAGAGATATGGGGTGCGTAGAATTTCCTTTTAAGTATCACATGAATTAACATTTCATCTTTTTGATTTAGTCAATTCTATCCTTTGTTCTCTTCACAAAATAAATCAATTTGTTTCAAATAAAGCTTAATGTATTTTTATACACTGAAAGTTGTTCTTTGGAATATGTGTTTCTCTAGCTCTGTCCTTTAGAATACATTAGATGGAAATTTTCATTTTACACTCTATGTCTAACATCAAAGAATGTATACTAAAGCATTCAGGGAGCTCCACATTAATAAGGAACTCAATAAAAGAATGTTAAGATTGCTTCATTGGAGGCAAAACTGGTTAATGTCTCACAGAACAATAAATACAAAGGGTTATACTTTTCAGCAGAAATAAATCATTTACATCTCAGCCAGACAAATATATACAAAGCAGCATGTGATTTCCCTAAAGTCCTTTAATCAAAGTTTTACCATCATTGAATTAAGTTTCTACTACTGAAGAAGAGGGTGGTTTTACATCTGATAACTTGCCTCTTTTTTTCACATGTATTTCTCCTTCCCATCAGAGAACTTCTTCATATTTACCTTAGATTGGGTGCATTTCCTCTATGCCATATTCTGAATTATCTATGCTTTAGAAAAGTCCTTTCCAGGTCAGAAGGTCTTATATCCCATAATACAATGGCTCAATAATTTCATTTACATCCTTTCTTCTTTTTTGCACTTTCATAATGCTATTCTTCCTTTAAGCAAAATGAAAGTGTAAATTTATAAGGGAAAAGATGAACACAGGAGCATATAGAAACAAGGAATATATCTATATATTAAATTTGTTACATATTTGCACTCACATATCTTTAATCCTTGGGATCACTATTAGTTAAAATTATTATTTAATATTATTATATTTGAAAACATGGGTTAATGAAGTTGAAATAATTGGTCCAAATCAAAGAGAGCAACAGTATAAAAATAATTTCAAAATACCTCTAACACAAAGAACCTTCTTTCAGTAAGCTATGATGATTGTCAAAGGATCTGTTGATTCAGATATTAAAAGTGACATGAAGTTGACAGAATAAATGTCCAATCTTATTTTAATTTTCTAATCAATACTGTCTGACCTGGGAGAAATGTCTGCTTTGATAAAGAAAATCAACAACTAAATCAAGCGAAACAACAACAGCAATGTAACATAAACTTCACAGAGAATAGGAAACCTTATAGCCATTATTACCTCTTGAGTGTTTATATTCTAATAAGATATTCAATAGTCACATTCTCACCAAATAGCTCTCTTAACTGACTTATTTTCATTATCCGCATTAATCATATGGATTAATTAAGTTGATTTTAAAAAAAGTCTTGATAAGAATACGGTTATCAAGTCTTTGATCAATAATCTCAATATGTGTGTAAAGTAAATCACAGATTTAAAAAGTTTATTAAAAAAGCATTGCAATGAAACAAGGAAAATATCAAATAAATAGCCTAACCTTACACTGTAAGGAACTAGAAAAGAAAGAATAAACAAAGTCCAAAGTTAGTAGAAGGCAAGAAATCATAAATATCAGAGCAGACATAAATGAAATAGTAAAAAAAAAAAAAAAAAGTAGAAAGATCAATGAAACTAAAAGATAGTTCTTTGAAAACATAAACAAAATTGATAAAACTTTACCCTGATTCATCAAGAAAAAAAAAAAAAAAGACCCAAATTGATAAAATAAGAAATGAAAAAGGAGAAATTATAACTGATACCACAGATATACAAAGGTTCACATGGGACTATTACAAATGATATGTGGATAAAAGGACAAATTCTTAAAAAGGTATATTCTTCCATGCCTGGATCAGGATGAAATGGAAAATATGAAAAAACTAATTATCAGTAATGAAATTGAATCAGTAATGAAAAAGCACCCTAAAACAAAAGTCAAGAACCAGATGGTGTCACAGGTGAATTCCAACAAACAGTTAGAGAAAAGTTAACACTTATCCTTCTGAAACTATTCCAAATTCCAAGAGGAAAGGACATTTCCTAATTCAAGCATCACCCTGCTACCAAAAACCAGACAAAAATACCAAAAAAAAAAAAAAAAAAGGAAGAAAGGGAACAGGTCAATGTCAGTGATGAGTACAGATCAAAAATTCTCAACAAAATTTTACCAAACTAAATCCAACAATGTTTTAAAAGGGATCATATTACTGTGGTGTTGGAGAAGACTCTTGAGAATCCCTTGGAAAGCAAGGAGATCAAACCAGTTAATCCTAAAGGAAATCAATCCTGAATATTCATTGGAAGGATCAATGCCGAAGCCCCAGTACTTTGGCCACCTGATGCAAACAGCTCACTTGTTGGAAAAGACCCTGATTCTGGGAAAGGTTGTAGGCAGGAGGAGAAGGGGAAGTATAGGACAAGATGGCTGGATACATCACTGACTCAATGGACATGAGTTTGAGCAAGCTCTGGGAGACGATGAAGAACAGGGAAGCCTGGCATGATCATCTCAATAGACGCAGAAAAAGCTTTTGACAAAATTCAGTTTCAATATATTATAAAAGCTTTCCAGAAAGTGGGCATAGAGGGAATGTACCTTGACATAATAAAGGCCACATATGACAAACCTACAGCTAACACTGTACTCAGCGGTGAAAAGTTGAACATGTTTTCTCTAAGGTCAAGAATAAGACAAGGATGCCCCCTCTCACCACTTTTATTCAACATAGTTTTGGAAGTCCTAACCACAGCAATCAGAGAAGTAAAAGAAAAAAAAGAAATATAAATTGGGAAGAGAGAATTAAAACTGTCACTGTTTGCAGATGACATGATAATTTACATAGAAAAATCTAAAGATGCCACTAGAAAGTTACTAGATTTCATCAATGAATTTGGTAATTACAGGGTACAAAATTGATATAGACTGGAGTAGCAAATGGCAACCCACTCCAGTACTGTTGCCTGGAAAAGTCTATGCACAGAGGAGCCTGGCAGGCTACAGCCCATGGGGCCGCAAAGAGTCGACACAACTGAGCAGCTGCGCACAAACGAGGGCCCACCTTAATCCAGACTGGGCTCATCTCAAAATCCACAATCACATGTACAAAGATTGTTTTTCCAAATCAGGTCCTCTTTGTCGGTTCTGGGGGTTACAACTTGGGCATACCTTTGGGGCTGCTATTAAAACTGCTGCAGTCTGGTAAGAAAAAAAAAATTAATATAGACAAATCAGTTGCTTTCTATACACTAACAATGAAATATCAGAAAGAGAAATGAAGGAAATCATCCTACTTACCATCACATCAAAAAGAACAAAATACATAGGGACAATCCTGCCTAAGGAGGTAAATGTCTTGTACTTGGAAAACTATGACACTGAAGAAAAAAGTAGAAGATGACAAAAACATGGAAAAATATACCATCTGTTTGTGTCATTTGTGTTTGTTCTTGGATCAGAAGAAATAATATTATTAAAATGAAAATACTACTCAAAGTAATCTACAGATTCAATGCATTCTTTATCAAAATGCCAAAGGAATTTTTCACAGAATTAGAATAAATAATTTTAAAATTTGTATGTAAACATAAAAGACCATCAATAGACAAATCAATCTTGAGAAAGACGAACAGATCTGGAGGAATCAAGCTCCCTGACTTTACACATATACTACAAAACTAAAGTCATGAAAATGATACAGTACTAAAAAAAAAAATAGTATGGCACTTGCACAAAAAGAAACACATAGATTAATGGAATAGAATAAAGAGCCCAGAAATAAACCTACACACTTATGGTCAATTAAATCTATGACAAAGCAGGCAAAAATATACAACAGATGAGTCTCTTTAATAAATGGTGGTGGGAAATCTGAACAGTTACATATAAAACCACAAAATTGGCACATTCTCTAACACCATATACAAAAATAAACTCTAAATGAATTAAAGGTCTAAATGTAATACCAGATGTTATAAAACTCCTAGAGAAAAACATAGGCAGAACATTGTTTGAGATAATTTGCAGCAAGATCTGTTTGGATCTGTCTCCTAAAGCAAAGGAAATAAAAGCAAAAATAAAAATAAATGCGACCTAATTATACTTAAAAGATTTTGCACAGAGAAGGTAACCACTGACAGAATGAAAAGACAACATATTGACTTGCAGATGATATGACTGATAAGGGGTAATGTCCAATAAACACAAAGAGTTTCTACAGCTCAACTCAAAAAGGCAAACAATCTGAATGAAAAATGAGCAAAAGAACTGAAAATACATTTTTTTCAAAGAAGAAATGCACATAGTCAACAAGCACATCAAAATAAGATGCTCTATACTGCTGTCTTTTTCTGGTGGCTCAGATGGTAAAGAATCTGACTGCAATGCAGGAGACCTGGGTTCAGTCCCTGGGTTGGGAAGATCCCCTGGAGAATGGAATGGCAACCCACTCCAGTATTCTTGCCTGAAAAATTCATGAACAGACAAGCCTGGTGGGCTACAGTCCACGGGATCACAAACATTTGGACACGAATGAGCAACTAACACATGTGCCCGCACACACACACACAGACACAGACACAGACACACACACACACACACACACACACACTACATTGCTGGCCATCAGTTCAGTTCAGTCAGTTCGGTTGCTCAGTCGTGTCTAACTCTTTGCAAACCCATGAACTGCAGCACACCAGGCCTCCCTGTCCATCACCAACTCCTGGAATCTACCCAAACCCATGTCCATTGAATCGGTGATGCCATCCAACCATCTCATCCTCTGCCATCCCCTTCTCCTCCTGACCTCAATCTTTCCTAGCATCAGGGTCTTTTCAAATGAGTCAGCTCTTCGCATCAGGTGGCCAAAGTATTGGAGTTTCAGCCTCAACATTAGTCCTTCCAAAGAACACACAGGACTGATCTCCTTTAGGATGGACTGGTTGGATCTCCTTGCAGTCCACGGGACTATCAAGAGTCTTCTCCAACACCACAGTTCAAAAGCATCAATTCTTCGGCACTCAGCCTTCTCTATAGTCCAACTCTCACAGCCAAACACGACTACTGGAAAAACCATAGCCTTGACTAGACAGACCTTTGTTGACAAAGTAATGTCTGAGCTTCTTAATATGCTGTCTAGGTTGGTCATAACTTTCCTTTCAAGGAGTAAGCATCTTTTAATTTCATGGCTGCAGTCACCATCTGCAGTGATTTTGGAGCCCCCAAAAATAAAGTCAGCCACTGTTTCCCCATTTATTTGCCATGAAGTGATGGGACAGGATGCCATGATCTTAGTTTTCTGAATGTTAAGCTTTAAGCCAACTTCACTCTCCTCTTTCACTTTCATCAAGAGGCTCTTTAGTTCTTCTTCACTTTCTGCCATAAGGGTGGTGTCATCTGCATATCTGAGGTTATTGATACTTCTCCCGGCAAACTTTTTCCCAGCTTGTGCTTCCTCCAGCCCAGCGTTTCTCATGATGTACTCTGCATATAAGTTAAATAAGCAGGGTGACAATATACAGCCTTGACGTACTCCTTTTCCTATTTGGAACCAGTCTGTTGTTCCATGTCCAGTTCTAACTGTTGCTTCCTGACCTGCAGACAATTTCCCAAGAGGTAGGTCACATGATCTGGTATTCCCATCTCCTTCAGAATTTTCCACAGTTTATTGTGATCCACACAGTCAAAGGCTTTGGCATAGTCAATAAAGCAGAAATAGATGTTTTTCTGGAACTCTCTTGCTTTTTCGACAATTCAGTGGATGTTGGCTATTTGATCTCTGGTTCCTTTGCCTTTTCTAAAGCCAGCTTGAACATCTGGAAGTTCACGGTTGATGTATTGCTAAAGCCTGGCTTGGAGAATTTTGAGCATTACTTTACTAGAGTGTGAGATGATCACAATTGTGCCGCAGTTTGAGCATTCTTTGGCATTGCCTTTCTTTGGGATTGGAATGAAAACTGACCTTTTCCAGTCCTGTGGCCACTGCTGCGTTTTCCAAATTTGCTGACATATTGTGTGTAGCACTTTCACAGCATCATCTTTTATGATTTGAAATAGCTCAACTGGAATTCCATCACCTCCACTAGCTTTATTCATAATGATGCTTCCTAAGGCCCACTTCAGGGAAATGCAAATCAAAACCACGGTGAGATGAGTGAGCTATCACTGCACACCTGTCAAAATGGTTATCATCGAAAAGAAAACAAACAACAATTACTGGCAAGGATGTGGAGAAAAGGGAGCTCTCATATACTGTTGGTGGGAATGCAAATTGGTGCAGCCACTTTGGAAACCAGTATGGAGGTTTCTCATACAAGTAAAAATAAAACTACTACATGACCCAGAAATTCTACTCCTGGGTATATATCCAAAAAAAAGAGCTTGATTTGAAAAGATATATGCACCCCAATGTTCAGAGCAGCGTTATTTACAATTGGTGAGGTATGGAACTAACCTAAGTTTCCATGAACAGATGAATGGATAAAGTATATATGGTATGGCATATACCATGTATATATAAGGCTACTTAGCCATAAAAACGTTTGCTATTTGCAGCAACATGGATAGAATTGGAGGAAACTATGCCAAATGAAATTAGTCAGACAGAGGAAGACAAATACTGATGATATCACTTGTATCACTTGTATATGGAATCTAAAACATATAACAAACTAGTGAATAAAACAAAAAGAAAAAGAAACAGACACTCAGATATTGAGAATGTAGAGTCTAGTGCTTACCAGTGGGGAGAGGCACATGGAGGGGAAATACAGAAGTAGGGGAGAAAAGAGAGGTTATTATTGAATTATATGAAATCATGTGTGTGAGACCTGAAAACTGTAAAGCACTATTGAATTTAAATAATCTATCATTCAATTAAGTAAATAAAAACATAATGTGTATATTGACAATTTGATATTTCTAAATAGTTGAGAAAGCAAATAAAATAACAAGCAGAAGCCTGCACTTCAGCTTGGGAAAGCATAGTGTAGCGTAGAAACCAGAAGTGCAAGCTAAGTGAGCTCCAGGTTTGGCAGATATGTCCCATTTCTAGACAGTACTGTACTTACACTATCTCCTCATGTAGACTATTTTAAGGAATGGAAGCATGAAAGGGAACACATACTAATTGCAGGTAAATCAACTCCCACACTTTCAAACTTACCAATAAATTCAGCCTATATATTCCTAAAAGGAGTTCCTGGTGGCTCAGTGGTTAAGAATCTACCTGCCAATGCAGAAGATGTGTATTCCACCCCTGGTTCAGGAAGATACCCTGCAGAAGGAAATGCCAACCGACTCCAGTATTCTTGCCTGGGAAATCTCATGGGCAGAGAAGCCTGGTGGGCTATAGTACATAGGGTCATGAAGAATTGAATATTTAGTGATTGAACAAGAATGAAACCAATAAATGAAGCTTCTTCCCTCCCAAATTAAGTATAATTGCAAAAACCCTTGAATTAGGATACTATCCAATGTCCCTTGCTATGGATTTCTAATATTATAAGATAAATCTTTGCCTGAGTTAGTTTTCTTCAAACACATTGAAAATTAGGTGTGGAAAAATATTTTAAATGAATGGATTAATATGTTTAATAGAACTGTCAGGAAGTTCTAAAATGATCTCTCAAACATTACTCAAATATTTTTTAATAAAGACAAGTATATTGGAGAGCCACTGTTACTTATTTTTCCATTTCTGACATATCTCTCTAATTTGATGCTAGTTATTCCATTTCCATGGAGAGTCCTTTAATTTCACTCAACTCAAGTAGTCCAGAGTTGTTAGAATATGCATAGTCATTACTTTCAAAGCTTAGATATTAATATGCTTTCTGATTTTGCAGAGAGAGAATTTAAATTTATATGTAAACTAATCTTAGAAATATCACATTTAAATCACTTGGTTATGAATTTCAAGGGTGTAGTATTTTAGCACCACTTAACTATCGAGGTTATTGACTAGGGCCTTTGCCATTTTCTTGGGTCAGGCTAGATCTATCTACCGAGAGGTTAGAAATTTTGACTTCCAGTTTTTTGTGGGTTACCTCCAACTGAATTTTCCATCTTGGTGGATATGGGGTTTTTTATCAGCTGCACCTGTGTTCCTCAATGTAAAGAAAATGGAAGCTCAAGTACATCACACTTGCAAATAACCTTAACAAAAATGTCAGGTTTAGGATTCTTAATTTCACTTGGTTTTGATATGTGAATATTTCTTACTACTTCACCACTTTATTAATTGCATTTAAAACAATTGTAAAGATACTCTTATTGTTCATTTTTGACTTTTATCTTGTTTCTCCAGTGAGATCATCAATGAAGGTACCCAAACAGCTTGATGGATGGAGAAGTCTGACTTCTAAAAATTATAATTGAACATTTTCTAAATGTTACTTTTAGACATCACAGTCTTTAGTATAATCTTTCCTCCATATAAATGATGTAAATGTAATTATTAAATAGCTATTTTGTATTACAGTAAGAGGGAAAGATTTGCAATATACTACTTAAAATTTCCCTCCACAAATAAAAGAAACACACCTATTTTTCTCATACTTTCAGATGAGAGGTATAGATATTGTATTCTGATTCACTGTTATTTTGGAGCTTGTTTCAAATGATTTATACCTCCCAGTTTTCATGCTCTTGGAAAGTCACCTCCCACTTTGACAATGGGCTTTTTCCTGTGACTGGCAAGCATGAGGGAAGGAGAAGCACACCAGGCTTTCTCATTAGGGCTTCTTCTCTGAAACAGTTCTTTCCTGAAATCCAACTGTTTGATCTATTTTAATAAGGAAGATCAAGCTATACCGTGGAGAGACATCACATGCAGGTATCTGAGGCCTGCGGTCAATGGTTCCATCTAAGCTCTCAGCTAACAGCCAGTATCAACTTGCCAGCAAAGTGAGTGAGCTATCTTGAAAGTGTATCTTGTAGCACAAATTGCCTTTGCCAAATAAAGATAAGTAGACAGAGATGAACTATTCCCACCAAACTCAGTCTGACTTGCAAAACTCTGTCATTAAGATTTACAATGAGTTCAGTGACAATAGATAACTGACAATATCAGTGCTAAATAATACGACCTTTGTAGTTGAATCCTTGCATATCAACAAAGAGAATTAACACCTTAAGGAAATTTGATAGTTGAGAGAAAGGGACATGAAGATTCGTATCAGAAAATAAGGGTTCTTTTGATAGCATTGGAGAAGAAAATGGCAACCCACTTCAGCAGTCTTGCCTAGAGAATTCCATGGACAGAGGAGCTTGCTGGGCTAGAGTCCATGGGGTAATGCTAACAATTAACTGGTATGAAAACTGTGAGGATTAACTGAAATAACATGAAAAAATGAACCTATCCCATTCTTTGGCACATACATATTAGTTAAATAATAATATGATGATGATGATGATGTTATACCCAGAAATATAATTTTGGTGTGATGAGTAAACTATTGCTTTCATACATTTTCTTATTTCATATCTTATAACTTCTGTAATACTACATAGTATTCAGAAGCAGTGTTTATTACTACTGAGCAGAGCAGAGATACACTGCTTCATTAAGAATAAATATTGTAAATTAAAATGTCCCTGTTTTATTATTGATCCATTTTATCATATTATCTTTAAATTTCCTTACCACTTTCTACAGCATATTTGTATACAAAATAATAACTTGATTGGTGCTTCATTGGGAGACAAATTTTACATTTCCTTTGTCTTATCACTTCTTATCAATGAGCAAAATAGTTTAATTTTTCCATTTTTGTCTACTCATAAAAACCATATCAGCAGTCCCTACCAAATATAATATTCAATGTTTATAGTTACATACTCTGACATCCACAGTATTCAATTAAATCATAAATTTGGCACATTACAAAAGATAATTATTTTTGTCATTTATTTCTATTGCTGAAAACAGTTTATTTTGTTTGGTTTTAGACTTGATATCCAACTGTGTCTAATTTCAATAACTTTCTCTCATCGAAGAGATTACTGGGAGCCATTTGAATTATTTCTATCAGGTGGCAAGAGATGAATTAACAGTGTCAAAAAGCCCAATTTCTGGTAGTACATTGTTGAGGAACAAACATATCTCTTAATTGGAAACTGACAGCTTTGGCACTCAGTTGAACTAATCATTACTCACATTCACACTAGCTTCCATTTCCTCAAGCCCTATTAAGTCATTAAAATGCCATGACAATCTTCTCCACAGGTGTGGAAAACCAAATCCTTGCCTGTGGCAGACTTAATTAAGATAACAGCTGGATCGTTACACTAATAAAGGAGAAATCCAAGACATGACAATGTTTCTCAAAGTACCCAAAATGAAAAGAGTAGTCTGGAGCAGCCTAGTTTGTTGTTATCTTATTCTAATTTTGCTCCATGGGAATTATCTCTTTTATAGGTGCTTACTAAATGTGTAAAGAAATTATGATTAAAAGAAGTTAAACATAACTTGTACATGCTATATGCATGTAGGTTATATTTAAATAATTTTAAACTTGAAGTTTACAATTTTACTGATAACTTTTTCTAGATAGCAAAACTTACATTTGTTATTGCTTTGTTTTCTTCCAATAATTGTTCTCCTTTTCTCTCTCACCCCCATGGTTTGACACAACCATTCCCAAAACAAAGTGTTTTGGACTTTCTGGCATTAGGAGAGGAAGAACAACTATGTTACTCTAATTCTGTTGTGACAATGTAGGTGAGCAAAGTTTGTTGTTGTTCAGTTGCTCAATCATGTCTGACTCTTTGAGACCCCATGAACTGCAACATGACAGGCTTCCCTGTCCTTCACTATCTCCCTGAGTTTGCTCAAATTCATGTCCATTGAGTTGGTGATGCCATCAACCATCTCCTCCTCTGTCACCCCCTCTTCTCCTGCCCTCAATCTTTCCCAGCATCAGGGTCTTTTCCAACGAGTCGGCTCTTTACATCATGTGGCCAAAGTACTGGAACTTCAGCTTCAACATGAGTCCTTCTGATGAATATTCAGGGTTGATTTCCTTTAGGATTGACTGGTTTGATCTCCTTGCTATCCAAGGGATTCTCAAGAGTCTTCTCCAGCACCATAGTTGAAAAGCATCAATTTTTTGGCACTCAGCCTTCTTTATGGTCCAGGTCTGTCTGACATGTATTATTTCAAGCTGAAATCAATCAAAATCCAAAAGTCTCAGGGAGAAACTTTGACATTCCCCCTAACTATCCCAAAAAATATTTGATATAGTGATTATTCTGGAATACAGATAGCACCATATTTACCAGCAAAGAATATGCACCAAGTCTGGTGGGGGAAACCCAGTGGGGCTTGATATCAGAGTCCAATCTGTGTCCCATTGTTTCTGCAAGATCTAGAAAATATTTCTTTACCAAACATTTGCTTTCCATCTCCCTATGAGTTGCCTTTCTCTCCTTTGAGGTACGAAACCCACTACTTAGAGCATCCTCTTTGTCCTTAGCTGAAGATGGTATTTAAGGTAAGGTCTCCAGCTATTTTGGTGAGTTATTCAGTTTTCCTGGGTCTCTTCCAAATATACATGCTATTAAATTTTTGTTTAATTTTCTCCTGTTAATTTGTGCCAAGTCAACTTAATTTTTAGACCAGCCAGAAGAATCGAGAAGGACAGAAAAAAAATTCTTCCTCCCAGACAACAGTGATACTTTCACTGATTTATAATTGCTTCTGTGGCTCACAATACTCTCTCTCTCTTCAGGAAGGTACTGGCTTAACATTTTCTTGAGCAGCAAGATATGATCGAGATTTTTTTTTTTAACCTATGAAATCAAGAAATCTGGTCTTTTACAAATTGACTTTCTTGGTTTGAATCTAGAGTTACTCTTTGGAGTAGACTATTGATTTATAATCTCAGCTTAAATATGACTTAAATAAAGCCCCTCCTTTCTATAACATATGGGATGCTTTTGACTCTTTCTACAATTCTCCTCCTTAAGCGAAACTCAAGACAATTAGAAAAGAATGATTTTTCAATATTTTAAATGCTTGCAACATTTTCTAACCAGTTCCTCCTTGTAAGTCAGAATTAGGTTCTGAGTTACCTAGTCAATAAGTCTGTCTTCCAGAACATTGCTAATGATTTATATGGGAATTTTAGATATCCCTTGTTTTAGAATAAAACTTTCATCAAGTATTTAAATATCTTATATTTTTTCCTAATAAATAATTGATATAGAGCTAATCTCATTACGTCTTTACATTTGTCATTTTACTACTACATCATTTTTTGAATTTTCGTCTTATTTATTACTTGGTCCTGAGTACCTAACATGTTGATTGAATGTATTAAAAGTACATCTTTTTTACTGAACAACCCTGTAGTTGTTCAGTAGAAAAGAGTCATAAATGCAGTGTTACATAACAAAGTGCCCCAAGAGACTACTTTTGATTAGATCACCAGGTCTTTTTCAAGCATAGCCTAAAATAATTGTTATTAGAGACTGTCACCCACTGTGTAGGCACAGGAAATCTTTTCTGGAAGAGTTCTAAAATAAATGAGAAGTCTAAGCAGCCTCAGGACATTGTCTAGGAGTCTTAAATGGATTTTACTGTGAAATCATGACGGTATCTTCCAAATCCCAAATACATTAAGCATGAATTAAATGCTTTACCATAGCAAAAAAAGGGAAAAAAACTGCTTCCCACTCAAACTTAACCCAAATATTTATAGGCAAGCATGCCAGAAATAATTTGGGATTCAGAATTAAGAATATATTTCACTTATATGTGAAATCTAAAATATGACAGAAATGAACTTACCTACAAAACAGAAACGACTCACAGACATAGAGAACAGACTTGTGGTTGCCAGGAGCAGTAGGTGGGATGTAGTGGGGAGGTTAGGGATGAGATGGAGTAGGAGGTTGGGTTAGCAGATGCAAATTATTATATACAGAATGGGCAAACAACAAGGTCCTACAGTATAGCACAGTGATCTCTATTCAATATCCTATGATAAATCATAATGGAAAATAACAAAAATGTGTGTGTATATATATATATGTATTGTTGTTGTTGTTCAGTTGCCTGGTCAGTCTGACTTATTGTGATCCTATGGATTACAGCACGCGAGGCCTCTCTGTCCCTCACCATCTCCCGAAGTTGGCCCAAGTTCACGTCCATTGCATTGGTGATGCCATCCAGCCATCTTATCCTTCTGATGCCATCTTCTTCTTCTGCCCTCAATCTTTCCCAGCATCAGGGACTTTTCCAATGAGTCAGATGTTCACATCAGATGACCAAAATACTAGAGTTTCAGCTTCAGCATCAGTCCTTCCAACAAGTATTCAAGGTTGATTTCCCTTAGGATTGACTGGTTTGATCTCCTTGCTGTCCAAGGGACTCTCAGAAGTTTTCTCCAGTATCACAGTTTGAAGGTATCAACTTTTTCGGCACTTGGCTTTCTTTATGGGCCAGCTCTCATAACCATATCTGATCACAGGGAAGACCATAGCCTTGACTATATGGACCTTTGTTGGCAGAGTAATGTCTCTGCTTTTCAACACACTCTCTCACTGTATATATATGCATATATATATATATATATATATATATAATGTAAATCAGCTATAATTCAATAAAATAAATTATTCCTTGAAGCTGGGCTTCAGCAGTATGTGAGCTAAGAACTTCCAGATGTACAATTTGGGTTTTGAAGAGATCAAATTGTCAACATTCGTTGGATCACGGTGAAAACAAGGGAGTTCCAGAAAAACATCTACTTCTGCTTCACTGACTATGCTAAAGACTGTGACTGTGTGGATTACCGCAAACTGTGGAAAATTCTTAAAGAAATGAAGTATCAGCCCACTTTAACTGTGTCCTTAGAAACCTGTATGCGAATCAAGAAGCAACAGTTAGAATTGGATATGGAATAAATGACTGGTTCAAAATTGGGAAAGGAGTATGACAAGGCTGTATACTGTCACTCTTGTTATTTATTAGTAACTTATATACAGGATACATCAGTGCAAAATGCTGACTGGAAGAATCACAAGCTGGAATCAAGATTGCCAGGAGAAATATCAACAACCTCAGATATGCAGATGATATCACTCTAATGGCAGAGATTGAAGAGGAACTAAAGAACCTCTTGATGAGGGTGAAAGAGGAGAGTGAAAAAGCTGGCTTAAAACTCAATATTAAAAAGAACTAAGATTATGGTATCCAGTCCCATCACTTCACAGTAAATAGAAGGGGGAAAAGTCGGACAGATTTTATTTTCTGGGCTCCAAAATCACTGCAGATGGTGAATGTAGTCATGAAATTAGAAGACATTTGCTCCTTAGAAGGAAAGCTATGATGAACTAGACAACATATTAAAAAGCAGAGCCATCACTTTGCTGATAAAGGTCCATATAGTCAAAGGTATGTTGTTTTTTTTTTTTTTTATATGCACATTGGTTTATTTTTATTTGCATTTGTTATGTATTTTTTTTTTATAAATTTATTTATTTTAGTTGGGGGCTAATTACTTTACAATATTGTAATAGTTTTTGCCATACATTGACATGAATCAGCCATGGGTTTACATGTGTTCCCCTTCCTGGACCCCCCACCCACCTCCCTCCCCGTCCCATCCTTCTGGATCATCCCATTGCCCCGGCCCTGAGCCCTTGTCACATGCATCGAACATGGAATGGTGCTCTGTTTCACATATGACAATACACATGTCTCAATGGCAAAGGTATGTTTTTTCGGTAGCTGTGTACGGATGTGAAAGTTGAACCATAAAGAAGTCTTAGTGCAGAAGAACTGATGCTTTCTATTTGTAGTGATGGAGAAGAGAGTCCCTTGAACAGCAAGGGGATCAAACCAACCAATCCTAAAGGAAATCAACCCTGAACATTCATTGGAAGGACTGATGCTGAAGCTGAAGCTCCAGTACTTTGGCTACCTAATGCAAAGAGCTGACTCATTGGAAAAGACTCTGATGCTGGGAAAGAGTGAAGGCAAAGGAGAAGGAGGCCACAGAGAGTGAGATGGTTAAATACCACCACTGACTCAATGCACATGAATCTGAGGAAACTCCAGGAGATAGTGAAGGACAGGGGAACCTGGCATGCTGCAGTCCATGGGGTTACAAAGAGTCAGACATGACTTTGTGACTGAACAACAACAAGAGATTTTTGAATTGATCTATCTTGTGTGGAGGGTATATAGGATAAACAGCTGAAGCCTAGAATTAGAGATATACCTGGGAAATATTACATGGACTGATGTAAAATAATCTAAGAATTTTTCCTTGATAGCTATGTGTATTTTTCAATAAATTTATGACATTATCAGATGTGAGTTTTAGGAAATTCTCTCTGAAGAATACTGGAGTGGACTGCAATTTCCTTCTCCAGGGATCTTTCTAACCCAGAAATCAAACCCAGGTCTCCTGCATTGTAGGCAGATTATTTACTGTCTGAGCCACCAGGGAAGCCTGAAAATAATCTAAGATTTTTTTTTTTTTTGCCTTGATAGCTTTGTGTGTTTTTCAATAAATTTATGATATTATCAGATGTGAGTTTTAGAAAATTCTCTCCAGACCTAATTTGAAGGCTGTATTAGTAGCATTAAACTATAATAATAATATTACTTTCAAGCAATTACTATTTAGGAGGTCAAATAAATATCCAGACAGGCATTTTGGTCACATTCTCTTAAAGATACATTCAAAAAAGAATAGTTGTATAAAATACACAACATATTTGAAAGTGCATATGATGGGTATATTTTTATTCTAGAAGCACTAAATCATCACTCTCATTTTGAGGACTTCAATATACTTGGGATTATATTGCAAAAAAATATTGAGAATTATAACTTCAAACTTTTAAATGATTTTCCTGAAAAACTCTATTTATTCTATTGTGTTACATTCAGTTCTTCAGTTGAAACACATTACAGTTAATATGAGAAGTCTAAATTTTTGTAGGTATAGTTCAACCCACTGTAGGTGATTAAAAGCATCAATTAGATATATGTAATCATAAAGTATGTGGCAACATAATTATACCCATGTATTTCTCTTTGTGTTTTTGTAATAGTGATAGCTATTTAATACACAATTATCTCAAATATAATACAAAATCACTCTTTAAAAACGTCTCCTTTTATTTCTGAAAGACAACATTATCATCAGGTAAAAGTTTCAATAGAAGGATTCCATGGGCTTTTTTTTACTTCTTTAATCTGATTTTTTCATTTATAGAGAATACTGAATTTATAAAAATCTTATGCAAACCATAAAACCTTTATGATTTCTTATCTTTTTTAGAAAATGGGCTCTAAATATTTGTTTTGAAAGAAAATTTCACTCATTATAGTAAGATTGAGAATTCAGTGAAAACTATTTTTTAGTAATACAGGCTATTAGTAATATTGATTTATAATGATTTTCAGTACTTAGTTTTGCAGATATATGTTTCAGATGACATACATTGGCATTTTTATGTCATGTTCTAGTAGTACTAAATTATTGGATTTTATATTACCAAACTTTTGATAAATGTTAATTATCATGTCTGGATTAGCCATACTCAAAAGATAGTCAGAATGCATATGTTTCTTTTTTATTTAGCAAAAGTTAAAATGCAAGATATTTCTAAATGCATGAAAAAAACATACATTTTGGAATAAAGAGATTCACACTATTCCATTTTGCTTTCATAAGGTAGTGCAGTTCTGAGAAATTTAATGGCAAGTTCACATTCCCTTTGTATATGTATTTCTGTATGTATATAAGGTGATACTAGCGGTAAAGAACCTGCCTGCCAATGCAGGAGATATAAAAGACATGGGTTCAATCCCTAGGTCGGGAAGATCTCCTGGAGAAGGGCATGAAAACCAACTCCAGTATTCTTGCCTGGAAAATCCCATGGACAGAGGAACCTGATGGGCTACAGTCCACAGGGTCACAAAGAGTCAGACATGACTGAAGTTTCTTGGCACACATGCATATTCATACACACAAATAGAGAGAAAGGAATCAAATCATAGCCCCAAATGTCTGATCTACATACATCCACATGTGTTTGCACGAGTGTGTGTGAGTGTGTGTGCTCAGTTGTGTCTGACTCTGTGATCCCATGGACTGTAGCTCACCAGGCTTCTCTGTCCATGGGATTTCCCAGGCAGAAATACTGGAGTGGGTTGCCATTTCCTCCTCCAGGGCATCTTTCTGACCTAGGGATCTAACCCGCGTCTCTTAAGTCTCCTGTATTGGCAGGCGGATTCTTTACCACTAGCACCACCTGGGAAGCCCACATTCATCCATATATTAGTAAAATAAACAAGAATCCTCTAAAATTTTAAATTTGCTTCACTATTATTTGAATCCATATATGGGGTTCCCTGGTGACTCAGCCAGTAATGAATATGCCTGCAATGCAGGAGACCTGGGTTCAATTCCTTGTCAGAAAGATCCCCTGGAGAAGGAAACAGCAGCCCACTCCATTGTTCTTGCCTGAGAAATCCCATTGACAGAGCAGCCTGACAGACTACAGTCCATGCAGTTGCAAAGAGTTGGATACAACTGAGCGTCTAACACACACATATAATAACTTAATACTTAAACTGACATGTTTTAAGTTTGCTACTAATATTAATAAATAATGATAAGTGTATTAGAAATATTTGTTTTTGTTGTACAGGGAAAATATGTTATTAATAGAACTGCTTAATTCATAAACAAATTAGGAGTATGGGATGAACAGATACCAACTACTGTATATAAAATGTTAAGAGATAAGCAAAAAGTATTTACTATATAGCACAGGGAATTATATTCAATATCTTGTAATAACTTATAATGAAATATAATCTGAAAAAATAGCTGACTCACTTTGCTGTACACCTTAAAGTAGCACATTATTGTAGATCGACTCCACTTGGAAAAGAAAAATGTTTAAAATTCGGATATATTCATGAGTCCTTAATTTCTTATATTTTTCTTACATAGAATAACATTAGTCATTTTCACATGACTATACAGAGAACGTAGACACAGAATTTTGAAATTCTGTGTTGACAAAGAATAGCACTTGGAGGACAGGACAGAGCAAGCACTGGCTCCAACACCAAAGATGGGATAATTATATGTTCTCAGAGATTTTTCATGATATGTAGAAATGTGAATCTTTTCCATTCTTGCTTTATGTACTGACTCAGAAATAAAAACATGAGTTGGGAGGAGCTCCTAAAGAATATGATAACTCAAAACATAAATGAAGGTATGATACTATTAATATATGAGAAAGGAGTATGATTGTCAATTAATATAATGTTAACAATGTCTGCAATATATATGAAGGCATCCTTGCCACTCCTTTGTATAAATTTTTGCTTCATGCTTTCTTTAAAACCTTATCTGGGGCCCTAAGTTAATATCCTATTACAAAATGCACAAAGTATTTTCCTCCTTGAGGTTGCTAAACTTGATGTATAGTACTAAAATAGGAAATAATGAAGAGTCAGCATGTCACTGTTAAGCTTTGGACACTCATTAAAAATAGAATACTTTCCCAATTTTTGAGATTGTTTAAATAATGTTTGGGTCAGCTTCTTCAGTCTTTGTCCCTTTCCATCATGTTTTCAACATTTATATAACTTTCTCCCCACAGTAAATTGCCTTAATAATAATTAGTTCTTTCTTTAGTGACAAGTTACTGAATAAAGTTATTTTTTTTAATAAGAACATTGATGAGAGTTAAGTCAAGAGTTCAACTGCATAGCAAATCATTTAACTTTTATTCCTCATTCTAGAAAACTCTCCTAAAAATCTGTTTTATTCATTATAAGAAAGTTGATAAGAATAAAAGAATGACCTACATGTATCAGTTCAAACTAGTCAACAAATTCAAAGCACATGTTCTAATAATGCCAGGTGAACAGTGTTATTTTGGGATATAAATTTGCTCAAATATTCCATATAACAAGGAAAATCAGGGTGCAGAAAGGATCCATTTTCTCACAGACCAGCTATGGAAAGTTAGACATGCTATTATACACAGTATGAGATAGAAACAATGCACATAAAATCTGTCCCTAAATGAAAGACAGAGAAAATTTATCTTTCTATCTATCAACCTACAGTACTTCCCTAGTAACTCAGATGGTAAAGAATCTGTCTGCTATGCAGGAAACCTGGGTGGATCCCTGGGTTGGGAAGATCCCCTGGAGAAGAGAATGGCAACCCACTCTAGTGTTCTTGCCTAGAGAATTCCACGGCTAGAGGAGTCTAGCGGGCTACAGTCTATGGGATTGTAAAGAGTCAGACACAACTGAGCAACTTCCTTTAATCTATCTATCTATCATCAAACTAAGTATCTATTCAGCAATTTAGTACAAAAATAGAACCATGAAAGATCTTCACTTCCTATCATACTATGTTTTCCCCTTCTTTATCTAGGCCTCATTAAAGGTATTTTTTTTTTCTCCTAACCTTACAAAGTCTTGGTACATGTCATGTTTATAGTGAGGGAGGACATTTACTTTTCATTATGTATGTGAAATTACAAATTGTGTGAAAGATGTTTTCATTTAAAGAAGTAATATTAATGAATGCCCATTAGCATACATGTGCTAACTACTCATAATTAATAGTATATAATTACTCTACATGCAGGTGCCCAATTCATCATAGGGCTTCTCTGGTTGCTCAGTGGTAAAGAATCTGCCTGGCAGTTAGGAGACGTGAGTTCAATTCCTGAGTGTGGAAGATCCTTTGAGAACGAAATGGAAATCCACTCCATTTTCTTGCCTGGGAAATCCCCTGGACAGAGGATCTTGGTGGGCTACAGTCTATTCGGTCACAAAGAATTGGACATGACTTAGAGACTAAATGACAGCAACAAACAACAATTCATCATAATATAATCATACAATGTCTCACTACTTTCAAACTGCTGCTATTGCTAAAGCAACGATGCTCCAACAAAAATTTAAGAAGAACAGAACAAACTGATGCTATCATTTCCGATATTTTTCTGCTCCGATTTTACTGCTACATATTTTTCCCTTAAGACTTTTTATTTATTTATCTTTAGTGATTAATATACAGCATTCATTTTACAATAAGACTTCAATATTTCTGTCTGCATGTAAATATCATTAATACCTAGTCAATGATTCTGATTATCTTGAAACTCTTTTGTTTTTCTTATAAAATATAAGCCTGTACTCTACAAGGGGTGAGCTGTGGAATGTTTTCAAAAGCATCCCTAATCTCTACTCATTTTGTATTCTCTCCAACAGAAATCCAAGCAGCCTATCCTTTTATACAATTCTGATTGAACTCATATCTATCTTAGAAAGCTTATATGTTAAAATAGTGTAAGAGTTTGGAAACTTCTGATCAAAGTAGCTATCAAAATGCAAAATATTACTTCCATTGTTCTCAAAAGGTAAATAGCAATCATTCATGCGCTTTGTACATTGCCCTCCAGTCACTGTGATCTGCTCTGCTCCAAGAAGCTAGTTTTCCATTGATTAAATGTTCTTATCTCTATTGCCACGTTAATCTTGTGTGGCATCCAAGCTTTTATTTTATCTTCTTTACACAGTCTCCTTCAGGCTCTACAAATGTGAGTAAACTTTAAAGGAATTACAAACCAACAGTCATCCTTTCATTCTCAACAAGTTGTTTTTCATAAAACATTCTGCAAGTCACTAACTTAACTTTACGTTTCTTTAGACATCCTTTTCTTTAGGAACTAACAATAGCTTTAATAGAAGGTTTTGCTGTTCTCCTAAGAACTACTGTTATAATAAACAATCAGCCAAGGCATTTATGTGGTAGACTAGGAAGTGTAGAGGAGTTCAACTGCTTGCCATGTTATGTGGGTAAATTACGTTAATAACATGAGTGAGAAGGATTGTTTTCATTGTCACATTACTTCCTACTCATATCAATATCAACATATTATTCAGCTAATGTTCATTTATCAGAAATATATAATGCTTTAAAAATGAAATATTTTCTCCCAAGATGGGTTTTGACTTTCACGAAATATTCTACAGCATAAATCACATGGAAATTATAATTTACTGTAATAAATTCAAGAGAATACAGCCTCAGCCCTGGAAACCAGTGTCAGGTGGAAGAAGTTCAGTGAACTTGACTTCTTGAGTCTATGAAGTTATTATGTATAGGACGTATGTTTTGGTTATATCCCATAATAAATAGGATATGTATTTTGCCAATTTCTGTTCTGGTTGAGGTCCTGCCAGTTTGTTTGAAACATAAATAGGTTTGACAGTGTCTCTCACACATGAAAAAATATATTCTCAATATTCAGCATAGTTTCCTAATAAGGCTTAAAACAGTATTTATTAAGACACATCACTTGATTCTAGTTTCAAGATCCTGTGGAGAAAATGTTATTTAAATGACCAGTTGCCGCTATAGTAGGCAGCAGAGAGAACAAGAAACAGTTGCCACAAACTAAAGAACAAAAACTTTATGTTAGATATTAAGAATTAGCTTTCCACACAAAAGGCAGTTGGGTTTGAATTATACTTCCTAAAAGCTATGCCAATGACTATTTGACTTCATATATTCAAAACCTAAAAATATTACACAAAAACCACATACTAGATTGCACAGTGGCACATGTCAGAGTGAATGGTTTTTATGTCTCTAAGCTACAGGGATAAGAGAACTACCATATCTACCTAAGAGTCTGCAAAAGCCATGCTGTGGTATATAAGGTGGAAACATGCTGTCTGAAATTATTATATTATATTTAGTTAGATCTACATTTTCCCAAAAGTCTTCCTGTAATAAAAATATTTACAAGGAATATTTTGTATTTTTTTTCCAAGGAATTGTGCGCTACAGAATACCATGAGGTTGGTACATTTTAAAATGGTCCCTAAAACCAAATATTTTACTAATCATATTTTAACCACATTAAGATGATAAGTTATTCTATCATTCATCTATTTATTCACCAGATTTGAAGGACTACATGAATAAGAAACAATTCAATAATGTGGAATATTTCTTTTTATCTGCTATCTATCCATCCATCCAACTTAGTCATGGGTATTCTTATTTCTACAGTAGTAAAAGAAACCACATGCATGAATTAGGAATTATCTTTAGCTTAGTGTTTGATGCTTTTTTAGGTTTTGGTGGCACAACAAAATTTGGTGTTTGTTTTGTTTTCCATGTACCCTGACTTAGAATGCCATTTTCTGTTCTTAAAATTATTAGGACTGAAAACAAGTTTAGTTTCATGTGCTTTTCTCAGCTAATTCCCTGTCTTCTCTATATTTCAATGTGTCCAGACAAACAAGTACAGAGAGAGTTCTTCCTAGTCCTTATATGTGACATGAGGGGCATCCCTGTTCACTTACTGCGGAGGATCAGAGGGAATCACCAATCACTCACACCTGGTTACTGCTTTTGTCATTCAGTCTGTGAAACCAGTCATGGAAACTCTAGCCTACTTTTCTGTACTTCAGGAACAGTTGTTGTTCATATCACCATATTTGAGAGTATTATATGCCATCTTATACGACCTGGTATTATATATTTGAGTCACCTAAAAGACATGTATATGTTATTACATTTTCTTGAAGAATTGAAAGTGAAAGCAATGTGTTAAACATTTCAGGCAAATAGATGGATCTTTGTTGCTGTTGTTGTTTAGCTTAGTTTTTTATTGTATTTTTTAACACAAGTATTTGCCAGCATTTCCTGACCAAAAATCTGCTGGATTTTTCAGTTGCTTTTTTGGTAATAAGGCAACCCAAAACAAGTCTTTGGTTGATGACAATACTTCGTAAATGTCATTATGGCCTGGATTATTTTCCACCAAAGTTCACTTGTGGAAGTCCTAACTTCTGATGTGGCCCTGTTAAAGACAGGGATTCTAAAGAGGTGATTACAGTCAAAGGAGGTAATATGGGTGGGGTTGAATCCAATAGAACTGGTATTCTTATAAGAAGAGGGGGAGATACTGGGGTGGGTTTACACAAAGCAAAAGCCATAAAACAACACTGAGAGAAGGAGCTCATCTGCAAACCAAGCAGCAAGGACTTGGGAGAAATCAAACCTACTGACACTTTGATATTAGGTTTCAAGACTCCTGAAGTATGAGAAAATAAATTTCTGTTGTTTAAGCCAATTATTCTGTGGCATTTTGTTATGGCAGCCCTAGCAGACTAAAACAAATCCCATAAACAAATCAGAGTCTTGTAAGCCTAGGTTCAAAGAAGAATTATGCTCTTACTATTAGAACATATCTTCAATACACACAGGGGGGTGTAGCACATCTTAGTTGACTGAATTCAAGTTCCATATAAATTGTTTAGTCGCTAAATTGTGTCCGACTCTTTTGGGACCCCATGGACTGTAGCCAGCCAGGCTCCAATGTCCGTGGGATTTCCCAGGCAAGAATACTGGAGTGGATTGCCATTTCCTTCTCCAGGGGAATCTTTTCAACCCAAGAATTGAATCTGAGTTTGCTGCATTGGCAGGCAGATTCTTTACCACTGAGCCACCAGGGAAGCCATATTATCCATTAAGATAAAAACAGATAAAATAAGTAATTTAAGTTTCAGGTTCCTTGACTGGATGCAACAAACAGGCTGCTGTTTAAAAACTGACAAGGTATTAATTATTTAGGACCCTGTTCTGAGAGTTTGAGTATGAGCACAATCCACTCTGATACCATAAAATTTCTCCACTAGAAGTGGGGTTGTATTTGTCATTGTCACAGAAGAGCAGAATACTTTTGGCTGACTAAAGACAAAGGACACGTGGGATGCTGGAGCTTCCAGACATACTTCCATTAACCCATTGTCCTCTGTACAAAGACGAGGAAAATATTGAAATTTGGTGAAAGAATAACTGGTTTTCTTCTGGAATGCATCTACATACTGCCTGTGTCTGTGTCTGGAATGTTTCTGAGGTCCTCAGAGGCAAGAACCGATTCTCTTACATTCTCTTATGGAAAACTAGCCAGGCACACCCATGACAACAATAGTTTTGTTATTTTAAGTATACATATATTGCTTCTCCTGTTAGGTTTTCATCTTCTGGAAATCAAAGGCCATGTCTGATATGTTACCTTAACTCTTACAAATATAAAGCATATAGTCTTTTATTAAGAAGTTTTAATTGATACTTTTATTTTACCCCCCCACCCCTGCCACCCAAAATATTTCTGCCTCTGATTATCTAACTAAAAAGGAAGTTATTGTTGTTGTTTAGTCACTTCAGTCATGTCTGAGTCATTTGCGACCTCATGGACTGTAGCTCACCAAGCTCCTCTGTCCATGGGATGTCACAGGCAAGAATACTGGAGTGGGTTGCCATTTCCTCCTTCAGGGGATCTTCCTGACCTAGGTATTGAACCTACATCTCCTGGTAGGCAGGCTTATTTTTTTAACACTGAGCCACCCTGGAAGCCCCAAAAAAGTAGTTGGGAGAAAGGAAACTTGAAGAATGAAAGGGTTTGTTCTTAGTGAGAGATTTTAAATATATCCTTACTCTTGAATATACTCAGAATGTATATGAGTTATCATTCTCTTTTTGGGATAAGTGCTGAGATGAGGGACTAGTAAATAATGTACACTTGTTTCATAAAAAAAATATTCAAATCAGATGTTCCTTACTTCCTAACCTACACTGAGAAAACAGTCATGATACGTACGGGATATAATGATATGTTTCAATATTTGTGATGGGAGAAAATACTTCCAAATTTTCAAATTACTTTTAGTTAGTTTGAATGTGAAGTTGCTCAGTCATGTCCAACTCTTTGCGACCCCATGGACTGTAGCCTGCCAGGCTTCTCTGTCCATGGGCTTTTCCAGGCAAGAGTACTGGAGTGGGTTGCCATTTCCTTCTCCAGGGGATCTTCCCAACCCAGGGATAGAACCCAGGTCTCCCGCACTGCAAGCAGATGCTTTACCCTCTGAGCCATTTAGGCATCAGCAAAAATTCTATAAGAATGCTATATTCACCTCATGCTTTTCCCAGCATCCATCTTAAGAACATGCTCTAAGAAGATTTTAATTAAAAAACTTCATATTAAACTAAAATTATGTTTAATATTCAAAGATTAAGACCATAAAAATAAAAAAGTAAATATCATGAATATTTTTAATGTTCTGCTTTCAAAATCAAGGTAAAATAAAATTTCTAAGATTAGCAGTTTAAAAAAAATATATTTCATCTGTCTAATTAGTAAATACAGGGCCTGACACTAGTGGTAAAGAACCTGCCTGCCAAGTGCAAGAGACATAAGAGACACAGGTTCAATCCCTGGGTTGGGAAGATCCCTGGGAGGAAGGCATGGCAACCCACTCCAGTATATTCTTGCCTGCATAATCCCATGGACAGAGGAGCCTGGCAGGCTAGTCAATAGGATCACTAAGAGATGGACATGACTGAAGCAACTTAGCAGCAAGAAATACTTGTAAGGAAGAATAATGAATAAAAGCTTTGTTTCTATATCAATGATACTAATCTGTCTTATGAAATAAAAGTGACTTTTAAGGCAAAGAAATAAACTATTTGTGTTTATTCAGTGATTAAACTGATTTATAATTACAGAAAAATGTAGGCAAAGTGATCACTGACATTAAAACTTTCCATACATTTTCTTGCCTTTGCAATATCAACATTTTTCATGATACAAACTTAATTAGATGTTCTTACTAGAGTCAGAATAATTATAGCATTTGAAAAATAATATAATACAAAGTATAACATAACTTCAGATGCTAGAGATGCTACTATTTTTATGCTATCATCTAAACAGTACACATAAAAAAGACTTCACAACAAACAGTTTTGCTCTATTACATGTTATCTAGGTGATCCCCTGGAGGAGGAAACGGCAACCCACTCCAGTACTCTCTGCTTGGATAATCCCATGGACAGAGGAGCATGGTAAGCTACAGTCCACGAGGTTGCAAAGAGTCAGACACGACTGAGCATGCAAGCATAACTACAGTAGGTGAAACATGGATAATTGAGGTAAATATTAGATTTTAAAATTCAAGTAGGTTCACATTTAACACTGTATCATACTTTACTATGAAATTCAAATTATTTATTTTATAAAGACTATTTTCTTAAATGCATTGCAATATCAATGTAAAGCACCATTTCCAGAGAAATGTGAGGCTCTTTTCATTGAGACCCCTGGACACATTGACCGAACAGTTGTACCTCTTTCTGAAGCCAAGTTCAGAACTTCCAGTTGTGTCTCTCAAATGCATCATCTCTGCCTTTCTTGGAGGTTAATCCTACCATCTCCAAACTCTATTCCACATCTTCTGTCAGGCCTTCTTTTTCCTGCACCTTTCATGTCTACTCATTTCTATTAGCAAATATTCCTCAAAGTAAACGTATGTTCAATTCTCTTCTACTTTAAAATAAATATAATTGTCCTTTACCACCAAATACTTTGAATGACATTTCCTTATTTACTGCTTTTATTTCCTTATTTTCAATCCTCCTTCAATCTGCCTCAAATACACATATCCACATTATTATCTATTCAAACAAACCTGTATCATCCTGTGGTACCTTTCTTATAGCATCATCTACCCATTTACAGAAAAGTGAAAGTCACTCAGTCATGTCCAGCTCTTTGCAACCCCATGGACTATACAGGACAGAAGCTTTCCTTTCCCTTCTCCAGGGGATCTTCCCAACACAGGGATCAAACCTAGGTCCCCCGCCGCGTTGCAGGCTGATTTTTTTTACCAGCTGAGCCACAAGGGAACAGAAAACAGAAACATGAGTTAAATTAGTTTCCTTCATGTCCCCCAAGGTTTGCACCCTACTATTTTTCTATCAAGATTTGTTGGTCATACTTTATTATAACCATTCAAGTCTCTCCTTCATTTTTTATATATTATCAGGGAAGAAGAAAACATTCCTCTGTGCTAGATTCTTTTGGCTGGTCTAAGAATTAAATTGCCATAAGGTAGATAAACAAAAGAATCAAACTTAAATAGGAGAGTTATTCACAGGGCAACAACAAGAAAAGATGATGTTTGATAATTAGATGTCTTCCCTGTCATATAGATGGGGCCACTTAGATAAAGTTTATCTCTGGTAATAACTCCTTTTCAGGAAAAATAACTCATTTAAATTCTTCAAGATAGTTAAGGCAGGGACAGTTGTGTCTCTTGAGGCCCTTTAATTAAAAACATTCACATGCCAAAGTGGCACATTTTGGAGAGGTCTGTTATGAACCCCTACCAATATTCACTACATTATTTTAAATATTTACCATTTATGGAAAGAGTTCTCTCTGTTATTTTCTTCCCCCAAACTTATTACATTTTGAACTTTCAATAAGAGAAACCTTGCTAAAAAGTGTGGTTTATCCTGTTCTCCCTGCATATGCTTTAGTGTCATTTTGGGCATTAATTAAAATGCTATATCAATTTTGTAAAGATTAAAATTTGACTGCTATAAACTGATATTATATAGATTTCTAATATTATTTGAATTTTTATAAATTGTTTACATTTGTTCTTATTAACTCCATCCAGCTAACATACTCCTTCCCTTACAAAAACTTGAATAAATTTCATTATTTACCTATGTAAATTATCTTAAAATTGATTTCATAATTAAATGCATTAAATCATCATTATTACTGCAATATTATTTCCTTCTGATAATATTTATAAGTAATCTGTACATGGAATTTAATAAATTATATATTTTTCTAGAAAATTTACCTGAATTTAACTAGAATATTCAGATATTATTAGTAAATCAGAATGTCATATCATGTTGTCAGATACAATGATACTCTGCAAAGTTAATGGATCACTGATTACACCACAAAGATGCTGGAAATGACTGATATTTAAGCTGGTACGCATTCAATTTTTAAAATTCAAACCTGAAGAAAATCTTAATAGTTGAATTTTTTAGTGAACAGCCTAGGCAAAATCTAAATTTAATCCTATTTGTGTTTGTGTGTGTATGCAATATTAAAAATTTTTAAATTAATATTTTGGGTCCAAAATATTTCAATTAAAATGTTTTTGTCAACTCATTATTTTATTTTTCACTTAATGGCTTCCAAACTGCCACTCAAAGATGTTAAAATGCAGTATAAATTATTGATAATATGTACTACTGAGATATACACCAAAAAAAAAGGGAACACACTGAGTTCCTTGGTACCAGAACACTTGTAAGTGAAAGTGAAAGTCGCTCAGTCATGTCTGACTCTTTGTGACCCCATGGACTAAAAAGTCCATGGAATTCTCCAGGCCAGAATACTGGCATGGGTAGTCTTTTTCTTCTCCAGGGGATCTTCCCAACCCAGGGATCAAACCCAGGTCTCCTGCATTGCAGGTAGATTCTTTACCCACTGAGCCACCAGGGAAGTTCCTTGGTACTAGAATACTTGTAAGAAGAGACTGGACCTTTGCATCATGTGAGAAGGTCATTTGGAGAGTTGTGAATGAGATTGAGAATTTTGAATCTTAATGTTCCTCTCAACAGCTTTGGCTGAGGAGACAACCCCGGTCTACCTCATTTGAGGGAACAACCTTCTGTTTGCTACAAAAAATATTGTCAATAACTGTTTTACCAAAATCTGATACTGATTCTCCTCTGGGTCCTTTTCTCATTCACCACCACATCTTACTGCTCTCAAGTACAAAATGAATTTGATTCCAACATAATCTTGAATATAAATATTCAAGATTTATTCTAGAAAGAGATAGCCTATACACTGAAAGGGCAAGCCTACAGTAATTTATATTATTAGGATCCTGAAGAGCTTATATGGGAGGCAATTTCAAGACTGTTAAAAACCATGTAATGATAAATATTAGGCTTAGTAAAGCCAATCTCTTTAATATGGATATCAGTTCAGTCACTCAGTCATGTCCAACTCTTTGCGACCCCATGGACTGCAGCACGCCAGGTCTCCCTGTCCATCATCAACTTCTGGAGTTTACTCAAACTCATGTCCATTGAGTCGATGATGCCATCCAACCATCTCACCCTCTGTCATGCCCTTCTCCTCCTGCCTTCAATCTTTCCCAGCATCAAGGTATTTTCAGATGAGTCAGTTCTTCGCATCAGGTGGCCAAAGTGACTATATGGATATAGTCACCTAGAATTTCAGATTTAGTGTGTTGATTCATGAACATGGATATGGAGTTACTGTCTCAGTATTTCGGCAATTGTCACCTGCATTAATGAGTTATCTACAGTTATTATTCTTCAATTTTCTCATTCAGAGTCCTGAGGAGGAGTTAGAAATAATGTCTATTTCTTCTTTACCATCTGTTCTATTTTCCTTCATTGTAAAAAATAACAGTGTGCCCTAGATCATACACTTGAGCCACCAACTGCTTGAACAGTTTCTGTGGGTTTCTTGGTCACAACTGTGTTTATACTCAGTGCAGTTTAGACGTGCTTTAAAATTTAAAAACTGAGTACAAAATTTTTAAAAAGGTCAAAAGATGGGACCTTTGACACGCTGCAGAGAAAGAAATCTGAAGGCTCAGGGGGAAGGAAACCTTCCAATGGATCTATTTACAAACTGCTCTGTATCTCTGAAGCACACCTCTTGAAAGGATCAAAACCTCTCTCTTTGCCAAAGATTTAGCAAATGCATTAGCGAAGGAAGCACAACTATTACTGGAGTAATCTCCCTTGACTTTCTTGTTTTGACTGGAGGTAACCAAATCTCATTACCATCAAACTGCGCCATTTCATTATTTTTTAAAGATTTGTATGGCATTCCAAAATTGCCTTTTTTATTTGTTTTCATTTTCATTACAAGGTGAATGAGAGAAGAACCACGGTGCTTGCTCAAGTTATATCATCCTCAGCATTATTTATAACAGTTCATGACCCAAACTTGATGGTCTATAAATACAAATGGATAGACAAATGAAAGGATGGATGGATGATACATTAACAGAACGAGACAAGATAACTCTATATGTGCCGATCCCCAAGGATCTACTGTTGATAAATGGCCTTAAATTTGAAGGCTATTAGGATTTATTGAAGAATTTGAGGAGAAGTAACATGATCTATTTAGGTTTTCAGAAAGTGTATTTTGACAACTGAGGAAATCTGTCCCAAAGGAGAAGGGCAAGCTAGAAGCAATACAGAATAGACAGAATCCTAAGCTAAATTGTATGTGAGATGCAGAGAAAAAATGATTAATATTCAGGGGGTAAAATCTATCAAACCTAATAAAAATGAATATTGAAGATAATAGGCAAAGTGGAGAAAATGATATTAAGTATATTACAGATTTCTTTGCTTATTATCTTACAAGGCACTTGAGATTTTGTTTTGGACTGTCATTTATATTTCCATAGAAATGCTTAAGTACTTATTCAGTATAATGGTATCTCTCCCATTTAACACTTCTGGGAGAATGAATGCATATAAAGAGCTTAAAATTCTTTTAAAGAGTTATGTAATCGTGCACATTGTGACAGTTTATATTTCCATCTTCACATTTATTTGAAAATATTTTTGATGTGCTAGAAAGATGCTTTCCTAAATATATGGTTGTTATCTAAATTACTTGAACTTTAATCTTAACTACTTAAACTACTTAAACATTGGAGAGTCTTTGTTTTAAATGAACTGTTTTTCTCTAACTTAATCATAAAATTTTGTCTTATAAACTACTTCGCAATCGGCATGGTCATCTGGGATTTAAATATATTTAGGTTATACTTCAATAGCTTATTTATCAGAAAAGTCTTTCAGGCTAACAGATCTTGAATGTTTTACTATATGGTGATTTCACTTACAAAGGAGAAATTTTTTAAATTATTCCATATGGATGTAACTCAGGGTTCAAGAGCACTCTAGGTCTCTTTCTATTTTTGAACCCCTGGTCTTTGGAAAATAGAAATTCTTACACTCGGGACCCTGGCTTTGAAGTGTCTTTCTCAAAACATTACACCTTGTGTGTGGAACCAGCCAAAGCTAACAGGGACATATAGGCAGGGCAACTCGAGCTGAGATCTGGATCCATTTAGTCTTAAATTCACCCTTCTCCATTTTGGAGACTTTACTAACATCACTGTCAGTAACATGTTTGATCTCGTTGCCATCCCATGAAATTATTCAAATAATAAATCATATTATCCTGCAGGATCTGGAGTCACCCCTCCCCTAGGGGCTCTTGCTTCTTTGACATGATGCTAAGTCCAACTCCTTGTGGCTTTATGTAGTTTTTCTTTGTCATCCTCCCCTGGGTTGTGGGTGTATGCTATTAATACACTGCTGTTACCTGTCTGCTGTTAGCTACCATGTGTTCGGTCATTCTGTACAACCCTAGGTGGAAATCCCTCCCTCATTGGAAGACAGCCAGTAAGGAAATTTTACTATCGTGGCTTAGAAGTCAGTGACTCTCAATTCTTAAAATTTACTATTATTTCAACATGAAAGGGCTGTTTCTGCTCATCATTGTTTTCAGTACATTAACTTGACTACACTTGTCAAAAATTTTCTTTCAAATTGCCAAAGAGGTGCTTTAAAAAAAAAATTCAAAGGTTTATACTATTTATTGGTGCATTTATACAGTACAAAGAAAAACATACACAGAAACAACAGCAATAAGGACAACAAATGTGGCAGATTCAAGGAATAACTGCTTAGAGATTATAAGGATGGATGGTCTGTCAGTGAAGTGAGTGACTCATTCTCTAGAATGAATTCTTAATCTCTTTAAAATCACACACACAAAAAAAACACTTGAGGATTTTAATAGGAATACTTTACTCTCTAGAGAAAACTGTAAATTACATCAAGCAAAAAAGTTTAGTCTCAGACAAGATTTGAGATGAAGGATTTTTCTCATTCACTCTAGATTGCATTCAATACAGGCACACATTTTAAAACTCGATATTATTTGTTCTGAATTTTCTACCCATGTGTTATTTACTTATCTCCAATGTATATGCACAGACCTCATATCCACAATTGGACCAGGTACAAACTATATAAAATTTTAACTCTGGTATTGCCAGGTAGCAGCATTGGTTCAGCATCATTTCTTCCCTGCCACAGAAAATCTACATTTTGGTCTTTCAGTTTTTTTTACCAAGAGACTTATATTCTGACTAGTTCATCTAAATATTTACGAAAGAAAGAATGATGAGCAGGGCATTTATAAAGAAATGAACTCATTCTTTACACTATTCTGAAAGGAAAATATTTACAATACTCCTGATTCCACTGAGAAAATCTGCATATATTTATTGCTGTTTTGATGTTTGAAATTTTGAGAATATCTATGCTTTCCAAATTGAAAAAGATTAATAGAAAGTACTCATGAGATTTTGAAAGTTATGTATTACAAAATTCAAGAGTCTCATGTTTAAGATTTATTCAGTTAAGATTAGTTAACATGTTTGGGTTACTAAACATTAGTTAAATGTTTGGGTTACTAAAGTATTACCTGAGCTATATGCTATGTGAGATAAGATGCAAGAAAGTGATTTAAGAAAAAAATCAGTAGGAGAAATACTAAAAACAATATGAAATGGTATTTCTCATCAGAGTGCTACTGGCATTTGGTTAGGGACAGCTTTTCTGGATAGCCCAATGCACTGCAGCATGTGTAGCATCCCTGGTCCTTTGTCACTAAATTATAATAGCAACTCCCAATCATTCTGGCTTCAAGTAATGCTGTCACCCAACTTCAATTACACCTGGTCAGTATCACTCCTGGTAAAGATAGCTTGTTTGAATTTCTATATAATCTGTTCCGTACCACAACACCTAGTTGGGGCTTCCCTGGTGGCTCAGTTGATAAAGAATATACCTGCAATGCAGCAGACGTGGGTTCAATCCCTGGGTTGGGAAGATCCCCTGGAGGAGGAAATGGCAACCCACTCCAGTATTCTTGTCTGGGAAATCCCTTGGTCAGAGGACCATGGCAGGATACAGTTCATGGGGTCACAAAGAGTTAGACATGACAGTGGCTAAATCACCACCACAACTACATTAAGCAAAATTTGTTTTAATACTGCTAAGTATCCAAGTTATTTCTATATTTTTCCTTCAGTCCTACCAAAGGAATGATCCTTTTGAAAAGAGTTGAATTTCTCTTTTTTCCTTGCTCCTGCTCTCCAAGGACAACATTTTTGGACTTAAGGAAAATTCTTAGCTACTAGGATTTCAGTTTAACATGCTGTCCCAAGACACTTACTAAGCTCTGACATTACTTCCTTCTTCACAAGCTTTCCTTCCCCCTCCTCTGGTTCTAGGTGGGGAAACAGAAATCACACTGGTCGTTTTAACAAAGTTCAAATAAAGAATTATTTGAACCAGTAATGAAGTCTGCAAGGTAAATAAAAAAGGGGAGGTGGGCACTAAGGTTTCAGAGAGGCAGTAACTGTAAGAAACAGCTTCCACCTGTAGAGCTGGAAGGAACAAATGGATGAAGACTATAGATTTGAAAATAATATTAAAGACTCTGAAGAAAAGAGATTCAGATCTAGAAGACAAAGCACTGCCAAACCAGCGCTAGAAGCAGTGTCTAGTGTAGTACTGAGATGTTCTCCTAAAAATTCAGCTAAATCACCAGATAGGGTATAAAATATGTGTTGCTGGAGTAATATGTTAGACCTGTTGTGGTATGGATGTTGAACCAAATGACGTTGTATTTTACTGAGATGTCAACAGAAAGAAGACTTGCATCCAGAAATCAAGGTGTGATAATAGGATTTATTTGTATTATTATCAGTGTAAGTGACTAATTGATAAATTTGTATTTCCCATCCTTTCCAGTTGAGGAGGGATTAAGGATCTTGATCTCTATGAGGTAAGGAAAGTTAGTCACTTCCATGAACTAAAATTAGGAATACTATCTGCTCATTTTGGGCTCTCAGTGCAGATGGTTCAGCAAGCAAGGCAAGGCCCTACTCTAATAGTGGATGAACTGCCCGGAGGAAAATGGGTGCTAGATTTGTTGCTACATGACAGAGACAGGGAAGAATAAATCTGGAACTCAGAAAATTCACTGGTGACAAAAATCAACTGGCAATTGCAGTTACCATGGCCTGACAAAGACCGGGTAACTAGGTAGTCATAACCATCAGATTTCCATGTCTGTACCACTCTTCTGAATGAGAAACCCAAACAAGTGAAGTGCTAATACAGGGCAAGCATTGCTAGAGAAAGGGGATGAACATTATATTCCACCTGAGGAGGACTACAGCTTGTTCCACTTGACGCCTGGTCTCACATCGATTTTAGATATGCTTAGCTCTACTTTAAAGCATCAATAACAGAAGGAACACAGCATAGGGTAGAGGCAGATTTGAATGCTGCAATAGATGGACTGTAGGAGTCAATGTGGATGCACTGCCCCTATCTTCTCAGTCACCTCTGAGTCCAGCTGTAGCTGCATTTTCCATGCACACTGGCAGCCTCCCACCTCAAGCCCACATGTCGCTCTGCTTGTCTGAAGGAGGGTTTTCTAAGGCTCCACAGGAATTAGATAGATCTATTCAATTCAAACCTTGGGGCTGGGTTACCCTCCAGCTGGTGTTGGAGGCTCTGGGGAGCTGTGGAATCAATTCTAACTGGAATCTACTGATAGTCATTGCTGAAGTGGTGTTAATGTAATCAATGGACTGTAGGAGACAGGAGAACAGTAAGGAGCATGTGGTTTATTCATCCTCCAGCATATCAATCTCCCCACGGTGGTCCTATTGGAAGAGCTAAACTGGTAGTCAGCTGACAAAGGAAAGATGTGCTGGCAGAATCCCTATCCTGTGGTACAAAATGAATAGAGAAAGATGACAATATCTTAAAATTAGCATATTCTTTGAATACTCTCCTGATTTGTTTCTTAGGACTCTGATTTTATTTTTTTTACACTAAAATAGTCTATTGCATAAGTGTGTGCTAAGTCGCTTCAGTCTTGTCTGACTCTGGGCAACCCTGTAGACTGTACCCGGCAAGTAGGCTGTAGGCTCCTGTCCATGGGATTCTCCAGGGAAGGATATTGGAATGGGTTGACATGCCCTCTTCCAAGGGATCATCCTGATCCAGGAACGGAACCTGTGTCTCTTATGTCTCCTGCATTGGTAGGTGGACTCTTTACCACTAGCACCCCCTGGAAAGTCCAAAATAGTCTGTTGTGCACTTCCTAGCTTTAGTCATAGCAGACTCTGTGCAACCCCATGGATCGCAGCCCACCAGGCTCCTCTGTCCATGGGATACTCTCAGCAAGAATACTGGAGTGGATCACCATGTCCGCCTCCAGGGGATCTTCCTAACTCAGGGATCAAACCTGCGTGTCCTGTGTCTCCTCAACTGCAGGCGAATTCTTTACCACTGAGTCACTGGGGAAGCCCTATAGTAAATCATTAGCTGGTGAGAACGTCTTTGAGTAACATGTGTGTTTCCTGGGAAGTAAACTACTGTTTTAGTCTGCTAAGGTTTATAACAACCAAGTAACTTAGGCTTGGAGCTTAAGCCAACTTTTGGCTCTATCTCTACTTGACAGAGAGAAGAATTTCTGATGTCTCTTCATCTTCCTATAGGCCACTAATTCCATCATGACTACACACTGATGACCTCAACTAAGCCTAATTCTTCCCAAAAGTCCCATCTCTAAATCCATTATATTAGGGATTAGGAAGTTTACATATTAATTTGGAAGGAACATAAACATTCAGGGCTTTCCAGGTGGCACTAGTGGTAAAGAACCTGCCTGCCCATGCAGGAAACATGAGAGACAGGGGTTCCATCTCTGGGTCAGGAAGATCCCCTGGAGGAGAGCGTGGCAACCCACTTCAGTATTCTTGCCTGGAGAATCCCCTGGACAGAGGAGTACGGCAGGCTATAGTCCATAGGGTTGCAAACAGTAGGAACGACTGAAGCGACTTAGCACACATAAACATTCAGTTCATAAAAAAATACCGTAAAGACAATGGCTGCAGTCTTTTTACATTGTGGAATGAGAACATGACAAATACCATGACACATGAACTTCTCTACCCACCCTGAAAATGGACTTTCCTTCTTTTCTGGGTCAGGCATAACACTGACATCCAATTAGAGTTTTCAATTAAAATTTGTGGAGAGTTATCTCTAAAATCTGTTTCGTCTGCCTGTTTGTTAGACTGTATCTTCTCGGTCACCTCTGAGGCCAGATGAAGCTGGAGGATAAATAAACCACAGGCTCCTTACTGTTCTCCTGTCTCCTACAGTCCACTGATTACGTTAGCACCACTTCAGCAATGACTCTATCAGTGGATTCCAGTTAGAATTGATTCCACAGCTCCCCAGAGCCTCCAACACCAGCTGGAGGGTAACCCAGCCCCAAGGTTTGAATTGAATAGACCTAGCTAATTCCTGTGGAACCTTGGAAAGCCCTCTTTCAGAGAAGCAGAGCGACATGTGGGCTTGAGGTGGGATGCTGCCAGCGTGCATGGAAAATGCAGCTTCATCTCCATTTTCTAATCAATTTGTTTCATTTCAAAAAGTATCTCTCTAGGCTCTGTCTTAAAATTGATGTATAGAATCTTTTAAGTGCTATGTTATTAAATATAGTGTTGCACACAGTTTACGTTGCAATTCACTGAAGTAGATGGTGGCAGAGGACATCTTGTGGTCAAAGCAGAAAGTGAATTTCTTTGAACAAAATTCAGGAATATCAGAACATGATCATTTTACATGTAGAAGAAAATGGAGGAAAGATCAATGTAAGACACAAAAGACGAAGGACTAAAGAAGATGCAATATAATTATTACCTATAAGAATCTCTATCAGAATTGATTTACACAACCCAGAAGTGACAATCCAGGAGTGATAATCCAGAAGTGACAATTGATTGATTTACACAATCCAGAAGTGACAATCCATAATTACAAAAAATGATGAAAGCAGTCTTTTAATTTAAATATCCTAGGTTCCCTATCCTAGGGTCTACGTAAAATTATTCAAATGTAATTTTAATAGAGTGTCTATTATCTAAGTTCTCATTTCCAATTATTAAATTTGGTTGATTCTTTTCATATTTCAACACTGTACTTTAAGAATAAAAATAGTAAGAAAAGTTTATTTTTTTAAGAATTATTATGACTCTTGATTCACAACACAAGTTAAACATTTTTTGGTTATATTTGCTTCTATCTATTTATATCTATCTATCTGTATCTTTTATTTGTTTTATAATTATATTGGGATGTATGATTTCACATATTCTGGACACTGTATATATCATAAAACTTGTATCTCTTAGTTATATTTTCTACCTAAAAGAGATGTCATTATTACATGTAAAACATTTTAAAACTGTATAATTTAAATTTCATTTCACATTTACATGTTCCCAACATTCCCAAAATTATCTTTAGAGTTTTTTGTTTATAAATTAGGGTTCTATCAAAAATGAAAATATTGTTTGTTTTTTAGCTTACATCTTTCTTTTTCATGGCCTTTAAAAACCTTTCTTAACATTTGTTATGACATTTTTCAAACATATACAAATATTAAAACATTTTAGAAAAAAAGATTTTTATATTTCCCACTGATACTTTATTATTAACATTTTACTTTATTTTATCACATATTTATTCATCACTTCATCCCTATGCTTGTCCTTCATTCTACCACACTTAGCATTGAACAACTATTTTACCTTTGATAATTGCTCAAAAGTCTGCCAAGTGTGCAGATGAGTTTGATGGTTGGCCAGAGCATCCAGTGCTAAGATGACTACCTGAAGTGTAATTAACTGTGATGACCCTTGGGTCTCATTTTATGTTAGGATTTCCTGATTAATGTAATGAAAATAGCAATTTCCTGCTGATCTCCATCATGTACATTGATGGTGATGCCATCTGTAAATTATGTGAGCCTCATTCTCTGTTTACTCAGTTAATAGTAGGAAGTTCCTTAAGTAGCCAAGAGGTCTGGGAAAGGATCTCCTCCAGCAACATGACATCTGTCAAAAATACCGCAGGTAGAATCTACAAGAACGTCTTTGTTTACCTCCATCGTGTAGCAAGGAGACTTCAAAAGCTGTGTCAAGTGTGTGGGTAGCTATTTCAATGATCCAAAGTAAGTAGTTTAGCATGAAGGATAAAGAATTGTCACTCTAATGACAAATAGTATAGCACCATGAGGGGAAGTTCCTTGCATAAGAAAGCCATGGGCAACTTCTGACAACAAAACTGCAGGCTAGACTGCAGAAGTCTTGAGACAAAGTTTCTAAAGCGTCTGCAGTGAAGGAGTTTTTGTTGGCACTAATAAAAGTGTTTTATGAATTGCTATATGTACAGACACTAGTATCTTTTGTTGAAGGGAGTCTCATTGAAGATGGGCTGGCTTGCAAGTGATAGAATAAATGGTCTTAAATAGTTCACTTTGCAAATAATAAATATTTTGTTAGGACCACCAAAAATCCTAACAGATACTTGTCTTATTTTAACATCATAGGTACTGAGAGGGTCAATAGATTTTTTTTTTTAACCAATATCAGGGATGGAGTATCCCTCTATTGACAACACAGTTAATAGACATTTAAATGAGGTGATGGGGCTTTCTCTGTGTAGGCCCATGTCCATCTCTATCTGTGAACCATTTTGTATCTTCATATCCTGCAGGAGGCAAAGGAAACTCCTCGGAGGAGAGTGCCATCAGTGCAGTCATCAGTGTCAACCTGCACTGATGGCTCCCTGTACTCCTAAATAGAACTGGATGTGCTAGGACAATGCCTGCAAAGAGCTACTGGGGTAGCCCATGGATACCCAGGTAAAATACACAGTGTATCTTCATCTGAGATGTTGAAATAGACACTGCACAGAGCATATTAGCCTGAACTAATAACAGCAAAATATTTACCAGCTGTTGATTGGATAGAGTCAGTAGTCCCAATAATATTGGTTATGAGAATTTCAATGGATGAGACCATGGCATTAAAAGGTACTAATTGTGATCATCGTTGTGAGGTGTTATTCATCATTTCCACGCTTAAGACCAGACTGCACTGTAAATAGAGAAGTAGTGGAAATAATCACTCCTTCTCTGAAAAAGTCTTGTACAATGAGTTTCAATCCTTGATAGAATTTACAGTGGCCGTATCAGTGGGGGAAGGGCCAAGTGGTCTTATTTGTTAAGTCAATTTGAAAATGCCCAAGACTTAATATAATTTTACTTTATTATTCATTGGATCAGCATGCCCATGTGTACCGCGAGATATTTTAGAACAATGGGAGCTACGACCATGGTACGTTTAGGCAAGATTAAGGCTCAGTGGTAAACAATCTGCCTGTCAATGCAGGGGAGACAAGAGACATGGGTTCGATCACTGGGTAAGAAACATTCCCTGGAGAAGGAAATGGCAACCCACTCCAGTATTCTTGCCTGGAACATTCCATGGACAGAGGAGTCTGGTCCTTTGTTCACGGGGTCAGAAAGAATCGGACCCAACCCAGCATAGCAGCACAGTCACAACAGCGAAGTCGAGGCTTACTTATTTGCCCTCTACTCTTTGTTCAGTAACTTCTCTAAGATTATAGTGGCACTTCATTTAAATTTAGTGGGACCTCCAAGTATAAATGAAATTTGACCCTCTGTGTTGAGTAAAGCCATGAATGATTGCCAACTGGGCACTTCTGTTTACATTACAGACTGTTTCAGAGGTGTAAAACCAAATCTGTGCCTTGTTACATGTGTGATGTATAAACCATTTTAGTAAACCCTGTATTTTCAGTAGGTCACATTTCTTCAATTCTTTCTTGTTTTTGTTATTGTCATCTGCTCATATTTACGTTTCTTCCTCCAGAATGCCTCAAATCGGTACCATCAGGGTTAAACACCTGCACCCCAGAAATGGTTAAATTATTTCCTTGGCTCTGCCACAGGGGTGTCATGGGTTCTTTTCCTTATAACCCTGAGGATCAATTTCTTTTTTGGTGACAGAGATGTAGGTAGCAGTGGAAATAACAAGGTTGTTTTGTAGGATCCTAGTGAGCCATATGCTTTTAGAAATGTGGACATGAGTAAACCAAATAGTGATGCTTTTGTTCCACAAAAGCAATCATCTGTGGGGCCTATATATCAGACATGGTATACATATTCCACATGAGTGCTCTGCAGAAAGGCACCAACACCAAGCTGAGACACACATACAGAGGTCATAGGATAGAAAGCGTTGCTCTGAGCCTGATGTTGTTATGTGTATGCTGAAACTGAGATGCACAATTTCATCCAAGACACACTGATAGCTCTGGGCTAAGTCACATAACCCAGAACCACTTGAAGGAGGGTCTCAGTATTCATGTCCCTAAATGCCAATTATCAAAACTACTGACTTCTGTGAGTAATATCCATAAACAGAAGCTGTGTAGAACTCAGAAAACAGCACAACACAATACAAGTTAAAGTGCAAACTAGCCAACGAGAAGCAGCTCAAAGTTCATGCTCTGTTTAGGCAACAGCCAGTTATCAAGCCAAACAAGAAAAGAAAGATCTCAGGCAGTGGTGGTCATCATGTCAGCACCATGATTACTGTGCCACTAAGTAAGAACAGGTAGACACTAAGAATAGGTAGAATGGACCCATCCCACCCTGTTCAGAATGGCTTCATGCTTTAAGACTGATGACAGCATACACACCAGGAGGATATAAAAAGATGTTATTACTCACATAATGAGACTTTCTGGGGAATTTCCTGATGGTCCGTGGTAAGGACGCCATGCTTCCACTGCAGAGGCCCCAGGTTCCATTTCTGTTCATGGACCTGTGATCCCACAAGCTGCCCCAGACAAGGAGGAAAAAAAAAAAGTAAGGCTTTCTGGAGATAGTGGGGTAACTCACAAGTAAGTCCAAAATGAACTGACAGAGCACATACAGACACTGGCTTGGGGTTTTCATTGCTGTTAGAGTACAGGCCCAGGGTAAGGAGTCCCAGGTGGGCAGCGAATTTCCCACCAGCTCCAAAGAAGGGAGCATCCAGGCTTCCTGAGCTTTCCCAGATGTGGGGCCAAAGGGGAAGAGAGAGGGGTGAGCTTAAAATATGACAGAGGTAAAACACCAAGATATATAGTCAGACTATTTATGACAAATGTGTCTGGAAAATACATAATGCTAAACTGTTCTGGGAAGTACCCAGGATTACCAGTGATTTTTAATTTTGTTATCATTTCTAAAAAGTATAATTTATTCTGCACCAATAATATTAGATCAAAACAAGGGAACCAAATGTTTACACTTTTGTGATATAAGAAAATAAGTAAATAAATACTTCTGTGATAGTCTCAGTATATGTGCATAGCTCATGTTTTTCTCGGGGTTTCCCTGGTGGCTCAGCTGGTAAAGAATCTGCCTGCAATGCAGGAGACCTGGGTTCAATCCCTGGGTTGGGAAGATCCCCTGGAGGACAGCATGGCACCCTACTCCAGTATTCTTGCCTGGAGAATCCCATGGACAGAGGAGCCTGGCTACAGTCTACTGAGCCTGGCTACAAGCTCCAGTCCATGGGGTTGCAAAGAGTTGGACACAACCAAGTGACTAAGCACAGCATGCTTTTCTCAAAATTAAATCTGTCTCTGTGAATATGGATAAATACTACACAGGACTATTAGTAATGTTATTACATTGATTTTAATTTTTATGTTAATTTAATTATTATCAACATTAATAACATTGTATTCAATCTTTATGCTTTTTGAAACTGTAGATTAAAGTGAATTCAGTTATTATCTAATTAATTAACATTTTGTAAGCACTTTTCAGAAGCACTTAAGTGATTTACTTAATGCTTCCAAAAAAGAAGCTAGAATATAAAATTCTCAATATATCACTCTTCTAATATTACATTCTTGAGATGACAATCACTTTACCTCCAAAGATAGTCAATTCTTTCATTTTTGAGATGAATACAATAAGGTATATCAATCTATTTTGGATTTATAATAGAAAAAAATCATTCTATACCTTACTGAAGTGATTAATTATATTTATATATATGCAAAATTATGTATCCATACATGACATATACACAAAGAAAAATATACTAAATATATTTAGGAGAGTTTAGCATTCATACATAGATATAAAGCTCACTAGTTCATTTTAATCAGCAATAATGACCATTATACCATGTAATACATGTATTCAAGTTCTAAATTACTCAATATTAAATTAAATTATTCATTCACTTCCCCAAGCACACAATGACATATTGCCTAACTTAATATTAGCTTTTTTATTAGTTCAATAAAATAGTTGAGTATCTTAATGTGTTCAATTAAGAAACAGTTGCATTCATTCACAAAGGTACATTAAGTTTCACTATGAATTCAAACTCCACTTGATCTTTCAACCATAAAACATAAAAGTAAAATCTACAGTCATGCAATACATATTTAATATCTATTAATTGATTCTTTAGTATTCACATCTGTGGATGAAATAAATCAAAAAATAATGAAACTTAAACTGAATCAGTCAAATAACCTTTGTATTTTCAGGGCTCAAGTCATTTTCATATAAGGGAGAAGCTTTCACTTTTTAAATTTTAAGCCTCATTGTAATTCAAAGTTGTTACCTTAAATTATATGAAACTATGATGTCCAGTATGGCAGTTATTAGCCACATGTGGTCCTTTAAATCTCTCTTTCAATTGATTAAAATTTTAAATGGTCAGTGCTTTCGTCACACTAGCCCCATTGTCAAAGGCTCACAAGTGGCTGGTAACTACCACATTGGGCAAAGTAGAAAAAGAATCAAAATTAGAGCATATAAGCAAGGTTACAAGATATGGAAGATGTAAACTGGGGCCAAAGTATAAAAATACATAGTGGTTTAGTGTAGAATAGGAGAACAATTCCTGGATATCCATGTACTTAGCTTGTAGATTAGAGTTCTTCAATTATGCGTATCCTGAAATTCTTAAAAATAGATTCCATCCTGTTTGCAGATTATACACACATCTGACCTATTTTTAAATAGCATTTTGTATATTTCACTGATTAATTTTTGTTCATTAAAAATTCATAAAATATAGAAATCTACAAAGAAATAATCCCCAAAGTCTCAGTAACGGAAACAGTCAAAATTAACTTGGAGTACTTTTTCCTAGAACTTTACTTTTTCTAGACATAATATTAAAATGATTACTAATTATCACTTACTGAATGCAAAGTTTCAGTATGTTCACACAACTGTATATAAATCCCAAACTACCACACATTTTCTTATATAAGATTATTCTTACCTGTTTTACATATTTGGAGTCACAATGTATAAATAAAAGTTCTATACATATTTTTTACTTATAATCCTAACAATTTTCTATCAAAATTAATTTTTTAAACCTTCATTCAAGCTATTGTCATTTCTCTGATTATAAAATTGTAGATTAGGAAATACTAACATTTATAGCAAGAAAAATCACCCATAGTCTTATTTTATCTGTTCATGTATTCTTAGAATGATGCTTATTCAAAGCAATGAACTTCACTCTTTAAATCTGTTCTACTTATGAGAGATTAGTTCCTGGTCTTAGCATGTGATTTGCTATTCCTCTTTAAGAATGTGGTAAAAGTTAAAAGCAGCAATTTTAACGTTACGTCCAAAAAGCAAGGGGGATTACTACTTTTATAGGAAAGGGTGAAATGTTACAACAGGATTACTATACCCATTAGTGAGAAATAAATTCCAGAAGTGGTTGAGTAGGACTTTGAACATTCTTTCATCTTTCACTGATTAACTATGTGGGGAAATCTGATGCATGAATTGTAGAGAAAAATACAAAGTTCAAGACCAATAAAATGTATATGAATACACACACACACACACACACATATATATAAATAGGAAGATCTCTTGGAGAAGAGAATAGCTACTACTCCAGTATTCTTGCCTGGAGAATTCCAAGGACAGAGAGGCCTGGTGGCCTACAGTCCATGGGACCAAAAAAGAGTTGGACATAATTGAGCAACTAACACACACATAGACAGATGTACATTTCTAGAACTCAAATCAGTATCATACTTCAGCTTTGTTATAATTTTGGAAAAGCTAGAGACATGTCAGTTTGATTTTCCCCCAAAAGTCCTGAAACAAATACAATGTTACAGATGGATTTTTTGGAGAAGTGATCCATATAGTACAAGTGAAGGAGCAGAAAAGAGTGACAGATGAAAGAGAATAGTAATTAAAGGTGATTTTATGAGTAAGTTGTGAAATGTGCAAGTTAAGCTCAATCTTCTTGGAAATAACAAAGAAACTGTGTAGAATGTCCTCAGAATTATTCTTAGAAAACATGAAGACATAAGAATATTTAACCTCTGGCATGGTCTGTCCAGACTATGTATTGAGATGGAGATTATGGGAGAAAACTTCATCCAGGGCCAAGAAACTGGATGTATACTATCCCACTGGTGAACCAAGCTAGCTTCCATGGAGGTATAGGAAGCCCCCAGTTAAAGAAGCAAAGAGACATATGTACATGAGCTGGAAACCTGTCAGCATTGATGTAACGGGTCTTCTGAAAATTTACTTGGACTTAGAGGTGGCTAAGATAATGTAAAGTACTGCATTTACACTGACTTCTACAGTTTACCCATTTCAGCATTCAAATCTGGTCATGCCGTACACTGATGTCTTTCTGTTATGGAAACATTACAGTAATGGCTAGCCACAGTTTTAAAAAAATGATGTGATACTGGAAGGTAAGTCCGCAGGCTGGGATCCTTGTGTTACAACTACACAAAGGACTGTAGCTAATACTTATTCCCGTTATTAATCAACTATAACTCTCATCTTGGGCTAGTACTTCAGCTGATTGATTTTTGTGACTATGCTTCAGTTCACTTCAGTTCAGCATGCTCAGTCATGTCTGACTTCTTGCAACTCCATGGACTGCAGCACTCCAGGCTTTCCTGTCATCACCAACTCCCGGACTTTACTCAAACTCATGTCCATTGAGTTGGTGATGCCATCCAACCATCTCATCCTCTGTTGTCCCCTTTTCCTCCCGCCTTCAATCTTTCCCAGCATCAGGGTCTTTTCAAATGAATCAGTTCTTCACATCAGGTGGCTAAAGTATTGGAGTTTCAGCTTCAACATCAGTCCTTCCAATGAACACACAGTTCAAAAGCATCAATTCTTTAGCACTCAGATTTCTTTATAGCCCAACTCTCACATCCATACATGACTACTGGAAAAACCATAGCTTTGATTAGAAGGAACTTTGTTGGCAAAGTAATGTCTCTGCTTTTTTAATATGCTGTCTAGCTTGGTCATAACTTTTCTTCCAAGGAGTAAGCATCTTTTAATTTCATGGCTGCAGTCACCATCTGCAGTGATTTTGGAGCCCCCCAAAACAAAGTCAGCCACTGTTTCCACTGTTTCCCCATCTATTTGCCATGAAGTGATGGGACCGGATGCCATGATCTTAGTTTTCTGAATGTTGAGATTTAAGCCAACTTTTTCACTCTCCTCTTTCACTTTCATCAAGAGGCCCTTTAGTTCTTCTTCACTTTCTGCCATAAGGGTGGTATCATCTGTGTATCTGAGCTTGTTGATATTTCTCCTGGCAATCTTGATTCCAGCTTGTGCTTCATCCAGCCCAGAGTTTCTCATGATGTACTCTGCATATAAGTTAAATAAGCAGGATGACAATATACAGGCTTGACGTACTACTTTTCCTATTTTGAACCAGTCTGTTGTTCCATGTCAGTACTTGGATGTAATCTCAAAAACAACAGAATGATCTCTGATCATTTCCAAGGCAAACCATTCAGTACCACAGTAATCCAAATCTATGTCCCGACCAGTAATGCTGAAAAAGCTGAAGCTGAACGGTTCTATGAAGACCTATAAGACTATCTAGAACTAACCCCCCAAAAGATGTCCTTTTCATTAGAGGGGACTGGAATTCAAAAGTAGGAAGTCAAGAAACACCTGGAGTAACAGGCAAATTTGGCCTTGCAGCACAGAATGAAGCAGGGCAAACGCTAATAGAGTTTTGCCAAGAGAACAGACTGGTCATAGCAAACACCGTCTTCCAACAACACAAGAGACAACTGTACACATGGGCATGACCAGATGGTCAACATCAAAATCAGATTGATTATATTCTTTGTAGCCAAAGGTGGAGAAGCTCTATACAGTCAGCACAAACAAGACTGCGAGCTGACTGTGGCTCAGATCATAAACTCCTTATTGCCAAATTCAGACTTCAATTGAACAAAGTAGAGAAAACCACTAGACCATTCAGGTATGACCTAAATCAAATCCCTTACGATTATACAGTGGAAGTCAGAAATAAATTTAAGGGACTACATCTGATAGACTGCCTGATGAAAAACAGGCAGAGGTTCGTGACACTGTACAGGAGGCAGGAATCAAGACCATCACCCAAAAAAAAGAAATGCAAAAAAGCAAAGTGGCTGTCTGAGGAGGGCTTACAAATAGCTGTGAAAAGAGAAGTGAAAAGCAAAGGAGAAAAGGAAAGATATACCAATTTGAATGCAGAGTTCCAAAGAATAGCAAGGAAAGATAAGAAAGCCGTCCTCAGTGATCAATGCAAAAAAATAGAGGAAAACAATAGAATGGGAAAGACTAGAGATCTCGTCAAGAAAATTAGAGTTACCAAGGGAACATTTCATGCAAAGATGGGCTCAATAAAGGACAGGAATGGTATGGACCAGCAGAAGCAGAAGATATTAAGAAGAGGTGGCAAGAATATATGGGAGCACTGTACAAAAAGATCTTCACAATCCAGATAATCATGATGGTGTGATCACTTACCTAGAGCCAGACATTCTGGAATGTGAAGTCATGTGGGCCTTAGGAAGTATCACTACAAACAATGCTAGGGGAGTTGATGGAATTTCAGTTGAGCTATTTCAAATCATAAAAGATGATGCTGGTAAAGTGCTGCATTCAATATGTCAGCAAATTCGGAAAACTCAGCAGTGGCCACAGGACTGGAAAAGATCAATTTTCATTCCAATCCCAAAGAAAGGCAATGCCAAAGAATGCTCACACTACTGCACAATTGCACTCATATCACACACTAGTAAAGTAATGCTCAAAATGCTCCAAGCAAGGTTTCAACAATATGTGAACCATGAACTACCAGATGTTCAAGTTGGTTTTAGAAAAGACAGAAGAACCACAGATCAAATTGCCAATATCCATCAGATCATCAAAAAAGCAAGAAAGTTCCAGAAAAACTTCTATTTCTGCTTTATTGACTATGCCAAAGCCTTTGACTTTTGGATGACGACAAACTGTGGAAAATTCTGAAAGAAGAGATGGGAATACCATACCACCTGACCTGCCTCTTGAGAAACCTGTATGCAGGTCAGGAAGCAACAGTCACTATGTTTGGACCCTTGTAAAGACACTCCCTGATGGCTCAGCCAGTAAAGAATCTGACTGCAATGCGGGAGACCCAGGTTCAATCCCAGGGTCGGGAAGATCCCCTGGAGAAGGGAATAGCAATCTACTCCAGTATTCTTGACTGGAGAATTCTACGGACACAGGAGTCTAGCAGACTGCAGTCCATAGAATTGCACAGAGCCAGACACAAAAGAGAGACTAACACAACAACAACAAAGATACTCCAGTGAATACTCTGTATTCTAGTCCTCCTCTTTTCTATCATATAATAACATCCATAGAATCTTGTTATGTAGGCAATTCATCTATTGATATCAATCGAATAAGATCTGGTTTTGTTTTATATTTTTTCTCATTGATTAATCGATTAATTGCTGGGCTACCATGTGTACACCAGAATGATCTGGAAATATCCATAAATTTAGATCACTTGAAGGGATTTTTCTCCTCTTAGCCAAGTTCCACATTGGTACACATGTATAACATCACATCTACAACATTGCTTCATCCACACAATTCTGATTTTGTTGGTTTAGATGAACTTTTAAGCGAATAAATCAATGCTCTATTGGCTATGCAGCTGATGCAGTTGTAGGAACAAAGGGTTCCACAGACCAATTTAATTATTATTGTATCTTCTTCACCCTAAAATAGATCATTTGCCCTGAGGAGATGTTATATGTGATTTTATTAATATATTGTTATTTCAGGCACATTATGATCTCTCAGCCGTTTTGCAAAAGCATCAAGAGCAGAAAAGGCAATTCCATATCCAAAATAAATGTCAATCCAAAGGAAGAAAACTCACTACCGCCTCTAAGATGGACGGTATCTCATGTAAACAACTTGACAAGTGATTGGTCTTCTAAAAGAATCATATCACATTTATAATTCGGTGCTGGTCTTTGAAGTTGACAGACTAAACACTAACAGATGCCATCTGTAAGATAAGCCATAGTGAGAGAGAAGCCATGTGGTTGAACCTGTCTAGTTTACATTCATATCACCATGGCTACACTATGCATCGGACTATTTAAACACTAGAGTTGCTTAAGATAAAAACTAACATCCACTAGATAGTTTATGCTGTCTATCGATTTTTTCAGCACCACTGCCGTGGTGGGTACTTTTTGTTGAGTATGGCCATCATAATACAGATTACAGATTCTCACACTTTGTACCTACACCTATCCCTTCACACATATGTTTCTTTTCCAGGCTCACTGGTCAGATCATTCAATTTCACACTTTGAAGTCACTACCACCAGTGAAACCACTGGCCATCCATTAAACTTTGCTCTTTGAAGCCACCACTACTGGTAAAACCATTGGCCATCACCTAAATATCTATGTAAGCCTTCAGAACACTTGGCCTAGTCAGCAAAAAACTGATAATTAAATGGACTGTTCATAGCATTGAGAAGATATTGAGAAGAAGATGGTGCTTCAGGGTGACAGCAGTTCATTTGCAGCTTTTAATAACTTATCAAGCCAGCTAATTTGCAAATTAAATCTGAGTTTCTTTACCACTGTATCTGCTTGCACTGCATAATAAAATATCATTTTCATATCATGAAGGAAGAATTACTGCCTATTTAATAACACATCTCATAAAATCTTACAATAGCTAACTCATGATGAGCGTATCTGATTTTGTATTGATAATTACTTGGTGCTCCATAATCAAGACCTCAGATTCTAGAAACACCAAGAGTTTCTTTCCCAGTATTGGGTACATCTCTTTTGCAGAAGGCATGGTCATATTCTGCACTCATAAGGGTCTGTACTATGATTCTCTTATAGACTACTGCCTCACAGATACAATTACCTATATAAGTATGCTGCTGCTGCTGCTGCTAAGTCGCTTCAGTCGTGTCTGACTCTGTGCGACCCCATAGACGGCAGCCCACCAGGCTCCACCGTCCCTGGGATTCTCCAGGCAAGAATACTGGAGTGGGTTGCCATTTCCTTCTCCAGTGCATGAAAGGGAAAAGTGAAAGTGAAGTCGCTCTGTCGTGTCCGACTCTTAGCGACCCCATGGACTGTAGCCTACCAGGCTCCTCTGTCCATGGGATCTTCCAGGCAAGAGTACTGGAGTGGGATGCCATTGCCTTCTCCGATATTAAGTATACTTACAGCATAATTTTACCAGCTGAGTCATATGGCCTGAGTGGAATGAAAGTTACACCAGGCCCTGTCTGGCTCTACTGCAGAGACGCCTTTTATTTTGAGACCTACTTGAATATGAAATTCTTTCAAGTGACTCGTTAAATTGTATGGGGAAATCTTTCCAAGTGTTCTATGTACTACTTTTACCATTTGCAGGTGCCAACAACTGAGTCTCTTTCTTAGAGGTAAGGTGTACAAGGTGGGCTATTTTTCAGGGTATATATCACTGGACTCTGAAAATCTACCAATATAACAGACTGCCAAAATTTTGTGGATGTTATCTCATATGATCTTGCATGTTTGTGTCTAAACAGGACATCCAGATACTTTACACTTCCTGTTTATCATGCCTAACTAGCAACACAAATTTAATAACAGGCTTCCATGATATTCTAAAGAATATAAAAATAACTATGGTCCCTCCAGATTATATACTGAAATGGAGATATGGGAGATAACTTCAGCCAGGGTCCAGAAAATAGACACATACTGATTTTTCCTTCGTGTATGTTCTGTGCTTTATCTCTCAGTAGTGTCCAGCTCTTTGTGACAGCATGGACTGCAGCCCTCCAGGCTCCTTTGCCCATGGGGATTCTCCAGGCAAGAATACTGAAGTGGGTTACCTGGCCTTCCTCCATGGCATCTTCCCAATCTAGGGATTGAACCCAGGTCTCCTGCATTGCAGGTGGATTCTTTACCAGCTGAGTCACCAGGAAAGTCCTTGTGAATGTGAGGGACCTCTTTCTGATCGACTTTTCTGATGAGGATGGAAAAGATGAAATTGCCACATAAATATCCAATTACCAAATGCTAGTGGCTGTTTTAATCTGCTTATTAAAAATACAATATTTGATATAATAGCTACAATTGGGGCTACAATTGGATAAATTTAGAATAGTCCACTGTTATTCAGGGCTTCCCTGGTGATTCAGATGGTAAAGAATCTGCCTGCAATGCAGGAGACCTGGGTTTGATCCCTGGGTTGGGAAGATCCTCTGGAGAAGGGAATGGCTACTCACTCCAAGTATTCCTGCCTGGAGAATTCCATGGAAAGAGGAGCCTAGTGGGCTACAGCCCATGGGGTCGCAAAGAGTCAGACACAACTGAGCGACTAACACTTTTACTGTCATTCAGCATGATCTGTGTAAATTTACCGGCACCATACTGATTAACTGAATATTAACATCATGCAGACCATCAGGTTATCTTTCAAATATTTCAGAGTAGCAATTCCTACTATCCCACTTAGTATATGGCTACTGCTGCTGCTGCTGCTAAGTCTCTTCAGTCATGTCCGACTCTGTGCGACCCCATAGATGGCAGCCCACCAGGCTCCGCCGTCCCTGGGATTCTCCAGGCAAGAATACTGGAGTGGGTTGCCATTTCCTTCTCCAGTGCATGAAAGTGAAAAGTGAAAGTGAAGTCGCTCAGTCGTGTCCGACTCTTTGTGACCCCATGGACTATAGCCTACCAGGCTCCTCCGTCCATGGGATTTTCCAGGCAAGAGTACTGGAGTGGGGTGCCATTGCCTTCTCCGAGTATATGGCTGAGTGAGGTGATTTCAGGAACTTTTAATCAACATTCTTACCATACTGACGTTTTTCCCACAGTTAGAGAACTGTGATGGTGCTGTGATTTACTGCCAATTATAACTCAGAATGTTGACGTTCACTCTTGCCATCTCCTGTTTGACCACTTCCAATTTGCCTTGATTCATGGACCTAACATTCCAGGTTCCTATGCAATATTGCTCTTTACAGCATCGGACTTTGCGTCTGTCACCAGTCACATCCACAGTTGGGTATCGTTTTTGCTTTGGCTCCATCCCATCATTCTTTCTGGAGTTATTTCTCCACTGATCTCCATTAGTATATTGGGCACCTACTGACCTGGGGAGTTCATCTTTCAGTGTCCTATATTTTTGCCTTTTCATACTGTTCATGGGGTTCTCAAGGCAAGAATACTGAAGTGGTTTGCCATGCCCTTCTCCAGTGGACCACAATCTGTCACAATAAACTGTGGAAAATTCTGAAAGAGATGGGAATACCAGACCATCTGACCTGTCTCTTGAGAAACCTGTATGCAAGTCAGGAAGCAACAGTTAGAACTGGACATGGAACAACAGACTGGCTCCAAATAGGAAAAGGAGTACGTCAAGGCTGTATATTGTCACCCTGCTTATTTAACTTATATGCAGAGTACATCATGAGAAACGCTGGGCTGGAAGAAACACAAGCTGGAATCAAGATTGCCGGGAAAAATATCAATAACCTCAGATATGCGGATGACACCACCCTTATGGCAGAAAGTGAAGAAGAACTAAAGAGCCTCTTGATGAAGGTGAAAGAGGAGAGTGGAAAAGTTGGCTTAAAGCTCAACGTTCAGAAAACTAAGATCATGGCATCTGGTCCCATCACTTCATGGGAAATAGATGGGGAAACAGTGGAAACAGTGTCAGACTTCATTTTTTGGAGCTCCAAAATCACTGCTGATGGTGATTGCAGCCATGAAATTAAAAGACGCTTACTCCTTGGAAGGAAGGTTATGGCCAACCTAGATAGCATATTTAAAAGCAGAGGCATTACTTTGCCGATAAAGTCCGTCTAGTCAAGGCTATGGTTTTTCCAGTGGTCATGTATGGATGTGAGAGTTGGACGGTGAAGAAAGCTGAGCGCCAAAGAATTGATGCTTTTGAACTGTGGTGTTGGAGAAGACTCTTGAGAGTCCCTTGGACTGCAAGGAGATCCAATCAATCCATCCTAAAAGAGATCAATCCTGGGTGTTCATTGGAAGGTCTGATGTTGAAGCTGAAACTCCAATACTTTGGGCACCTCATGCGAA